>NC_064638.1:605075265-605700265 GCF_023864345.2 Schistocerca serialis cubense | reverse complement strand
CAGGTTAATCAGCTTTCTGCATTTAGAAAAAAATGAGAAGAATGGAGTCACCTGCGTCTGGTATTGTTGCCGTTTTGAAGCACAACTACCGTACCCGATTGACATTTCTTCTGGATTTGGTCAATCAGCAATGGCTAGTACTCTTAAAATGAATATCATAGCGTGCATGAGAACAACTAAATACAAAGTATATACGGGTCCCGTACAGCCTCACGGTGACCGACACACAGAAATCAGTAAATCTTCGATACTTTAAAGAACCGCACTCGCATATACAGGATGTTTCAGAGGTGATGGTCAATATTCAAGGATATGACAGGAATAATCATTCGAAACAAAAAAAAGTCAAGCAAACATGGGGTCTAAAACGCATACCTTAAGAATTAAGAGCAATTCTTGATCTTCGATACTGTGAAACATATCTCTTCCAGTGCACGTTGTTTGCTTTCCATATTTTGGGAAGTGTTAGTATGGACTAAAACAAGGAAAAAAGTCCAGTAAACATGTGCCGTAAAACGCATAACTTAAGAGCTATGAGCGGTTGTTCATATTCGCTATTTTGAAACACAACTTTTCTAATGAACAGGTGCTCATAACTTTTAAGGTATGCATTTTCGAGCACATGTTTATCGGACATTTTTTTCTTGTTTTGGTCCATAAATATGGAAAGCAAAGAGCTTGCAGTAGAAGGGATTTGTTTCACAGTATCGAAGATCAAGAATTGCTCATAAGTCTTAAGGTATGCGTTTTAGACCCCATGTTTACTTGACTTCTTTGTTTCGAATGATCATTCCTGTAATGTCCCCGAATATTGACCACCACTTCTGAAACACCCTGAAAAAAAGTTTCACATTTGTGATAACTTTACAGATGAGCTGATGTGTTAAATATTTGGCGTTAAACTTGTAATCAAGAAAAAGTTTGAAGTTATGTTTAAAGTTTGTTGGAATCAGCTAAGCGCTCTCCTTATCAAACACTGGATGCATGTAGTCTGGATAATTTGCACTCATTTTAAGCAAAAGCTAGTGTTACACGCATCTCAATGTTTATGACGTCATATATTCTAAACTATGTCTAGTACAATGAAATAATTTTGTAGGTACATTCAGTGCTATATGTGGATACTATGTGTAAAATATGGTGCGAAAACAGTTAGCAGTAAAAAAACAAATAAATTAAAACGTCATGTCTGAAGGGGCAGTTTTACTGCATGATCAGCGAAAATGAAATAAGGGATAAACTTTATTCCTTGCATCATTTTGTGAGGCAGTCAGCGAGAAAAAATTTCGTAAGGTTTTGAGAAAACGTACCAAGTTTGTGGCGAGTCACCAAGTAGTCTCATTTTCAAATGCTCGATAAGTATAGTCTGGGCATTTGCATGCGGTAAGTTACACTGCTTCAAGACACACGAGTATACATAATTTGTAACTAATAATTGGTGTATGGTGTTAAACATTTAACATAAGATTATACATCTTAATGTGTAGATTAGGACAGCAAATAAATTTTTAAATTCGGTCAGTATATATATAAATAATGAAATGCGTGGAGGTGTGTTCCGTCTATGCAACTAATTGAAGACAGTTTGTTTATTGCCATACGCGTTTCGCTTCTTTTGTTTGTGAAGCATCTTCAGTGACCTGTAATATATGTTTCTTTTTATACATAGAATAAACGTATTAGGTGTTGGTTACAGTATGTTACTATGTTACATTTTTTCGTGTGTTTTTCTCTTGTTTTCTTTTTCCCTAGGTTAGAATCAACTTTCGTGATGTGAAATTATCGTTCGGTGTGGTCCTGGAGATGTGTTCATTAGTCTCCATGCTCCAGTTGGCCGATTTCCGGTGTTCTTTCACCCACATTTGATTCAACATATCGCATGCATCACATTTTGTGTTCAGCATGTGCGTGCTTTCGGTGTGTAGCGTTGCCAACTGTCGCTGTGTGCTTATCTTTCGTCTTTTGTTCCTGTTGTGTGTGTAGTTTGATATTTTCATATGTTGTGTGTGTGTGTATGTGTATGTGTGTGTGTGTGTGTGTGTGTGTGTGTGTGTGTGTGTGTGTATGTGTGTGTGTGCGTGCGTGGGACAGAGAGAGAGAGAGAGAGAGAGAGAGAGAGAGAGAGAGAGAGAGAGGGAAAGGGGAGGAGAGGAAGATTCATTAATTATTTATGGTTGAAATGGCTCTGAGCACTATGGGACTTGACTGCTGAGGTCATCATCAGTCTCCTAGAACTTAGAACTACTTAAACCTAACTAACCTAAGGACATCACACACACCCATGCCCGAGGCAGGATTCAAACCTGTGACCGTAGCGGTCGCGCGGTTCCAGACTGTAGCGCCTAGAACCGCTCGGCCACTCCGGCTGGCTTAATTATTTATTCTGGTTATGTTTTGGATCACTGTTTGTTACTGTTTCGGTGGCTGACATGAGCAGAGAGTCATTGCTTGTATGGATTTGGTCATTGAGTACCTTCTTTTTCATTGCAATGGCTCTTTGTATGTGAAAGTTTTCCTCCAATGTCAGGAGCTCTTTGCTGTGATTATTCACTCTAACATCTGTCCTGTTCCATATTTCATGGTTCGTGTCTATGTTTTATTAGGTGTCAGGTGAAGGTACAATGGCTGTTATCATATTTCCAACTTCTTATGTATTCCTTATGTCTGGGTTTGAAATTCCTATCCATCATCTCCAGCTGTACTGATTTACATTCTTGGTACTCTAACTGGTATATGCCTGCACCTCGGTGTTTGTCTGATTTGTCTGTTGTTCGTAAACGTGACTGACGTGTGTTTCTTGTTCTATAACCAATGTGCAGTAACTGTTCCTTTAGTATATTTGCTACCTTGTGTGTTGCTTTGTGTTTGTATGTTAAAGTGTACCCTTTTTTTCTGTTAGTCATGTATGAGTGTTACTGTTTTGTGTTTCCGTGTGTGCTGTAGCGTCTCTGTGGTTCCTTGGTGTTTGTGTTCTCTGCTTGTTTTCTTTAGTTGTGTTTTAATTTTTGGTTGAGTTTTTGTACTCTAAGGGTGTTGTAACGGTTGTTTGTGGCTATGAGTTGTATTGTTTGTAAATTTTTTTCATAGTTTTCTTTGCTGAGTTGGATGTTATTTAGTCCGTTTAACATGTGTGGTATGGCTGCTAATTTTTCATTGTGCAGATGGTTGGACAAAGCATGTATAATTGTGTCGTGGCTGTTGGATTTCTGAAGATGTCAAATGTGTGTTTATTGTTGCCTCCTTTTGTTGTTACATCCAAGAAATTTATTTGCTTTTGTGTTTCTTTTTCCATGGTAAATTCAATATTTTTATGTATATTGTTTATGGCTGTATGAAGTTTTAAATTTTCTCTGTTGGTTCATCAACCATACTGATTATGTCATCCACACATCTGTATCAGTAAACAGTTTTGTATCCTTTCTTTGCGATGAATGTATCAAAGATTGTGTTCTCTATGCAGTTGATGAATATGTTTGCCAATGATCCTGATGTTGAGGATCCTGTTAGAAACCCATTTCCTTGTAAGTAAAATTCCTTTTCAAATTGGAAGTAGTTTGGGATGTGATTGCTTTGAGGGCTTTAGTTATGTCATTCATATTGTCTGCAGATAGTTTGCTGTATGTCTGTAAGTTTTGTTCAATTGGGTGCTAACACATGTTTTCCATGTCGAAAGAGATGAGTGATGCTGTTTGTGGGGTTTGCAAATCTATTATATGTGTTCTGCTGTCCTTCATTTCATAATGTTGCATTATGATTTTGTTCATGTGTTTTGCCACATGGTACGATGGTACGTTCATGAAATTAATAACAGGCCTCAACGAAATAATGGGTTTGCTGATTTTGGGTGGCTTCTGAGTGTTGGTGCCTTTGAGTTGTTCTGTGTGATGTGTTCTTTTCGTTTATCTGTGAGTGCGTGTCTTAAGTCTTTGAGGTTGCTTTTTATGTATGTCTGGGAACATGCTGTTGGATCCGATTTCAGTTTTTGATATTGTTACAGGAGATGAAATCTTTAGTTCTTTCTAAATATCATTATTTATTGGTCAGTACTGTGCAGTTCCCTTTATCGGCTCTTGCGACTGTGGTGTTAGCCTGTAGTTGTTCCTTTTATTTCTCATTAGTGTTATTTTCAATCTCGGGTTTCCTGTTTTGCTCTTCCTTTGACATGGTAATTATATTTTTTATTTCTTTCTTCACAAATTTTCGTGTTAGCCTATTATTTATAGTGTGATTTTCTTGTATCTCCTCCTCTGTAAGGATGCTTTCTGTTTCTAGAATCAGATTTTCTGTGTAGTGGTTATATATTTTTATACCGATGTTGTGTTTAAGCTCTTTCTCTAAGAGCTGTGCTTCTTTCTCTATTAATTATGTATTTGTGAGATTTATTAGTTTTGGGTAAAATTTGTGGTGGTGGGTGTGTTGTGCTTTATGGTGCTTTTATTTCTGGTTATTTTTGTTATTGCCGCGCGGGATTAGCCGAGCGGTCTCGGGCGCTGCAGTCATGGACTGTGCGGCTGGTCCCGGCGGAGGTTCGAGTCCTCCCTCGGGCATGGGTGTGTTTTTGTTCTTAGCATAATTTAGGTTAAGTAGTGTGTAAGCTTAGGGACTGATGAGGTTAGCAGTTAAGTCCCATAAGATTTCACACATTTTTGTTATTGACTGTTTCGATTTTTCGTTGTGTTTGTTCTGTGTATACTGCAGTGTTCTTGCTGCGATGTGTTCAGTTTTTTGTGTTCTGTTGATCATCACTGTTGCGTTGTTAATAAATGTTGATAATTCAAGATGTAAATCATATAACATTCTATTAAGTATGAATTTCTCGGTATAAAGCGATCTGATTTCATTTTTAACCAAGTATTTTCTACAAATGATTTCGTTCTTTGTGCTACCGAAGAGTCGCTTCTGACCTTTACATTAATATTAGAATTATATTATTTATTTTGCAGGTCTTATTGAATCTAAGGTGCTGAATGGAGTGGAGGCTGTGATGGATATTCTTGAAACTGTTGTATAACTTGAGGGGAAATGAGTGACATGGCTGTATTATCGTCATTTTTTGTTTTCCGTCGTTCCTTAGTTGCTTCAAAATTCGTGGAGGCATGTTCCGTCTATACATATAACCGAAGGCAGTTTGTTTATTGCTATATGCGTTTCACTTCTTTTATTTGTGAAGCATCTTCAGGGGCATGTAACGCGTGTTCCTGTATGTACATGTGACTTTTTTAAATGTATATTTTTGTATGTGTGTGTGTGTGTGTGTGCGTGTGTGTGTGTGTGTGTGTGTGTGTGTGTGTGCGTGGGAAGGAGAGAGGGAGAGAGAAGAGAGAGAGAGAGAGAGAGAGAGAGAGAGAGATAGAGAGAGAGAGAGATAAGGGGTAGAGGAATAATCATTAGTTATTTATTCTTGTTATGTTTCGGATCTCTGGTTGTTACTGTTTTGGTGGCCAACATGATTAAGGAGTTATTTCTTATATGGACTTGGTTACTGGATACCTTCTTTTTCATTGCAGTAGCTCTTTGTGCATGTAAGTTTTCTTGCTATGTCAAAAGCTCTTCGTTGAGATTATTCGCTCTAATAACAGTCATGTAATATTCCATGTTCGATGGTTCGTGTCCATGTTTCATCAGGTGTCCGGTGAAGGTAGAATGGCTGTCATCATATTTTCAACTTATATGTTCTTTATTTCTAGTTTTAAAGTTCGCAGCTGTCATCACACTCTCAAGAAAGAACTACACATTTACACACAACAAAAAACATTTGAGCGCCCACACACACACACACACACACACACACACACACACACACACACAACAAATGAAAATATCAAACCACACCTTATGCAGGTAAGTGCAAATGATTTCAAAAATGGCTCTGAGCACTCTGGGACTTAACTTCTGAAGTCATCAGTCCCCTAGAACATAGAATTACTTAAACTTAACTAACGTAAGGACATCACACACATCCATGCCCGAGGCAGGATTCGAAACTGCGACCGTAGCAGTCGCGCGGTTCCGGACTGTGCGCCTAGAGCCGCTAGACCACTGCGACCGGCCATGATTGCTGGCAGCGACTGTCACGCGAATGTACGATCGGAAGAAGACCGGGCTCCGGACGGCCACGTGGCACGAACGAGAGGAAGACCGTCGAGTTCAGCGTACGGCTGTGGCGCATCGTGCTGCACCTGCAGCAGAAATCTGAGCAGCAGTTGGCACCACAGTGACACGACGAGCTGTCACACAAATCGGTTACTTTAACGATAACTCCGAGCCAGACGCCGTTGAAAGGTGGCTACACTGAGACACTGTGCCAGAGATTGCGCCAAAGAGTATTATTCAGACGCCTCCACTGGCAGTGCTTGGGGAGAGCTCGTTGTACTCAGTGCTTGTCGAGATTTGGCAGTACTCAGTTCTTGTTGAGATGTGGTAGTAGCGACTCGGTATGGTGATATATTGTAATGATTAGAGTGCTTTTCATCAATATAAATGAAGGTAAAAAAATTTTTTCTTTTCTCTCTCATTATTTCAGTGTCCTAAATAATGCAGCATTACAGGTTCAGTCAAAAAAGCATCTGGCTTGTGTTCTTGTATTAAAGTGTAATTCTGCTTTCCTTACGCAATTATAGTATTTCTATTTTTTAATTACTTCAGTATAAATGATAGTTAAAATTTCTTGTCTTAGTGAAGAAGAACCGTGCCAGATGTGTACGTTGATTCACACTCGTGAAATCTTCTCGGGTGATCAGCCGAGTAAAGGCGTCGTCTTCTCGCTTACTCGGCTGATCACCCGAGAAGATTTCACGAATGGAATACGCCGAGAAAGTCTCAAATCACATTTGAATCACACTTCCACACACAGAACAGCTACACTTGTGCTTTGTTGGTTTCGTAGGTTTTATAGTTGCTGGGGACTTAATTAATTAATTGTGTTAACGGAAAATTTCATTTCATTCTTTGTTGTTGTTCTATGCAGTCAGATTGCGTAATAATACTAGTCAGGGCCAACCGTTTACGAGACTTGCGTAATCGGACGTACAGCTACGAAAAATAAAAAATTATTTTCATTTATTTAATTAAGCCCCCATGTACCGTGTAGCGTGTATACCACTGACCTCAAAGCGCCGCCATTTGCGAATTCAGTGGTGTCAAGCGAGAGGTCATTGGAGGGCAGGGTGGAGGTCCGTTGTGTTTTCTGATAAAAGCTGGTTCTGCCTCGGTGCCGGTGACGGCTGTGTGTACTTTTAAAGAGGCCAGTTGAGGAACCGCAACCAACCTGTCCCAGTGCTAGACACAGTGGAGCTACACCTGGAGCTACGGTCACGCATTCCGACAACAAATTTGTAATTCGACTTGTTCAGCTGATATTCATGAACAGCATTCCAAGGGGTGTATTCCAACAGGATAATGCTCGTCATCATAAAGCTCTTGTGACCCAACTTGCTCTACAGGGTGTCGACATGTTGCTTTGTTCGATCACCAGATCTGCCTCCAATGGAGAAGATATGGGACATCATCGGTCAATAACGGCAACGTCATCCACAACCAGCATTAATCGCCCCTGTATTGATGGATCAGTTGGACCCGGCATGAAACTGCGCGGCATTAGCCGAGCGGTTTGAGGCACTGCAGTCATGGACTGTGCGGCTGGTCCCGGCGGAGGTTCGAGTCCTCCCCCAGGCATGGGTGTGTGTGTGTGTTTGTCCTTAGCATAATTTAGGTTAAGTAGTGTGTAAGCTTAGAGACTGATGACCTTAGCAGTTAAGTCCCATAAGATTTCACACACATTTGAATATTTTTGAGGCATGAAACTCCATCCCACAAACTGACATCCGGCATCTGTAAAATAAAATGCATGCACGTTTGCAATCAACATTCTGGCTGTTACACATGTTATTAATGTACCAGCATTTCACATTTGCAATGGCTTATCTCGCGCTAACATTAACCTATAATCTTGCAATGTTATTCATTTAAACGTAGACAAATGTGTTACGGAAATTTCATTACGTTAATTATTTCTTCGTGTGGCGACTTCTTTCGGTCAGTGTAGATGTCTTGACCAGCTGAACGAGCGAATGCAGACCCATGTGGACTGAAAATGATTCTTTTAAAAGATAACCCCCGCTAATGAAACATGTCTACGAATTGCATAAATGTGCAGCAACAATCTCATTCCTTTCGTGAAACTTGTACCATACTTTTTCGGCGGAGTTGAACAATAGTACCATTGAGTCGTTCAATTTCGACTAAGGTTTCACATCAAACGAACGAAGTTCGACGGCCAGAGACACTCTTACAATAATACGAGACGGTAAATAGCTTCTCCGTAATGCAAACAGTGTCGATTCACGTCATTGTGGTTTTCATTGTAGTGTTTCTTCTGCACGGCGGCATGTACCGTGACGCTGATATTTCGAATTGTGCTGAATCAACTTGTAACCGATAGACTGGTGTGAACTAAATGCATGTGGTTGTTGTTATCATTTCATTTCCTTTTTGTTTCATTTCTACAAGGCGCATGACAAAAGCAAAAAAAAAAAACTGACAGCGGAGAAAGTATACTTCAGCAAAAGCAAAAACATCCCAGTAAACTTAGCAAAAGAGACGTTTGCGAGGTACATCAGAATGTCATTATGAGTCGCCACTAACTCCATAATGAAAAACATGCCCCTGTTAGTAGAAATGCAAAAATGATGCACCACGAGGGATTCATCCGAATGGGACGGAAATCTGTAGTTGTGCTGTTCATGTGCAGATAAACAAATCATTACAATTTCAGAAAAAATTAAACTTTATTCGAGACAAACAGCTTCGCAAATGGCGCAAGTTAATAACTGGAGCTTACGCAAGTCGTTATTCGGCTTGGCATTGATTGACAGAACTGTTGGATGTTCTCCTCAGGGATATCATGGCGGATTCTGTCCAGTTGATGCGTTAGATCGCCAAAATCTTGACCTGGTTGGTTCCCTGCCCATAATGCTCCAAACGTTCTCAAATGGGGAAAGATCCGGCGACCCTGCTGTCAACGTGTGGTTTGGCAGCACGAAGACAAGCAGCAGAAAACCTCGCCGTGTGCGGGCGGCCGTTGTCTTGCTGAAATGTAACCCTAGAATGGCTTGCCAAGAAGGTCAACAAAAGGCAGCGTAGAATACTGTCGGTCCCGCTATGCTGCATGGGTGCAGAGGTCGTTCTGTGGAACAAAATGGCAGCCCCGACCATCAGTCCTGGTTGTCGGCCGTACGGCGAACAACAGTCAGGTTAGTATCCCACCGCTGTCCGGAGCATCTCCAGACACGTCTTCGACCTGGAATCTCCTTGACTGGAGTAGAATTGTCTTCAGTGATGAGTCCCCTTTCGAAATGAGCCTCGATGACCACCGAAGACGTGCCTGGCAAGTCTGACACGATGTCCCTTAGGAGAACATACAACTCTATAAATCATACCAAGCCGAATAACTGCTTGCATAAGGGCAAAAGGTGGAACGACGCCTATTCACTTGCTGAGTTTGTGAAGCTGTTTCTCTTGAATAAATCATCCAATATTTCTGATATTATAATCATTTGTTTGTCCTTATATGTATATACATGTATATCATATCTACCGATTTCCATCTCATTTTGGATCATTCCTTCGTGGTTCATCGTTTCTTATGTCTCAGAGTATACTTTTTCAGTACATGTCGTTGTTTGCTGTACGCTCTTACTTATTACGGTAGATGTTCCACGTGCCATCCTCGCATATGTATGCTATACTCCACTCGTCTCTGCAGCATTCTTTCGAACTTCCTAGGATCATCTCCTAAATCAAGACTGCACAATTTGCTGCTCCAGTTTCTCACCCATCTGAAGTGGAGTGTTGTACACGCTGCACTTGTCCACATTGCCTCGTTACATGCCGTCAAACCTCAGGAGCAAAATGTGCTAGTGCCTCATCATGTATCTACCCTAATCCCCAACCATTCCATAGGTGAAATTTGAGCCCCATTAGAAGGGCGCCGAAGACTTTCGGCACAAGAAGTTACCCTCATTCTACAAACGGCCTTGTCAAAGAAGGCGAAGTGTGGACAGAAGTTTAGGGTTCTCTCTTGTCCTCGGGGTGGAAACTGCCCCCAAAGACGGAAGAACCAGCAATGATCAACGGCATGAGGATGCAGAAAGCAATGGAAACCACTGCATTAAAGACTCATATCGTGTATCTACAGGACATATGACGTGTAATTGAAAAAGTGTCGTGATGATCTGTCCATTGCAAAAGATTCTGGGATAGTCCCCCATTCGGATCTCCGGGAGGGGACTTCCAAATGGGAGAAGACGATGATAAAAAGATGGAATAACCAACGAAAGGATAACGTGCTACGAGTTGGGGTGCGGAATGTCGAGAGCTTGAACTTGGAAGGGAAGCTAGAAAATCTGAAACAGGAAATTCGGGGGCTCAGACTAGATACAATAAAGACAGTGTACTGAAATGGAAAGAAGACAAGGATTTCTGATCAGATTAGTGTATTGTAATATCAACAACAGCAGAGTGTAGTATAACGGGAGTAGGATTCGTTACGAATAGGAAGGTAGGGCACAGTGTGCGTTATTGCCAACAGTTCAGTGATAGGGTTGTTCTTATCAGAATCGTCAGTAAACCAACACTGACAACGATAGTTCGAGTGTATGTGCTGACGTCGCAAGCTGAAGATGAAGACATAGAGAGAGTATATGAGGATATTATAAGGGGAATACAGTATATGAAGGGAGATGCAAATCTAATAGTCATTAGGGACTGGAACGCAATTGTAGGCGAAGGAGTAGAAGAAATGGTTACAGGAACAATATGGGCATGGGAAAAGGAATGAGAGAGGAGAAAGACTAGTTGAGTTCTGTATAAATTTCAGCTAGTAATAGCGAATCCCTGTTCACGAATCACAAGAGGAGGAGGTATACTTGGAAAAGACTGAGTGATACAGGAAGATTTCAGACATCATGGTCCGACAGAGATTCTGAAATCAGATACTGGATTGTAATGTGTCAGGAGCAGTCATAGATTCAGATCACAATTTGATAGTGATGAAGAATAAGCTGAAGTTTAAGAGATTAGCCAGGAAGAATCAATATGCAAAGAGTTGGGATTCAGAAGTACTAAGGAATGATGAAAGTAATAGGGCAAGGACAGCGTCATTCCATGTTGCGTTATTGCCAAATTTATTTTAGGTGGAAGAGCCAAGATGGCGGCGATGGATGTGACAATGTCACAATGATGTCATGGCAGGAAGTTCAAATTTTTTGTGGAAAATAAGTTAGTTCCCCTACCTCAACTAACTCAACCCCTCCCCTACACCCTCCAATCCTCTCCCCAAGAAAATGGCAGGGCCAGCCAGTGTGGCCGAGCTGTTCTAGGTGCTTCAGTCTCGAACCGCACGACCCCTATGGTTGTAGGTTTGCATCATGCCTCGGGCATGGTTGTGTGTGATGTCCTTAGGTTAGTTAGGTTTAAGTAGTTGTAAGTTCTAGGGGACTGATGACCTCAGATGTTAAGGCCCATAGTGCACAGAGCCATTTGAACCAAAATGGAGGGAAAAATACGGCTAGAGAAAAGGTCAACTGGGCTACCAACCACCACCTCTTCCTTGGAATTGGCAGGAAAAGAACTCAGCCTCTGCTGGATAGGCTGGATGTAAGTCTTTATTTTGGATGCATTTTTTATTTAAACAGTCAGTTGTCATAGGCAGTAGCTCCATCCAATGTGTTCACCATGAGGTTCAGAGTCCAACTGGCCTAGTATACAGTACCACCTCCAGAGTGCACAGTCATCCCTCTTGTGAATTAGTCAAAGATGGCTGTCTGGGGAAAATGGCGGGAAAAGGACTCAGTCTGCGCCCAACTGTTGGAGAGGAAGGAGTGTACTTTATATATTTTCGGTGGGAAGTTAGAACAATTTACTTAGGGATGGATTTCACATAGTTTATTTATACGCTGAACACTCGCCCTGATGTGCTTGGTGTCACAATAAATAACCTACAGACCTGCAAACTGCTCGTAAATTAACGTAATAATGCAGTACACTGCAGTACAGAGACTCAAACAGCTAGTAAATAGTCAAAATAAATAATGTAAAATGATCTGCAAACATGCTCACTAATTGTAAACTATCGAAATAATGCATTGCACAGCCTACAGACATGTTCACAAAATAATGCAGTACACTGATGCACAAACACATTCACTATGCGTAAAAATGTCAAAAATAATGGATGTATAATGCTCTGCAAACACACTCACAACACTTAAACAGCCAAAATAATGCATTGTACAAACACTCATTGAATGTAAAAGCGCTTTCGAACTATCATTAAGAAATTCGTTCACAATTCATCAGTGAACTGTTCCCACAGGGGCCCTAAGTTGCATATCCTGGTGTGCCCCATTCACACTGGTCCAGCTCACCCGACATGTGAGACATGTCTGGCTGTACACATGGGTTTACCTGCCCAGTGTGGCTGATGCATAGCTGGGAGATGTTTACCTAGCGACTCACCCTCGTAGGCGCAGCTAAAAGGTTGTCAGTTTTATGCTGACATCTCATGTCTATGTAAATAACAGCCAAGTCCCCTCTGGACACACTATAGAATCTTTTGCAATGCTTCCCAGAATGACACAGGATGCACATTCTTCCTAGCGATTATAACAGGACTGCCCATCCATGATGTATTGACTCTTTCCAGAAATCGTGACATGCTGCAGAAACAGTTAACAGTCGCTTTTGCTGTTGTAGGAGCTTTTCTGCTTGGAAATTCTTGTCCTAACAGGACTTATTTACAAAAATAGCCCAGAATAACGCCGAATGCATTCCTCCTGGTGGTCCTAATGAGGCACCCCACCCATTACATATTACCCTTCCCAGACATCGTATGTCCCACTTTCAACATATGTCTCAGAAACGGTGAACGTTAGCCTCATGTTCTCACCCCTAAAAGCCTTCATCATGTCTGTGCATGCTTGCAAAAACACCATTAATCATAAAAGCATTGTTTTTGTTTGGAAAGCGAGTATGGTCTAAGCACAGACGGCAAAATCAGAACAATTACACAAACAGAATTCGAAGCACTGTCCTACAGAAGAGAAAAATGGCTGGAATTTTCGGTGTCCTAAAGCTAGTGGTCTGGAGATGTCTTATTACCTCTATGGCGGATGAGGGATAGCATCCCACTAGAGATGGATGGTCTGCTTCAACTTGTCTTTGACACTTGAACAAAGAAGACATCATGTTACCCTCAGAACTTTCCAAATACTATGCTCCCATCTTGTTTGAATCAGTCTGTACAGGCTCCTATGTCCCAGCACAAAGAATGTCTTGTGAATGAATTAAGCAAATTACTGATGCTGCCAGGGTGGGAGCACTGTCTGCCTTTCTTTTCTGCAGATGAGACTTTCAGCAGCAACACAGTTTTGTACAGACTGCCGTATTGCACTAACAGCTAAGCCCTGCATAAGTGGTCTACAGATCTTCAAATACGTAAAGACACTTACTCAATTACACTGCTCTGCCACTGACGATGGAAGCTTGAATATTTCAGCGTGAAACCGATCTCCAACCCAGCTATATGTCACCACATACCATATTTATGTAGTAAGCATAATGATGGTCTGCTTGTCGATAACTAAATCTGCCTCGTGATGACTGGGTGTTGTGTGCTGTCCTTAGGTTAGTTAGATTTAAGTAGTTCTAAGTTCTAGGAGACTGATGACCATATATGTTAAGTCCCATAGTGCTCAGAGCCATTTGATAACTAAATGCAGATGCAGAAGTGGTGATTTTGTATTGCACAGGATATGAATTGTATGTTTACTACATTGATATGGTATGTGGGAACATATAGCTGGGTTGGATATCGGTTTCACACTGAAATAATCAAGCTCCCATTGGCAGATCTGTAGACCACTTATGCAGTGTTTAGCTGTCAGTGAAATATGGCAGTCTGTACAAAATTGTGTTGCCACTAAAAGTCTCATCTGAAAAAAAAAGAAGTGGGTGGGGTGCCCCATTAGGACCATCAGGATGAATGCATTCAGCGTTATTTTGGGCTATTTTCGTAAACAGGACCTGTCAGGACAAGAATTTCCATGCAGACAACCTGAGACATCAAAAAAGGTCCTACAACAACAAAAGCAACCGTTAACTATTTCTCATGCACGTTACGATTTCTGGAAAGGGTTGATACATCATGGACGAGCTGAATTGCTGGGAAGCATTGCAGAAGATTTCTATCATGAGTTCAGAAGGGAGACTTGGCTCTTATTTACATAGACATGAGACGTCAGCATAACAGTGATAGGCTTTCAACTGCACCTGCGAGGGTAAGTCACATCTCCCAGCAATGCATCAGCCACAGTGGGTAGGTAAACATGTGTGTACGGCCATACATGTCTTGCATGTGTGGTGAGCTGGACCAGTGTGCATGTGATGCCCCAGCACGCATGTCGTAGGGCCTCTGTAGTTTGAAAGCGTTTTTACATGCAATGAGTGTTTGTGCACTGCATTATTTAGGATGTTTAAGTGTTGTGAGTATGTTTGCAGAGCGTTATACACGCATTGTTTTTGACAATTTTACGCATAGTGAATGTGTCTGTGCATTAGTGTACTGCATTATTTTGTGAAGATGTCTGTAGGCTGTGAAATGCATTATTTTGTCAGCTTATAATTAGTGAGCGTGTTTGCAGAGCGTTTTACATGCTATAATTTGACAATGTACGAGTTGTTTGCGTGTATGTACATCAGTGTACTGTATTATTACGGTAATTGATGAGCAGTTTGCCGGTCTGAAGGCTATTTATTGTAACAAAAAGCACATCAGTGCGATTTTTTGGTATTAGTGTAATAAATAAGCTTACCTAAATAAATTGTTCCAACCTCTCACTGAAAATAAATAAAGTACACTCCTTCCTTTCCAACAGCTGGACACAGACTGAGTCCTTTTCTCACCATTTTCCCCCCAGACAGCCATCTTGGACTATGTCACAGGAGGGACGTTAGCACCCTGTGGGGGTGGTACTGTGTATTAGGTCAGTTGGACTCTGGACCTCATGGTGAACACACTGGATAGAGCTGCTGCCAGTTGACAAACTGTTTTAATAATGGATGCAAAATAAAGACTTACATTCATCCTATCCAGCGAACCAGCAGAGGCTGAGTCCTTTCCCCACCAATTCCAAGGAAGAGGTGGCGGTTGGACGACTTAGGTTAATGGAGGTAGCCCTAGTGACCTTCTCCCGCCGAAATGTTTGTCGCCATTCTCTTAGGCTAGTGGAGTTAGCCCAACTGACCTTTATTCTCGCCCTTTTTGCCGCCATTTTCTTGGGGTGGGGAGGGGAGTGGTAGGAGAGGGGAGGTATTAGGTTAGTGGAGGTAGCCCAATTGACCCATTTTTCCCGTCAAAATTTGAACTTCCCACCATGACGTCATTGCGACCTTGCCACATCTATCACCGCCATCTTGGATCTGCCATCTTGCATAAATTTAGCAACATGCAACTTGGGGTGACGCTGCCCTTGCCCCTACTACTGAAGAGATACGCTTTAGGTTATCTTTGGCTATGGATACAGCAATAAGAAATAGCCCAGTAGGCAGTACAGTTGAAGAGGAATGGCCAATTCTAAAAAGGGCAATCACAAAAGTTGGAAAGAAAAACATTAGGACAAAGAAGGTAACTGCGAAGAAACCGATGCTAACAGAAGAAATATTTCAGTAGACCGATCAAAGAAGGAAGTACTAAAGTGTTCAGGGAAACTGAGTGATACAGAAATAAAGACCGCTTAAGAATGAAATAAATAGGAAGTGAAAGGAAGCTAAGACGAAATGGCTACATGAGAAATGTGAAGAAATCGAAAATGGAATGACTGTCGAAAGCTGACTCAGCATACGGGAAAGTCAAAATAACCTTCGGTGAAATTAAAAGAAAGGGCGGTAACATTATATGTGCAACGGGAATTCCACTGTTAAATGAAGAGGAGAGAGCAGAGAGGAGGAAAGAGTACACCAGAAATCTCTACGATGTGGAAGATGTGTCTGATGTGATAGAAGAAAAAGGAGTCTATTTAGAACAAATACAGGATCCAATATTGCAATCATAATCTAAGAGACCTTTCGAATAATTAAGTTCAAATAAGGCTTAAGGGATGGATAACATTCCATCAGAATTTCTAAAACCATTGGAGAAAGTGGCAATAAAACGGCTATTCACGTTGGTGTGTAGAATATATGAATCCGGCGACATATCAACTGACTTTCGAAAAAACATCATCTACACGATTTCGAAGACTGCAAGAGCTGACAAGTGCGAGAATTATCGCACAATCAACGTAACAGCTCAAGCGTCCAAGTTACTTGTAAGAATAACATACAGAAGAATGGGGAAAAAATTGAGGATTTGATAGATGAGGATAAGTTTGGCATTAGGAAAGGTAAGGGCAGCAGGAAGGCAATTCTGACGTTGCAGTTCATAATGAAAGCAAGACTAAAGAAAAATCAAAACACATTCACAGGATTTGTCAACCCAGAAAAAGCGTGCGACAATGTAAAACGGTACACGATGTTCGAAATTCTGAGGAAAATAGGTCTAAGATGCAGGGAGAGACTGGTAATATACAGTATGTACTAGACCCAAGATGGAATAATAAGAGTGGACGATCAAGAACGAAACACTCGAATTAAATAGTGTGTAGGACAGGGATGTTTTCTTTCGCACCTACCGTTCAATCGATACATAGAAGAAGCAATAATGGATGTAGAAGAAAGGTTCACGAGTGGAATTAAAATTCAAGGTGAAAGGATTCAGCTGATGACATTGCTGTCCTGAGTGAAAGTGAAGAAGAATTACATCATCTGCTGAATGAAATGAACACTCTAATGAGTATAGATTATGGACTGAGAATAAATCGCAGAAAGACGAAAGTAATGAGAAGTGGGAGAAATGAGAACAATGAGAACCTTAACATCAGGATTGATGGTCACGAAGTAGACTGTCTACTACCTAGGCAGCAAAATAACCAGTAACGGAAGCAAAGAGGACATCAAAATCAGACTAGCACTGGCAGAAAGGGCATTGCTGACCGAGAGTAATTAACTGGTATGAAACATAGGCCTTAATTTGAGGAAGACATTTCTGAGATTGTACGTATGGAACACACCGTTGTATGGTAGTGAAACATGGACGGTGGGAAAACTGGAACAGAAGACAATCGAAGCATTTGAGATGTCGTGCTATAGACGAATGTTGAAAATCAGGCGGATTGATAAGGTTAAGAATGAGGAGGTTCCAGGTAGTGAATTCCATAGAACTAGAGGAAACTGTGGAGGGTAAAAACTGTAGAGGAAGACAGAGATTGGAATACATCCAGCAAATAATTGAAAATTAAGTTGCAATTGCTACTCTGAGAAGAGGCTGGCACACGAGAGGGATTCTAGGCGGTCCACATCAAGCCAGTCAGAAGACTGATGGTTCAAAAAAAAAAGTGGGGGCTCAACTGAAAATTTTATATTTTACTTATATTTGTACTAACTCGGACAATACTTCGTACTGAAGTCACTGTGGTTCGTTATCTATTCTCACAATTATCTTGCAAAAGGTTTGTCTGCAGAACTGTGTTTACACGAGCATTTAGCTTTAAGTATCAAATTTCCCCGCTTTAATTTTTTACTATTAACAAATTGTGGACGGTGCCCGAGTAGGAATCGAGTAGTGGCAGTCAGACGGACGGCTTCCGAGTCTTGCACGCGCCCTGTGTTGTAGCCATGTAGATAGCACAATGAAGGCTCTCTTCATTGTCCTACCACGTGTTTTTCGAATTCTGAACTGTCTCTACACAGTGATAGCGCTTTGTATTTTTCTCCTCTGTGCTGAGTCCTACATTGCTCTTACCTGTTGCCTGTATCTGTGTTGCCCGAATGCTCGCGCTATACGTGTCGTTGGTATTGGGAATATAGATGATAACAATGTTTTCAATGCCCTGGAAGATGAAATTGTCGATTCGGATTCGGAAGGGGTTCTTAATTATTGTGATATTGACCCAAATTTGTGTGTGGCTGAATGCTTAGTAAGGAACAGAAGAAAATAATTTTGTGAAGTGTTTAAAATATTGCATCGGCTAAATGAACATTCATAAAACAAATTTGGTAGTAAAAACTGCTATAAAAAAACGCACCCAGTGAATGTCTACAAAGCATGTTTCGATTTCAATAAAAACCAGAAGGGGGTAAACAAGCCAAAAGAAATATTCTGGTGGTGTTCAAACTGTGATAGGTAGCTCTTTGTATGCCCAAATGTTTGAAAACTTAAAACTCTCAAGCGAATTATGTATAAGGACGGTATATAGAAATTTTCTTCATAATGAAAACATGTTTCCTATCTCTGCTAACATTAATATTTCATAAGAATTTCAGATTAGATAAACGAAGTTTGATCATTTCAAACGAAATATCAGACAACTATTGTACTCACAGTTACAAAGCAATTATTTTCAAAAAATTTGTTAAAAACAGCAGTCCGGCTGCCCCATACAGGATCACAGTGTAGTCTCGAATGTGTTAATTATCAAGCACCTTGTATATACACAGGATTACCAAAAAGGCACGGTCACACTTCCAGGGGACGTTTCGCGCACTTTGAAGGAACCAGAAATTGTTGGTTGGACATGGTCTCGGAAATGCTTTATTTGCACATAGTTCATTTTCTAAAACTGTTTCAGCATTTTAACAATGGGAAACACCTAGAAAAAGAACGTACCGGCATATTATATGAACATATTTCTTACATGAAATGTTCAGAAATCCCCCCTTCGCACTGGTACATTCACAACCATCCGTCCCAAGGAATGCCCAGCTGCGATGATGTAGCCCTGGAGTTCTGCGTATAGTTTTTCAGCTTCCCTGAAATACGGGCTCAAAGACTGTCTGCATCTTGTACCAGTGATAGATACACAAATGCTTCATAACTGAAAATCTATGGAGTTTAGGAGCAGACAGTAAGGAACCCGTGTAATTGGTCGACCTGTTCCAATCCTCCTGTTAAGGAATCTATTATTTAGAATCCTGTGATGATGAACGCATATGAGGAGAATCTTCATCGTGCATCAAGTACACGTTTCGTTGCACTGATAAAGGCTCTTCATCTAGCAAATCGGGTAGAGTGTTATCTAAAGAAGCCCTCGAATGCTCGTCCCTTAAGCCTCGGTATAACTATGAAGAGCTGTGGAAAATGTGTTTTAAGGTGAAAATAGTGTTGCAGGAATCACTTGTGGAAGTTTTAATGCAGGAAAGCGGAAAGCTGGGAAGTAACTTCTTACGCAGATAACGCGTAATCATGGCGTTTGTTAGCTGCGTAATGTGAATAATTGCACTAGGCTTTCATAGAGCTGGGGAAAGCGTAATAGGTGGATATTGGCTTGTACATAGCGAGAGAAGGATGGGATGGTTAGTGGCTACCGGTAATTACTATGCTAAAAGGCTTGCCGTTTACGAGCACTTGGCGAGCCGCCGGCGTGTCTATCACAAAACCGTTACCCCACTATGACGCTGCACAACCACAAATATCACATCACTTCACACCGCCCGTGGGATAAATCCACACACTCGCGGCGAGACCAACGTAGAGATGCCTGTCACACAAGCACGGTGTGCGCACTTATATGTGATTCAGAAAACACAATGTAAGTTAATATGACGTTGCAACGGTCTGGTAACATTGTAACAAAATGAGTGTGGAAATGCCGGCTACATTCCTGACATCGTTGATTACAATTAACTCATGAGTAGACCGCGAATACATCATAGCACCAACACTATTGCTAGAAGGGGCTGCCTAACTGTAAGTAACTATAATTCCGTCTTCGGATGAGAAACACACGTAATTGTCTGTTACAACAGTCTCTCCCGATGTGCAATTGTTTTCTGTAATCTCTTAATCGCTACTACATATAGTTTTTCTGTCGGTCCTATGAGGGTCTTTTGAGTTTTAGGTTGAATGTAACTGTTTTTCTGAAGCCAACAAAGTGTTTTGTTGTCATACTCCTCTCCCTATCTTGCACTAAACTCTTCGCATCTGCTCTTATGTTAAACGCGACACCGTGGATGATTTTGTACTTGTTCTTATGTTCGCCTGTGCCTTCAGTCTCTTTCTTCTACTGCTTCGTCCAGTGCCAAGGAATCGTTCTTGGATGTCTTAGTAAATGTTCCGGAATTGTATCTAGACTTCTGAAAGCGGCTTTTTCAGAAGTTCTTCACCCACCTATTCATTCTACTGCACCTCCGCTTCGTACGTTAATTGTGAACCTAGTTTCTGTTAATTGTGTGATCTACTTGTATCTTAGTTTGTGAAAGGAAAAGAAGGACTGAAAATTGAAACATTGAAATAGATCCAACGCATCTGTATTTAATTCTTTTTAGGAAATGTGGCTACTCTTAATTGCTGTGTCGTCTCATTTAATCGATACTTCATGTAGCAGTGAAATGGCACTATGCCAGTAGAAAGTTGTGCGTAGGCATTCCCGTAAGGTTTAAATGTCAGATGCATTGTCTCACGGCACTGCCGTCATTCCCTTCTGTAATTATCACAAGGAATGGAATAAGAGTTTAAGTACACACTCAGTATGCAGCTTACATTTAACTGGTACGTGCAAATCCGAACTATTCTCTCTATTGCACATTCTCAAACCAAAATCGGCCTCAACATGTTACCCACAAATGATTGCTTCCTCGTACTCCTAGCTGGATTTACCTACCAACGACCATAGTTATTTCGCTCCGAGGTATGCTGTTACTGACCATTGCTGATCCGTCCCAACGTGTGTATGAGCTGTTTCAGCCGTGTGCCGAATCAGAGAAAGGTATTGCCCTCCGATACGCAGCGTTCTGGGACTCTAGAGGATCGTCTGAACAAATTGCTGCGTCTACAGTACCTTCTGCTAACAAATCTTTCCTCATCGGGTACTGAACACTTAGTGAAGTTATAAATGATGGGTAGTGTTTGTGGGAGGTTCCGCGAGGTGAAATACAAAACTAAATTATTTATATTTGAGATTAAGTTTTTCCCAGAGTTATAAAAGTTTTGCAGGACTTCATCCGCTGCGAGGCTGAATGAATGATCAGTTCACTGAAAGGCACAACTGCACGCACTTCGGCTTTAAACACGAGTATGTAACTTCATCCGAGAATGAGAAAAGAATTATTGAAACGTGATCTACACAAAAAACACGCATATACAGCAATTTTCTTCTATCACTGATGGAACTCATCGAGCAGCTGACTCACCGAGACTTACACCCGAGACTTACACTCAAAATACTTTGGAACTCTAAACTAATATTCATATACACTTAAGTACCCGCTCAGGTAGTGTATAAATAAAAAGAACTCAATTCACTGTTCCGCTTTCGATCAGGCTAAGACAATGAAACATGTAATCATACGTCACGGAAGATGATGCCAATAACGCACGCAGTACGCTTACATCTTGTGCTGCGACCTAGAACCACAGTCTACATGTTAAGAAATGCAGTTAACATCTGGTGCGCATGTGCAGCAATCTCGTAATATACCAGGCTTTATCCCAACAAGTGTCAGTGCACAAGGACAACTACACTGCAATAATGCTTAGATTACAGTCAACGAACTCTCGCTGAAGACGAGAGCCGTGTAAGGCAGCAGAGAGGGCATGTACGCGAGGCTACTCACGGGCGCGTCAGCACAGGCGTCCGGCGTGGGTGTGTGCTGTGGTGAGGCGTGGAGAGGAGAGGCGCGTCCGGCCTGTGTCCCGCAGCAGAGGTTGCCGTCTGGCTGCGGCGGCCACCGGCGTCTCACTGGCGAAGACGCGCGCCCCGCGGGACTCTGCCGCCTGCCGCCGCGACAGCAGCGCCGCGCCGCGACGGTCACGCGACGCGCGCGGCCGGGCGCCCTGCCGCGCTGGACCGAGATTCGGGGAAACCGGGCAGTGTCACACCGCCGGCCTCCTCTAAATTATTCAACAGACCACTCCCTCCAGACAGCCGGGCAACAAATCTTGCGGTTACTGCCCAACCGGCCGCGAGGCGTCTGCCGGCGCACAATCTCTGAGATGATATCGAGGGATCGAGCAAAGCCCGAATCGCTTTGCTAAACCACGAGTGTATAACTTGAAAAGTTCTCAGCATAACGTTAAGTTGTACTGCCTACTATGTGGGGAAAACAGGTAGAAACTTCAACACCCGTTTTCAAGAACATGTAAATGCTTTCAGACTCAAGAATTTCGAAAAATCAGTCATTGCACAACATATGTTGGAAACTAAACATGTCATCAACAGTCTTGGAAACAATTTGGTAATACTACATAACGAACCCAATGGTAAGACCGTAAGTCTGTTAGAACAACCGGAGATATACTGCCGCAAAATCAAAAAACCAGAATCTGTGTTAAATGAAAAACAGATTTCACAAGTCATAGTTATTTCAGTAATTTCAAAGACCCTTTCTAAAGTTATTCCTTGCATATGTCAATTGTTTGTAGTAATATCTTTAGCACTACGTATAAATTCGTCTTTGACAACAACAGGTACAAAAACATCTGTGAAGTGAAACTTCCTGGCAGATTAAAACTGTGTGCCGGACCGAGACTCGAACTCGGGACCTTTGCCTTTCGCAGGCCATGTCTCCGCAATATCCTTTCTTTCAGGAGTGCTAGTTCTGCAAGGTTCGCAGGACAGCTTCTGTTAAGTTTGGAAGGTAGGAGACGAGGTACTGGCGGAATTAAAGCTGTGAGGACGGGGCGTGAGTCGTGCTTGGGTAGCTCAGTTGGTAGAGCACTTGCCCGCGAAAGGCAAAGGTCCCGAGTTCGAGTCTCGGTCCGGCACACAGTTTTAATCTGCCAGGAAGTTTCATATCAGCGCACACTCTGCTGTAGAGTGAAAATTTCATTCTAGAATCTGTGAAGTGTTTATAAACAAGTGTGTGCAAATGTACATCCTGAATGAAGTGACATGTGATAAAATGACGGAGAAAAGAATGTTTGCCTGTACTAAAACGTTGAAAATGCTTTCCTTGGATTACATGGTAAGTTTGCACTTTTCATTTTCCACTATTTTGAACATATTTTCCGCGTTCGACTTAGGGAAATTGATAACCTAATGTTAAACCTTTTCGTGACAGGAATATGCATTTCACGTCATTCAGGAGAAGAAATAAGACATGTATTAAAACAAAGTACACCTGACGATGGACCCACAGGGTCCGAAATGTATCGTGTAGTTAATAAAACACGAAAAAGTTGTGACTGAAGGCGTTGTTTAATTCATACCTCCAATGTAACGTAAAGTACAATTTTTGGATGCCCTTATTTTCCTATGTACTTTTTCCAACCTCCACTTCATCCAGCGCGTATATTTCATTCGGAAAGTGCGATCTTGAAAGGTCTGTAAAATACCCACCTTCGGCAAGAAACAACCAATTTCTTCAGTCCTGTGAATGTCTGGATGTCGAGAGGATGGAAAATCTATTGAGTATGCGCGTGTCAGAATAATTAGAACTTCATAACCCTCAAATTTTCTACTTGCATTTCACCTATGTCGGCTTGTAGTGCAAAACAGGGATAGGTAGCCAGGCGGGGGAGATGACCATCGACTGTGTTTCTCCAGTTTCCCACTTTACAGCGCTGCCGATACGTTGATAGTGAGTCTTCGTCGCGAGTGAGTCGTTGATGTTTCCCTTGACTCTTCAAATAAGTACTTTTAATCATTTTACTTTTAGTAGACCTTAATATTATACAGCATGTCAATACTTTTCCATTTTTCCATAAGATAGACTGTGAGTAGTTACGGAAACTTACATTTTAGCATTGTATCGGTCTAGCTGCACAAAGGTATGTTCTTTCTCTTTGCTTCTCGCTCACTATGGCCATCTCTCCTTGCTGTTTGGGAGAGATGGACATACCATCTTTGGAATAGTTAGCCACCACGTAAAACTTGTTTTTTTTTAGCTTCGACAAGAATTCATTTTTATTTACAGATGCCAACGAAATGCGTTCCTAAGATCGTTCCAATACAGGCAAATGGACGAAGAACACTTCAAATTGCTATTAATAAAGCAAAAAAAAAAAGATACTAAGGTTAAAATCTTCTGGGTTCTTAGGTCGTGTCATATTTCCTTCTAAAGTAATCAGCATTTCGACAGGATGTTTCGGTGTCCACTCTTGCTAGAACACATAGTGGACACCGAAGCATCCTAAAGAAGATCCCAGCAGAGGGGTCGACATGTCGGTTATTTTAGAAGGAAATGTGACGCGGCCTAACAACGCAGAAGATTCTAACCTTAGTGACAACGGCCACGAAAACCTGAAGACTTACATAAATGATACTTTTTAAGTCAGAAAAGTTTCTATATAGTTCAATATTCCAAGGAAAACACTAGAGCGAAACACGCCATCTGTTCCTTACGTGTCTGACCATCTAACTCTGCTACACGGGTGAGATGGCCAGGTGTTACGTAATTAATAAAAAAATATAAAAACCGCAGATACTTCGACATTTGATCTAACTTCGTGAACTAAGTCTTATTTTCTTTTTCATGGTCATATAAACCAACATATGGTAATTTCCCAGTGTTTTTGTGGATGTGGGTTTGATATTTGCAGTCTCTGTTTTACCCTACAAGAGCCCGATGCAGGGTATATTTCTTTTTCAGTCCACATCTCTGTTTACCGATGACTAGTAAACCTGTCAGAGACGAAAAACAGCAAAGGATTTGGAAAATACACTGGGCTTAGCACAGGGCACAATTCCTGCCACTGACAGTCAAATACTCTTGGGTAAGTTTCCTCCAGCTTCAGTCTAACATTTGGCCACATCTGTGTCAAGTGCCATTGCACTAACGTGTGTCAGTGGTAAGGAACACCCTGGAGAGTCAGGTAGCCTACAAGACCCACCAGCTGTCGGATCCTAGCTGGTGCGTGTCCTGTGCGACGGACCAGAAGGGACTGTATCATACCTGACATACACTACTGGCCATTAAAATTGCTACACCACGAAGATGACGTGCTACAGACGCGAAATTTAACCGACAGGAAGAAGATGCTGTGATACGCAAACGATTAGCTTTTCAGAGCATTCATACGAGGCTGGCGCCGGTGGCGACACCTACAACGTGCTGACATGAGGAAAGTTTCCAACCGATTTCTCATACACAAACAGCAGTTGACCGGCGTTGCCTGGTGAAACGTTGTTGTGATGCCTCGTGTAAGGAGGAGAAATGCGTACCATCACGTTTCCGACTTTGATAAAGGTCGGATTGTAGCCTATCGCGATTGCGGTTTATCATATCGCGACACTGCTGCACGCGTTGGTCGAGATCCAATGACTGTTAGCAGAATATGGTGAAACGTCCCCTTTGAACAATTTATACAAGACTGTGCTTAAACTGACACACAATATTTTGTTAGCGCAACGCAATCTGACTTTCAAAATTCCCTACAAAAGAATGGCCCTGACTAACATTAAACTATACCTTTCACAAATCACTTACCTCACAAAAATCTTCGCTGCTCAAGCTACTGCAATACAGCGAGCGCCACTACTGCCAGCTAAATAAAAGATTCAAACTACTGAAGGCACTAACTACTGATAGGGATAGTTAGCAAATGAAAGATATTAATAGAGAACAAACAATGTATTTACCTTGATATCATCAAAAGTCATAATATATATAGCAGTTCATCACAAATTACAAAACTCCGCCATCTCTCTCCCCACATCCACCACTGCTGGCGGCTCACCTCCAACTGCGCAACGCTACGCGCTGTTCACATCCAGCTGCTGCTGCCCAACACTACAATGGCAGACAACAATGCAAACTAGCCACAGACTGCACACAGCACAGCCAGTGATTTTCATATTGAGCGCTACGTAACGTTGCCAATAAGAAAACATAAACAGCCTACTTACATAGAGAAAACATAAACAGCCTACTTACAATGGAATCGGTGGGTTCAGGAGAGTAATTTTTTTATTTATTTATTTACACGTCAAGTACTGTAGGACCAAATTGAGGAGCAAATCTCCAAGGTCATGGAACGTGTCAGTACATGAACTTACAACATAATAGTAATAACAGATCAAAATAAATGTTCATGACCCTGAAAAAAAGTCAGTCCATAAGTTTAAGTAAACGCTATCAGCAATAAAATAAGAATCAGCTTAATTTTTCAAGGAACTCCTCGACAGAATAGAAGGGGTGACTCATGAGGAAACTCTTCAGTTTCGATTTGAAAGCGCGTGGATTACTGCTAAGATTTTTGAATTCGAGTGGCAGCTTACTGAAAATGGATGCAGCAGTATACTGCACACCTTTTTGCACAAGAGGTAAGGAAGTCCGATCCAAATGGAGGTTTGATTTCTGCCCAATATTAACCGAGTGAAAGCTGCTTATTCTTCGAAATAAACTAATATTGGTAACAATAAACGACAATAAGGAATATACATATTGAGAGGCCAATGTAGCCGGCCGAAGTGGCCGTGCGGTTAAAGGCGCTGCAGTCTGGAACCGCAAGACCGCTACGGTCGCAGGTTCGAATCCTGCCTCGGGCAAGGATGTTTGTGATGTCCTTAGGTTAGTTAGGTTTAACTAGTTCCAAGTTCTAGGGGACTAATGACCTCACAAGTTGAGTCCCATAGTGCTCAGAGCCATTTGAACCATTTTTAGAGGCCAATGTCAAAATACCCAGACTCGTTAACAGAGGTCGACAAGAGGCTCGTGAACTCACACCACTTACCGAACCGCCCGTTTCTGATCCAAAAAAATCCTTCTAGAATGGGAAGAGTTACCCCATAACATAATACCATACGACATAAGTGAATGAAAATAAGCAAAGTAGACTAATTTACGTGTCGAAGTATCACTCACTTTTGAAAGCGGTCGAATAGTGAAAATGGCAGTATTAAGTCTTTGAACAAGATCCTGAACGTGGGCTTTCCATGACAGCTTACTATCTATCTGAACACCTAGAATTTTGAACTGTTCAGTTTCACTAATCATATGCCCGTTCTGTGAGATTAAAACGTCAGGTTTTGTTGAATTGTGTGTTAGAAACTGTAAAAACTGAGTCTTACTGTGATTTAACGTTAGTTTATTTTCTATAAGCCATGAACTGAGGTCATGTACTGCACTACTTGAGGCCGGCCGGAGTGGGCGAGCGGTTCTAGGGGCTACGGTCTGGAACCGCGCGACCGCTACGGTCACAGGTTCGAATCCTGCCTTGGGCATGGGTGTGTGATGTCCTTAGGTTAGTTAGGTTTAAGTAGCTCTAAGTTCTAGGGGACTGATGACTACAGCAATTAAGTCCCATAGTGCTCAGAGCTATTTGAACCATTTGCACTACTTGAAACCGAATCAATGTTGCACACAACATCCTTTACTTCCAAGTTAGTGTCATCAGCAAACAGAAATATTTTAGAGTTACCCATAATACTAGAAGGCATATCATTTATATAAATAAGGAACAGGAGCGACCCCAACACTGATCCCTGGGGCACCCCCCACTTGGCAGTACCCCACTCAGATCCCACATCACTGCCGTTATCAATATTGTCAATAATGACCTTTTGCTGCCTGTTGCTAAAGTAAGAGGTGAACCAATTGTGAGCTACTCCCCTTAATCCGTAATGGTCCAACTTCTGGAGCAAAATTGTGAGATCAACACAGTCAAATGCCTTTGTTAAATCAAAAAATACGCCAAGCGTTCGAAACTTTTTGTTTAGCCCATCCAGTACCTCACAGAGAAAACAGAATATAGCATTTTCAGTTGTCAAACGACTTCTAAAGCCGAACTGTACGTTTGATAGCAAATCGTGTGATATAAAATGATCAATTAAGCTTACATACACGGAACGCCGTGCTGAATCCCAACGGCCTCGTATCACTAGCAGTCGAGATGAAAGGCATCTTATCCGCATGGCTGTAACGGATCGTGCAGCCACGTCTCGATCCCTGAGTCAACAGATGGGGACGTTTGCAAGACAACAACCATCTGCATGAACAGTTCGACGACGTTTGCAGCAGCATGGACTATCAGCTCGGAGACCATGGCTGCGGTTACTCTTGACGTAGCATCGCAGACAGGAGCGCCTGCGATGGTGTACCCAACGACGAACCTGGGTGCACGAATGGCAAAACGTCATTTTTTCGGATAAATCCAGGTTCTGTTTACAGCATCATGATGGTCGCGTCCGTGTTTGGCGACATCGCGGTGAACGCACATTGGAAGCATGTTTTTGTCATCGCCATCCTGGCGTATCACCCGGCGTGATGGTATGGGGTGCCATTGGTTACACGTCTCGGTCACCTCTTGTTCGCAATGACGTCACTTTGAACAGTGGACGTTACATTTCAGATGTGTTACGACCCGTGGCTCTACCCTTCATTCGATCCCTGCGAAACCCTACATTTCAGCAGGATAGGGCACGAATGCATGTTGCAGGTACTGTACGGGCCTTCCTGGATACAGAAAATGTTCGACCGCTGCCCTGGTCAGCACATTCTCCAGATCTCTCACCAAGTGAAAACGTCTGGTCAATGGTGGCCGAGCAACTGGTTCGTCACAATACGCCAGTCATGTACTGCTCTTGATGAACTGTGGTATCGTGTTGAAGCTGCATGGGCGGCTGTTCCTGTACACGCCATCCAAGCTCTGTTTGACTCAATGCCCAGGCGTATCAAGGCCGTTATTACGGCCAGAGGTGGTTGTTCTGGGTACTTATTTCACGGGATCTATGCACCCAAATTGCGTGAAAATGTAATCACATGTCAGTTCTAGTATAATATATTTGTGCAATGAATACCAGTTTATCATCTGCATTTCTTGTTGGTGTAGCAATTTTAATGGTCAGTAGTGTATTTGCAGAACTACAGCTTCCGATAACAACTTGCCGGACATTTTCAAGATGCCCCATCCTTACTGTTTCATCTTAAGAGTGGCCGCAGTCGCCCTAATCGTGGAAGTCTGATCACGTCCAACTGTCATGGCAATAAACTATCTCTTTTACAGGGTATCAAATGTATCGTGGAATTCGGAACTGTATTTTTGTACTGTCCCAGTTTCACACCCGTCTCCTGCGTCTCGGTGCAAGGACATCCCGCGTTCCGGGAATGACCTTCGGTCCAACTGTCATGGCAATAAACTATCTCTTTTACAGGGTATCAACTGTATCGTGGAATTCGGAACTGTATTTTTGTACTGTCCCAGTTTCACACCCGTCTCCTGCGTCTCGGTGCAAGGACATCCCGCGTTCCGGGAATGACCTTCGGTCTAGTTCTAGCAAAATATAGTTTCTCAAAGAGAAACCAGAGGTGATTTGTGATCGGTCAGGTCCTAAGTCTTCCCTTCCAAACGCAACCTGACTCAGTGGTCGCTGCGTTCCCCCAAAGTAGTTGCGCTCTTCTAATGGCTGGACGGTGTCGTCATAACACTCACACACACAGTGACTTGCGCTACTTTCTGTACTACTGCTTGTCGAAATCAGGAAATCGGAAACTAATACCACGGGAGGTGGCGCAGTGGTAAGACACTGGTCTCGTATTCAGAGGAAGGTAGGTCGAAACTCCGTCTGTCAATCTGCTTTTGGGTTCCGTGAATTCCTTCAATCGCTTAAGGCGCATGTCTAAATGATTTCTTTGAAAGGGTAGAGCCGATATCCTTTTCTGATCGGAGATTATGCGTGCTATTTAATGAACAGGTCGCGCCAACGGGAAGTTAAATTATAATATTTTTCGTTTCCGTCGGAAAGTAGTGAAATGAATTTCAGAGAAGCGATTTAAGTTGAAACTATTAAAGCAATAGTTATCCGGAAAAGTGGCTGCAAATGAATTGCAATTTTGTGGCGCCCTTTATCGGTAATGCTGGAATTCAATATGGTGTTGGCCCACCCTTAGCCTTGATGACAGCTTCCAATATCGCATGCATACTTTCAATCAGGTGCTGGAAGGTTTCTTGGGGAATGGCAGCCCATTCTACTCGGAGTGCTGCACTGAGGACAGGTATCGATGTCGGTCAGTGAGGCCTGGCACGAAGTCTGCGTTCCAAAACATCCCAAAGGTGTCCTATAGGCTTCAGGTCAGGACTCTGTGCAGACCAGTCCATTACAGGGACGTTATTGTCGTGTAACCACTCCACCACAGGCCGTGCATTATGAACAGCTGCTCGGTCGTGTTGAAAGATGCGATCGCCAGCCCCGAATTGCTCTTTAATAGTGGGAAGCAAGAAAGTGCTTAAAGCATCAGTGTAGGCCTGTGCTGTGATAGTGCCACGCAAAACAACAAGGGGTGCAAGCCCCCTCCACGAAAAAAACGATCACACCATAACATCACCGCCTCCCGATTTTACTGTTGGCACTACACACGCTAGCAGATGACGTTCACTAGGCATTCGTCATACCACACCCTGCCATCGGGTGGCCACACTGTGTATCGTGATTCGTCATTTCACACAACGTTTCTCCACCGTTCAGTCTTCCAATATTTACGCTCCTTACACCAAGCGAGGTGTCGTTTGGCATTTACCGGCGTGATGTGTGGCTTATGAGCAGCCGCTCAACCATGAAATCCAAGTTTTCACACCTCCCACCTAACTGTCATAGTACTTGCAGTGGATCCTGATGCACTTTGGAATTCCTGGGTTATGGTCTGGCTGGATGTCTGCCTATTAGAAATTACGACCCTCTTCAACTGTTGGCGGTCTCTGTGCGTCAACAGACGAGGTCGGCCTTCACGCTTTTGTGCTGTACGTGTCCCTTCACGTATCCACTTCACTATCACATTGGAAACAGTGGACCTAGGGATGTTTAGGAGTGTGGAAATCTCGCGTACAGACGTATGACAAAAGTGACACCCAATCACCTGACCATGTTCGAAGTCCGTAAGTTCCGCAGAGCACCACATTCTGCTTTGTCACGATGTCTAATGACTACTGAGGTCGCTAATATGGAGTATCTGGTAATAGGTGGCAGCACAAGGCACCTAATATGAAAAACGTATGTTTCTGGGGGTGTCTGGATACTTTTGATCACGTAGTACGTATCACTTAGTGTACATCATGGTTGCATTGAGGCTATATTATTTCTAAAAACATTGCCTCTATTCGCTAATTTTGACGATTTGCTTCTTATGAAGTGTCGTGTAAATGTAATATTGCGACATAAGTTAGTGACATGGAAATTTCCAAGCGTGAAGCTAGCAGAGTTCCAGAGAGATCATGTGGCCATGGATCACAAATTCCATAAGGAAATCTATAATGTTAATGTGCTGCGTGGCGTCGATGTTGATTGAGACCACTACATTTCAAAAATTAAAATCTAACTGACACCTAAAAGAAAAAGCATTCCTCAGAAGTTAGACACAAAGAGAACATATGACCCTAGCGACATTATTAATAATCATATATATTACGAGAGATCAAGAATAGCTTTAAGTGACAATCTAGAAGCCACTGTAAAGCGATTAAAAGCCTTGGCTGAAGAAGTAGCTCCTGTACGGAAAACGCAAGAAACATGCTTGGTGGAATGAGGAATGCGATGTAGCTAAACAACGTAGGCATAAGGCCTGGTTAAATGACCAACAAAAGAGAACTGAAAGCTCCAGGGAGGAATTAATAAATGTTAGACGATCACCCGCCAAAGAAATCAGAAGGGTCAAAAGGCAATTTTATAAGGACTCGCTAAAATCTAACGAGGATGCTTTCAATCGCCACAAGACAAGAGATTACTATCAGACATTCAAACAGTACCAGTCGAAATACACTCCATCTACTCTTATGATGAATAATACAAACGGAAAGGTAGCACATAGCAATTATGACAATACAATAATATTGGCTACATATTTCAAACAGTTACTAAATAGCGCGGAACCTGAACATTATTTGGAATTAGACTCCTATCCAAGAAACAAAACGCATTTAGAATGAGTTATACCACCACACCCAGATGAAGTATAAGCATCGATTAACTCACTTCGGAATTATAAAGCAGCAGATGAGAACAAACTAGTGGCAGAACTTCGGAAATATGCAAATATACAAATTATTCTGAACTTACACAAACATCTTACTGACATTTGGAATACTGAGGAGTTACCAGAGGAATGGAATGTTGCAATAATCCATCCACCTCAAAAAAAAGGAGATAGATCGGATCCAAATAATTATAGGGGTATATCCCTGCTGGATATTACTTATAAAATTTTTCCAAGGTTCGGTATTTCAGAATTCATGAACAGCTTGATGGTGAACTAGGCGAATATCAAGGAGGCTTTAGTCCAGGACGAAGCTGTCCTGATCAAATTATTGGTCTCAAATGGATAATGAAACATCAAAGGGTCAGGGACAAGAAACTAGTGATCAGGTTTGTCGATTTTAAAAAAGCCTACTACAGTATCCATAGTGAATCTCTACTGTCAGTTCTTAAAGAATCTGGTTTACACCAGAAACTTGTCAACCTCATTGTAGTCACCCTTCGAAATACTAAAGCTAGAGTAAGGTTCAGAAATGATTTTTCTGAACCTTTTGAGAGCCATACTGGCCTTCGACAAGGCAATGAATTGTCTCCATTATTGTTCAATTGTGTACTGGAGAAAATCATGCGTGAATGGAACAAGATATTCCCACCATCCGCTAAGATTGGAAGAAAGTTTCGACTTAACTACTTTGCATTTGAAGATGGTTTGGCGCTGTTAGCAAACAATACTGATAAAGTAAAGGTTCAGATAGAACAACTAGAACGATTAGCGGCAGAGGTTGGATTGCAAATTTCGTTTGAGAAAACAGAAATGATGCCCAGCTTCCCAGTTGACACATCCCATATCATACTCCATAATGATCAAAAAATTAAAGTAGTAAAAAAGTTAAAAATCTTGGTGGGATTATTACCTGGAATGTTAATGAAAGAGCATCAATAGATAACAGAACATTAAAAGTTCAGCGAGCGCAAAGAACCACGTGGCCAACCTACAAAAAATGATCTCTCTCAATAAATGCTAAATTTCGACATTACTCCTCCGTCGTTAAACCGGAAGCAACATATGCAAGTGAAACGCTATTCATACTAAATACTCAAGCAACAACTGACAAATTGCAGAAAGTTGATAGAAGATACTCCGAACATTTAACAGTAAGAAACATCAAGTTAATGGGCAGTGGAAACTTTTGCCCAATTCGATAGTGTATAAAGAAAGTGGATCCATTATTGATACAATGCGCAAAAGAAGGATTGCAGTTTTCGCCCACATACCTCGCTTATCAAATACTAGAATCCTGAAGCAACTTTTTGACTACTTCTGGAACAGTAAAACCAAAAACATCTGGTTTAAAGAAGTACAAAGTGATCTGGATGAACTGCACATCACCTCACACCAAACTCAACACAGAGAAGAGAAACTGCTTCTGAAAAACAAATACACACGGCTGACATTCAAACCATCAGAACGGAAGAAGTATGTCATATCGGCAGAAGAATGAGCAGCCAGATCACAGCGAATTAAGAAGTTATGCATTTGAACGAAAATTTGGTCAACGGTCTAAGACTGATCTTAGCTTTCTGTAGCTTTAATAGTTTGGTGTTTGCGTCCATGAGGCCGATATTTTACGTCGTTTGTCATTAATAAAAAAGCAGTTAAAATTAATTACAGTCAATCATCCATAATAACACATATTTACCAATGCTGCTGCTGTCAATTTTCCATGTTTTATTTACGAGAAAATTAACTTTTTTATGCGCGATATGTATATTGCGAACTGTAATTGAAAATGTGTAATATGCACAAAAAATCTACCATAATAGTTCGATAGTTCTTACTGAAATCTGGCCATAGACACCACGTTAGTATAAATCGCTTAAGGCGTTAGTAAGTTATTAAATTTTAATCATCACTTTATATCTAAAACATTTAACATTAAATAACTTGGAAACTAAATCCAGTAACGAAGGTGCGTCTTCACTGATGCACTCGTCTAAGTTTTATCTTGAAGGCATGTTGCGGGATTCTCTGCCATTGATTGTGTTTACTTTTTATTAGAATTTCCCTTATTGGATATTTTCTCCATTCAGTTAAGTCAGCCATGGCCGATACTCTTCGAAGTCCACTCGAAAAGCCGGGCTTTTCCCACTGTGTGGTCAGCGCCTCTGGTTAACTGACAAGCACTCAGTATTTCTCATTCTTTGAGCTCTGCCGGTCATTGTGTCTCAAAGGTGCCACCACATACCGACAAGGTCGCAAAACACGCCCTCTTGGCCGTCACAACATTCGATGATTCGGTTCTTAATATTACAACAGGTCAAGCGCGTAGGCCGCGTCTGTTGTTAAAGTTTCTCATAGTCGTCCTAATACGTATTCTAACGGCAGAAATAGGAAAAGAAAATTTACGACTGCATGTATGGTCTGCTGTTATGGAGTTAGTGGCTGTCCCATTTAAAATGGCTCTGAGCACTATGGGACTCAACTGCTGAGGTCATTAGTCCCCTAGAACTTAGAACTAGTTAAACCTAACTAACCTAAGGACATCACAAACATCCATGCCCGAGGCAGGATTCGAACCTGCGACCGTAGCGGTCTTGCGCTTCCAGACTGCAGCGCCTTTAACCGCACGGCCACTTCGGCCGGCTGTCCCATTTATCTTGGGCAGCACACGTACTTTTTGTCCAGAAACAAAATAAAAAAGGTGCAATGCAAATGTTGTTTACCTACATGGGGACGTTAACCAGCATGACTGTCTTTCTTGTAGCTTCTTGATGATGTGTTCAAAAACGTTTCACAGTGTACCTTTCACGAAAACACGACATTATTAAGCTACAAATGCTTCTCATCTACGGAGACGTAAGTTAGCATAACAGTAATTGCAATAATGTCTTTTATTCACAATACGGGTACATTTGATATAGTATCGTAGTACTTTTGAACCACATGTCGCATTTACCTTATCTCCGCTGGTGTGCACTGTACTCACACAAAACTTCTACTGAACATGGTTGACTGAATGGTTTATGTACTTTTTTGTGTTTCCATTTATTTACTGTCATATCCAGCAAGCGGACGATTTAATCACTGCGGCTACGTGCACTGTGCGCTAGTCCAGCAGAGTTCACGTCAATTCTGTGTTATGTTTTAAATAACGTCATTTTTACGTGAATGACACACTGCTATACGTTTTTGTAGAGTTTTTGAGAAGACGAAATGTGTTACCAAACAAAAAATACAGGGTGCTATTTAAAAAAGATGTACTGCTGTTCATTTCTTCCGAACTAATAAAGTTGCAAGAAAGACAGCCTTGCTGGTGAATGTCTCCCCAGGTCATTAAACATTTTCTTGGTACATTTGTTATATTAGTTCTGGAGAAAAAGTTATTCGGAGTGGTCAATACAAATTAATCTCCCTGTATGTGAGTATATGTATAAGGCGTGATAGTTTCCGTCTGAGGTCGTTGCTGCAGCATATATGCGACGTAGTGCGACTCCGATGCAAGTGCATTGGCACAGACATGTAAGAAACGGATTAGTGTGGCATTCGTGTCTTTCCGAATTGCGTGCGGTAAATGCGGAAATGTGGACTATGGCGATATTACTACCAAATGCGATCAGACAGAACCAACCAGCTTTTATTCTTTTCTCGGGTCCCGAGGAACAAGCAGCGATGGGTACCATTGGAGAATGAGGACTGTGTATGCGGCAGCAGGCCTGTCGAAAACTAAGTAAAGTCCCGAGCGACTGGAAAAAAGCGCAGGTGACGCCTGTATATAAGAAGGGTAGAAGGAGGGATCCTCAAAATTACAGACCAATATCCTTAACATCGGTTTGTTGCAGGATTCTAGAACATATTCTCAGTTCGAATATAATGAATTTCCTTGAGACAGAGAAGTTGCTGTCCATGCATCAGCATGGCTTTAGAAAGCATCGCTCCTGCGAAACGCAACTCGCCCTTTTTTCACATGATATATTGCGAACCATGGATGAAGGGTATCAGACGGATGCCATATTCCTTGACTTCCGGAAAGCGTTTGACTCGGTGCCCCACTGCAGACTCCTAACTAAGGTACGAGCATATGGGATTGGTTCCCAAATATGTGAGTGGCTCGAAGACTTCTTAAGTAATAGAACCCAATACGTTGTCCTAGATGGTGAGTGCTCATCGGAGGTGAGGGTATCATCTGGAGTGCCCCAAGGAAGTGTGGTAGGTCCGCTGTTGTTTTCTATCTATATAAATGATCTTTTGGATAGGGTGGATAGCAATGTGCGGCTGTTTGCTGATGATACTGTGTTGTACCGGAAGGTGTCGTCGTTGAGTGACTGTAGGAGGATACAAGATGACTTGGACAGGATTTGTGATTGTTGTAAAGAATGGCAGCTAACTCTAAATATAGATAAATGTAAATTAATGCAGATGAATAGGAAAAAGAATCCCGTAATGTTTGAATACTCCATTAGTAGTGTAGCGCTTGACACAGTCACGTCGATTAAATATTTGGGCGTAACATTGCAGAGCGAAATGAAGTGGGACAAGCATGTAATGGCAGTTGTGGGGAAGGCGGATAGTCGTCTTCGGTTCATTGGTAGAATTTTCGGAAGATGTGGCTCATCTGTAAAGGAGACCGCTTATAAAACACTAATACGACCTATTCTTGAGTACTGCTCGAGCGTTTGGGATCCCTATCAGGTCGGATTGAGGGAGGACATAGAAGCAATTCAGAGGCGGGCTGCTAGATTTGTTACTGGTAGGTTTGATCATCACGCGAGTGCTACGGAAATGCTTCAGGAACTCGGATGGGAGCCTCTGGAGGAAACGAGGCGTTCTTTTCGTGAATCGCTGACTGCAGTACAATTTTATTACCGCCTACTTATATTTCGCGGAAAGACCACAAAGATAAGATAAGAGAGATTGGGGCTCGTACAGAGGTATATAGGCAGTCATTTTTCCCTCGTTCTGTTTAGGGGTGGAACAGGGAGAGAAGATGCTAGCTGTAGTACGAGGTACCCTCCGCCACGCACCGTATGGTGGATTGCGGAGTATGTAAAAAAAGTGCAACAAGAGATGCTGCTACTTCATGATAACCCACGTCGGATCTCATGAACGGCGTTACGCAGGAGTGACGCCAACACATGTGGAACACCACCGAGCACCCATCCAACAGCCTTGATGTCTCCCGATGCGGTCCCTTAAAAAAGGCCTAGAAGGGTCGACGATTTCTGAGAGACGAGTTTGTGCAGCAGCAGTTACGGACTTCTTCGCGCAGCTCACCAAACACGTATCTCCAAACTGGTGCGTCTGTAGGATGATTACCTCAACGCTTACGGGTGTTTTGCCTGATTGGCATACCGATTCTAGAGTGTACGGCCGTCGAATGGAAACTTTTTGATAGCACCTTATACGTGACACTTGATAAAGACCGTTCGTCGAAAGTGAGGAATAGTAAGAAACAAAACATTTTTTTTCAAATAAGACAACTTCAGCCAAACCACGATGTCTTTCAACCTATATTTGAAAGCTGCGGAACCATAACTCTCTGCAGTAATAATCTGTATACAAGTAGCGGCGCATGAAAGTGACACCCAAATAATTGCGTTGTATTTGGCTTCTCTGACTTCATGGTGATGCGAACAAGTCGGCCTTTGGCTGATCACATGCTAGTCCAGGAGATAGCATAACATCATTCTGGAATGGGAGCAAGCAGTCCGCTTAGAAGGCTGTTAGTGGGCCGATACGCTGGATGGCGGACAAGTGAAGCAGTGTGTCTGTTAGCTGTGTCAGTGGTGTGTGACAGGCCAGCCGCTGCGTGCTCGCCCCCGGCCCTGCTCTGGCCGTGCTCTGCTCTGCTCTGCTCTGCCAGCTGGCCAGCGAACTGCTCTGAGCCGACAGGTCACTGTAGTGCGCTGTGGAGCGCCTTTGTCGAAGGGCGCTTGGCAACTACATGATCCTGCAGCATTAATGTCACCACCGCCTATATTCGACGTCAAAGTGGAATAACCACACAAGCGCGCGCGCGCGCACACACACACACACACACACACACACACACACATACATACGGTAGGTGGCAGCACTAGCAGTGGAGAGTGTATGAAGCATTCGTAGGGACCCGTAAAACTGAAGCCGCTGTCGTAGTGCGGAAATGGAGCGATTAATTGACCTCCTAAAGGTCATGCTCCTTGGCTTTCGGGCCAAGGATGAAATTTCCGAAATGGCTAAGTTCTTTAAACTATTCGCGTGCTGCCGTGGTTAAAATATACCGCGGGTGGCAAAATGCACTATCCAAAACCGGCGCCGAGGCAGCTGTGGTATACAAGGGCCATAGTTAGCAGCGGTGAACAATCTACATCTACATCTACATGATTACTGTGCTATTCACAATAAAGCGCCAGGCAGAGGGTTCAATGAACCACCTTCAAGCTGTCTCTCTACAGTTCCACTCTCGAACAACGAACGGGAAAAATGAGCACTTAAATTGTAGGCGGGTGCCAACAGAATGTTTTCGCAATCGGAGGAGAAAACTGGTGATTGAAATTTCATGAGAAGATCCCTTCGCAACGAAAAACGCCTTTTTTTTAATGATTGCCCCTCCAATTCACGTATCATGTCTGTGACACTATCTCCCCTATTTCGCGATAATACGAAACGAGATGCCCTTCTTCGTACTTTTTTGATGTCATCCGTCAGTCCCACCTGATGCGGATCCCACACCGCACAGCAATACTCCAGAATAGGGCGGACAAGCTTAGTGCAAGCAAACTGTTTAGTAGGCCTGTTGCACCTTCTAAGTGTTCTGCTCTACCCACAACATTATCTATGTGATCATTCCAATTTAGGTTATTTGTAATTGTAATCCCTAAGTACTTAGTTGAATTTACAGCCTTCAGATTTTTGTGACTTATCGCGTAATCGAAATTTAGCTGATTTCTTTTAGTACTCATGTGAATAACTTCACACTTTTCGTTATTCAGGGTCGATTGCCACTTTTTGCACAATACAGATATCTTATCTAATTCATTTTTCAAGTTGTTTTGATCATCTGATGACTTTACAAGACGGTAAATGACAGCATCATCTGCAAACAATCTAAGACGGCTACTCAGATTGTTTCCTATGTCGTTAATATAGATCAGGAACAATAGCGGCCCATAACACTTCCTTGGGGAACGCCGGCTATTACTTCTGTTTTACTCGATGACTTTCCGTTTATTACAATGGCTGCAGATATGTGTACGGGCGAACAGACGTGCAACTATCGAGCAACTTACTACCCAGACGAACCAAATGACCGCCAATAGTGTCTCCTCAACGACCGTTAAGAGAAAGTTGCTTTGCACGGGCCTCACAACAGCCGCTTGGTTCAAGCACCCATCCATTGGCAACGAAGTCTGGAATTTGCACACCAGCACATCAGCTGGACATCCACTGAGTGATGACAGGTAGCGTTTTCAGATGAATCACGTTTTATGCTCCGTCGGACAGATGGCCGTTGGCGTGTCGGGCTTGAAACCTCTGAAACCAACCATCCTGTAACAACTGAGGGAGGGTTGTGATGCGCGGAATGTTTTCGTGGCATTCTCTGAGTGATCTCTTCATTGTTGAAGGCACAGTGGACGAACTATTCTCGCAAAGCATGTCCAGCTCCTCATGCAGTTTGCTTTTTCTCAGCATGGTGGCCGGCCTTTGTGGCCGAGCGGTTTTAGGCGCTTCAGTCTGGAACCGCTCTGCTGCTACGGTCGCAGGTTCGAATCCTGCCTCAGGCACGGATGTGTGTGATGTCCTTAGGTTAGTTAGGTTTAAGTAGTTCTAAGTCTAGGGGACTGATGACCTCAGATGTTAAGTCCCATAGTGTTTAGAGCCATTTGAACCATTTCTTTCTTTTTTTTTTGGCATAGTGGCTTGTATCGGCAGGACGATGAAAAGTGTCACACAGCTCACAGTGTACGTGCTTGGTACAAAGAGCAAGAGGATGAGTTTACCCTACTCCCCTGGCCATCAAACGTCCTAGATTTAAACCCAATAGAGAATCTGTGGGGCCTCCTGAACCACGTTTTATGCTCCATCGGACAGATGGCCGTTGGCGTGTCGGGCTTGAATCCTCTGAAAGCAACCACCCCCACCCATGATGGATCCTCAACTGAGAAACCCGGCACAGCTGCCAACGACACTGGAGACGGCACGGCCTCACATTTCTGTCGGTACCTTCCAGAACCTCATTCACTCTCACTTCACTCGGTACAGTCAGCGCTGCAAAAGGTGGTCATTCAGGCTTTTGACAGCTGGTTACGTTCATGTGACTGGTCAGTGTACTAGCAACGCACAGACTTGCCAAAACGAAAAGAAATTTTAGCCATGTCTTAAGTTCGTGACATTGTTGCTAGAGCAATATGGTGTGCTAGTGCTTGAATAGGTTGGTAAACAGTACGATTCCTAGTGGGAAATAATTTCTTTATTACCAGAGTTTGATTGGTGGAGGTTTAAAAGGCGGTTAACCACAGTTCCTGGTGACTATATTGACTTTCAATTACGGAGTCGGGTGCGCAGTGCGTTCTGTTCAGAGACATACGAACTCTTCACAGCGCGCCAGTGTGCTCTCGGCCTCTGTCGCACGCCACGCCCTCCAGCTGTCGCCTGCCACGCTCTCTGGCAACACTGAGATAAGCGTCACACTGGGCCACTGTTTCTGCTTGCGACTATTCCTACGTAAATTTATACGCTCGGAAAACTATTCATATCACTTCTTAACGTCGCACTTGCGTTCGTTTTATGCCACGCATAATGAACACTACAGTGGCTAAGTACTTCCACCAGGGACAAAATAAAGTGGAAAAACAGGCTAAATGTTCTCCGCGCACCCTGAAGCGCAGGCAGCAGACGGACGTGGCGGGATGGCACCGCTGGCTGCAGCGCCAGGTGGCACAACCTGCGCTGCCACTTTGCAACGCCCCGCCTTTTTCACGTGCAATACTGTAGATTGTGTACATAACCAATACTCCCGGTTACATCTGCAACCTCTCTCAGGGTGGCTACTTTGTTTCATCAGAAGACTTCCGTGAAAATTCTACGTTTCTTCACTTTGAAATTACAAATTTCCCTGAACCACTTTTAATTTAATGCGAGAGAAAGCTGTACTTTGCTAAGTTTCGTTGCCACAAATTTTTTTTTTAAATTGCCAAGTCACTTATTAGTGATTATTCCAAATTCGGCTAGAATTTACGGTTTCATCAACAACTCTGTAAACCTTCAGCTCTTGCCGTCCCAGAAACTTCCTTCATGCCTGTCAGCATTACTTCCCACGCTTTGTCACTGTGTGTAGATTTGATAAATATTCACAAGGTATACTTTCCTCTATTGTCACTGGAAATTAATATCAAAGCATAGACACGACGAATCATGTTTTAAATCGGAGTGTCTTCACACTATGGTCATTGTTGAAGAGTGACACTGACCGCTAGGAAGTCAGTGAAATAATACTTTTCATTGAAATTAGTATGAAAGCATTGAAGCCTGAATATTCAACGTTGATCTGCAAATCTTGCATGTTCAAATATGTATATCATTTTATAAAATTGTAAAAACTCTGCTTTTGTGTGAGTGACGAGCTCACTGCTAAGTGACAAATTCTCATGCCCGAGTTACACTCCGCCACAATCGTGTAATGGAAACGAACATGGGGACCGATAACCAGCTGATAATAATGAGATTCTCGAGGTCGACGAGCGCGCCGGAGATGACCCCGACCGTGCAACAGACTTTACAATAATTCAGCGTTCATCTTCATTTTTCTTCGTGCGACTCCGCAACCAACTTTCCGAAGAAGAATCAAAGAGTGATTTTAACACGTTAGATATGAGGTCTCTTAGATCTTCGACCCTCTTTAGCTGTGAATGGCCACCAATATAATTTTTTTTATTTAGCATCTCATTATCCATTTCAGGATAACCTATCATCACATCTGTCGAAGCACGAAGTTCCATGCGCACTGATCGTATTACGAAACGGAGTTGTAAGCGGTAGGGTACTTCGTATTTTGACAAATCTAATGATGGAATTATCCCGAAACATGTAGTGAGATAATAAATAAACATATTCGTCAGTGATCAAGACTAGTGTATTACTACTCAAAAAAATCATTTTAAAAAAAGACTTAGTACCTTAATTTCCGTCACAGAAGAGCTAAAATGTCTCTAGTCTTATCACAGATTTCCTTGTCTTTGAAAATTCTCTTACATTTGCCCGTTCGTGTCACTCAAGAGAAAGTGTAGGCTATGTATCGATACCATGTTTTCCACTTCCCTTCAGCATAAGACAAAATGCAAGTACAGGCATCAGTCACCTACAGGGTAGTTTTAAACAATGAAAAGAGTGCACCCAGCGAGAGAAGCCACAAACTAAACTAGTCATCATTCATGACGTGCAACTCAGGCTGAAAATTAGTTAGGTTTCAGTAGTTCTAAGTTCTAGGGGACTGATGACCACAGCAGTTGAGTCCCATAGTGCTCAGAGCCATTTGAACCGTTTTGAAAAATCTTTTCCTAAATTTTAATGTTCAAATGTGAAATCTTATGGGACTTAACTGCTAAGGTCATCAGTCCCTAAGCTTACACACTACTTAACCTAAATTATCCTAAGTACAAACATACACACCCACGCCCGTGGGAGGACTCGAACCTCCGCCGGGACCAGCCGCACAGTCCATGACTGCAGCGCCTAAGACCGCTCGGCTAATCCCGCGCGGCCCTAAATTTTACATTTATCTCTTCTTACATGATCGTTTTTTTTTTCAAAACTGTTGTGTTACTAATATAAAATCAGAATATAAAGAGCCATTGGATAGAACTGATTAACTAACACTAAGAAATAAAATACGTATTACTAGTAGTCACTGTCAGTGATTAATTATCTTAATTTACAGTTTTATTTGGGTCTGTTAGAGATGTATGAGTATGAAGCCATTTGGAAGCACAATGAAAGGATCTGCCAGTAGTTGGGACAAGCAGAGACCACCCCTAGAGGAATTCTCAGAAGGACGCGCCCATGGGCTGCAGGTAATGCCACTCAGTCGATTAAATTTTCTTTTGAGTTGCCAGAAACGGATGCCGAGCACACCACAGGCAACGCAGATATGATCTCCGATGGTGTAAGGCCACCAACAATGACTGTCTTTACGACCCAAAGATGGAAACAGGAGAAATGACGTTTTAGCGAGGTTCGGAAAATGCTCTTTTGCGAACAAAACTTTGGGAATCACAGACACTGCAGAAACATCTAGAAAATCTAAACAAACTTTTGTTGAACACCTTAAAAATATACCTTTTAGATACTGCACACCAATTCAGCCTCACGGCTACTCTAGTACCTGAGGGTAGAAAAACCCCAATTAAAGGATGTTGATGGGGTTGGCTAACTCCCAGGCGCTAAAGCCGCTGCAGCGCTGAATCGCTGTCCAGGTTTCTGAAAGAAAGGCACATTTTAAAAGGTGTGAAGGCTACACCAAGAGTGCTGCCGAAATGGTGGTAGGTCTAGATGGACCTGTTGTTTTATTCACGCATATAGTAATGTTGCTCTCCATAACCCCCCCCCCCCCCTTTTTCCATGATCACAACATAGGCATGCTCGAAACAGGAGGGCTGAAAATAAATTTCATCCAATGGTTTTGAATGGTCCCTAATGGGCCCATCCTGTAACCAGGGTACAAACTGCGCCCGCACTAAATTCCAAAGGTGCCACATAACGCTCAATGGGGTTGCTGCCCCCGATATCCTTGGAGCAGGGCTGAAGCGGCCAGGGGCAGACAGCAGTGTCGAACGTTGTCAAGAACGTCATCCTGTTGCTTATCACACTTTGAACTGCCGTTTTCGACCGCGAAACGTGTGGGAATCAGCGCACCAACGGAAGAAGTGTTTTCACTGAGGTCGTTTTGTGTCGATTATTAACGGCGGTTTTCCTCGGCCACGCGTAAGTAAACTATATAATTTCAGTGATGGGTGTTGAGCTTCTGACCTCCATCGCAGAGGCGGCAAGAGAAGGAGGGAAATATGGTTAAGAGAGTGTATGACGACCTTCCCATTGCGTGAAACGCCCACGGTGGCATTTGGGCAAAATTGTGGTGACGTTTGGTTCCAATGTGATATCATAGCCTCCTAGCTGGTCAAGGGGTGAGTCTTTGACTAATAATCAAAACGTTCTCGGTCCCGGGTTCGAAACCCGTCGCCGCTTAAATTTTCATTAATAATCAGCGTTGACAACCGAAGACTTCCGCCATAAGAAGTCACCCTCATTCTGCCAACAGCCTTATGAAACAGAGCGAAGGAGCGGACAGAGGTTAAGGATACTAATTATCTTTTGGATGGAAAACTGCCCCTAATGGCGGAAGAATAAGTAATGACCAACGGCATGAGGATGCAGAAGGAAATGGAAACCACTTCATTAAAGACACGTATCGTGTATCCACAGGACATGTCACCTGTATATGAAAATGATCTCTTCATTGGCAAAAGATTCCGGAATAGTGTCCCATTCGAATCTCTTGGAGGAGAGTTGACCGTGAGAAAAAGATGGAATAACCAACGGAAGGATAAGGTGAACGTGGTAACGAAGCTGGAAAATCTAAATAGGGAAATGCAAAAGCTCAATCTAGCTATAGTATTGGTCAGTGAAGTGAAATGGAAAGAAGACAAAGATTTCTGGTCAGATGAATGTAGGATAATATCAATAGCACCAAAAATAGTACAAAGGGAGTTGGATTCGTTATGAACAGGGAGGTAGGGTATGGAGAGCGTTACTGTGAACAATTCAGTGATAGGGTTGTTCTTATTAGAATCGACAGCAAACCAAAACCGACAACGATAGTCCAGGTACATATGCCGACGTTGCAGGCTGAAGATGAAGACATAAAGTATGTTAGGATATTGACAGGGCAATATAGTACGCAAAGAGAGATGAAAATCTAATAGTCATGGTGGACTGGAATGCAGTTGTACGGGAAGGAGTATAAGAAACGATTACAGGATAATATGAGCTTGGGACAAGAAATGAGAGAGGAGAAAGACTATTTCCGCTAGTAAAAGCGAATATTCTGTTCAAGAATCACAACAGGTGGAGGTATGATTGGAAAAGACCGGGTGATATGAGAAGATTTGAGTTAGATTACATCAGGGTCAGATTCCAAAATCAGATACTAGATTGTATGGCGTACACAGGTGTAGACTTACTATCACCATGAAGCGTAGGCTAAAGATTAAAAGATTAGTCAGGATGACTCAATACACAAAGAAGTGGGATGCAGAAGCACTAAGGCATGACGAGATAAGTTTGAAGTTCTCTAAGGCTATACATACGGTAATAATACTTGCATTCAACTTGTTGACAAGAATAATATACAGAAGAGTGGAAAAGAAAATTAAGGAGATGTTAGATGATGATCAGTTTGGCTTTAGGAAAGGTAAAGTCACCAGAATTGCAATTCTGACGTTCCGGTTAATAATCGAAGCAAGACTAAAGAAAAATCAAGACACCTTCATAGGAACTGTCGACCTGGAAAAAACACTCGACAATGTATAATGGTTCAAGATGTTCGAAATTCTGAGGAACATAGGGGTAAGCTTTAGGGAGAAATGGATAATATACGATATATGCGAGAACCAAGAGGAAATCATAAGAGTGGACGACCAAGAACCAAGTGCTGGGATTAAAAAAGGTGTAAGACAAGGATGTAGTGATTCACCTCTACTGTTCAGTCTGTACATAGAAGAAATAAAAGAAAGGTTCAGGAGCGGAATCAAAATTCAGGGTGGTAGGATATCAATGATACATGATGACATTGCTATACTTAATGAAAGTGAAGAAGTATTACATGATGTGCTGAATGGAATGAACACTCTACTCAGCACAGAAAATGGAGTGAGAATAGATCGAAGAAAGACAAAAGTAATGAGAAGTAGGAGAAATGAGAACAGCGAGAAACGTAACATCAGGATTGATGCTCACGAAGTAGACGAAGTTACGTAATACTGCTACCTAGGCAGCAAATTAACTAATGACGGACGGAGCAAGGAGGACATCAAAAGCAGACTAGTGCTGGCAAAAACGGCATTCCGGCCCAATAGAAGTTTACTAGTATCAAAAATAGACCTTAATTTGAGGAAAAAATTTCTGAGAAAGTACGCTTGGAGCACAGCATTGTATGGTAGGGAAACATGGACTGTGGGGAAACCGGAACAGAAGAGAATCGAAGCATTTAAGATGTAGTGCTAGAGACGAATGTTGAAAATCAGATGGACCGATAATGTAATTGTTGTGTCTAGACAAGACAGCCTAGACACAATGAGAGGAAACCAAAAGGCACGCGCTAAGCTAAAGCAGGATGGCATGAGGTCTGAAACAGGATACGTAATGAATGCTATAAAGAAAAGTACGTAGCTTCTGGAATACTTAACTTTAATCCATCCTTTTGGTACATCTGGAGATTGTGGCGATACAAGTGAGACTCTTTAGATACATGCAATGTTACTAATGGCGCCTTGCTAGGTCGTAGCCATGGACTTAGCTGAAGGCTATTCTAACTATCTGCTCGGCAAAGGAGCGAGGCTTCGTCAGTGTAGTCGCTAGTTACGTCGTCCGTACAACTGGGGCGAGTGCTGGTCCGTATCTCGAGACCTGCCTTGTGGTGGCGCTCGGTCTGCGATCTCACAGTGGCGACACGCGGGTCCGACATGTACTAATGGACCGCGGCCGATTTAAAGCTACCACCTAGCAAGTGTGGTGTCCGGCGGTGACACCACAGTAATGAATGAGGCGGTTCTGCGCAGAATCGGAGAGGAAAGAAATATGTGGAAAACACTGACAGGAATAAGGGATAGGATGATGGGACATCTGTTAAGACGTGAGGGAGTCACTTTCATGGTACTAGAGGGAGCTGTAGAGAGCAAAAACTGTAGAGGAAGACAGAGATTGGAATACATACAGCAAATAATTGAGGACGTAGGCTGCAAGTGCTACTCTGAGATGATGAGGTTGGACCAGCAGAGGAATTCTTGGCGGGCCGCATCAAAGCAGCCGAAAGATTGATGACAAAAGAAGAAATAACGCACATGAACTTATATGAATACATGGCGTCCGTTGTCTCGGACATGTCGAATAGAACAGACACTACGCAGTCGGAATAATTGATTCGGCTCGATGGGAATGAGTCCACAACGTTCAGTGCAGATGTACGATATCGTTCAACTTCCTGCGGAGATCTAAAATTAGGAAACATGGAGGACATGGAATGGGGACCGCAGATAGGTGGGGCCAGGTGGGAATGTGAGTCGGCTGGGAAGCATGGTGAGGTAATTTGTGCATTTGGGATATGTACTGCCGCAGTGGTTTACGCAACTGCCCAGTAACCAAGAATTTCGGGTTCGAGTCCTGGTGCGACACACATTTTCACTTGTAGCCGCCGATTCCGCATAAAGTACAGATGCAGCTGATGTCATCAGTTCCTCTCCTTACTTTCCTTTATCCCCCTCCATCTTCAATTTATATCATATGAACTTCCGACGGCAATTCTGAACCAAATTTAAAAATTAAAACAGCAGACAATTATAGAAGTTCGAAAAAGTTATTCTTTAATTTTGTTGTACAGTATACTGAGACGGAAATAATGGTTCCCACTCATTACTGTGTAACCACTGTACACGGTGACAGTGATGATTTTTTGACGCATTACTCATTCTTATAAGTGGAGTATGATACAGCGAGCCTCTGCACAACGGGTGGACACATCTCATCATTTTTTAAATTATTTCGTCACGTACTATCTTACTCAGAAATGTTCGAAAGACCTGAATTGCATTTCGCCTCCTTTGAATGCAGCCCACTTAACGTAACGGTCTTGCAGCTCCTCTAGTCGCTTGACTACGCAAAATGGACACCACAAGTGACTATTGGAAAACACTGCTCTGTATGGCAGTAACTCCAGGTGTAATTATCACCACGATACACGAAACCCCGGCGAGCACATGAGACAGACCTTAACGCTTGTAAACTCAAATTTATTACAATAAGTGACAACTCTAAACTTTTACTACTCTCATTACAAACTAACGAAAAAAAGCCCAACTGTCATACATCAATTTCTTCGTAATCCCTTCTCAAAATGATTTTTTTGGCGAATATGATATCTTAAAGCATACCTCGATTCCGTAATCTCTATGATTAACCGAAATATTCTTGCTATCTAAAAGATTTTCCAACCACTTGTTTGCCATCGTTCACTAAGAAAGCGCTATTGCATAAACAGAATAATGGACTAAGGAGTTACAGAAAACATGATTAACAGCGTCAAGCACTGATCGTAATTGCTGACTAGTTTAAAAGAGATGTGAAATAATACATTTTTAGCCAGTATCAGTTAGCATATCTAAACTTTAAACAACATGACGAAAATTTTTGTACTGGATCGGGACAAATGTCCAGAACTGTTGTCCGTGTTAACTAAACACGAAAGTAATTAAATATGGTTTCATTTCCAAGTACCAAACCTGAAATAATGGAACGTATACGAGCATGGCAATTCGAACCCAGCACATAATGCGATTCATATGTAAGTAAAAGCAAAGACCAGATATCGAATTTGCTCAGCAGCAGCGAGATGTTTCACGCTGCAGTGACGAGAAAAATGAATAATTTCTGCCTTCCTGGGATTAAAAACCCAGCGCCTATCGCCGTTGTCTTCTAGCCTCGAACGGACATTATACATAGGTGTCTTTCATCAGAAGCGAGATGTGCGCCTCTGTGAACTATAACTGACGTGACGAAGACTACACTGATGACTGAGAATCGAACCCAGCACATTACATTGTTGACTACACACGAAAATACGTCAACTATCGAATTCTTTTTCACCAGCGGCTAGGAGCAGGATGTTTCCAGTCGAAATAATCATACGAAAAGGTGTGTGTTTGTCTGGGATTCTAAACCGCCACATATCAAAATAAAATTTCATCAACATTTATGTGTGCTAACGCTAAACCATGAAAGGACGTTATAAATGTTTTTGTGCCGAACCGGACTAAAACCCAGACACGAGCCTTACGTTATGAACTTGAGGAGTTTGGAATCTTGAGTAAACAACTAACTGATAGCACTCTCTAGTCACGAAGGGATCAAATCGCGTGAAATCAGAACCAATATATTCAACATCTCAATCTGAAATGAAAGGCAGAATTAGTGCCCTTTGACGTAACTTGACATCTGGTTCTTTAATTAAAATGAAATTACTAGTGTAAAAAAGGTGAAAGGTGATAGAGTTTCTACATGCTACCACTTACGCCTATGTTACGGCCCAACCTAGTAGTCGATGGCGAAGGGACAGGACGTTTAATGTGAATCTGGAACCAAGGTAGAATGGCATGTTCTTCATTTGGCGTAATCGGCGGTAAGCAGAATCTACTAGCGCCAATAAAAATCCTTCGCCTGAAGTGGGAATCGAATCCCGAACCTATGAGTACGAAGCTAGTATCAAATCCCAGAACGCTGGACCTCACATGTGGCTGGATCAAGATTTTGTCGTAGTATTGGTGCACCACAGTCGATGAAAATTCTGACTTCCTGGAATGGATTACAGTCAACTGCCTAACTACCCAGTGCGTATTTTCAAGTTCATTTTGTAATCACTGAATTAAAATCACGTAACGGTCGTCTGCACAATCTGCCAGCACTGCAGGACGCGGAAGTTAGCATAGGAAGGGTTGCTTCCACTCGAGCTGCTCTCCATGGCCAACCATGCGGAGTGCAAAAGGAAAGAGGAGTTACTGTACGCGATTCTTCCGTAATGTAGTAAACTGCAACTCGTCGGTCTGCTAACAGTATCAATCTGTTGGAACTTAGAAACAATTTATTTCATTTCATAATCCACCAGTAATGGTGAAACCTTGGGAAAACTTCTCCGAGAAGAGCTCGTGGCCGCCTGTCGGGATCAGAACAATTGCTGCTCCACCGGCCTACGGCCGCATAACGCCAGCCGGCGTCAGCCCAGGTGATCGCGACGGATCGCGAATTTTATAAGGGGGCTATGCTCCAGACTGAACGCTAAAAGGCACAATCAGTCTTAAATGATGATGATGCAGTTTGCTCTTCGGCGTAAAATATTCTCTACAAATAGTGTGCACAACACACAGTAATAACAACGTTGTAACCAGCATTCTCGCAGCGTATGACCTGAGGAATACTAAGTTTGTAATCTACCACTGACGGCAATATTTTCCAGAAAAAAGGGAGTTTGCTGCATAGACTTGTGGCGAGTTTAGATTTGTAGAAGGGAGTGGAAGGCAGGAAACTCGATCGTCTGTGCCCCGTACGGTGTGAGTGTTATCGAAGAAATGAAATCGAAAAATAGATTTCTCGTGTCTTGTAGTAAGATTTTAACGTGAATTATCTGTCTAATTCAGCAACCGAACCGTTGTAGTTCTGTCACATGAAGTTTAAAATGCTTGTTTCCTGTGTGATTAGGACCTAGAACCAAGGCAGCGTCGGCTTCGTGGTCCGATGTCGTTTCCACCGACCGAGCAACCTCCTGCAGCATGCATTTCTTCCTCATCGTGCTAGTGATGGCGAAAAGAGATAATTCGCAATGAAGGCGATTTTAGTTGTACATTTTGCACGGGATGTACTTCATGGACTAAAAACACACATTCCATAATTAAATGACCCGTCATAAAGGAAAATCGTTCAGAATGTTTAACTGAAATACGAAGACGATATCAAGTGAATTTGGCACGATAATTCTGTGTCACTCCAGGAAGTATCGCTACTATCACAGGGAGCCAAATTTAATCTACAGTGTCGTCAAGTCCCAATCATCGTCGCAGCGGTAAGGAATACAGTTCACACCGATGAGTCTGTTGAGCAGGCTAGCAATCCATGAGTAAAGAAAGGTTGCACTGCATGACGCAGCGGAAGTACGTCGCATATTTACAGATACTTGAAAAGCGCCAAATGTGAACAAATCTTTGTAAATCGACGGAAATAGTAAAAATTAAAAGCAGGAAAACTGGTAAGGATGGCTTTCCTCAAAATAGTCGTCAGTATTTTATTTCTATTTTAGTCTGCAGGTTAACAGAATATTCATATGAGAAATACCGAGGAGTAAATGTTAGGATTGACTGTTTAGTCAAATTTAAAAAGGAAAATAAGTAACGTTCTTTCTCAATGACAGCATGCCCTTGAATAAAAAGAAATTAAATATTTAGCATGTAGTGGCAATTACAGTCAGCGACCTACAGAAATACCTGGGGATACGAATGGACGGTGCAGATGGCCAGACGGTGTCCAGATGTGTACAGACTATCTAGATGCTGTAGTTGTATTATGTTGAAATACTAAGATCCATTAACACCGTTCGTTGTCAACCAGACTATTGCTCAAACCTCCTTAACAATGCTTCAGCGGCAGCGACACACCACAGCCCCATGTTATAGTAGTTAATAATGAGCACGTCTTTTTTCATTGTTTTATTCGGCAGCTAATGATAACTACCTCTAATTATTAAAAGGACTTCATACACAGTTTTTGTTTTGATGACAACACGCGATTTGATCCCTTCGTGACCAGAGAGTGCAGTTAGTTGTTTGCTCAAGGTTCCAAACTCCTCAAGTTTATCACTGAAGGCTCGTGTCTGGGTTTTTGTCCTGGTTCGACACAAAAACATTCATAACGTCCTTTTATGCTTTAGCGTTAGCACACCTAAATGTTGATGAAATTTTATTTTGATATGTGGCGGTTTACACTTCCAGACAGACACAGTCCTTTTCGTATCATTATTTCGAGTGGAAACATCCTGCTCCTAGCTGCTGTTGAAAAAGAATTCGATAGTTGACATATTTCCGTGTGTAGTCAACAACGATATGTGCCGGGTTCGATTCTCAGTCATCACTGTAGTCTTCGTCATGTCAATTCTAGTTCACAGAGGCGCACATCTCGCTTCCGATGAAAGAAATCTATGTATAATCTCCGTTCGTGGCTAGAAGATAACGGCAATAGGTGCTGGGTTTTTAATCCTAGGAAGGCAGAAATTATTCATTTTTCTCGTCACTGCAGCGTGAAACATCTCGCTACTGCTGAGCAAATTCGATATCTGTTCTTTGACTGTGCTTACATATGAGTCGGTTCAAGTGCTGGGTTCGAATCGCCATGCACGTATACGTTCCATTATTTCAAGTTTGTTATTTGGAAATAAAACCATGTTTAATAACTTTCGTGATTAGTTAATAGGGACAACAGTTTCTGGATATTTGTCCCGATCAAGTACAAAAATTTTTAAATGGTTCAAAGGCTCTAAGCACTATGGGACTTAACATCTGAGGTCATCAGTCCCCTATACTTAGAACTACCTAAACCTAACTAACCTAACGACATCACACACATTCATGCCCGAGGTAGGATTCGAACCTGCGTCCGTAGCAGCAGCGTGGTTCCGTACTGAAGCGTCTAGAACCATTTTCGTCATGTAATTTAAAGTTCAGATGTGCTAACTGATACTGGCTAAATATGCAATACATCGTGTCTCTTAAAAGCTAGTCAGCAATAACGATCATGCTCGACGTTGTTAATCACGATTTATGTAATGGTTAGACCATTATTCAGTTCATGCAATGGCGTTCGCCTAGTCAACGACGGTTAATATGTGATTGGAAAACCTTTCAGATAGCAAGAATACCACGGGTAACCATAGCGATTTAGCAGTGAAGATAGTCTTGAAAATATCGTATTCGCAAAGAAATCTAATTTTGAGTAAGAATTATGGAATAGGTGGTATATCAGAGTTGTGGTCATTATTTGTGTCAGAAACTAACGAGAGTGGTAAAAGTTTAGTAAAATCACTTATTGCAATAAATTTGAGTTTACAAGCGTTAAGGACTGTCTCAAGTGTTCCCTGACACGTGATGCATCGTGATATTAATTACACCTGAAGTTACCCATGTTTTCCAGTAGTCACTTGTGGTAACCATTTTGTATAGTCAAGCGACTGTGCCGAAATGAGACAAGAGGAGCTACAAGACAGTTCCGTTAAGTGGGTTGCATGATAATCAGACGAAACGCAATTCAGGTTGGCATGAGAGTACACTATACGATCAAAAGTATCCGGACACGTGGCTGAAAATGAGTTACAAGTTCGCCGGCCGGGGTGGCCGAGAGGTTCTAGGCGCTTCAGTCTGGAACCGCGCGACCGCTACGGTCGCAGGTTCGAATCCTGCCTCGGGCATGGATGTATGTGATGTCCTTAGGTTGGTTTAAGTAGTTCTAAGTTCTAGGGGACTGATGACCTCAGAAGTTAAGTCCCACAGTGCTCAGAGCCATTTTGAACTTACAGGTTCGTGGCGTCCCCCACCGGTAATGCTGGAATTCAGTATGGTGTTGGCCCACCCTTAGCTTTGATGACAGCTTCCACTCTCGCAGGCATACGTTCAATCAGGTGCTGGAAGGTTTCTTGGGGAATGGCAGTCCATTCTTCACGGAGTAATGCACTGAGGAGAAGTATCGATGTCGTTCGGTGAGCCCTGGTACGAAGTCGGCGTTCCAAAATATCCCAAAGGTGTTTTACAGGATTCAGGTCATGCCACTGCCCAGCCTCCATATGAAATCAGTTGCAATTGGACTGAACTCTAAACAAATCAGCATTTACCTGGTAAACTTCCAGCCAGGGATGCCTTGGAAATATTCCATCCTTCGTATTGGTGGATACTAGGATTGGAGTATTTGGAAGGATTCCAGCCTGCCACCACCTCGCTTCCAGATCTGTCTGGATTATCCCCCCCCCCCCCCCCCCCCCCCCGCTTGCCTCCTATGAGAGGCTGCTGGCAAAGTTATGTCATTTGGTAGGAAGCCCATTATGTTGGAGTTTGCTGAAAATCTCAAATTTCAGCTTAGTTGCATGCTATGACCTTAAACAATCTTCAGAGAGGTTGGACTAGTGTGTGTGTGCCTGCAATAGGCAAAAATAAATTCATCAATCGGGAATTTGATGATACAGCTAGGTTTTTAATGTACTGTATAACTCCTAAGTTGGTTCACTCAACTACAACAGGATAAAGAATGAGAATGAGGGGGAGTGGTCTACCATGTCATGGGATAGTAACAACAATGACTACCACTGCTACCTTTCTGCTGCAACAGAGAGTCCACTGACTGAATTGGGAAGCAGTAAACATCACACACATAAACCTCATTTCATTCCGTAAACACCACAACTTAAACCTTGTTCCCTTCCAAAGCAGGAGTTGTCATGGCTAGATGTCAGAGATTGCTCAAACACATGCACATCCTGCACGCTCATGTCCTGATGTGGCCCCTACTACACCAAAAAGAATAACATATATTTTCTGTGATACATGCACAATATAGGTTTCTGGAGGCGTATAACACTGTTCACATCCGATTACAGTTCAGATGGTTCAAATGGCTCTGAGCACTATGGGATTTAACATCTATGGTCATCAGTCCCCTAGAACTTAGAACTACTTAAACTTAACTAACCTAAGGACAGCACACAACACCCAGTCATCACGAGGCAGAGAAAATCCCTGACCCCGCCGGGAATCGAACCCGGAAACCCGGGCATGGGAAGCGAGAACGCTACCGCACGACCACGAGCTGCAGACTGATTACAGTTCAGAAATTATACTATACTCACATAAGTCCTATAAAACGATCCTCAGCAAAGGAAAATGCTTCTTACAAGGAAACAGACAGTCGCATAGCAGCGATGTTTGGCACACGAAACTACATGCCACACTGCATTAACTTTGTAAACAGAACAGCTGTCAAGCAAATGTATACATAGGATTTACGATACCTCAGAAAAACCTGTCACAAACTTAGAAAAAGTGACTGTTAGAAAAATAACTATTTCCCTGATTCTGATGCTTCTATGTCAACTTTTTCTCGTATTCCTCTTGCTGCCACATAGTAATTCTCATATTCAAGGTTTTTTCTGCACCTATCAGACGACATCTAGTACTCCCTCAAGCCCCTCAATTTCCCTGCGTTTTCCCTCAATTTATACGTATTTTCCGTCAATTTGTGTAATTTTCTCGATTGTATGTGTCTTCTGCCAATGTGATCATGACATCATGACATCACTTGTAGCCACATATTCTGAATTTGCTTGTAAATTTAGTACAGTTGTCAACACACAGCGCAAATTCGTTATTTTTCTCTCGGATGATATAGTTTAGTGCTTTACTCGAATGCATCCAGTGACTTCGAACCACATATTCTATAGGTGCAGTGCTTTTGCTCTGTTTTCTGTATGTCTGTGTCTACGTGTGTGTGTCACAGATGGCTCCCATGACCCAGTCCTCCCGCCATTGGGTCCATATTCAGACACTGAATACATATTTGGACAGTGGTGGATCGACCTTATAACCCTATCCTGGACGTAATGTATTGTGGATCCGCGTATGAACAACGCTCTGGACATAACTGTGGCGTATCTACACTTGAACAATAACTCAGGGACACCCTGGGTTATGGGAGCCATCTGTGACACATGCACAGACACAGACATAGAGAAAACAGAGCAAATGCACCAACTCTCGAACATGTCGTTGGAGGTATGTAGATGTGTTCAAGTACAGTTGTATACTATACCATCTGCACATAAAAATGGTGTGGTTGCGTTGTGTGTTGACAACTGTACTACATTTACAAGCTATTTTAGAATATGTGGTAAGAAGTAATGTCGAGATCACATGGGCAAAAATAACATAAAATCGATGAAATTACGAAAAATGAGGGACAATTGATGGGGAATGAAGGAGTACGTGCATGTCTCTGCTTGGTGCAGCTACATTGTTCTACAGGGGGGGGGGGGGGGGATGATTATGTGACAGCAAGAGGAATACTAGAAAAATTTGACATCGAAGCACCAGGAACTAGGGACGCAGTCTTTTTCATGGACAGCACAGCAATAATACGGCTGGAATAGATTGTTTAGCATGGATGACCACCAAATCTAGAGTAATGAATTTATATATGTTGGATCACAAGCCCAGGTGTGACCCCAAAATTATTGGCAACCACGTTATCGATTTTGGGACTGCAATATACAACTATAGAATGGATCGTGTGTTTGATCCTGTGCAAGACTGTTTATATGTTTTAAATCCTAACAAACAGTATTTGTAATGTGTTTCTCTGTACTCTCCACCAATCACAACCATGCAGTGTCAGCTTACAAATACCTTACAGAACAGTTGCAGTATGGTGAACAACATTCTACTGTATGTCTGTTAAGGTAATGGTGATACATGCAAGTTGATTGCTATCTTTGACACTTTCCTGGAAAAGAGAACTGTCTGACTCTAAACTGACATGGATCTGCGTTAAAGGATGATAGAAACTAGATGGACTGATCGGTTGAGAGGGGTTTTAATGATATATGATTAGGCTGATAATGCATTCTAGATAGAGGGAGATGTTGATGTGGGTTATTTATGATGCATTTAATCATTTTTTTCTATGGTTCTCTCAGGCCGCATCAGTTGTGTGGTATAACTTGCGATCGACTTGTATGCAACTGCATGTCCTGCATGTGACTTAGTGCGCTATCTACCTGCAATCGTTAACAGCAAATGTCTCCATACCAGAGACTGCCGAGGGCTTCTAATGCATGTGTGATTAATCATGTCCATAGATTTAAAAACTTGAAAGTCTCTTCGGGTTTGCTGCCGGATCCTAAAATCAACTTGACTCGATATTTCTGCGATCCAACTGGACGCCATCATCAGGAAAATGCTGCTTCTGCTGATGAGTCCCGCTGAAAACTGACGCCAAGTTGCAAATCGACGTCCTATATAGGCCACCGTTCAGTACACGGCGAATGCGCCGCCCGTCACGGTTTCTGCCTTCCTAGACAGGGAGGTGGCGCCGCCCTTAGTGAAACACTGCTGGCAACGATATATCGCAATCAAGGCCGCACCGAAGAACGTTCAGTTTTGATGCGAGATAATACAGGATTCCACGTCTTACTAAGAGGAAACCCATTGTCTCTGTTCATTAAATTATCAGCCAACCTAATTTCAATCGCCTCTTTATAGACACTGTTCCAAAAACGGGAAATGTTAGCAACAACCACACTTTCATCAAATTTCATATTGTGTCTCTCATTTAGGCAGTGTTCTGCTACTGCCGATTTTTCCGGCTGTTGTAGCCTCGTATGACGGCGATGTTCCACACACCTGTCATGCACTGTGCGAATCGAACGGCCAATGTAAGCTTTCCCACATTGACACGGAATTTTGTAGACACCGGGTTTCCTAGGCCCCAAATCATCTTTCACAGAGCCGAGCAGAGCCCTAATCTTAGAAGGTGGACGGAACACACTCTTAATGTGAAAATTACTTAAAATTCGTCCAATCTTAAACGATAAGCCTCCAGCATGAGGAAGAAAGGCCACAGATCTATGCTCCTCTTCATACACCTCCGGAGATGGTCCAAACTCCATAGTCCGACGAACCTGCTTCTCGGTGTATTCCTTTTCCTTAAAAACAGTCATCAAATGCTCAAGTTCTTTGATGAAACTGTGGTTGTTGCCAACATTTCCGGTTTTTGGAACAGTGTCTATAAAGAGGCGATTGAAATTAGGTTGGCTGATAATTTAATCAACAGAGACAATGGGTTTCCTCTTAGCAAGACGTGGAATCCTGTATTATCTCGCATCAAAATTGAACGTTCTTCGGTGCGGCCTTGATTGCGACGTATCGTTGCCGGCAGTGTTTCACTAAGGGCGGCGCCACGTCCCTGTTTTGGAAGGCAGAAACCGTGATCGGCGGCGCATGTGCCGTGTACTGAACGGTGGCCTATATAGGACGTCGATTTGCAACCTGGCGTCAATTCTCAGCGGACTCATCAGCAGAAGCAGCATTTTCCTGAAGTGGCGGCCAGTTGGATCGCCGAAATATCGAGTCAAGTTGATTTTAGGATCCGGCAGCAAACCCGAAGAGACTTTCAAGACTTATTACGCCGGGAAAGCCTAAGTAATCACGATTTCAAACCTATTTTAACACCCTGCTCTATTTGAATAGCGATCTATGCAAAGTACTCCATTTCTCTGCCAGATCTTGGATGCAAATCATGTCTTTAGTTACATTAGCTGCAGAGATTCTAAGTTAGTGATGGGAGTTCGTCAGGTCTTGCAAACACTAGGTACGCATTTGCTTGACATTTTTCCTGTTTGCAGAGTTAATGCAGCATTGCGTGTAATTTCACGTTCTAACACCCCTGCTGTGTGTTTGTTTCATTGCAAGAGGCGTTTTCGATTGCTGACCATCATTTTACAGTACTGATGCGAGCATAGTATAACTTCTGAACCGTATTTGTATATGAACAGTAGGTACTATATACCTCTAGAAAGATATATTTTGCATGTATCACAAAGAATCGATGTTTTTCTTTGGTGTAGAAGGAAGAGGTTTTATCATCTTAAAGTTTGTCACCATAGTGAGTCGGATAGAAAACTCGCAGTGTATGTATCTTAGATGTTGGACATATATGTCCTGCGTTAGAGTATTAAGAGCATTGCACTCAGCATGACTAATATTTCAGGAACTGTATGACTTTAACATTATAAAGTATTTAAGTGCAGAATTGTGTAGCCTTAGGAATGTATGTGTTTATCTTCTATGATCATTTCACTCTTGCCAACATCTTCTTGATACTGACCCCAGACAATACTTTAGAACTGATAGCACAGTTGATTTACATAAAATGCTTCAGACTCCATCCATCTGCGGCTCCATCATGCATTAACCAGACATTACTATCTGTTGTTGTATCATCACAACACTCTCATACTTACTACACACTGATAATGGGTGCTAATTGCTTCGACACATGAGCATCTGGAGAGATCTTGTGCACTTGAATGGGTGCCATGAGTAGGACTGATATGGAACAGTCTTCACTGAACACTAGTTATGGACTTAACTCGCTCTGTTCCTTCACAAGACATGTGGTAGGTATAGACTGTCCTACTTCTCGTCAGCTGCAAATTAAATCAGCAACACTGTTGTAAGGAGATTAGTCAAGAACAAAGTGGGCAGATCTTTCAATCTCCAAATTTATACTAAGAATGCAAGAATACTCTGTGTCTCGTATCCATGTAGGGAAAGATCGTGTTCATAATTGTAAACTATGCACTATGATCGAAGTGCTAGATATCTATAGATAACTTAAGTGCATCGTTATAGGCCACTGTCTGGCATATGCTGGTGTATATATTCAAGAATTAAACATAAATGGACATACTGCACAGTCATCTATCTACATCCAAAATCTGGTATATGGTACACACAAAGCAGTGCAGGGTAGTTTAGCAATGATACAGAAATTAGTAAGCATGTTGCCGTGTCATTGGTCAGTGTCGAAATTATGGAAAAACTGGTAAAATTGCTAAAATTGATCGCACTGTCAACTGTGGTACTTCTTATGGTACATTGTCCCTTGTTGATGGTATCTTTTCCACACCATCCGTCAACTGGTATGCTGTTGATTACCATGTAATGATTTATTGACACAACTTGTTTCATACTGAGAGAGAGACATCGTTCAGGGATGGCCAGTACTGAAACTGTGATCGCATACATGGCTACAATATAAGGAAGCAATGCCCTTGATCTCTTCAAAATGGGACAGCTGAGCAGCAGCTATCATATCACTGTGAAAAAATTAAATGTAGAGATCATCACCTTCAGGCAGTTGTGAAAATGCTCCACAATGCCGAAAACTCTTCCAGTTTCCATACATTGTGATGATTTTTTCAATAAAAGACACTGCCTCTCTCTTTTATTTCCGTCATCCAGTGCGTTGCAGGAGCAGCATGGTTTATACCATGTGATGTCCAGCTTTCTGTCAGAGCCAATCGATCGAAACGTGTTAATGTCGGTTTAGCACCTTACACAGTCCTTGAAGTCATGGTGGAAAAACAAAATGTATGGTGGTGTACAAAGCTGTAGTCATACACTGCTTGGACGTGTTACAGCAGGAAAACAGTGTATCAAAGTGCTTATGAAAGAACAACCAAAAGAACCTCTCTAGCAATTAATAGTCTGTAGGATATGGAACTCCTACAGTGCAGCTGATGAAACTTTATACTGGCCTGTGCAAGTATCTTTGATCACTGGCCACCTGCTCTAGTGTATATTTAATAGGATCGCCCCCTATGTTTGATGTTACCATGCAGATAGTATTTGTTTTAGACATGTGGGAAGAGAAGGAAATGGCAACATCTTTTTGAGTTCCCTACTGGGTACATTAGTGGAGTTTTTATAGTTTGTAGTCTTTCTCTATTAGATAGCACAAAATAATGAGGATAGAGAGAACGTTTGGGTGATAGATATGATTGCACCCTGAATGACACATATCTCCTTAGGACTGTGGTAACTATATGTATTTAGGAGAAGCACAGCAGTGCAGTAGCAGAATCCTCTTCCTTCTTCCAGTTCCCATACAATGTGGAGTGTTCCTAATATTCCCAATAAGAAACAACGCTGTAATTGCTTGTACTGTCTTTTCTACTGCCTTGTGTTGCAGAAGAAACCTTCGTTTGGCGCTGGCCTTACACATCATACACAGTTGGCTGAGCTGTGACAACATCTTCCCATTTCCACAGAGTGGTCAAAACACATTCCTGTTGAATTAACTCAGCTCATCCTGGCTCTCCACAGGATGCAGGAGGTCTTAGATACAGCACAATCTGGCTTCCGCTCAGTTCCAACTTAAATTAGAATAATCACATGAACAAATCTGCAGCAAGCATGGGGCACAGACTGAGGAACAGTTACAAGATGCAGATAGACTGTCTACAACCATACAGGAGTTTGGCTGCATGTGGTGCTTAGCATATGTGTTAGAAAAAGGTGACTCATTTCGAGATACGAGAGTGTCACAAATATGATTCATCTGTGACTGCAATCATTCAAAGACATCTCCATCTCATCTGACGCAAGTATGTGGTTAAATGGAGAGACTTGATTCCAAATCACAGACATTATTTCTACCAGAAAGATCTGAAAATCTAGTATATTTGTCGTAGGATTTTGGACATTTCTTATGACTTCAATCTGGCATTGCATTTTTAAGTGATTCCTCACATAGTACACGATCTACTGTATGCGATCATTCTCAATCAACTATCATCCTCCCTTGCCTAAACCCCAAGGATGTATCGCAGAACCTCTGTTACACTGTCCATATGATATCAAGGGACAATGCGTTACAAATACTGATTGTTAGTGTGGTAAATATCCAGAAGCAGCAAGAGGGAGTTGCAAATACCACGTTCCACCACGAATCACTTTCTAAATTCGGTGATAAGGGTGATGTCATTAAGAGCTTACACTGCTGGCAAACGTGAACCCGCACTTTCCATATGTTAATGTATACCCCACGATCACCATCTATATTCATTGTTGCAGTATATTTGTGGAAGACCACTTCATTCAGAATTAATACCATGCTTCGATTTATAAAGCCTGTATAGTTTTTAACATGGATGTCGTTAGTGATACTTGTGTGTGCCTGTTGAAACGAAACAGCTTTTTATGCAGGCTGGCAATAAGATGGTCATTGCGATCGCATTTTTAATACCTGCTCGCTTATATGACGATTACGTCTCTCCTCCTAAAATACACTGGCACCTCTCACAAGAAAAAGAAATGAAGCATGTCCACTTATCGCGGATTTTAAATTAACATTGTTTGGTGCATTCTGTTAATCATGAAGTTTTATACTTAGCAGGGGATGTGTGATAGATTCTCTGTGATATGCAGTTTTATAATTCTTGTGTTGGGGTGTAAAGTTACTGTGGTCATTTTTCCAATATGTGATACGAAAATGACTCCAGTGGTAAGGGAGGTATGGATGTAACGTGGGAGAGTGTGATTTCAGTGCACTGTTAGATTTAAAGAGAGTGAAGGATTTTGGGTGTAAAATTATGTCCAGTCAGAAGAAGGATATAGATATTGTTATTTCCAGAGCCACAGCCATTGGGAGGAGCTACTTCTCATACTCTGCTCATTGTTGGATATCATCAAATTGGTCTTGCAATCGTAATATTTAATAGTAATTACAGTGATAAGTATGTGACTGGTTTCCTGGAACGACACCGTTTGGCATGTGCGGCACATGGTGGAGGTAGCCTCTGGCCAGAACGTATGGACGTTTTCGGCTGAAGGCTCTCACGAGCGACGGGTACAAAGAAAAGTTCCCACCAGCCAGCTAGCCAGTTCTTGCCCACAGCTGCAGAGGCAAGCGACGGTGCACTCTGAATAGCTTAATAGCGAACTAATAATCAGTATGCATTGGGCTGTCTCCGCGATCACATGTAATCACTCCAATCACCCCCAGATGCCCTCCATGGCCTTGTATGGTGCACTCTGGAATACACAAAGATCCACCACTGTGGTCACAGCGACAATTTTCTCCCACCTCTGAGCATTGGCATTGGCAGCGTATGAGGCGATTGGTGCACTGCGTGTGTGCATCGGAGCATGAGCAAGCAGGATGTACGAGTGTTTCAGCGATCTCCAACATCTATCCATGACAACTACCTCTACAGAATGGAACAAGGTTTAACTGTGTGGTGTTTACTGCTTCTCAGTGCAGCCCAGTGGACTCTGTCTTGCAGCAGAAGGTGGCATTGGTTTTCGTTGTTACTATCCCATCACACGATAGGTCCTTCCTCCTCCTCCTCATCCTCGTTCTTGTGCTGCTCATTCCTCATCCAGGTGAAGCTGATGGAACGAACTTAGGGATTATAAAGTGCTTCAAAAACCTAATTGCAGCATAAATTTCCCATTAGATCAATTTATTCTTTCCAATAGTGGTATTGCTAGCAGACACACCAGTCCAATCCCTCCGCACATTGTTTAACAACATAGCACTCAAATGAACCGAAATTTGAAATTTTCAGCTGCCTCCAATGTTATAGACTTCCTACCAAATGGCCTAAATGTGCCAGCATCCGCTGATAGGCGACAAGGGGGGAAAATACAGAATGGTTTGGAAACCAAGTGATTGCAGGATCGAGACCCACCAAATATCAGTCTTAGTATCCACCAATACGAATTAATTAGTCAATCAATCTGGGAGTGAGGGAATACCCAAGACATTCATTGCTGGGGTTTACCAGGTAAACGCCACTTTATTTGTAGTTCGGTCCGACCACGACCAGTGGTGTGTGCTGGTCCAGCAGTGACCATGCCAATGTGTGATCACTTGAGAGAGAGAGAGAGAGAGAGAGAGAGAGAGGGGGGGGGGGGGGGAGAAATGTCACAGGTGTTGTTGTTGTGGTCTTCAGTCCTGAGACTGGTTTGATGCAGCTCTCCATGCTACTCTATCCTGTGCAAGTTTCTTCATCTACCAGTACCTACTGCAACCTACATCCTTCTGAATCTGCCTAGTGTATTCATCTCTTGGTCTCCCTCTACGATATTTACCCTCCACGCTGCCCTCCAATACTAAATTGGTGATCCCTTGATGCCTCAGAACATTTCCTATCAACCGATCCCTTCTTCCGGTCAAGTTGTGCCACAAACTTCTCTTCTCCCCAATCCTATTCAATACTTCCTCAGTAGCTATGTGATCTACCCATCTAATCTTCAGCATTCTTCTGTAGCACCACATTTCGAAAGCTTCTATTCTCCTCTTGTCTAAACTATTTATTGTCCATGTTTTACTTCCATACATGGCTACACTTCATGCAAATACTTTCAGAAACGACTTCCTGACACTTAAATCTATATTCGATGTTAACAAATTTCTCTTCTTCAGAAACGCTTTCCTTGCCATTGCCAGTCTACATTTTATATCCTCTCTACTTCGACCATCATCAATTATTTTGCTCCCCAAATAGCAAAAACTCCTTTACTACTTTAAGTGTCTCATTTCCTAATATAATTCCCTCAGCATCACTCGACTTAATTCGACTACATTCCATTATCCAAGTTTTGCTTTTGTTGATGTTCATCTTGTATCCTCCTTTCAAGACACTATCCATTCCATTCAACTGCTCTTCCAAGTCCTTTGCTGTCTCTGACAGAATTACAATGTCATCGGCGAACCTCGAAGTTTTTATTTCTTCTCCATGGATTTTAATACCTACTCCGAATTTTTCTTTTGTTTCCTTCACTGCTTGCTCAATATACAGATTGAATAACATCGGGGAGAACTACAACCCTGTCTCACTCCCTTCCCAACCACTGCTTCCCTTTCATGTTCCTCGACTCTTATAACTGCCATTTGGTTTCTGTACAAATTGTAAATAGCCTTTCGCTCCCTGTATTTTACCCCTGCCACCTTCAGAATTTGAAAGAGAGTATTCCAGTCAACATTGTCAAAAGCTTTCTCTAAGTCTACAAATGCTAGAAACGTAGGTTTGCCCTTCCATAATCTAGCTTCTAAGATAAGTCGTAGGGTTAGTACTGCCTCATGTGTTCCAACATTTCTACGGAATCCAAACTGATCATCCCCGAGGTCGGCTTCTACTAGTTTTCTCTTTCGTCTGTAAAGAATTCGCGTTAGTATTTTGCAACTGTGACTTATTAAACTGATAGTTCGGTAATTTTCGCATCTGTCGACGCCTGCTTTCTTTGGGATTGGAATTATTATATTCTTCTTGAAGTCTGAGGGTATTTCGCCTGTCTCATACATCTTGCTCACCATATGGTAGAGTTTTGTCAGGACTGGCTCTCCCAAGGCCGCCAGTAGTTCCAATGGAATGTTGTCTACTCCGGGGTTTTGTTTCGTCTCAGGTCTTTCAGTGCTCTGTCAAACTCTTCACGCAGTATCGTATCTCCCATTTCATCTTCATCTACATCCTCTTCCATTTCCATAATATTGTCCTCAAGTACATCGCCCTTGTATAGACCCTCTATATACTCCTTCCACCTTTCTGCTTTCCCTTCTTTGCTTAGAACTGGGTTTCCATCTGAGCTCTTGATGTTCATACAAGTGGTTCTCTTATCTCCAAAGGTCTCTTTAATTTTCCTGTAGGCAGTATCTATCTTACCCCTAGTGAGATAAGCTTCTACATCCTTACATTTGTCCTCTAGCCATCCCTGCTTAGCCATTTTGCACTTCCAGTAGATCTCATTTTTGAGACGTTTGTATTCCTTTTTGCCTGCTTCATTTACTGCATTTTTATATCTTCTCCTTTCACCAATTAAATTCAATACTTCTTCTGTTACCCAAGGATTTCTACTAGCTCTCGTCTTTTTACCTATTTGATCCTCTGCTGCCTTCACTACTTCATCCCTCAAAGCTACCCATTCTTCTTCTACTGTATTTCTTTCCCCCATTCCTGTCAAATGTTCCCTTATGCTCTCCCTGAAACTCTGTACAACCTCTGGTTCTTTCAGTTTATCCAGGTCCCATCTTTTTAAATTCCCACCTTTTTGCAGTTTCTTCAGTTTTAATATACAGGTCATAGCCAATAGATTGTGGTCAGAGTCCACATCTGCCCCTGGAAATGTCTTGCATTTTAAAACCTGCTTCCTAAATCTCTGTCTTACCATTATATAATCTATCTGAAACCTGTCAGTATCTCCAGGCTTCTTCCATGTATACAGCCTACTTTTATGATTCTTGAACCAAGTGTTAGCTATGATTAAGTTCTGCTCTGTGCAAAATTCTACCAGGCGGCTTCCTCTTTCATTTCTTAGCCCCAATCCATATTCACCTACTACATTTCCTTCTCTCCCTTTTCCTACTACCGAATTCCAATCACCCATGACTATTAAATTTTCGTCATCCTTCACTATCTGAATAATTTCTTTTATTTCACCATACATTTCTTCAATTTCTTCGTCATCTGTAGAGCTAGTTGGCATATAAACTTCTACTACTGTAGTAGGTGTGGGCTTCGTATCTATCTTGGCCACAATAATGCGTTCACTATGCTGTTTGTAGTAGCTTACCCGCATTCCTATTTTCCTATTCATTATTAAACCTACTCCTGCATTACCCCTATTTGATTTTGTGTTTATAACCCTGTAGTCACCTGACCAGAAGTCTTGTTCCTCCTGCCACCGAACTTCACTAATTCCCACTATATCTAACTTTAACCTATCCATTTCCCTTTTTAAATTTTCTAACCTACCTGCCCGATTAAGGGATCTGACATTCCACGCTCCGATCCGTAGAACGCCAGTTTTATTTCTGCTGATAACGACATCCTCTTGAGTAGTCCCCACCCGGAGATCCGAATGGGTGACTATTTTACCTCCGGAATATTTTACCCAAGAGGACGCCATCATCATTTAATCATACAGTAAAGCTGCATGCCCTCGGGGAAAATTACTGCCGTAGTTTCCCCTTGCTTTCAGCCGTTCGCAGTAGCAACACAGCAAGGCCGTTTTGTTTATTGTTACAAGGCCAGATCAGTCAATCATCCAGACTGTTGCCCTTGCAACTACTGAAAAGGCGGCTGCCCCTCTTCAGGAACCACACGTTTGTCTGGCCCCTCAACAGATACCCCTCCGTTGTGGTTGCACCTACGGTACGGCCATCTGTATCGCTGAGGCACGCAAGCCTCCCCACCAACGGCAAGGTACATGGTTCATGGGGGGGGGGGATTTCTCAGGTATCAAATATCAAAGGTTAGCCACCACCTGAAGCTTTTGTTAAGGGATTAGTGCAACATCTGGTCCGTGTGTCACAGGAGTCGGTTGGCTGTGTAGTAACTGACAGCAGTCGCAGGGCCTGAGTGGGTGGGAATATGCAAAGTGGCCAGCCTGACAAAGCGGTCGGTGCGAAAGATTTTTAAGAGTGTAACTACGTGCGGTGAGTTATATTGACAATCGGAATAAAAAAAGCGATCGATTTGATTACTTATTTTCGATGCATTTTACAAGAGCTGCTTCTTCCTAAACAGCAAAGAATGATGCGCAAGAGAGGTCTAATACCTGCAAATAGAATTTTATAAATAAACGGTATATCCTTTTCCGTGTAATTAAATTTCCTGTCGTGAGATTCTTCCTATCTGGCACAGTCCCACCAGTTTCCAGATGGGGGTGGGAGGGGAGAGCTGGGAGATTCCCCAAAAGGGGAGGGGTTAATCAATTGATCGATTTAATTAATTAGTCAATCAGATTTATAGAGTGGGATGGGGCTATTCGAATAGCTCAGGGCTGCAAGTGTACTTGCAGCAGCGAGGGGAGTTTTCAGAAGGGTGAGAAAGGAGGACGGGTAGGAAATGATAAGGGGGAAGGGGAAGTGGGGAGGGATCTCTTGGAAAGAGCTGTCACAGTTTAATTAATTTGCATATCAATTGATACAATGCGGCGTATAACAACAGGTTAAGAACCTGTCAATCAAAAGAGAATAATAGGTGAAGGGCTGACATGGAGCAGAATAAAGGTTTGCCCCTGAATGCATGCTTGCCCCTTATTTAGGCACCCGACACTAATGAAGTAGTTAATCCCACCGCTATCAACCACCTCAGGAGTGGATATGAGAGATCATGGACTTCCCACTGCCTCAATACAAATGCCATCAAGAAATCAAAAAACCTAATCTTACAGAGGATTAGTGCAAAAGCAGAGAAAGGGAAGGAAAACCAGCAATGACAAGTACGGCAGATGATAATCAATGTCGATATAGAGTTTTACTATCGTCAAGGAGAAAAGTGAAAGAAGAGTCGGTACTTAAACAGTACATTTTTTTACATATTTTGTGGGCATTAGCTAGTACGAAAAATTGTCCACCATAACATCACTGAACAGGAAACTTTAAGAAGTCGTAGGTCATCTGATGTCACCACATTTCGCACATTAAAGCATTTAGGGAACGAGAAATATTGCAAAAATGAATAGGGACGCAATATCTAGTCTCCAGTCTGTTGGAAAGATGTATCGATAACAACAACTGGCCGGTGTGGCCGTGCGGTTCTAGGCGCTTCAGTTTGGAACCGCGTGACCGCTACGGTCGCAGGTTCGAATGCTGTCTCGGGATTGACGACCACAGATGTTAAGTCCCATATTGCTCAGAGCCATTTGAACCATTTTTTTTATAACAACATGAGGTGATCCAGTGAAATATAAGAGCTGTGTACCAGAATGAGATTTTCACTCTGCAGCGGAGTGTGCGCTGATATGAAACTTCCTGGCAGACTAAAACTGTGTGCCGGACCGAGACTCGTACTCGGGACCTTTGCCTTTCGCGGGCAATTGCTCTACCAACTGAGCTACCCAAGCGCAACTCACGCCCCGCCCTCACAGCTTTATTTCTGCCAGTATCTCGTCTCCTACCTTCCAAACTTAACAGAAGCTCTCCTCCTCTTCGCAGGAGCTGTGAGGACGGGGCGTGAGTCGTGCTTGGGTAGCTCAGTTGGTAGAGCAATTGGTCGCGAAAGGCAAAGGTCCCGAGTTCGAGTCTCGGTCCGGCACACAGTTTTAATCTGCCAGGAAGTTTCAAGAGCTGTATAGTTAAAGAAGAGAGTTTTGCATGTGCCAGTGCAATTTTCATCAGGAGTGAGGAAGATGCTGTAGATGATACTGAGAAGAGGAACATTTAACAGATCATTTGCTGTAGTTGCCCTGATGAAGAGATGCGTATTAACTGTGATTTAATTTTTGTACATATGCCAGATGCGATATCATTCTGAACAAGAACCCATGGAGCTTAAAAGATTTATTAGCAGACGTAAGGAACATTGCACAGTTAGAGTCATATGTGAAAGATGATGAGGGTTTTGTTACGCTGATTTACATGAGTGTTTTGGGAGTTGATGAGAGTGTGATATAATGATATCATGCATCCATGAACTTTGACAGTACAGAGAGCTGAATTATTGAGAGTAGAAGTAGGTAAGGTAAAAGACCATCGTAGAATAAAGTGAAATGATGTAAATTTTGTGTGTTTTAGAGCGAAATTATACTTTTGTTTTTGTTGCAGATCTGCGTTCTGCAATTTTAAAAAATCCCATAAATGATAACCTAATGAGCTGATATACTGGATGGATGGAAGATGCTATTTCGGAGATAAAATAATGGTTTGAAATACTAGGAAAGAGTATGAAAATTACGTAATTTTAGTGTGACCACAGTATTTTTTGGGTGAAGGGTATTACACAGCAATGCACAAGTAATTAAGAGGATACCGAGTATCAGTAGAGCGCTCTGGCATAATTTGTAGCGCACGAAATCGATAGACAACTGCATGAAAGTAACTAACGTAATCTCACCTCAGCTCACAACTAAAACAATTGTATGCAGCAAGGCTCCAGATAGGGGAACGTCCCCAGCGAAATTCTCAGAAGGATGTGCCGGATGGGCCACAGGTCAGTGCCACTCACCTGACCAGACATTCTTTTGAGTTGCTGCAACTGGATGCCGGGCACCACACAGGAAACGTAGGTATGACCAACCACAATGTAATGCCTCCAGCAGCATCTGTCTTTACGAGTCAGAAATGGATAGAGGTGGCATATGTATTTAATAAGGTCCAGGAAACGTACTATTGTGAATAAACTGTAGAGACCTGTGTTTCTTAGAGACACACCAGATGCCGCAGATAACGTCTAGAAAATGGAATGAGAGTCCACAGTTTACGACCTCTTTGTAAGTGTGGGGTGCCACCGAAAGTAAAATCCACGAAAACGAAATGTTTACACTACATGAGAACTGCCAGGACAGGCTGACATAAAAAACTGGAAGTTAAAGAGAAACTTTACCTCAAGCTTCACTCTGAAGACTTGCTTTCACATTTGAAAAATTTGCTTTCAGCTCTGGCCACAGATGCAACATGTTCCCTTCTCAAGTACTATCTGTCTTTTATACTTACATCATGAAAATCACAGTACAACTTCGCAACTGCAGTTGTTTCGTTTTCATAAGCGGTTATTAGAATCTTACCCTAGACGCTTCAGTTAGATGTCACGTTTTACTTTAGAATTACCACTGCTTGTCAGATGATTTATGAGTTACTTTAACATAATAAACCGAATTAATTGTGATTCTTGTTTCATTCAGCAGTCACTAAATCTCTAATTCATTAACTTTCATGGTGCGTAATTGGCTCATGTCGTATAACTGGGGCAATTAAAATACGTTCAGACTAGACAACCCTATGTCCCCTTGTACTCTCCTGAAGAAGTGTCCGACATTATCATCTGGGCATTGGTTTCGAACTTGTGCAAGGCCTTTTGAAATTCGGAAATAAATGCTGAATCTTCCATATCAGCTTCTAGTACCGTGTCATTTTTAATTAGCCTAATTTCTTCTAGGCACCATAAACGCTTTTACATACTGGTTTCATCCCTGTGTATTATTTTCTGTTTCGATTACCCAATTATGTTTTATGTCACTAATCATTGTACTCCATTTAAACACACCACTATTTTATCATTGTGCTCCATTTAAACACGTCTCCGATTTGCGTCTACCTCATGACATCCTTCCTCAACCCATTCTTGTTTAGCATGATTGTGCTGGTCACTTTCAACTTTTTTACTTTTTCCTTTTCCCTTTATTAATTCTAGTATCTTACTTGTTATCCCCATTTTGAAACCATTCTGTGGATTTTCCTCAATAGTAACAACTTGACATTTCTTTTGTCACATGTTTTTCCAAGGCAAAGTGAGTTTTTAGTATCTTCAACTTGTGTAGGTTCCAACATTTCTTTTGCTTTCCTTTTAACTGCTTGAATTTTACGTGAGATTTCATTAGTACTAGATCATGGTCACCATAAGTGTCAGCACCTGCATAACACTTTCATCCTTGTACTAAAATATAGTTAATGTAGTTAGTCAGATATCTTCTTTGATCGCATGGCACCTTCCTTCCCAAGCAGTTCTCGATAATTGTGTAAGTTCCCTGCTATGTTATTATAAGCCAGTAACAGTATAAAGTCAGATGTTTACGCGATATTTAGTATTCCTATAGTAAGGCGTCAAACAAATAACACACCTTACATTGAATTCCTGAAACAATTCTGGTAGAATCAATATGTCACATGACATAGTTACATGAAAATGTACAAATTATTGATAAGCAAACTGAATAAGCAAATAAGCATTTTGTGAATATAAACCACTAACACCAACACTAGTAATTGCACACAAGTAATTTTCCAGACTCGAACTACAAGTTGCAGTTCTGAGGGAAGGGGAATCTTATGACGGCAACGCCCATCCAAATGTTAGGCCGAAACCTTCACAGTGGGACATTCAGCGGACACTATGCAACCCCCGAGCCACTGCACAGACCGGCGGCAAAAGCTGCCGTTGTCTTTTTAACAACGACCCTTCGGAAAGCCTTTCTATAGGAACACTACTGGAAATGGCAGATAAACGACCGGAGAACTCCAACTCATAACACTGGTGACTCAATATGGCCACCTGCACGAAAACCCTCTGGGAAAGAAGCTGTTTATCTCAGTATTACTTACCTGAAGTTAAACTCTGTCCTACGAAAGAAACGATGCTTGTGATAGGCTACAGAAACTCTAGTGGGTGGAATGAGAACAAGTGATTCGCCAGAAAGAAAAAGCGTGGCCACCAGCTTTGATATAGGCAAATTGCAGACAGAGAAATTCGCTCTTTCTCTTGCAGCAAATTGTTGAGCGTTTGCGCAAGGCAGTTTAACGAGTTAAACTGCAAAGTCTCCTAGTACGGAGAATTGCACGGATCACTGACAGTTAACGCTCGAGAGCAATTTGAGAGCAACGACATGCATACTATTTCAGCCAAATAGTGTGTTCTATGCCAATTAACTTAACTAGGGAATAACTGGGAGTCTCGGCTCCACCAAAAACATAGGAAATGTATCAGACTAGTGTTTGACAGTCGAGAGAGATTTAAAATAGATTCTCAGACTCACAGTTCGCGCCGACAGCCGCCACTGCCGCCGACGACGAAAGGTAAACACGCGCGCGCTCGCACTACGCCAGCAAGTGATTTTCAATTTCCACTCAGAACTGCGTTCATCTCCGTCTCTCTTTTTTTTCGTACATTCAGCCATGACCTGTAGTTAAACATATTCACGATTATGAGGCTTAATTGAAACAGAAACGAGAGATATTCGAATTAAAGAAAAGGACTGATCAGCCACTGTAGAGTGCTTTACACTCTGAAGTTATTGAATTGTTTTAGTTGTGAACTTCTTTCTGATTGCTCTTTACCGACCCCATCCATTGTTTGATTATTTTCATTGTGCATTTTTAGCTTAACTGATATTTCTGGTCCCAATTGTATTTCATTTGTTCGTATTTTATCGACCCCCAGATATGGTCATCTACCATCTTATTATTAAAGAACCTTAGGATAGTTAGGAATTTCGCTTCACATTTGTGAACACCCAATATAAATATTTTACCATCCTGTACGTATTACAATTATGATTGTCATAAAGTCATACTTAGAGTAAAAAGGAAAAAAATAAACGTTAATAACGAAAATCTAAGATTTTCTAATTTGCTAACATATAGTACTGACACCTGAACCTGCACACTAATTTCTGTTAGCTGTAACGTTTCCTTTACAGGGAGTGTGTCTGAGTAGATCCATACTGCTGCACTCTTCTTAACTCTGCATGGTGAGCTGTTATCATCCTACCTTGCAGGCCGTAGGTTCAGCACAAATTTCTAAAGCATTCACAGAGCGTCCTTGCGCAACTGTGGTAGGAAGGTAGATCAGAACCAATCTCACAGATCTTAGACTATCTATTTTAATATAGATCGCATGTATATTTGGCATGAATAGCATTATTATTATTATTATTATTATTTATTTATTTATTTATTTATTTTTATTTTTATTTTTTATTTTTTTGCATACTGTGGCTTTTCTGTTGGTCAAGAAGTCACTTAGCTGTGGTCGTGTAAGACAGTTGACATCTACTTCAGCACAATCTGTGACTACTAGTCAAGTGGTTAATCTTAGGTGCAGAGGTAAAGGATCTCTTGGCTGATACGGAGAACGAGGGGCCGGTGCGCTGGCAGATTCGTGGAGACACTGGTGTTGGAGGAGCTGCTGGAGTATCTGTGCAAGAGTGAGAATTCACTGTAGTCGACGTAATTGTTTTGAGAGATTCAATAAAGGTGTAGCTAATTAAGATAATTCTCATTTATTGCCACAGCTCACTGCAACATTTTTAATGAAATTACATTTACTGGTTACTTGGGATTACCCTCAGATATAGGTAGTTGCGTCAGCAACCCATCTTGCCTACTCAGAACCGCATATCAGAGTAGGTTACTGTCTCTGATATGTGGTGCCGAGTAGACAAGACGGGTTGCTGACACATCTAATTAGATCTGAAGATAACAATGTGATCTAAACATGCAATGTAAATTAAAAAAGTGTGCAGCTGAGATGGAACAATAAATGAGAACTATCTTAAGAGTGAGTATTATCTTATACCACTTTGGTCATCATACTTTGGTCTTCACGTATCTCCACACAGTTTAGTTACTGCAATTCCGTAATCAACCCATTAAACTGATGCTTAAAATCTTTCCTTGAGTGAGGCTTCTTCGAAGGCTGCGTGGCCTTCAGTCAACTACTCAGTATTAATATTATCTTGCCCTCCGGTGTTTTATTATGATGTGTATCTATACATATGATGTTTAATAAAGCGGCGTGTCAAGACGTAGGTTCCAATTTCTTGCGATGTTCCTTTGTGTGAGTTCACGTGCTGTTTTTGTCGTCACTTCTTGGTCGCATATTTCGTAACTGTTTGAGAATATGTTATGTCGTCATAATGTATTCGTAACTTTCTGGAGGGGAAATTCTTGCTAAATTCGATAATTTGCGTACCACGTGGTGGGTAATAAGGCCGAGCTCCTTTGTCTTAATAGAGAGTGCGGTAATGAGGTCAGAATCCGTATTCCTGTCTCAAGATTATCCCATGATTTCACCTGACGAGTTGCTAACAAAATACATAGATCAAATGACGCAGTAGCTTAGTAACGAGTGGTCAGAATCAAGTTAGTCCATTGCGTGGTCACTGGTTACAAAACATAGCATGCATCGCTTTCTTTCAGTCTTAGGTTTTACTATGAAGCTCGCTGAGATCGTGATCGTAGGTAATCGCCAATGTCCTGGATTAAATTCCAAACTTCTCCGCAGTGTCTCATGAAGTGAGGGCATGTGACACTGCTGATTGTGACCCATCCGTCAGATGGGGACGGTAGCTCGGCGGCTCACTTAGCACTATTTAAGAAGAGTAGAAACTGTGCTGGCATAGGTTTCATCCTCCCCCTTTCCTTCATCCATAACAACATAAACGCAACAGTATAGTATATAAGCACTCACTGGAATCATCCATACGACGCAGATACATACTGACACTTCATAACAGGTCGGAGGGAGGCCAAGTTCCCGAGTTCGAGTCTCCGCGCGACACAGAGTTTTAATCCGCCGGGAACTTTCAAATCAGTGCAGACTCCGCTGGACAGTGGTAATTTCATTCTAGAATTATAGGATATGTAAAATAGATTAAACAGTCTACTGACACAGAAATGAACTGAGGGTAGACCAGAGAAAGGTGAAAGTAACGAAAGGTAGTAGAAATAGGATTGCCAATAAACTTAAGAACAGAATTGAGGACCACGTAGTAAATACGGTGAAGAAATACTTCTTCTCTGGAAACAAAAAAATTAATAAATAACTAAAATAAATTTAAAAAATGCATGATGGATGAAGTAGAAAGCGTTATATGCTAAAAAAAAGTCTTTTAGTAACAAACAGAGACATTAATTTGACAACAAAATTTTTGAGAATGCACATCTGGAGCCGAGTATTGGGGCCTATATGACACTGAATCGTGGACAATGGAAAATCGGAGAGGAGAATCGAAGGGTTTGAGCTGTGGTGTTAAAGAAGGACACTGAAAGTTAAGAGGACTGTGAAGAGGGGAGGAGCTTCTCACAAGTCGTGGAGGAAACAGCTGTCCTGCGAGAAGCGACAGCTCGCGGTATGCTCTTTGTGTCCATAGACGTGATGTTGACGAGCATCCACCTCCAGGAGGAGCTCGCGCCAGCGGAGGCCTCTTAGCGGCCGGACCGGCTGTGCAGGAGGTCAGTTGCTGACAGCATTGAGTGGGGAAGTCGAGTGGCTGCTGTGTTCCGCGTCGTCCTGCTGCTCTGAGGTCCGGGGTTCGCCGTCGACAGGAGGCGAGCAGACTCGTCGGATACGTGGCCAGTTGGACCCAGGAAGGCATCAGTTCAACTGCCTCTGCCTGGACACGCATCTACCGGGGGTCGTGTAGGCAGCGGCTTGTGGAGGAGGAGGAGGCACAGTACCAGCCGCGCACGTCAACCACCGCTGGCAGATCTCCCCCCGGAAGGCTATATCGAGTGAGCTTGTTTCAAACTGACAGGTTTGCGATTGTGAGTGCTAGTGTATTGTCACATGGAAATCACTGTGCCTCGTTTCTATTCGTGGGTCTGGCGCACGGCCAAAGGCTATTGGCTTTCTGGCTTATGCACCAGCCTTTACACACCCCATCCCTTCTCTCCATCGGGGTCTATGTTCTGCTCCGTGGCTTAATCACAGATTTCTTTTATTGTCCTCTATTTAATTGCATACTTTCGAGGTTATTTACCAGTGTCATTGACTGCAAATGGGACGGTGAGGAGATTGGTCTGCTAGGCGATGGTTGGTTTTGTTAATAAGTAAAAATTGTTACATTAAAATTTTTATCTGCGTTGCAATTGGACTGTTGTGGTGATCGGTTGCGACCATGAATAAATTCTGCTGGGGTTTTTATCTCTTTTAGATCCTATTGTGGTACAGTATTCCAAAGAGGAGATTTTGCAGACTTCAGAGTCTGTACATCTACATCTACATCTGCATTTATTCTCCGCAAGCCACCCAACGGTGTGTGGCGAAGGGCACTTTACGTGCCACTGTCATTACCTCCCTTTCCTGTTCTAGTCGCGTATGGTTCGCGGGAAGAACGACTGCCGGAAAGCCTCCGTGCGCACTCGAATGTTTCTAATTTTACATTCGTGATCTCCTCAGGAGGTATAAGTAGGCGGAAGCAATATAATCGATACCTCATCCAGAAATGCACCCTCTCGAAACCTGGACAGCAAGCTACACCGCGATGCAGGGCGCCTCTCTTGCAGAGTCTGCCACTTGAGTTTATTAAACATCTCCGTAACGCTATCACGCTTACCAAATAACCCTGTGACGAAACGCGCCGCTCGTCTTTGGATCTTCTCTATCTCCTCTGTCAACCCGAAGTGGTACGGATCCCACACTGATGAGCAATACTCAAGTATAGGTCGAACGAGTGTTTTGTAAGCCACCTCCTTTGTTGATGGACTACATTTTCTAAGGACTCTCCGAATGAATCTCAACCTGGCACTTGCCTTGCCAACAATTAATTTTACATGATCATTCCACTTCAAATAGTTCCGCACGCATACTCCCAGATATTTTACAGAAGTAACTGCTACCAGTGTTTGTTCCGCTATCATATAATCATACAATAAAGGATCCTTCTTTCTGTGTATTCGCAATACATTACATTTGTTTATGTTAAGGGTTAGTTGCCCCTCCCTGCACCAAGTGCCTATTACCTGGGGTTTAATTTTTTCTAATCTTATTGTATGTTGTTTATCTTGTGCTGAATAATTAACTTCTGCTAATTCTCATTATTCCTAAAGAAAATTTCCTTGTGCGTAAACTGTTTGGATCATATTACTGTCCGCAGCTCGTTCTCGCTTCCCACGCCCGGGTTCCCGGGTTCGATTCCCGGCGGGGTCAGGAATTTTCTCTGCCTCGTGATGACTGGGTGTTGTGTGATGTCCTTAGGTTAGTTAGGTTTAAGTAGTTCTAAGTTCTAGGTGACTGATGACCATAGATGTTAAGTCCCATAGTGCTCAGAGCCATTTTTTTGATCCTATTACTTCTAAAGGAATTTAGCTTGTCCTTAAGATGATTATTAACTCGCCACGTCTTTTTTAAAATTTAATTCTTTGAAATCTGTTCTTTAAGATACCTATGTGTATTTGTTAGAAGTATCCGATGTTGGCGTTACCTTGTCAGCACGTGCTACGTCGCTCACAGATTACCTGGGTTTGAATTCTGACCCTGGAGGCTACTGATCATCAGCCTCAGAGCTTATAGCTTGATCATTTTGTACCTACTGTTGTATTACTGAACTTCTGTTTTTGATGTTAATGCCTCACTAGAGAATAATAAATTATTTTGTCATAGTGAATGTTGGTCAGTTTTCCTGGTCGAGTTTTTCCCTCCCCTAGGAACCACCTTTGGCTGGCTGCATTTCAGAAAGGAATAAGTGGAAAACACTGACTAGAAGAAGGGACAGGATGGTAGGAAACGTGTGAAGACATCAGGGAACAGAGGGAGTCGTACAAAGTAAAGTAAGTAATTCAGCACGTTGGCTATAACGGAGAACTGGATGACTGTACGCAATGGAAAACCGCGCGCAACAGTATTTGAAACTGCGGTGAACATGACGACCTGCTATTCCTATTGTCCTCTTCTGATTTCTGTTAGTAACGAACAGGCGCAATCAGAGCTGTTGAATCCGTGAGTGTGAAGCAAGTAAAACAGGCCAGTTTTTTATTTTCAGTGGATAGGAAGTAAGAAAGTAAACTTACAGTTGTTACTGATTTACTGTTACCTGAATGTATTGTTAAAATCTGTGATTCGCTGTTTCTTTGCATGGACGTGCTTCCTAAACGTAACAGTTTATCATATCGACTCTAACCGTTTACGTATGAAGTGGCAGACTGGGGTAACGGTGCACTCCCGTCAAAAAGAAGTTGACATGAAGGATAAAGTACGGAATGAAAAAGAAAAAAAAAAAAAAAACAGACTGTGTTGAAGAATACTAATGGGAAAGCTGTACATAGGATACTTAGTGAGCAGCCAGAAAAGAAGAAGGAAAACCAGAAGTAAAAAAGGAACACCAGTATCTTCGCAGATATCACATGTTTCCAGCATTTGTAATGTTGACGATGATGATGAATACGATAACCAGTTTATTGGCGCACTGGAATCACTGCCTCCACGTTGTAAATACCTTGTTGCCAATTTTATGACGATATGTTTTCTTCGAGTGTCGTTTCCAGTACATGCAGAATGGCTCAAAGCAGAGCACCAGGCACGCACAGTGAGCAGAGCTGCATCTGTGGAGAAGTACGTACAAAGAATTGTGATACAGGTGTGTTGGTTGTTCTGCTTTGAATCGTACTGACGTACCGCAGGTGACACTAAAAGATTACGTTTGTGATGACATATCTTTTTTTATTCATCAGTCTCGCTTGATGCAGCCCGCCACGAATTCGTCTCCAGTGCCAACCTCTTCGTCTCAGAGAAGCACTTGCAAATTACGTCCTGGATACATTAAAATCTCTGTCTTCCTCTGTCGTTTTTGCTCTCTACAGCTCTAGTCCCATGGAAGACATTCCCTGATGTCTTAATAGATGTCATATTATCCTGACCCTTCTCCTTATCGCCGGCTGGTGTGGCCGTGCGGTTCTAGGCGTTACACTCTGGAACCGCGCGACCACTACGGTCGCAGGTTAGAATCCTGCCTCTGGCATGGATGTGTATGATGTCCTTAGGTTACTTAGGTTTAAACAGTTCTAAGTTCTAGGGGACTGATAACCTCAGCAGTTAAGTCCCATTCTGCTCAGAGCCATTTCTCCTTATCAGTGTTTTCCACATATTCCTTTCCTGCCTTATCAGGCCTCCTAATTTTCAACATTCGGCAGCAGCACCACATCTCAAATGCTTCGATTCTCGTCTGTTCTGGTTTTCGCACAGTCCATGTTCCACTACCATACAAGCTTTTCTCCAAACGTGTATTCTGAGAACTTTCTTCCTCAAATTGAGGTATATGTTTGATACTATTAAACGTCTCTAGACAAGGAATGCCTTTTTCCCAGTGCTAGTCTACTTTTGATGTCCCCCTTCCTCCGTCCATCATTGGTTACTTTGCTGCCAAATAGTAGAATTCCTTAATGTAATCTTCTTAGTGACCATCAATCCTGACGTAAAGTTTCTCGCTGTTCTCATTTATGCTACTTCTCATTACTTTCGCCTTTCATGTACTCATTAGACTGTTCATTCCATTCAGCATATCATGTAATTCTTCTTCACTTTCACTCAGGATAGCAATGTCATCAATGAATCGTTTCATTGATATTCTTTCACCTCGAATTTTAATCCCACTCCTGAATCTTTCTTTTATTTCCATCATTGCCTCTTCGATGTACAGACTGAACAGTAGAGGCGAAACAAAGAAGTGGTTTTATCGACGCCCTTTTTACAATCCCCTGAGGCCTTTTCTTGTCGATTCTGAGCGGTGGTGTGCCTGATAAGTTTTCCTCGACCACTCATAAGAACAGTAGGGGAACTCGGGGTGGAAACGGATACTTATTGTTTAACAATTTGTATAAAATAAGGGAACACAAGGAAACACTTCTTAAAGTTATAAAAGAAACACCTTGAAGTGTAACCTAATGTACCTTATTTTAAAATCAGTTAAAAGAATACATTTTGCATTTTTTACAATTTTTCAAAGAAAGTCTTGCATATTTCCCGTTCCGCCCCACCCACGGGGCGGAATGGGATAAGGTTATTTTTTGTTAAATTATTGCATAAACGTTGAATTTGAATAAAGAATGTCGTATTAAACTATGGCAAAATGTTGTATAAAAGCCAATTCAGACTAAGGAATGTGTAATTTAAACAATTAAAAAGCCAATCTTCAAAATAAGAAAATATTTTAATGTCATTTTGAAAAATGTACAATGCTGAATAACCACCATACCACTAACTACTAGTCCTTTCGACAATACTCACGAATCAGCATTTCCTCTTCATCTTCACTGTCTATGCCAGCACATGAATTGTGTGCACACTTGAAACACCTTTGGCATGCGACCCAGTCCTCATTAGAAATGGAGTAGATGTCCCCACAGTAGAGACACTCAGCATCCTCTCTCTCTCTGATTCTCTCTTCTCCATCATCTTCTTCCTTTTATTTTTCTTAAGGTCTTTGATGTCCTCTGTTTTGGTTCTTTTTGTGTGCAGTTCAATATTTTTGCCTTAAGTTACATTGCACCTGACGTCTCTGTCCTGACATTGTTCATATTTGTGCACCCTCCTCCTTTCTGTAGGCCTACTTTACGTGCGACAGCATTCTGCAGTTCCTTCTTATAAGGAGAATCTGTTAATACGACGGTTTTTCCTTTTCGTCCTGTAGTCCGCCTAGTATTTTGACAGATTAGTGGGGTTGGAATGACAGCCTCGGGCGATATCTGGAAAGCTGAGTTGTTCGGCGAACATAGCTGGTTGGGAGAGTCTGGCATCCATGAACATCCAGGCTGGGGGTCAATGACTGAGCCTTGGTCAGTCTTAGTCATAGGCCTATTAGTGGCAGGTTCCGTAGACACGGGAGAGCCTGTAATCAATGTGTTAGATTGTCCATCTGTAGAGTTTGTAGTCGGACTTTCGCAGTTTTCGAACTGGATATCTGTTGGCGCTGATGGGAGGTGGTCTGCGTCTGAAAACACATTCAGGTCAGACGGCCACATTCCAGTTCTCTTAAAGCCATTTATAGCCGTCGGCATCGTTGCAGCACGTAAAAACGCGGCCCCAAATAGCGATGATATTTGGAAAAGAGTGATAACTTTTCCTGGATGGCTCCGTAGCCATTTTTTTTATCTCTTCACTGTAATAACAACTCAGGGGCTTGAAAAACGTTACGTCCAGGGGTTTTAATTTATGTGAAGTGTGTGGCGGTAAACAAAGGAGGACTACACCATTGTCTCTAGCCATATCAAGCAGCTTCAGGTTTTTGGTGTGAGTTGAATGTACATCAACAATTAGAAGCACAGGGGATTCTTTCGTGGCTTAGAAAATCCCACAAACTTTCTAAATCATACTAGAAATAATTCACAATTTTGATAAACATTTTTGGAAAGCAGTGATCAATTAATTGTTATATTTTGACTAAAGTTCAGTCTTGATCACATGTTTTAATGATATAGATAACCGGTTTCGGTTCTTTCTACAAAACCATCATCAGACCCATGGCTCCCTTAGGATGGTAGGCGGAGCTCTCCTCGCTGCTACGCAGTCAACTGGGTCTGATGATGGTTTTGTAGAAAGAACCGAAACCGGTTATCTATATCATTAAAACATGTGATCAAGACTGAACTTTAGTCAAAATATAGAAATAATTTGCTAGTGATCCACCCCGAGGGGTGAAGTTCAGACCAGCCTCCTGGAGGCAATCCAAACTCACATTCTTGTTTCTTCTTCTTCCTTGGAAAGATAAGCATGAGCGGCATGTATAACCCGGATGCAGACATGCAGGTGACTGCTGTAACGGTTTCTCCACGTTCTGAAGATGTTACCGCTCCTACTTGCCTTTTTCCCTTCAGTGCTATTATCATCGACTGACTTTTAGAATAAACTGTCAAGCCACTTTCATCACAGTTGAATATTTTGTCAGCAATCAGCTTGTACTTATCAATAACATTATTGAGAAGAGAGTTAAACTGTGAAACTGATACTTTGTTGAATCCCATTGCTCGAGCGCGACAAGGATTTTCTGGCTTACGGATAGACAGTGTAGGATGCCTCGTAATAAATCCTTTAACCCAGTCTTGTCCAGCTAGACAAGTTTGTTTGTCAAATCTGTGGGGAAAGCCATTTCTTTCGGCTAGTTGATAGGCTATTGATCCGAGATCTTTCCATTGACTTGAGATATGTTACCAGCTCATGTCCTTGTTCTGCCATGAACACCTTTTTACATTTCCTATCTGATTTGTCAATTATGTAGTCAGGATTATTCGTAGCTTTCCGCACATATATTTCCAATGTTGATTTCAGTACGTTGAACTGCTTAGATGCTTTTAAAAATCCCGTTTGGGAAGATGAAACGGCTGAAACTGCCATTTCCATCGCTTTTACGTCCCATTGCTGTCTATTAGTCTTTTTCATGTACGTTCGCACCATCTGGAACAGCAAGGGGGAAAGAAAAAAGAATATAGTTTGCTTTCTACTTGCATCAAAATATGACGGGGCAGAACGGGGCACTATCCCATTCTGCACCATCCCGTTCCGCCCCAACAGCATTTTTGAGGTTAACAACTTCTATGGAGTGTAATAACTGACGTATTTAAACGCATTTAATAACTAAAGTATAACAAATGTCATGCACTTTAAGGGAATGTGTCATTTTAGGGTATACTATTAACAGCTTACCTGGCGCTGAAATTCACCAAACGTCAGAACAACGCAAGCGGTAACATGACGGACAACAATTCACTTAGATCTCGCACTTCAAACTAAATCAAAATGGCTACCCTGACTTCCCTTCCATTCGGAGAAATAGGTACATGCCCATACAACAAGTTGCAGCATTGTCCGGTCTAGAAAAGAGCAATTTCCCATTGTGCTCCGCTATCCCGTTCTGCCCCGAGTTCCCCTACGTGATTTCAATGGTGGGCGTCGCGGCTCTGGCCTCCAACGCAGGGGCGTCAAAAGAAGGGGTGACCATCGTGTGACTCGTCCGCTGTCGAGTTGGCCAGAATTTTGGTTAAATTTGGTACCAACGTGATATCAATAAGCCACTTTAGACGTCACATGAACTCATGAGCTCTGGCCTTTGTTTCGCTCGCGTCCACACCTCGCTGTCTGAGGCCTCGTCGAGCCCGAGGGTGTCGTCGCAGGGCGCCATGCTTTTGCACCGTTACAGAGGAAGGTTGTAGAGACCTTTGAGCCATATTTCACGTTGTGTTGGCACTAGTGCCAACACCGTGTTACTAGAGGAGGTCGAAATGCACGCGTTTTAGCTCACGCAGGCTGGCGTGAGGAGGGAAGAACTATACTGACGTGAGGTCTGGAACATGACAAGGAATTAGAATTTAGAAAGCGGACGAAAGTAGTTTCATACTTAACTTCAATCCATTAATGATGAACGTCGCTCTTCACGGTACATGATTCACAATATTATCTGTTCAGAATAGTAACTGAATATGGCGCCTTGCTAAGTCGTAGCAAATGACGAACGTGAAGGCTATGCTAAACTGTCGTCTCGGCAAATGAGAGCGTATGTAGACAGTGAACCATCGCTAGCAAAGTCGGCTGTATAACTGGGGCGAGTGCTAGTGAGTCTCTCTAGACCTGCCGTGTGGCGGCGCTCGGTCTGCAATCACTGATAGTGGCGACACGCGGGTCCGACGTATACTAACGGACCGCGGACGATTTAAAGGCTACTACCTAGCAAGTGTGGTGTCTGGCGGTGACACCACATTTCAAACTTTTGCGTCGCAATGGGAGAAATTACGGTGTTTCGAAAAAGTAATCCTTCAGTTCTGCTGCGCAGCGTACTTCCAGCACGACAGTAGGAGGTAATTCGTGGCAAGGAGTGTGCAGTCCTTCCATCAAAAACAACAGGGACTGCTGGCTCCCTGGCTTGACGTATCGCCCATTGAATATAGTTGAGATACGGTTGGACGGCTAATTATTCTCCGGCTAAGATTTTTGATGGGAAAATGCAGTCGTTGACGATCCCACCAGAGGGTGACAGCGGTAAGACCGTTCCGAGGGAGGTGGGGAAGAAGTTAGCACGCAATGAACTCGCATTCGAGAGGGCGACGGCTGAGGTCTCCATCCGTCTATCCAAATTTAATTTTTCGCGTTATAGCTAAACCAGCTTTCAGGGAAATACTGGTACGATTTGTTTGAAAATAATGTGGTCGACATCCTTCCTTTCCTTTCCACAATCCGAACTTGTGCCGCGTCTCTGATGTGCTCGTGATTGACCGGACAGCAACTATCCTCACGTAACGAACTCACATATGAAGTATCCAAAAGGATGCTAATACAGCTCCCCAGGTTGTGTGGCCTCTCACATGGACTGCATATAATACGTGTGTATGTGTGTGTATATGTGTGTGTGTCTATAGTTTGATTATTTAGAAACTAGTTAATTAACCTGAGGTACAAAGATTTTTTGGACACTATACTTGATTGTTATTGTTTATGACAATGAAATTTGTGCTTTAAATTACTTAGCAATTTGGTGAAGAGCAATCCTGTAAGTTTGACCTGGCTGTGTTAGTGTACCCAGATGGCAATATCATTATAAGAAGGCAGTGACTCCCATTTCGACTTCATGCCGCGGTGGTAACATGCTTTGATTGGAACACCAAAAGTCAAATATCATGCACTGTTCTGTAATTTGCGTAAATTCAAGAACTTAATTAAAATAATACTTCCATTTCATACACCCTTCCCGGGGTTGCAGTTTTCACAAACAATTTGACCAGAACAAAAAATGCTCCTATTTTAGCACAAAATAGTGACTATGTCCAGGGCAGACTCAGGGATGTAAAAGAAGAGAACTAGCTTTTTCGTCTTACCTGGCAGCTTCAAAGGTATTTAAATGAAAACATCTTGATATATTCGCGCTTTTTTGCTTTTTCGTATTAGCAGTCATATCATGCACGATAATACATCGTGCCAAGTAAAGCAAGATGATGTGTGATGTCATGCCATATAACATGACATACCACAATGTCATCCAACATGTCGTCCAGTATGACACAGCGTGTCATTCAAGTTTAGAATGTACGCATCCTCATATGATTTGTTCCCCCTAAGAACAAATCCGACCCTAGAAATTTTATCCCTCCCCCCCCAAAAAAAACCATTTTTAGTTATTACGCTATTCTCTTCAGTCATGTGATACTATACGTTGTTTACTACGGCTGGCTAATCTTATGGAGTTTGACACGGGATCGGACACTTTAGCCTATAAATTCCAAGATGCACGTGTGCCAACACCTTGCAGCCAAGAGAGGTCAGTGAGGTATTTAACTCGTAAAAAGGCGCGAATACGTCAAGATATTTTGATTTATATGTCTTTGAAGCCACCAGATAACTCAAAAGGTAGTTCTCTTCTTTTACGTCCATAACTCTGCCCAGGACATAATCGCCTTTTTTGCACTATCATAGGAGCATTTTTCGTTCTGGTTCCCTGCTTTTGCTCCAGCATAATTTTGACATTACACCACCACATCTTGGCAACCGATGTAGATGGTTCAAATGGCTCTGAGCACTATGGGATTTAACATCTGAGGTCATCAATCCCTTAGAACTCAGAACTACTTAAACCTAACTAACCTAAGGACATTACACACATCCATGCCCGAGGCAGGATTCGAACCTGCGACCGTAGCGGTCGCGCGGTTCCAGACTGAAGCGCCTAGAACCGCTTGGCCTCTCCGGCCGGCTACCGATGTAGAGTTTTGTTGACTCTAGCGGCGACTGATCTGTTGTAGGTTTTTTGTTGACTTTCGAACCATATGTCTTGAGCTGGGTATAGTTAGCCTGGCTCCTCTACGTTTGCCTGCCTGGTATGGTTGAACCTGTCCAGTATAACCTACTAAAAAAATGTTCAAATCTGTGTGAAATCTTATGGGACTTAACTGCTAAGGTCATCAGTCCCTAAGCTTACACACTATTTAACCTAAATTATCCTAAGGACAAACACATACACCCATGCCCGAGGGAGGACTCAAACCTCCGCCGGGTATAACCTACTGTATCCTCAGAGAACACAATCCTCACCACCAGGTAAACGGTTTTTTATTTCTCATGTCTTCTATTTTTTATTTTGTTGTTTTGTTTCATATTTTTAATTATTTTCAATTTTGTTTAATTTTCATTGTTTTTTTTTAAATTTTGTGTTATATACTGCACGCATTTTATTTACATAGGCTACGTCTGAGAGTGTACACGCAAACATATGAAAAATAACCATAAATACGTAATACAGTGCACAAAATAACAGTAAACATAAATATGACACCGAAAGAAATATTACTGTGTGAAATACATGAAATAATGCCTTATTTTAAGTAGACGAACTTACGATACGACCATATTGCATAGATAAACTTACTTAAAAGATTACTACATCGCTTACTTACTGAACAATTCACGCAACAACTAATAAACTGTCTAAATGCATACATCTTATTATTACCTCTTATCTTAAAATTCTTGTCATCTCTCATTTGAAGTATGGAGTAATAAAAATCATAAATTAAGAACCCACTGCTACAAACACTCACTTGAATAATTTTGCCTCAAAATGTTACAACAAGCAATCCGAATTAAATATGAGTAAGATTGGCTGAAATAAGGAGAAGAATTGTGAAACTATGTAAGGAAGACAAGGAACTATCAGCTTTCCAATCCTGTACAACATTGAACAAGTTAGCAAAGTAGTTTTTGAAGAAAACTCTGTAAAACTTGTTCTATTGCCGGCAGGGGTGGCCGAGCGGTTCTAGGCGCTTCAGTCTGGAACCGCGCGACCGCTACGGTCGCAGGTTCGAATCCTGCCTCGGGCATGGGTGTGTGTGATGTCCTTAGGTTAGTTAGGTTTACGTAGTTCTAAGTTCTAGGGGACTGATGACCTCAGAAGTTAAGTCCCATAGTGCTCAGAGCCATTTGAACCATGTTCCATTAGTTAGATATAAGGTGACCTTCTTCTGGAAATTATTTTTATTTCTGTTTTCGGGTTAGTTTAATTTTCCGCGTGGTCATTGCTAAAGGTTTAAATGCGCATCAAACAGTATAGCATTTTGTACAAGTGTGGACATAATTCTGCTTTGTACATGCATTGATTTGCACGTCCAAAGATTTTTCGACAGTTTTAAGCCACTGGTGAATAAAATCTTTGAACGTATGAACAACGAAACGATAATCAACTGTAATAACTACGTTTTTAAATTATGTCCAAATGAAGCGCTGAAAATGAAATGCATTTCTACGAAACACAGTTTCATGAGCAAACGCGCGATTTTTCGCACGTAAGACTTGAATGATAAAAGATTTTGCGAACGCTTCTTGCGGTTAGGTTAATAATATATTTTTATTATCATCTGTATCACTTTAAACCATTGCAGCATGTGTGATTCGCCTAAAACCAGATTTCAGATTTTACGTGCTTTTTAGGTGGAACTTTAGACCACTATACAGTGCAAAGCTTCCACAAAAAAAAAGACGGCCATTAATTACTGTATTTGCCTACCTTCTTACTCAATGTGAACCGACTCACACAAGTTTGAAATGTAGAAGCGGCGCACGTAAAGAAACGTAAAATCCAAAAGAAGTATTAGTTTTCCAGACGGTTAAAACTTGGAATGCCAAAAACGTGATTGGCCTTTTGAGACCTAGCATTTAAGGTGTTCCTTGTTAGACCGAGGTCCGATACACCGGTGGACCTAATTTGAACCATAAGTCTGACTCCTCTCCGGACTAATTTTAGGATTGCTGTTTTTGGAGGTAAAATTCGAACGAGGGTGATTGCTTTTGCTCCTAAATCCGACGGGTGCTATTTGCTGAACATTAATTTCAGCCCAATTGCAAGCTTTTGCTAAAGGAATTAATCTATTCGAATGATCTACCTGGACGCCATTTTCGAATGGCTACACAAATGGCCGCTGGTGCGGGCTAAACCACACATTTTACCGGATGTTCCTAGCTGAAATACACATATTTGTTACAGCGATTCTGCTGTAATGATGCAGTTTATTAATAACGGAAAGTCGGTCAGTAAATTCTGAATATTGTGAATAAATTTGGTACACTATTCAGAAAGCGATCGCTGCAGTCCATCGGACATAAAATCTCGATGTAGGTCCCGATGTGGCAGCAGAGAACATAGAGACACAGATTGGTACAGAAGGCGGCTCCGCGCCCGTTTACAGGTGTTGTAGCGCCCGCGGCTGGCTGCTATAGTTGTCGACATTGTTTTTGAGTGTCGGGCGGCGAGTGCTCGGCCATTGTCGGTGCGTGCGTCGCGGAACGGGTCGCGCCTTACCGGCAGTGCGCATGCGCAGGCACGTCGCGGCTGCCGAGTGCCGTCAAATTGGCGGAACTGGTCGCCGCTGGGTGGCGGTAACGGCGTGCGTGCCGCCGCCTGCTTCTTGCGTCCGCTCCACAGCCACCTTTTGCAGACACTTGTATTCAGAGTGGAACGAACTTATGAAGTGAAATCCACCTGCTCGCTTAGCTTAAGGCGCAGCGTGCTAGTTTCGGAGACAGTTAGGTGAATCGAACTCCGATCGAATCCGCACTTCAGACTATACTATGATTTTAAACTACACTACTGGCAATTAAAATTGCTACACCACGAAGATGAGTTGCTAAGACGCGAAATTTAACCGGCAGGAAGAAGATGCTGTGATATGCAAATGATTAGCTTTTCAGAGCATTCACACAAGGTTGGTGCCGTGATGTCCTTAGGTTAGTTAGGTTTAAGAAGTTCTAAGTTCTAGGGGACTGATGACCTCAGCAGTTAAGTCCCGTAGTGCTCAGAGCCATTTGAACCTGTAAGTAGGCTGTATAGGTTTTTTTTTTTTTTTTTTTGGTAACACCACGTAGAGCTCTGTATGAAAATCACTGGCTGTGTTGGGTGCAGTCTGTGGCTGTTTTGCATTGTTGTTTGCTATTGTAGTGTTGGGCAGCTGGATGTGAACAGCGCGTAGCGTTGCGCAGTTGGAGGTGAGCCGCCAGCAGTGGTGGATGTGGGGAAAAAGATGGCGGAGTTTTGAGAGCGGATGATCTGGACGTGTGTCCATCAGAAACAGTAAATGTGTAAGACTGGATGTCATGAACTGATATATATTATGACTTTTGAACACTGTTAAGGTAAATACATTGTTTGTTCTTTATCAAAATCTTTCATCTGCTAACTATGCCTATCAGTAGTTAGTGCCTTCAGTAGTTTGAATCTTTTATTTAGCTGGCAGTAGTGGCGCTCGCTGTATTGCAGTAGTTTGAGTAACGGAGATTTTTGTGAGGTAAGTTATTTGTGAAAGGTACAGGTTAATGTTAGTCAGGGCCTTTCTTTTGTAGGGATTATTAAAAGTCAGATTGCGTCGCGCTAAAAATATTGTGTGTCAGTTTAAGCACAGTCATTTATAATTTTTCTAAGAGGACGTTAAAACATTTGAACAGTTATGAAATTTGCGTATTGTACAGATCTCTGTAATTTCCTCTAAGAAAATCTAAAACGGTTCTTAATTTTTATCAGGACAGGATTTACATTTTTTCTCGAAATTGACAAAAATTTTGCTTCAGGCGCCATTCACTACTAGAGAACTGAATGCACAATAGTTTACTCAGCAGAAGTGACAACACAGTGAAAGCCTATACCGTCAGGCTCCTTTTTGTGTACTAAAGTCCAGCACGTTAGCTCAAGAGTGTACCAACTAATTTAAGTCGGATTATGACAACTGGTCAGCCTGAGAATTTTCAGTTTTTCCAGGTTCGTTTAAAGTTAGGGGACCCTACCTCCGAAACTACGATAGGCAAACATTTTAAACACGAAGATACACTGACGCGATAACCAGAACGAAGGCGTACGCGACTTCTCTCCGTTAGATTAACCGACGAGTGTAGCGATAGTTAGGCCATCAGGCCAAAAATAAAATACAACAAATTTGCCAAATCATGAAAAGAGTTGACTCCATCAGACTGTTTAAACGCTGGGACAGAGCGAGAAAGAGAGACGCCATAAAACTAGTAGGTAGTAGAAAAGCCGAGTGTGATACTGAAATTCACTGCAGGAGTCCGGAACTGCTGTCCACAGAGGAAGGGGGTTAAAACTGCACCAACAGTTCTATAATCCGCTCTTGATGTGGGAAACGCACCACCTTACCTTGGATCGCTGTAATGTGAGTCATAGGGGGCAATTTTACACCAGCACCTTAAAGACGATGCATTTAATAAAGAACATTATTATAATGTAGTAGGCAGATTAGCTAAATAAATTATAAATAAATAAACTGCGCAGTTAAATCCTGTGTAATTTATAATGTTACCGAAAGAAAATGATTATCGCTTAAATACAATAAATATTTACTGCAAATAATTCACACACTTCCAAATGGTGACCTTATAAAATAACTGTGGATTCAAATGAAATTAAAGATAAGTAACAATGGATGCGGAGTAGAAAAACACGTCCACGCATAGTGCTTTTAACAGGCCATTAATCACGAAATTCATAGGCAAACTAAAGTCCGACAGCTCAGATACTCACTGCAATTCGCGAGGTTAAACTGAAGTTCATTGTCTTCTTTAATCACTGCAAAAAGAAGCACACAAGTCAATCACACCTGAGCCTTAATATTAACTGCAGCAAAATAAAGTTCTCAGCGGCGTCAAGTCCCACAAATAACGTTAAAATCTTATGGGCGCTCAACCTCAATGATTGAAAATCACCGTAAAACATTCTAAGTCCTGTGGAAAATTAAAGTATGATTCTGTGATCGCCCAAAACAACGAAAAATTAAACTGTTAACTAGCGTGGCTGCTACGCTGCCCAGAAACTCTCGAATGCCGCAAAGCGTGTCATCCTATGCCGTACCACTCGAAAAACACGAAAACTGCAGCGATGATAAGCTACCGACATAGACTGTATTTTTGTTGCTACGTCTGCTCACCGTTAAATACTGTCTGTGACGTCACACACTACAAAATCCTTATTAAATACTGAAAGTAATGTTGTGGCCGAGCGGTTCTAGGCGCTTCAGTCTGGAACCGCGCGACCGGTACGGTCGCAGGTTCGAATCCTGCCTCGGGCATGGATGTGTGTGATGTCCTTAGGTTAGCTAGTTTTAAGTAGTTGTAAGTTCTAGGGGACTGATGACCTCAGATGTTAAGTCCCATAGTGCTCAGAGCCATTTGAACCATGTTTTTGAAAGCATGATCAAAATTCACGCACTCGTACTACCCCGTGCGATTCCTCACATACCAGCAATACAAAAATGTCTCACAAAATTTCGTCCTGCGCATATTTCAGGCAGTAAATGGACGTTAAAGATTGGCAATCTGGTAACACTGTAATCGCAAGAACGTAAACTAACTTTGCCCGGAGCGTGTCGTAGTGCAGTGCACATGGTGCATTGGATAGCACTGGGAGTTAGTCTGCAATCGGTCAAGGATTCCATTCAAGGTAGAGTTTTATTTATTTTTATTTGCCACGTGTGGTCTGCGTGGTACGGTATCTGGTATCTGAATCGTCTTCAAAACATTTGCAGTTACGTAATATGGACACAGAAATGAAAGTACAATCGTTTTCATTGGTGAGCTTGGAAAGAGGCCTTTCGCACGTCATGAAAGAGAATTATTTAGCACCACTGCATCTACTAGATTCCAAACTTGTTTTGTGTGTACCCTCCCCTAATGGTCCCATCGGTTAATAGAAATTATTTTTCTTGCCACGTGCACGTCCATTACATTTCGTTAGGACTTTATGCAGGACTAGCAACGTGCTTTGCAAATAATTTCGGTGGACCCACAGAGTGAGGGTACACAGAAAACAGGTCTGGAATCTAGTCGATGAAGTGGTGCGAAACAATCGCGTCCACAACGTACTAAAGGCTTCTTTAAAAGCTGACCAGTTAAAACGATTGTATTTCCATTTCAGTGTTCGTAATACGTAACTGCAAATGTTTTGTAGATGTCCCACTGTAATCGCTGTATGACTTTTAAGACGCCAAGTATTGTACGATGTTGACTACAGAAGCAAATAAAAACATATACCCTCAACCTGGCATCGCACCCTGGACCTCTTGCACTCTAAAACCAAAACGCTAGCTATTGCACCAACTGCGCAGCAGTAGTATATATGCTGAGAGAGATAATTACCGTGCATATGATTACAATGTTGCCAGATTGCCAATATTTATTGCCAATATTTAACGTTCATTTACTCCCCAAAATAGGCGGACGACTAAATTTTGTGAGAGACAGTTTTGCATTGCTAGTATGTGGGGAATCGCGCTGTGAAGGCCGAGTGCGCGAATATTTCTTCACCATGTATACACATTTATTAGAATACATCTACAACTATTACAAGCACTTTTCGACCTCTTATTAGAAAAGCAGCATAATACAAGGTGTGTTTTTTTAAGTAAGTACCGTTTTCAAATTAAAAAAAGACATGCTAAGATATCTCAATAATTTTATTTCTACATGAAAGCCTATACTTTAATCTACTTTTCGACATAATTTCCGTCAATATTGAGGCACTTGTCATAACATTGTACCAGTTTTTGAATACCCTCCTCATAGAAGTCTGCCACCTGACTTGTTAACCACTGCATCACCACTGTTTTGACTTCGTCATCGTCTTGAAGACGCTCACCGCCCAGGTGTTTCTTCAAGTGCAGGAACAGATGGTAGCCACTGGGCGCAAGATTGGGGCTGTACGGAGGATGATCTAGAGTTTCCCATCGAAAAGATATGATGAGATCTTTGGTCTGATTCGCCACATGCGGACGGGCAATGCCTTGCAGCAAAACGATGCCCTTGCTCAACTTGCCACGTCTTTTGTTCTGAATTGAACGGCGCAGATTGTGCAATGTCTTACAGTAAGCTGCTGCATTGATTGTCTCATTATGAGGCAGAAATTCCACAAGCAATACTCCTTTTCTGTCCCATAAAACTGAGCACATGATTTTCTGGGCAGATATTGTTTGCTTAGACTTCACTTTCTGGGTGAATCTGAATGCCACTATTCCATGGACTGTTGCTTTCATTCTGGTGTGACGTAGGCCATCCATGTTTCCTCGACTGTAACAATTTGGCTTAAGAAATCATCACTGTTGTTGTGGTACCGCTCAAGGAAAGTCAATGCACTGTCTAAACGTTTGGTTTTGTGCACATCCGTCAACATTTTCGATACCCAACGTGCGCACAATTTTCGGTAATTCAAGTGCTCGGTCACAATTCCATACAAAACACTACAAGAAACATTAGGAAAGTCATCCCACAAGGAGGAAATCGTAAAGTGTCTGCTTTCTCCCACCAAACTTTCATTAACGACCGAAGGACGCCCACTCTATTGTTCATCATGCACATTTGTGCGGCCATCTTTAAATGGTCTCACCCACTTTCTTACCATTCCATCACTCATAATGTTTTCTCTGTAAACTGCACAGATCCCACGATGAATATCGATGGCTTTTAGGCCATTAGCACTAAGAAATCTTATAACAGCCCGTACTTCACAGTCGGCGGTACTCACGATTATCCGAGGCATCTTAAACACTCAGTACTCAACGTAAACAAGGAAGAATCAGACTGTAATACTGTCAATGAGTAGACAACAGATGTAGGGACCCAGTGCGCATGCGCAGAACGCCGACCGCAGCGCTGCGGCCGCGGTGTGGCAAAACGGTACTTACCTAAAAAAGCAAAATTGCTAGCCGTTCTTGCATTACAGTACAAAATAATTACATCAGAATTCCAAAATACATATACTCAGTCTGAAGGAAATGTCTTTTTCTGCCCTCTGGACACATGTTTCTTCATGCAAAGCGTTTTACTTTTTATTATTCGCACTTCCATAATGATTTAATACCTTTTATTAATGGCCGTTTACGTAGATAATCACTTGAAGTATGCAATGATGAGTCAAAACATTATGACCATTTGCTGAATAGCTTGTCTGTCTGACTTTGCAACGAAATACATCACTGATTCTGCGTACCAGGGATCCGACAGTCTGTCGGTAGGTGTTTGGAGGTTTATGGCGTTTGATGTCTACAAGCAGATCGCATAATTCGTGTAAATAACGGATCGCTAATTTGCGTACGCCATGATGGCTCCCAATAGCGATCTAAATGTGTTCCATAGAATTTACATCGGGCGAATTTAGTAGCCAAGACATAAACTTGAGTTCACTAAAATGCTCCACAAACCACTGTAGCACTGTTCTGGCTCCGAGAAATGGACAATTATACTGTTGAAAGATGACATCGCCGTCGGGGAAGACATCAAGCATGAAGGGATGCAGGTGGTTCGCAGCTGACAGCGTGTCTTCGATTACTATCGCTGGTTCCAAACAAGCCCAGGAGAATGTCCCTCGTACCATAATACTGCTCCTACTTTCCTGTGTCCGTGGCGCGCTGCACGTTTCGAACAGCCGTTCACATCGGTGACCGCGTTTGTGAAGACGACCATCGACCTAGAGTAGCAAAAATGTGATTCACCCGAAGAGCCGACACGTTTCCATTGATCGACAGTCGAATCTCGATGGTCTCGTACCCACTGCAGTCTTATCTGACGATGTCGATGGTCATCATGTGAACACACAGGTGTGGTCTGCTGCGGAGCTCCATGTTCCACAACCTACAATGGACGGTGTGCACTGAAACACTTGTGCATGCACCAGAATTGTGCTCTTTCGGCAGAAATGCCACAGATCACCATCCATCCTACTTTACAGAGCAGATAGACACGTGAAATTCGACCAGCTTCGTCGTTTTCGAGATACTCGTTCACAGGCACATCATAATAATAATCTGCCCTTTGTCAAAGTCGCTTATCTCAATAGATTTCCCCATTTGCAGCCCATATCTTCGCTATGGTGATCCCCCGTCGGTGTCCACTCCGCTTACATAGTTTTGTTACCGCGACACTTGCTCTAGCGCCTCCAGGCGGCATCCAACGTCGCGGTGGACAGTGGTCACAGTGTTTTGGCTTATCAGTGTATGTAATGGTTACTTGTGGGATGAATAGGAGACGAACTAGGTAACTTCAGATGCCTTGATACTAAATGCAGCTTGCGGTGAATTTAGGCTGTGACAAAAAATAGCTCTGAGCACTATAGGACTTAACTTCTAAGGTCATTAGTCCCCTAGAACTTAGAACTACTTAAACCTAACTAACCTGAGGACATCAAACACATCCATGCCCGAGGCAGGATTCGAACCTGCGACCGTAGCAGTCGCGCCGTTCCAGACTGTAGCGCCAAGAACCGCTCGGCCACCCCGGCCGGCTAGGCTGTGACATACTAAGCTTTTACAAAATCGACTGTCACTTTTCTATATACCTGCAGGACTAGAAATGTAGCATATCGTGGTGTTTGCTGACATCGTCAGATTTTATTTGATACTTCACATGATGTGATCGATTCAGTGATTTAACTGTTATTAATTTCTGTTGTTCAGGATATTATTCATAATTAAAAATGGTAGTAACTATCGTAATACATCCCGTGAAATCATTCTAGAATTGCAATGACCTCGTCTCATCGCCGCGATTTTTTTTTTTTTTTTTAGTTTTAATGTGTAATGTTCGTAAGATCTGTAACGTATTTACCTTGAAACGCAACTTTCATCCTGTAGCCGCCATTGCCGGCCACTGTGGCCGAGCGGTTCTAGTCGCTTCAGTCTGGAACCGCGCTGCTGCTACGGTCGCAGGTTCGAATCCTGCCTCGGGCATGGATGTGTGTGATATCCTTAGGTTAGTTAGGTTTAAGTAGTTCTAAGTCTAGGGGACTGATGACCACAGATGTTAAGTCCCTTAGTGCTTAGAGCCATTTTGTGGTCGCCATTATGTCTCCTCCATCCTCTTGATTTATGCCTGCGTGGACACGTGGGGGAGAGTCCCGCGCTCACCAGTCACTCCGCTTGGTCAACAGACCAGCCCTGCCCGGCCACTGCACTCACCTCTGACAGGTAACACACCCTCTGCCGGCTCTTGCAGCAACAACCGGCTCTCGTAATGTCACAAGGTATAATACTTGCTGAAAAATATGGAAACACTGCGAGAAATGCATGCTTGAACATAAATGCAGATGCTAGCCAACCTGCAGGTTGTGCTCTTGTACTTGACCACGAAAGCAAGTGTCAATCGTAGTCCGAACAGTGATACGAATAGGACTCAAACCCAGGTCTCCTTTCTTACTAGGAAGGAATGCTGCCCATTACACCACCACATGGAATTGGACTTGTTTCGTCTGTGCAGCAATGTTAGCCATAACAGTGTGGAGGTGTATTGGCAACCATTTCTGCCTCGTAAGCAAGGAGACCTCTGTGGCACAAATTTTAATTCATTTGTTCAACCATCATTATCGGAGATAAAGATGAGACTCAATGTGTCGCGGAAAATTTAATTAGGCCTATATGACCTATAGCTCACTTACAGCTGAGATACAGGGCTTCCCCATAACATCCAGCGCTGGGATGCTATTCCGAGACTGGAGAGCCTCGGCGACAGTGACGATCTAACAAGGGTTAAAAAAAAGTTGGAGGTATGAATTGCTGTTTGTGTCGGGGAGGGCATTGTTCTAAGGTAGTCCGTGCAGTAGCATTAGTCATCGTGCCAGTGTAGTGGCTACTAATGGGTAGCAAAATGGCTCTGAGCACTATGGGACTTAACTTCTGATGTCATCAGTCCCCTAGAACTTACAACTACTTAAACCTAACCAACCTAAGGAAATCACACACATCCATGCCCGAGGCAGGATTCGAACCTGCGACTGTAACGGTCGCGCCGTTCCAGACTGAACGGCCTAGAACCGCTCGACCACACTGGCCGGCCTTCGGTTTCTTGCTTTCATTTTGGACACAAGTGTAGTTTAAAGATGTTTCGATTAATCCTCTACCAGGCACTTAATTGCGAATTGCCCAGTAATCATGTAGATGTAAAGTGTTTTTGGTGTTTCCGTACTTTTGTCCACACTTGTAGCCCACATGGCTTCTTGACTGACCGATATTTGAGTACTGCTGCTCAGTGTGGGACCGCTGCACGTAGGAAATACACATCTCTTGAAGGAGGGAGCGTTTCGTCACGGGTTAGTTTATTAAAACTACTCTTTGTGAAGCTGTTGAAGTTGTAATGAGAAATATCCTTTATTAGTAATGACTAGTTTCGGACGTAATGTTCTTTACCAAAACATGGTAAGAATTTAAATACAAAGCGATGGTTTGATAATGGACTTAACGTCCGAAACTAGTCACCGCTAATAAAGGATATTTCTCTTCGCAACTTCGACAGCTTCACAAATAGTGATTTTAATAAAGCAAAATAAGTTGCTGACACATTTTTCCTGCGTAATGCTGGTGGTTTGTCGGGTTCGTTTAATTCAGTGCAAAAACGTTAGATCCGACTCCAGTGACAGACGAAATGAGATAGGCGCTCTACATCACGACGGGATTCACTTTTAAAATTTCGAGAATTTTTATGTTATGCATCTATGTCTAAACTCCGCAAGTCTCATTAAAGTGTGTGAGCTTAGGAAAAGCCTATGTTTTGAAAAAATAAAGCTAGGGGTGTAACCCTTCTATTAACTTAGAAAATTTCACTAAATAAATGAGGTGAATAAAATAAAAAAATAAAGGTAAAAAACCCTTTCAAGCTACATACATCAACTTCCTCGTTCTCTGTTCCAGACGACAATGACGGGGAAGAACGACTGTTGATAAGCCTATGTATGATCTCCAATGTTTCTAATTTTATTTTCATGATCTTTTACCATCAATCGTTCTTACAACAAACCATTCGCGACTGGAAGAGGAAAGGAGGTACTGACACTGGTACAGGAATTACGTCCCATCACACATACCTAGATGGCTTGGGAAGCACAGGTGAGTTCCATTCCCTCGTGTTTATTACCTTTCAACATTTGAAGGCACATGACACAAAAAAATGATTTCTACCTACCTCTTACACTTGAAAAACGTTTTCGTCTTTTTTATGTTGGCCAAATGTGATATGGGCCCTCTGGGCCATTTTCTATGGTCCTTCTATGGTCCTTTTCAAAAAATTGCTCACATGGCTCTGAACACTATGGGACTTTACTTCTGAGGTCATCAGTCCCCTAGAACTTAGAACTACTTAAACCTAACTAACCTAAGGACATCAAACACATCCATGCCCGAGGCAGGATTCGAACCTGCGACCGTAGCGGTCGCGCGGTTCCAGACTGTAGCGCCTAGAACCGCTCCGCCACTCTGGCCGGCTGGTCCTTTTCCCTCTCATACTGTTTTATACCGTTAATTAAATCGTCATGCCCTTTTTCGATCCCTGACGACTCCCTTTTGCACAACTTGTCCTCCTTTTTACTTTTATTGATTAACCTGTCTGATCCTCCATTCGTTTCAGTGATATTCTTCACCGAAAGAGGTCCACTGACTTCTTTCACTACATCATCACTTTTTACTGCAGCTATTTCAGTCTCACAGCGGCAAACTTCAGTGGACGCTGTGGCCTAGTGCGCATGCTACTGCCTGTCGCTTTGTCGCCTCTGTATGACACATATATGTCAGCACCTGTCATTCGGCGTACACCGCCTCGTGACACGTTTCTACATTACATTCATCTTGCTTTACCCGGTAACGTTTCTTCAGTTTGGGCCCAAAAAACTTGTCCACGCGAATCTGGCCAATAATACACACGGGCCTCAGTTTGCCATACCATCTCTATCTTGAAAGTTTCGTGGTACAAATCTCCTACCGTGAAATGATACATTACCGTGACCCCTGCCTCTAACTCTTTGTATCACATTTATTCGGTAACTTTCGTTTTCAGTTTGTTGATTCTGGTAGTGATTTTCCCTTGTTCGGTTGTTACTGCTATGACGATAATCACGGGTTCCTCTCCAGTGGTCTTCGTCTTCTACTCTCTCCAAAAATGACGAGAAGCTTTTGTGGTTGCTTCCCACATACCGTTTCGAATCCTCTGGGAGGATGTTCCATAGCTCCCACATTGCCTCAGGTTCTGTTCGCCTAGTTCTTAAATGGGTCAATTTTCGGTACCATATTTCGCAAAATTCTTTCATAGAGTTCTTGTCACTATTATTATATAGTCTTGCCATAATGAATTCTCTCCATAAGTAGTCCTGCTTTTGTTGTGACCAGTATTCCTTAATAAATTTTTGCCTAAACTCATCAAATGACATCTGGTCCATATTTTGGTTTAACCCCCATCTTTTTGCATCACCTGCTAAGGCACTGATGACTAGTTAATACTTTCCTAATCCATCAAATAATCAGGAAAATTCCTCTCGCAATTGCCGGCCGCGGTGGCCGTGCGGTTCTGGCGCTGCAGTCCGGAACCGCGAGGCTGCTACGGTCGCAGGTTCGAATCCTGCCTCGGGCATGGGTGTGTGTGATGTCCTTAGGTTAGTTAGGTTTAAGTAGTTCTAAGTTCTAGGGGACTTATGACCTAAGATGTTGAGTCCCATAGTGCTCAGAGCCATTTGAACCATTTGAACCTCTCGCAATTTTTCAAAAAGTCTAAGGGATGACATCCATTATATCTTTTAGCCAGACCGAATCACTCTTCGCCCTCCAGCAATTTGTTACAAATTATTCTTTCAGTAGCATAATTTGGTTTTTCTCTAATCTCTAGTTCAAGATCGCTCACTTTGGCTTGAATCTGTGAAGTGTTTTGTTCACACTTCCGTTCGCAGGTTGCTACTTGTTTACTCAATTCCTTTTCGGAGTAAGTCACCGTTTGTCTCAATTGAGAAATTTCGGTGTTATATTTAGTTATTAATTCGGTTTTGAGACCAAAAACTTTTTCGTCAACTTTAGTTATTACCAAAGGTTCTATATTGTCTCGGATTTTCATTATTTCTGTGTCAAATATTTATCTCACTTTCTAAATCCCTGATTGCGTTGCTTAGAACACCTTCTTTTGAATCTACCTCTTCGATTTGTTTGCTGGTTTTAACACCTTGCCTTTCAATTTGATAACTTTGTGCTTTCTCAAGTGCTTTAATTTGGCTGTTAATATTACAACTATGTGCTGCAATTTGGTTATTAATATTGCTACTATGTGCCGCTACTTGTTTTTCAATTTGGTTGTTTATATAACTTCCTTGTGCTTTAATTTGGTGACCTTGTGCTGTAATTGGTACAGACAACATTTTTAACAATTCAGTGATATTCAGTGGTTTTTCGCTTTCCCGTTCTAATGTGTCCTCATTTTCGGATTCTGCCCCCTGCGTTTCATTAGTTTCACTTCCGACTTTCGATGAATTAAACATATCCATCGAATCGTTAATATAACCACTGTCTCTAGTTATGTCGTCTTTCCTGCCTTGTTGTACTTGTGGTGAGTTCATCATTTGAATTTGATCATTTACGTGAGTATGATACTCCACGTAAGCCTGTTGCCGTCTCGTGGTGTCATCTGTGTTTGCGTTTAGCGATCTACTGCCACCTAGTGCACCCTGTACTTTTTCGTTCTGCTTGTTCAGACCGACTGACGTACTTATATCCATTTTTACTTTATCATTATTTTATATTTTATCTTTCAAATACCTACAGAGCCTTCTATTAACTTTTTTGCCTTATGTACTGCAAATTCGTGCCGCTGGACATTCAATACTCGTCTTACTATTGTTTTTGGTTCAATATTTGTGTCCTGGACTGTACTGGTAAGTAAAACTAACGAAAGTCCTGTCACGCGACACCAAGTATAACACTTATGCTGCAAGTTTGTGCGAAGTATAACGCTATGCTCGCAGCTTAGTGTTACCCTCTGTGAGGATTTTTGTATTTATTTCACCTTGTGTATACCTAATGGACAGAGGGCATCGAAACAGTAATTTCATATCTACGGCAATTAATAGAAAACTGAAAGGCTTTATTTGGAAAGTAATGAAAGTGGTGAAGTTCACGTGAATGAAACAACAAGCGGTCGCCAGCCTAATTAGACATAATAATTTGAGACATTAAGGTTAAACAAAAATGAAACTGATTTGCTAAAGTAACTTTCATTAACACTCTTTTTAAATAGTGCAATGAATACACACGACTACCAGACGAACTGAGTAGTGGGTAGCAGTAGTTACTATTTCCACAAATCAGCAATCATAGAAAGTTAAATGATATTTCACTCATAGCAATAATAGTTGCTATCTCAATCATTAACCAATTCAGCACAAAGATGTTACTCATGACATCACGAAACTAAAATTGGGGATGACAAGGGCCCTGGTTTAACTAACATACAAACACCACAAATGAAGTTAAATAACACTACGTAAACACTTAATATACTCTCACTATTATGGAAATATGTCAGGCTTCTTTAGCAAGTGCAATATTCCGTTTATCTTTCTTATAATAGTAAAGAATATAGTGGGGACCCATAAACTGTACAGGCAAATTCTGTGATTATTTCAGAAACAAATTGTAATTTGCCAATATTGATTTCCAACCCCACTTGAAACAATTTATATGTTCATACTTTAAATCAAGTAATTCAAATATTAAGTTCAATTAACTTCAGAAAATAGTTCTTAGTAATAATCAAAGCAAATTTACTTTCATATAAGTTCAATCTGTGTGCCTTTCTCACTGCCTGTGAAGCAGGTAATTTAACTAGCAGCATTTATACACTTTGGCACTGAACTTAGGCACATTTAATGCAGACACAAGTCAATAGTTATTCAGAAGCAGGGTACTCGGTCTTCTGCACGTTTAGGACGGGACCCTCCATTGGTTTCATGATCAGGACCATTTTAGGGTTCACACAGATGATTATATCACTGGAATTATTATTGAAAACCACTCACACAAACATACTGGTCCATACTATGATATATATGTGAGTCCTGAAGCAGGCGGAGCAGTGGCGCAATAGTGGTGGCAAGCACGTGGCGGCTATTTAGTCTCACACTCTTGCTGTTGAATGATCTTTATAAATTCTTCTTGGCGACGTATTATCCTCGTTTTAGAGCCATTCCATTATAACAAGAGCACCATACGACATCTGAAACCACATCCGAGGCAATTTCAATATAATTTGGCTTTCAAATGCCTCACTTGGCACCCTTGATGTTAGCCGTACAACGGATAGCCACTGACTGAGTAGCGTGCTCCCCCAGTAGCGGCCCAGATCGATCGCCAAATCGACATTTTAGCGCGCGCCAGGCCACTTCCGTAGCGGAGGGGGTTCGTTACACCTTTTTCACTTTACAATACAAGATCCCTAACCATGAACCAGTTTTTTACATATACATTTCTCTTTCTTAACATTCATATTTTATTAAGTTTCATTACTTTTAAACATTATTAAGTTTTTTGCAGTAAGTACATTAGAAACTTCAACCTCCCTCTGACAATTCAAAGATCTTAACTAGTAAAGAACAACCACTTCATAATCACATACAGATAATTACACTGTACAAACTACTTACAATCGATATTGGTGTTACAACATCAGTAGATGAGATGTTGGCAGCTTACAGCGACTACATTTGGTAGGGCAGGCACGCAGTAGGCTCGACAGCATGTCACGGGATCGGCATCGTGGCTGGCTCTATGTAACTGAAAAGCATACGGACTTAGAAGCCTCAGTATTTATTACTGTGCGCCCAAGACAACGAGTTACGTTTGGCCCATGATTACCGAATCTGTCCGTTTCATCGCTCATCAACGCTCTTCACTGCACCTCGGTATCACAACAGCGGCTTTCAGAACCTCAGCTTGGTGCTTTCCCGCAACATCGGCGACCTGAAACATTCTTAGAGAACATTTACTTGTTCTCACGATTTCACAACGCACTCTCAGAATGACGTTATCGAGGAGGAGGAGGAGATTAGTGTTTAATGTCCCGTCGACAACGAGGTCATTAGAGACGGAGCACAAGCTCGGATTAGGAAAGGATGGGGAAGGAAATCGGCCGTGCCCTTTCAAAGGAACCATCCGGCATTTGCCTTATGTGATCTAGGGAAATCACGGAAAACACAAATCAGGACGGCCGGACGCGGGATTAAACCGTCGTCCTCCCGAATGCGAGTCCATTGTGCTAACCGCTGTGCCACCTCTCTCAGTAATGGCGTTATCATTCTTCCTCGGTGACGTCAAGTTGCTGAGTTAACGATTCAGACTTCTCGGCCTAGCGAGGTGAAGCAATAGTCATATTAATTGAAGTATCGGCTCTCTCTCTGTTTGTCATTCTGATTGCTACACAGCACGCGGGAATAGTTTAACTTACAAGGGGAGGCCGCCAATTGTGAAATTCAGATCCGATTCATACTGCGCATAATAAAAGCTCATGGCCAGAGGTGTAATGTGGCAAAGCACCAAGATGCACTTCTCAGCCGTTGTCGAGAAAATCGACAGTTAAAAGAAACCGTTGCGGTGAAATAGTCTCTACGATTAATAATTTTATACAGCGTCGTAGCGCAGCGGTAAGCGCTCGGGATCGTAATCCGAAGGTCGCCGGATCGAATCTCGCGCAATGCAACATTTTTTTATTATTAGTTTTTTGTAATTGGTTGGGTGGTTGTTTTGGGGAAGGAGACCAGACAGCGTGGTCATCGGTCTCATCGGATTAGGGAAGGATGGGGAGGGAAGTCGGCCGTGCCCTTTCAGGGGAACCATCCCGGCATTTGCCTGGAGTGATTTAGGGAAATCACGGAAAACCTAAATCAGGATGGCCGGACGCGGGATTGAACCGTCGTCCTCCCGAATGCGTTTTGTAATTCAAATATATATATATATATATATATATATATATATATATATATATATATATATATATATATACATATATGTAAAAACTATTAATGAATTGCTTATGCATGTTGGTGAAGGCGGATCGCTCTCCAATTGTACCGCCTCCATTTCTCCGTTTGTTTAACATGGTGTACCAAAGCTCTCACGTCCGCGCTGATTTTCGACGATGTTATAAGCTGCGCTAGGGACCGCATCTACCTTCTTTCGAAGTTGGCAGCCAACTACGCTGTTATGCGGCGGCTCGTTTCGGCCCATTCAACATCTGTCCTTCAAGTGTAACGAGCGAGTAACGGAGTTTATATTTCATACCTGCCACAGCAAATTTTTGTTCGTGGGGTTTCTATTCTAATTCGAACGTTTGACTTACGCTATACGTATTCGTTTCGGAAAATCGTTTCTACGTCTTCCGTTAACTATACGTGGTTAACATTATGAAGACAATTAATAACATTTGTGAAATACAACTTTGTTTGCGGAAAACATAATGATGTTCGAAGTCGCCAGTTTTTCCACGACAAACGACTTTCAACAACTTACTATATGCATAATTGTTGCAACTGATTGCCGGGAATTATATATATATATATATATATATATATATATATATATATATATATATATATATGTGTGTGTGTGTGTGTGTGTGTGTGTGTGTGTGTGTTTGTGTGTGTGTGTGTTTGTGTGTGTGTGTGTGCGTGTGTGTACACACATTTGAATTACAAAAAACAAATACTAAAAAAAAAAAAACTTGCATGGCGCCAGATTCGATCCGGCGACCTTCGGATTACGAACCCGGGCGCTTACCTCTGCGCCACGACGCTGTAGATAATCATTAATCGTTGAGAGTATTTCACCGCAACGGTTTCTTTTAACTGTCGATTTTCTCAACAACGGCTGAGAAGTGCATCTTGGTGCTTTGCCACATTACACGTCTGACCATGAGCTTTTATTATGCGCAGTATGAATTGAATCTGAATTTCACAATTGGCGGCCTCCCCTTGTTAGCTCGGCGCTGGTTGGAGAAAACTAAGAAAATTTTACATTTGCCCATGATGTCTTTTTGTGGCACAATTTGAGTAATTTGTCGTGTACTCGAGCTGCTTTCTATGTATTTCTCTACTGTAACAACTATTGCAAACAAAACACTTACTTAGTGATTACCGCACCGCATGGTGCTTTAATATACATCCTCCCATAGACTTCATGATATTTTGTCATTTATCTTTTCAGTTCTTAACGGAAATTCATTCTGAACGAATTGAATTTGACTCGTTCTCGACAGGAACTTTCATTTATTGCGCAACCACAGTGAGGCGACAAAAGTCACGGGACAGCAATATGCACATATACAGATGGCGGTAGTATCGCTACACAAGCTATAAAAGGGCAGTGCAATGGCGAAGCTGTCATTTGTCCTCAGGTGATTCAATTGGAAAGGTTTCCGACGTGACTATGGCCGCAAGATGGGAATTAACAGACTTAGAACGCGGAATGGTAGTTGGAGCTAGATGCATGGGACATTCCATTTCGAAAATCGTTAAGGAATTCAATATTCCGAGATCCACAGTGTCAAGAGCGTGCCGAGAATACCAAATTTGAGGCATTGCCTCTCAGCACGGACAACGCAAGCCGATGACGTTTGTTTAACGACCGAGGGCAGCGGCATTTTCGTACAGTTATCAGTGCTAACAGACAAGTAACACTGCGTGAAATCAGTATACGATGTACGCCGATGTATCCGTTAGAACAGTGCAGTGAAATCCGGCGTTAATGCGCTATGGCAGCAGACGACCGAAGCGAGTGTCTTTGTACACTACTGGCCATTAAAATTACTACACCACGAAGATGACGTGCTACAGACGCGAAATTTAACCGACAGGAAGAAGATGCTGTGATATGCTTTTCAGAGCATTCACACAAGGTTGGCGCCGGTGGCGACACCTACAACGTGCTGATATGAGGAAAGTTTCCAACCGATTTCTCATACACAAACAGCAGTTGACCGGTGTTGCCTGGTGAAACGTTGTTGTGATGCCTCGTGTAAGGAGGAAAAATGCCTACCATCACGTTTCCGACTTTGATAAAGGTCGGATTGTAGCCTGTCGCGATTGCGGTTTATCCTATCGCGACATTACTGCTCGCGTTGGTCGAGATCCAATGACTGATAGCAGAATATGGAATCGGTGGGTTCAGGAGGGTAATACGGAACGCCGTGCTGGATCCCAACGGCCTCGTATCAATAGCAGTCGAGATGACAGGCATCTTATCCGCATGGCAGTAACGGATCGTGCAGACACGTCTCGATCCCTGAGTCAACAGATGGGGACGTTTGCAAGACAACAACCATCTGCACGAACAGTTCGACGACGTTTCTAGCAGCATGGACTATCAGCTCGGAGACCATGGCTGCTGTTACCCTTGACGCTGCATCACACACAGGAGCGTCTGCGATGGTGTACTCAACGACGAACCTGGGTGCACGAATGGCAAAACGTCATTTTTTCGGATGGATCCAGGTTCTGTTTACAGCATCATGATGATCGCATCTGTGTTTGGCGACATCGCGGTGAACACACATTGGAAGCGTGTATTCGTCATCGCCATACTGGCGTATCACCCGGCGTGATGGTATGGGGTGCCATTGGTTACACGTCACGGTCACCTCTTGTTCGCATTGTCGGCACGTTGAACAATGGACGTTACATTTCAGACGAGTTACGACCCGTGGCTCTACCCTTCATTCGATCCCTGCGAAACCCTACATTTCAGCAGGATAATGCACGACCGCATGTTGCAGGTCCTGTGCGGGCCTTTCTGGATACAGAAAATGTTCGACTTCTGCCCTGACCAGCATATTCTCCAGATCTCTCACCAATTGAAAACATCTGGTCAATAGTGGCCGAGCAACTGGCTCGTCCCAATACGCCAGTCACTACTCTTGATGAACTGTGGTATCGTGTTGAAGCTGCATGGGCAGCTGTAATTGTACACTCCATCCAAGCTCTGTTTGACTCAATGCCCAGGCGTATCAAGGCTGTTATTACGGCCAGAGGTGGTTGTTGTGGGTACTGATTTCTCAGGATCTATGCCCCAAACTGCGTGAAAATCTAATCACATGTCAGTTCTAGTATATCTTGGTGTAGCAATTTTAATGGCCAGTAGTGTACGACATCGCCTGCAGAGCCTCTCCTGGGCTTGTGACCATATTGGTTGAGCCCCAGACGACTGGAAAACCGTTGCTTGGTCAATCGAGTCCCGATTTCAGGTGGTAAGAGCTGATAGTCAGGTTCGAGTGTGGCACAGACCCTACGAAGCCAAGGACCCAAGTTGTCAACAAGGCAGTGTGCAAGCTCGTGGTGACTCCATAATGGTGTGCGCTGTGTCTACAGGGAATAGACTGGGGTCCTCTGGCCCAACTGAACCGGTTAATGACTGGAAATAGTTATTTTCGGCTACTTTGATACCATCTGTAACCATTCATGGACTTCATGTTCCCAAACATGCCACTACGCTACATTTGTGCGCGATTGGTCTGAAGAACATTCTCGACAGTTTGAGTGAGTGATTTGGCCACCCCAAACCAACCAACTGAATCCCATCTAACATTTATGAGACATAATCAAGAGGTCAGTATGTGCACAAAATCGTGGACTGGCAACACGTTCGCAGTTATGGGCGGCTATAGAGGCAACATGGCTCAATACATCTGCAGTCGACCACCAACGACTCGTTGAGTCCATGCCGCGTCGAGTTACTGCACTGCGCCAGGCGAAAGGAGTTCCGACACGATGTTAGGAGGTTCAAAATGGTTCAAATAGCTCTGAGCACTATGGGACTTGACATATAAGGTCAACAGTCCCCTAGAACTCAGAACTACGTAAACCTAACTAACATGAGGACATCCCACACATCTATGCCCGAGGCAGGATTCGAACTTGCGACCGTAGCGGTCGTGCGGTTCCAGACTGAAGCGCCTAGAACCGCTCGACCACAGCGGCCGACTATTAGGAGGTATTCCATGCTTGCGTCACCTCAGTGTACTTCCCTTTAGAGAGTATAACATACTGCGCAATATATTTGGCTAAACTCAGTATTTCTTTAGTCCAATGGTCTCTTCAACATATTGTGTCAAACGTCAGTACAGCTCTTAAACGGTCATTATTATTGCGCAATAGATACTGGACGTGTGAAGGGCCCGTTTAAATAAACCCAATAGCCATCGTATACGTACGCCAGTCTTCAACACTAGGAATAGCTTTTACCTTTACAGAAAATAAGTTTGCATAATCATGAAATTTTAATCATCCCACGGTCATGGAAGTACTGGAGTATCAGTTGGGTAGCGTTTGGCCAAGGTGTTGATGACGTAACACTTTCCATTTCTGTCAGTGTACGTGAGTGTCAGAGAGAGCAGAAGGCGGCCGTGTGAACGAGCCTGGACTCTGCCCGCAGGGGGCAGGCGGCTGCCTGCAGTCTGCAGCGAGGCGCTAGCTGCGGTGTCACGGGCCGGACAGGCAATTAGGTAAGCCTGTGCGCTTCCGGAGGAATGCAGTGGGTGAGCCTGCGGCTGCTTTCAAGTTTATGGCCCAGCAGCATACTGAGAAATAACTCTGCCGCCCTGTCCCTCCGATACGGCGACAGCTGGCGTCCGTAAACACGAATCCAACTGCAACGTTTCATTAGATTCCTCTGTCCCTGCCTCCCATTATGAACGTTCCGTGATGCAGTGGGTGTGGGGGAACGAGGTGCTTGACACACATGTGAGAAAGCTCATCTCTCGCAACTCCGCCCAAACGTGGCACGTTTTACCAGGGGCATCTCAAAGGTATCGCACTTCACGCATGCGAGATGGGAGTGTTCTGCATGCAAGGTTTAATTACTAACATGGACGTTTTCTAGCTACTACTGTTCTTTGCGCTAATCAGCCCTCACTTGCTCTCACACAGGGAGTACTATTAATTGTGCTCATGTGCCCTGAATTACTTACTTGGTTGTGTTCTCTTGGTTTCTCCGTTAAATGAGCGAAATCAGGATTAATTACGAAGGGGTAGCTAGAGGCACTGGAAGCACAATGAAAGGTTAGAAAGCAGATAACCGAATTCCTAAGATACGTATGTCACTTATTACGTGACCACGTATATCGTGCGGTGAGGTGGCCGCAACGATATCAAAACCCGACACAATTAGGTGTGGGAATTATTCGTATCGGAGCATTGACGGACAGCAGCACAAATGATAATTTTACAAAATGAGGTGCTGAGAGAAGCCCAGCCTATAGCACTGAAGTACATACTACGTTCTACATCAACAGCAATAAGCAAAGAACACAGAAAATAATAATCGTTGTTGCAAAGTGCCTGAATAGTGTGTAAATGTATAGACAGATATGAGCAGAAGTGAGTTTAGCTCCACAGAGCCTTGACGCACTGGATAACAACCCTGCCTCTTGCACGATGAAGCTGATCGGACTGCTATCAAGCTAGTCATTGCACTGAAAATGGTTTGACATAAGTCAAGTGAAAGCACTTTGAAGAACGATGAAGCTCAGAGGAAAGAAAGATATGAACAAGGCAGATTAGTCTTCTGTGCGATACTTCGCAACTTAGCGAACCATGCTGCTCCTCTTGCTGGATGATATTGGCGTCACCCATAGAGCCTAGGATGGAAGCGTCCACGAAAGATAAATGTCACAGCGTGAGTGTTTCACATCAAAGAATTTAGTACATTAGTGTTCTGACTGCATAATCTGAGAGAACAGCAAAACAAGCAAACTATAACGTACTGCAAAAAATGTTCAAATGTGTGTGAAATCTTATGCGACTTAACTGCTAAGTTCATCAGTCCCTAAGGTGACACACTACCTAACCTAAATTATCCTAAGGACAAACACACACACCGAGGCCCGAGGGAGGACTCGAACCTCCGCCGGGACCAGCCGCACAGTCCATGACCGCAGCGCTCCAGACCGCTTGGCTAATCCCGCGCGGCTAACGTACTGCCATTTTGTGTGTACGATGGAAGGATGTGAGAGATGATGTAACGCGACGGAACAGATCCGCCTTAAGATAAAGTCACTCAGATCGTGGAATAGCTTAAAAATACTGAAAAGCAAAAAAGGAAAGAACACTGGGACTTAATGTCCCGTAGACGACAAGCGCAATGGAATACAACCTCGAAATGAAGGAGGCTGGAAAAGGAAATCGTCCGTGAGGTTTCGTAGGAACCAACCCGGAATTCGCTTCAAACAGTTTAGAGATATCATCATAAATCTGCCTCGCGATCTCTCAACATGGATTTGTATCGTATTCCTCCGAAATACGGCTACAGTACCTTCCCACTGTACCATCGGGTTCAGTGCCCATAACTGAACATCTTACTATACAAACTTCATATTTACGAAAAAATGAGATGAGAAATTGTATTACTAATTTATTTGTAGGGACTGCTCATGTGCACCACTCTATCCACAGAACTTGCCGAAGTGTTTCCGCCGTACTAATAAACTTTTCGACACATGTGGTGAGTGAAATTTTTCATTTTATCACTTCTCAGGCAAAAGTTCCTCAAAACAACTTGACGCAATTTTCTGAGCGCTAATGTACACTTGACAGCAAAAAAAGTGGGTCACTGCCGAATACAACCAACATAACGTAGCTGTCTGTGTTGCAGGTCCTCTAAACACCAAAACCCTGTGGGGTATAGTCGTTTGACTGCACACACTGGGTACCGCAAGAGACTACCAGAGACCAAAGGTCTTTATGGCAGTCAGTCTAAGCGTCAACGAATATCGTCTTACAAAACATATTAGAAAACATGTTCTTAACGATGAGACACCCCATAACACTCATAAACTAACCTTAATTACAACAAGTGACATCCCAAAAGTTATGAAAAAACGCATTATTTTACATATATCGTACAGTAATCCTTAGTCAAAATTAAATACTTGAAAGTTACAAAGCTGTACGGCAATTGGAAAAAAGTTTTCGCTCTCGAAAATGTTTTCCATCCATGTGCTGAACGTCGCTCAACGCCGAGTGGCTCTGGAAACAGGATATTGGACGAACCAGTAAAGAAACTCGATTAACGGCAACAAGCACTCTATGGAAATCTCAACAATAACAGCGAATCACCAGTAATATCATTCATCTCGTAACACACCAACAGCTAGGGTACACAGGTTTGAACTTTAAATGACATGACCAACGTCGTCGTTCTGGACCTGGATTCAAACCCAGCACCTACAGCCACTGCTAACTAAGCTAAGCTTTGTTTGTGCCTTATTGAGACCCGATCACTAGGCATAAAGAGACGTGAAGTACAGACGTTTGCACCAGTATCAGCTATCATTTCAGATCCTGAAAATAAATGACGAAAATGTTTGTACTGAACTGGGAATCCTGCCATAACAGTTACCTTCCTGGGAACTACCCCCAACGATGTTTAATATGGTGTCATTCACAAGGAACAAGGTGTGCTCATGTTTAAAATTGAAATGCCATCATGTACAGCTTGTGACAGGGATGCGAACCCATCACCTAATCGGATTGTTAACGAAGTACGTAAAATCCGAATTTAAATAGCAAATGTTTTCACCAATAGCGAGATGTTGGAACCTTAAATGGCGATAGAATTGTTTTTGCCTGACTGGGATTCGAACCCAGTATCTAGCGCCGTCGTTTTCTAGCCAGGAACAGACAATAAATAGCTATTGTTGGTTCACCAGTAGCGAGATGTGCGCATGTTTAGCGAGACATCAGGCGACGAAAAGTTCTGTGCTGAATGGAATTCAAACCTCGCACATGTGGTCATGAAGACATTTTAACTATTAAATTCTTTTCCAATAATAGCTAGGAGTGGCATGTTTGTACTTTCAATGATGTGATGGAAAATACTCTGCTGGCTAGAATTTGAATCCACAACATATCGTCGTTGGTGATCACAACGAACGCAATGTCAAACTCAAATCCGTTTTCACCAGTGGGATGGAGAGGGATGTTTGAACTTGAAAAGATGTAAGGAAACGTTTGATCTTGTAATGTTGTGATAAAAAGCTCATCATGTGGCTGTAAGTTGAAACGAACACGTTACAGCTGACAACGCACGAAGAGACGTTGAAAATGCAACTATTTTTCACTATAGTTCGGAGTGCACATGCTAGGGCTTGAAATGAAATAATGAATATTTTGTGCTGATCAGTATTCGAAACCAGAATAGGTGCCTTTCGAGGAGGCCTAGAAGAGTTTGCAATCTTGGTGAACACAGTGAAATCGAATTCGAATCCCAGTCCAGCACCACAATTTTCAACGTCTCAGTTTCAAATAAAGTAAGAGCCTTGTGAACTTACATGGCCATTGGTTCATTAAATGAAATACGTTTTATAGTTTACGATGACTTGCTGATGACAGAGTCTCTGCCTTCCGGGGATTCTCCAACTGTCACAGCTCAAACGAATGCGCTCTGCCCCAGTCGGCAGCGAAGGGATGTTATCTTTACTGCGGATGTTGAACTACGGAGCTTACTGGCGTTCTGCACTTGGCGTTACTAGGGGTGAAGGAGAGTTACTTGGGTGTGTTAAAAATTTACGCCTGACGTGATATGTGAACCTACACGTTTTACACATTGATACAAGATTAATCCACCAGAGCACAGAACCCCCTGCCAAGCACATCATTATGAATTGCAGAGTATTCATTTAGATGTGGATGCAGATGTCAAGGGACGGGTAACAGGAAGGAGCGCGGGATCTGGGAATGGATATAAGTGCAGAAGTGCACAACATCAGCGTGAAATGCTTGCAAAGTATTGCTTATTTAGATGTGTGCCACAGTTCGTTTTATCTTAGGACCGAGAGATAAGGAAGGGCATTTTTCAGAAGGAAGAGAGAGATGCATTTGAAATAAGAAAAACTACTGTGACAATCTACGCTGATTAGTTTGTAAGTATCTAGACAGGGTATAAATGAAATCAAAATAGAATACTTAACAAACTGTATATTCAAAAGAAACCCACTTGAATTAGAAGGGCAACTCAAAGGAAAGCTAACTCATATTGTAGCTTTTCTGTTGCCACGCGATCTTCCACTAGCTGCCAATGAGGAAAAATGACGAAAAAGAAGACATAACAAAACCTTTTAAGGAATCTAATATTTTATCCAGAATCCTTCATTATTTTGTGCTCCTATCATACGTTTTGGCATAGAATGTATAAGCCGTCGGACGTAACAGCCTGAAGAAGCAACTTCCTCCCAGGGATCCAGGACGCAGTCCCAAAGAGCGTCCGCAGTAGTTGATTGGTTTCGTGGCCAGTTCTCTGTTAATGTTCTGGCGACCTCAGCCCACATGTTTTCCATGGGGTTGATATCAGCCGCCCGTGGCGGCCAGTCCATGACGTGGAGAGCCGCTGCTGAACAAATGCAGACTTGTGAATGGGAGAATGGCCCTCTTCCAATGTGACGTCACCTTCTGCGTACAGCATTCTCACTGATGGAAGCAAAACATTTTCCAATATGCGGGCATACTGCACGCTGTCCAGAGTTCCTTCTATCCTGTGAAGAACTCCCACCCCTCTCGCAGAATTGCAACCCCAGCAGTAACAGATAGCCGGCCACTTCTTCTCGTCGAGGTTACATATTCGCGTCGATGGCGAGTCCCTTGCGGCCTGTAAACGATTCGTGGACCGTCGTTATTGGTGGAAAACACCTTCTCATCAGTGAAAATGACGCTGTCCCACGACGCTCTCAGATGGAGCTCCGCAAATGCTAGCCGGTACAAAACGTTGTCTTCGCTTAGCTCTTGTTTCACAGTGGATCGTCGTGCATGCAGTCCAGCGTCCCTCAGCCTTCGGCGAATCGTTTCACTGGAGCCGGAGAAGTTGGTCTCCCGCCGCAACTGCTTCGCGTTCAGAAAGGGATTTTCTCTGCTCCTAGACACTAGGTCCTTGCCTTCCTACTGTGAGCTCACTCTCTTCCTGCCTGAGCCAGGGGCCCTGTTGGTGGTGCTTCTTTCAAGGCAGATCCTCCACCATCTTGTTGCAGTGGTATGTGGTACACTATACCGTCTGCCAGCTTCTCTGATGGAACATCCTCCTTCTTCAACGAGAGCGACTATCCCGAATAGACGTATGCCAGTGAGCCATTACGGCAGACAGCCTGATGTGTATTTCTGCTTGCCGTTCTTATACTGATGCCAGGAGAGGAGGTAAACATACTTACGTCAAACGGAGCGGCAGAGGCAGAGGCATGCGGCGCAGCCGTACTGGCTCGTCCCGCGCTGTTGGCCCACCAACGCCACCGCCAGCTCGCTCACTTCCGTCTCGCCTCGGCCAGACTGGCTGGCCCGTAGCTCTCGACTTGCGGCTAGTACAGACCCGAGCCGCAAGGCCACGATCACCCCTTGAAGGATCAAAAGTTACACCTAACCTACCCAAGTCTGTAGTATAAACTAACGGAGCTACAGCTATTATGCTATAATATGTGCACGCACACCTGCAGTTGACGATTCATTCAAATATTTGACGAACAATACGTTCAAAAATACATTCATTTTAAACATAGCTACCAGAAAATATTTCACCTAGCTAGCAATAGCATGACGCAGGAAACTATTCTTTCTTGTAAGCGCTCTGCATTAGATGTAGCCTTAAGAAAACGTATATTCAACCACGACAACTAAGCGGAATGTAAAAGTAAACAGGTTTGGCGGCAGCTTCTACAAATAATAGTATATACGTAGTACATAATACACATTTTGTGCACTTTAACATGTACTCAGTGTCTCTGAAACAATACGTGCTGCACGACGGAAATTACTTTCTGCTGAGGCACTTCATTTACATCTCAATGATGCACCACTACTAGAGAACATTGCTCTTTACGGCAGTCAATCCACTTGTAAATTAACACCATGATATCGCATATATTAGGCAACCCGTTACTAGGGATGAGTAAGGCCTTAAGGTTTCCAACTAAACATGCTACTCCTAGCTACTACTGAATAAGAATTTGATTATTAACGTGTCTTCATAACCGTGTGTGCAGCGTTCGACTCTCAGTCAGCATAGACGTTTTCGTCGCCTTATTTCTGGTTAAACGTGCGCACATCTCGCTAATGGTGTACCAACATTGGACATTTCTCGTCCGTTCCTGGTTACACAACGACGGCGGTAAGTGCCGGGTTCGAATCCCGGTCAGGCAATATAACTTCAGTCGTCATTTAAGGTTCCAACCTCACTACTGGTGACAAACTGTGATATCTACATTCTGATTTTGCGTACTTATTCAACAATCCGATAAGGTGCTGGGTTCGCATCCTTGTCACCAGCATCACATGATGGCATTTCAATTTTAAACATGTTCATCCTGTGTTCTTTGACAATGCAACAATATACAACGTCTTTAGAGGTTAATTACCGAGAAGGTAATTGTCATGTTAGGGTTCCTGGTTTCATACAAACATTATCGTCATTTACATTCAAGTTGAGAATTGAACTGATACTGGTGCAAACGTCAATATTTGACGTCTCTTTCTACCTAGTGATCAAGTCTCGATAAGAAACAAAGCTTTGCTTGGTTAACAATGGCTTTACGTTCTGGGTTTGCATCCAGATCCAGAACGAAGACGTTGGTCATGTCATTTAATGTACAACTTTGTGTACAAGTAACTGTTGTTGAGTAATGTGAACAATGATATTACTTGTGATTCGCTGTTAATGTTGGGATTTCCGTAGGGTGCTTGCCGTCGTTAATCACGTTTTCTTTTAACTGCTTAGTATTACATAAACTTGATGCGAAACCACTCCCCGTTGAACGTTGAACGACGTTCAGCATGTGTTGGGTAAACATTTTAGACAGCAAAGTACTTGTTTCCAATTGCCATACAACTTTATAAATCCATATACTGTCTCAAATATTTAATTCTGCCTAAGGATTACTGAACGATTTATGTAACTTCAGTAACAACATTAATTGTCCCATAACGTTTGAAATGTCACTTATTGTAATTAAGTTTAGTTTACAAACGTTAAGGACTGTCTGATCTCTTCTGTAATATCGTGGTGTTACTTTACAGCTGGACGGACTGTCATAAAGACCAATGTTCTCTAGTAGTCTCTAGCGGTACCCATTGTGTATCTTACAACGACTGTACTGTGGAGGGTTGCGACGATGTGCAACACAGATATGCTATGTTGGTTGCATACATTCAGGTGCAGCCTACGCGCTGGAATTCAGGCGTGACCCACTTTTTTTGCTGTCGAGTGTACCCGCAAGCAAATGTCAAAACTTATGGATCGTTAAAATGGACGTATGTTGTAATCATAAATAAGTTCCACAGGCTTCCATGTCGTGATCACTGAGATTATTTAAAACGTGTTGTAACGTTTGTGAGGGCACAATAAGGTGAGTTGTCAACCCCCTTGTTAGTTTCCCCAAACACCACATCCCGGCGGAAGTGTTATGATAAAAGAAAAGCCAGCCTGCGTCATTTACGGGTATACTAATCATTCGGATTCTAGTCTAGAGTGTAAAGGAATCACATTTCATTTGTTCAAGCAATATTTTCTTTTACATATATGAATTTTGGTCTCACCATTTATTTTACTGTAGTTTTATTTCTGTCATAGAAAATAGATTGTACATCAATTTTGCGGTACGTATTAAGGAAAACGCTGGGTTACGAAAGCAGTCTTTCCATTTCACATACCTTTCTTTATTATTCGAAAAATAAAACAAAACGGACGTTACATCAAGAGACTAAATGTGTCATATTACTGGATCAGATATGCTTTTAAGATCAGAAAAAAGTCTGAAAATGCCTTCCTAATGCAGTGTTATTCACAGACGTACTGCAACATTTTCTGTTTGAAACAGCTGTCACGTGCATACGACAGAAATCAAAAACAAGAAGCGATCGTAAACAGTAGTTTGCTAATGTCTTAGGGCATCTAACATGGTTGCGCCGCCTTCAAAGCAACGTGCAGCGTAAGTCTGTAGCGTCATCTCCCATTATTACATCTCCACGTAAACATTTCACAAACCGTCACTACAATGTATACTGTGGCACGACTAAAGCTAGCAGATTCCTCGGTTTAATATACATTTGTGTTTTTTTCTTAACACCGGTGCAACAGTTTTTCTGATTTTCAGATTTCGTAGTTTCGTAGTTTCAGTAGCAGGTACTCCTCTCGTACGTTGCAGCCGCTTCTCAATATAGAATCGCCTTTAAAATCACAAAAATTAATTAAATATGTGAAGGAGGGATGCACAGACTCAACGCCTGCAGGTGCATATCACAAGTCAGCCTGTACGTGACAATGTGCAGGATTATCTCAGTTCTGCTTCCTCCTGCAGGTTCGTTTGACAAGGAGAGGGTTGCCTACAACGATTAGTTAAGGCGCATGCCCAGAGAATACTGCAGGCAAGAGATAGGGCTTTTGTCTGTATCACACGCAGTAGCCAGCTTAGGTTCAAAAATGGCTCTGAGCACTATGGGACTCAACTTCTGAGGTCATTAGTCCCCTAGAACTTAGAACTAGTTAAACCTAACTAACCTAAGGACATCACACACATCCATGCCCGAGGCAGGATTCGAACCTGCGACCATAGCGGTCTCGCGGCTCCAGACTGCAGCGCCTAGAACCGCACGGCCTAGCCAGCTTAGGCAGCTGTAGGGATATAATCATGGTCGGTGCAAAAAAAAGTAGGCCTATCGGCGCCGAAAGGAAAAAATAAGCCATACTGAAGCAGAAAATAGAACAGAGGAAAAATTCCTAACACTGCTTCAGACGTAATAAAGAATCCCCTCATCATGACGGTAGTTAACAGTGAGCTACACTGAATTTGGTCCTAGCAGACTGCCGATAGCTTCACTGATAAGTTACAGTTCTGTGGTGGACGTTTCACTTCTTACGATGGACCATTCAAGGAGAAAACAAGAACTTAGCTTCAGGAAAGCTATAGGTGTGTCGCTGAATTGTTTTCGTTTGCCTGGCCTGTGTACTTGCGATAGATTAGCTGCGACTTAACTGTACTCTCCTACCTATTCCGTTCAAGTCATAGTATTAAAACGTCTGCCAAAAGGGCGCTCCAGTTCTAGACGACTTACAGATTTTGGAGTAATTTATATTTTATATGGATACATTACATTATTACGAATATTCCTAATTATTGTCTTTTGATACAGCTTAATGTATATTTGCACAAGCTCGCCGGAAAATTTTAGTCATACCATTAAAAGAGCACACTGCTGTGATTTCTCAGGTTTTCTCTCTGTGACTGATTAACAGTGCACTTCCAGATAGCTTTGGAGCGATGCATACGATGCAGAACTGATACCTGGCGAGTATCTTAAAAAACATCCCTACTTCACGTTAGTGATTATGCTTTCATAGGGGGTTGGTAAAACGGGCTTTGGATTGTTTCCTTCCTTTACACTAACAGTTGTCATTCATTAAATTACCTATTTCCCCATACAGCATGGCCTTGTTTGAACGATCTGATGTCTCTGATGATGGGGAAAGAATTTTATTCATCTCTTTTGGTCTCGCTGTCGCACACTTTGTATGCAATGTCGTCCGAAGTTGTGTTAAAGTTATTTATTAAACTGTGACAATCTGACATCTAAATTTTCAAATGTGCTGCGAAAATCGCTATGACTTTGACTTGATTACATAGTGACAATTGATTAAATAAAAAAATAACTCTAAGTACTATGGGACTTAACATCTGAGGTCATCAGTCCCCAAGAGTTAGAACTACTTAAATCTAACTAACCTAAGGACATCACACACATCCATGCCCGAGGCAGGATTCGAACCTGCGACCGTAGCAGCAGCGTGGTTCCAGACTGAAGCGCCTAGAACCGGTCGGCCACAACGGCCGGCGACAATTGATTCCTTGAGAGTTCGTGATACACAGCGGGGCAACTAGCCCTTTCTGAATTCTATAAGACAAGAAAGTCTTTCCTGAGCTTGGTGGCCCTGGTCACTGAAATTCTCGAAATTGTAGGAGAAATGAAGGCGTGAGACGAAGTAAGGCTAACAATAGATCATATTTTATCAAATGGTCATTATTTACAATTTTACTCTACCGCTATGTAAAATAAAATGGATACATAATGAGATTAATGTTAATTCTAAAGGGTGATTTTTTTCCTCCGTGTACAAACTTTAGGGATTGATCGATGAGAGAATACGGCACAAAAAAGATCTGATGAACTTATGTCTGGAAATGCATGGTTTCCATGATAGAGACCATTGACTCAATCATACTCGTTACAGAGACTGTGGTCTAATAAGCACTCTACCACGCAGCCATAGTTACAGTATGTGTTGAAAATAATTTCCATGTGTCTCATTCCATGTGTGTATACGCCCACGTTCACATCGGCCAGGCTGCACCCGAACAGCGTCAAAGGCAGCATAAATATGCTGCTCCAGCGTCTCCACATCTAGAATGGGCTCTGCACACACGATACTTTTGAGATGGCCCCGTAACCAGAAATCGCACGGGTTGAGATCCAGTGCACGAGCAGGCCATGCAACTGGATTTCTCGTCCGATTCATAGACCAGAGAAGACACTATTGAGATGCGTCCGTACATTAACGGTGAATTGGGCTGGAGAACCATCTTGTAGCAGCCACATAAACCTTCGAATCATCAATGGCACTTCTTCCAGCAGAGGAGGCGGAGTCATCCGCAAGAAATGCTTACAGTTCCGGTCTGGGAGGAAGACTGGTGCCAAAATACGGTGGCCAATTATCCCGGCCGACACATTCCGGCTGCACCGATGTTGATGATTCGCTGTCACCATACCACGGGGGTTCTGCATACCATCCCACAAATGGCTTAAGAAAGTTGAAGATACCCCTCCACGTAAAGGTGGCCTCATCTGTGATTAGGATGGATGACAAATCCAGGAATCGTGGTTGCCTGGTGAAGAAACCAGTGACAAAACTGCTCCCCATGTGGATAGCCTGTCGCTAGTAAGCACTGAACATGCTGTAAGTGATAAGGGTAGTAACAGTTGTCATGGAGGGTGTCCACGCGGTCGTCTGACTTACCCTTTACTGGCGGGCCAACTGCCTGATACTGACACGGCGGTCGTCTTCCACATTTTCCTTCAAGACTGGTGTGCGAACATTTCGGCTACGTCCTTCATGTTTTCCTCCTTCCTGAAAGGACCCTGTCTCAAACGAAATGCGAAACACTGTTGCACACATTCAGTGCTGTAGTTGTTGTCGGCAGGAATAGGACAACCTTGCCGCCCGTTGCCATTTGGCTTTCCTTAAGTAAACACCATGTCGGCAAGCTCTCGATTCGAATACGGAACAGTTTTGTACAACGCTGTATCACATCCACTACAAGGTGAGTCAGCAAGAGAAGTGCATCAGACTCAAAATTACCAATTACTGTGACAGGAGAGGGCGCTAGGGCATGACGAATGAAGAACAGCACCACCCTCTGGGAGGAAACCATGCATAGTGGAGCTATGGCTGCATGGTAAAGCCCGCATTAAACCGCAGTGTCTGTAACAAAGTATGATTGAATAAATGTTCTCTAGCGTGGAAACTATGCATTTTCGGAAACAAGTTCATTAGACCTTTTTTGTTCCATATCTTCTCATCGAACGATCCCTGGAGTTTGTACACGGTGGAAAAAAATTACCCTGTATATAATACCTTACACACAATCTCACACACACGGTGAAATTTTTATGAAATTCCTTAACATAATCATCAGCATAGGCACCTTACGAGAAGATTAACGTGTAACTTCCAGGATTTGCTAAGATATGAATAATGCTGCATCGCACCTTAAGTGATCATACACAAAACACGAAACTACAGGAAGTTACTACACACTATACCAGTACAATAAAGTCCTTTGATCACTGGGGATCACACAGATGGGAACCGAAGTCCGCTCCACTCAACAACAATGCATAATCTCGGCATATGGAAATACTTCTATACACATAGGAAATAGTTTTTCTTAGGAAAATTTGGCACTATGTGATGCGAGAAAATTACTGAAGTTAGAAATCGAGTACAAAATCAACCCGTAAAAACACAATTTCGATAAAATCTAGTTCATGTAAATGTTGCCTTATGTATAGGGTTTCGTTTTATTCATTAAATTTAGCACTATCTAATCGCAATGTTCTGTAACAGCAAATGCCGTATTTCGTTATATATGGTGGTCCATAGCACACAAAGGGCCAGTATAGTCTAGAGGACGTGCGATAGTGTAAACACGATTAACCAACGGAAATCGCGTGCCAGTATTGTGAGTAAATTACTGAAGGTGATTAATTAACAGTCTGAAAAGGGAACTCTACACTGGAAAGCAGCACAGGGGCCTTTCATGATACACACATTCTGTCATATCCGAGACATTTCATTGATATTACACACTCCGATAAAAGTCACACTCAGCGAACTAGCATGTATAAACTATTAGACACGATGGAAAACGTTGAACTTAGACAAAACGTGCTGTGTGCAAGCGGTCTTATCCGTACTACAAACAGATTCTATTAGAATAAAACGCGGTGTTCATCAGAACCATTGTTGACTGCTAAATCGATATAAATGCGTTAGTTCCCTCATTGCAATTCGCACTTGATGATACATAAAGCACTCTGAACTTGTAAGACGGACCATATTCTGAAGAACGAGACACCAGTCAGTGGCCGGAACAAGAGTAACTTAAAAAAAAGATGGGTGTTGCTGTCGGGACCGCTTTATCTTTACATGGTGGGGGAGTTTTATTATTCGTGGATCTAGTGAGTTGAACGAATTAAAAGCGGGGAAAGCTCTGAGTCTAAAGAAGCACGTTATGCTACTGGAAATCTCTGCAAGGGACACAAAAGAATGCTGAAAATAGGCGGGCTGATAAGACAGGGAATGAGGAGGTTATCTGCAGAATCGGCGAGGAAAGGAACATATCGGAAACAGTGACAAGAAGAAGGAACACGATGATAAGGCGTCGACGAATAACATCCATACTGCTACGAGGGGAAGACGGAATGGAAGACATCCAGCAAATAACCAAGGATGTAGGGTGCAAGCACTACTATGAAGTGAACACGTTGGCGCAGGAGAGGAATTCGTGGCGGCCCGCATCGAACTTGTCAGAAGACTAATGGCAAATAAATAAAGTAAGGCACCTGGTGAGGTTAGTACCACTTTACTTTGAAGAAATGAAATTTCTTTGACCTCCACCGAAACATTAGAAATCACTCACCCATGTATGCACACATCACAAAAATTGTTGAAGGTATGACAGGAAAAAGGAAGAGTTTTCTGATCTGAAAAGAAATAAAACAGGATAGCTATGTCGTATTCTTTTTTCCCAAGTACTCATCAAATGCCCGACTAGACAGCAGAAACCATCTGCGAGATTTTAAACAAGAGATTTTATTTATTTATCGTATCCATCACCATTTTACAAAAAATTATATTACAATGCAAGAGAAGCAGTTATAATACAATAATACATGGTTATAAGGTAAATTAACTATAATAATATAGAAAAGTATGTAACATATAATGATAAGCGCTAAGGATGCGAAACAGAGCGATTTTCATATCCCACGTGAAGCCCAATACACTGCAGCTTGAATAGCCTTGTCATTTGCTTCAAATAGGTCTTGAGTCGAACACGGGTTGTTTAGTTTCCTGCAGACCCGTAGGTGTTGTGGGTCTTGCTGTTCTCCACACTCGCAGGGCTCGTCTGCACTGATGTAGCCCCATTTTTCCAAGTTTGCTCTGCATCTTGATACGCCTGTTCGTAGTCTATTCAGGGCTTTCCAGGTCGTATATGGGAGTTCAGAGCCAGCTGTGGGTTCTTCCCTGGGGCTATTCCATGGTCTTCCTGGGTCCACATTGTACCACAGCTCTTCTCGTCGTGCTCTAGGCGATAAAAGAGTTGCTTAGTTGTTCGTAGGAAACTCTTCCTTGATTTAAGTCGGCGAGGTTGAAGATTGTATCCGAACACTGGATGCCTGGGATATGTCTCCTGTTTATGTTTCTCGATTTCTGCGGCAGTCCTCCTTCTGATGTCTGGCGGGGCTATGCCCATGAGGTGGTACAGCTGTTTTGTGGGAGTTGGGCGGAGGCATCCTGTCACGATGCGTCCAGTCTCATTCAATGCTATATTTACTTGTTCAGCGTGGGTGGAATTTTGTCAAACGGGTGCCGAGTACTCCGCAGTGGAGAAACATAAAGCTAAAGCTGACGTGCGGAGAACTGTAGGTTGCGCTCCCCATCTGCTATTTGTTAGCTTGCGGATGATGATGTTCCTGGCACTCACTTTCATCTTTGTGGCCAAACAGTGTTCCTTGTAGGTGAGAGCACGGTCAAGTTTAATCCCAAGATATTTTGGTGTGTCGCAGTGAGATAGATGTTGTCCCTTCCAGCTTATGTTGAGTTTCCTCCTTGCTTCCTTATTATATAGGTGAAAAGCACAGACCTGGGTTTTTGCTGGGTTTGGCTTGAGATGGTTATTATCATAATAGTCACCCAGCTTTTCAATCGCTAAAGTTAATTTACTTTCTACCTCTTCAAAGGTTTTTCCCTGGGTGGCATAGATGAAGGAGCGAGCGTCCATGCTGATCGGTTGGTCATTGGTATAAATATTATACAGCAATGGGGCGAGGACGCTACCTTGAGGTAGGCTGTTTTTCTGGGTCCGCCATCGGCTCCTCTTCGACTGCCGCGTGACAAAATACCGTCTATTCTGCAACAGGCAGTGGATGAATTGCGCCAGTCGGTAGTCTTTTGTGGTGTTATATATTTTTGATATTAACTTACTGTGGTTTATGGTGTCGTAAGCTGCTGTAAAGTCGATAAAGGCTGCACCTGTAATTTGTTTCCGCTCGTATCCATCTTCTATGTACTGTGTAAGGTTGAGGATTTGTCCGCAGCATGACCTTCCTGGGCGGAATCCTGCTTGCTCTTTAATTATATTCTTGTCTACATGTTCTGAGATGCGGTTAAGGATCATTCTTTCTAAGACTTTATAGAGCTGACAAAGCAGGGAGATAGGCCGAAAATTTTTAGGGTCTGTGGGGTTTTTTCCAGGTTTTGGTATAGCTACTACATTTGCCTTCCGCCAAGTCTTGGGGATTTTCATTTCAAGAACACATTTGTTCATCATATCTAGTAACCACCGTCTGGTAACAGGTCCGAACATTTTTATTTGTTCTGGGCGTAGATCATCTAGGCCAGCGGCTTTATTAATTTTCATTATGGAGATGGAATCTTCTAATTCTTTCAGAGTAAAGGGGGTGCCTAGGTGGTCTTTTTCTTGAGTGCCTCTCTGTAGTTTCTTTCTTGGGTGCTTCCTGTTGGTTTTACCATTAAGTAGAAGTTGATTTGCTATTTGATTTGGTGTGACCTTATACAAATTTTGTGTATTAGATGACGGGTCATTATTGATGTTTTTAAGGAGTTGCCAGGCCTTTCGGCTATTCTGTTTCATGTCTAGGTTTGTGATTAGATTACACCATTTCATTGTTCTTGAGGCTGATATGGCCTGGAGGAGTTCTTCTCCCGCCATAGTTGTTTCCTCTGAAAAAGGGTTTTCCTCGAAGAGCTGTTGGTAATGTTCCAGAAGAACCTTTGAGTTTCCGTCAAGTCCAGGGATATAACTAGCTCTGCAGCCTCGGGGGATATTTCTTCGGGAGACAGTTTTAACTAATTCAATGAAAGTGTCATATTTTTCCGGGCTAGCATCAAGGTTCTGCACCTCTTTGTCAAGTTCTTCAGAGAATTTGTCCCATAGGGCACGTTTAAAATTAAAACGTCTTTGGAAATAGGTGATAGCTGGTTTAACAACTGCTTCAACCAGACATAATATAGCTCGGTGCTGTGTATGTGGGAGGGGTTCTCCCACATCCTTCCTGGTTTGATGTGCTACGTTTTCGCTGACAAAGATGTTATCTGGATTGTATCCACGGTTCCACCTGCTGCTGTTGAAGGAATATGGAAGTTTGGGGTCGTGTATTAATTTAAGGCCAGTTGAGTCTGCCCAGGTTTCTAGGTCGGTGTGCCTGTACCCCCAGGCTGATCCATGGCAGTTGAAGTCGCCCATTACTATTTTCGTTGGTTGTGAGTTGAAGTTGGTTGGCTCACTGAATCTGAACTCCCTGCTCGGAGGCTTATATGTAGACGTCACAGTGCAGGACTGTAACTGTGGCGGTAGTAGCTCCACATAGGGATGCAAATCAGGTTTGATTTAAATACATGCTGTAACGATCGTGAGATTTCGTTACCTTTGAGATTGGAAGTGGTCATTCGATGTTAGACAAGAATGTCTAAGGCGACAAAGACGCCATTATCGACACCTCAATGAGTTTGAGTAAAAGGGCTACGAGAAGCTGGATATTACTTCTGCGATATTGCAGAAAGACTTAGCAGTAATGTTGCCGCTATACTTGATTGCTGACAGAAATTTTAGTAATTTACTCTGGTGAAGTTTGACACCTGATATTAAAGGCACACTCTTCTTAGTCTCCCCTTCCCACTCTATAGTTTTCTTCATCATCTGTTTAGTTTTTTCTAAATAGTTTCCAGATGTGATACACAATCACTGACTATTGAAATGGTACCGTAATATTTTAAAAGTCGGGTTTCATTGATGTCAGTTGCGACCTGTCATTATGACGGGGAACGAGTGAGTTTTACAGTTTTAGCAGTGGCACCAGTTACTGTTGACATTGAAAACACTAATAACTAGACTAGATAATGCTCCTAAAATGGTAATTATCGTTTCCAATTGACAGTTACCACCCAGTCACCAAGCACCGTGACTACAACTCCGTTTCATGGCACGCATACCTCTCAACTGGCTCGCTCCATTTCTTGCTTGACTGTATAGTTTAGTTTTGCATCGTCTTTAGTGTAGATAGGGACTGTGATTTCTGTGTACAAATGCGAGCTGAGTTGATGACACTTCACTCTACGCTCCAGACTGTGTTGGCTTTGGCTACACAGCTTGAGGCTGCAGTAGATGGACGTTACTGCTGTAGGTCGCACATGGGGATCCAACGAACATCCAGCACGACCCAGCAATCCACCAGTCGGTCTGTACCCTTGGCCAGCCCCGTTACTGCTCGCATTTACGTTGACCCCTCACCCTTGGTCGAGTGGGAGGTCGCCTCAGGGTGTAGTAGGCTGTGAAAGACTTCCCAGGGGATAGAAATCAATGCCACCCCAGGTAGTCTGACAAACAGGTTTCAAATGCTATCTGTCGCTGACAATGTTCCACAGTCAGATACAGTCTCTTGTCCTGTTTCAGATGTAACTCCCAGCCTGCACGATCTGGGCAGTCACAGAGGGTGGTATTATTGGAAGCTCCAATGTTAGGCATGTAATGGGGTCCCTTAGGGACATGGCTGCCAAGGAAGGGAAGACCCAATGTTCACTCCTTGTGCATTCTGGGTGGAGTCATTTCAAACGTGAAACTGTTCCTTCTGTATTCTATGAAGAAAACAAGGTGCTGCCAACAGCATGTGGTGGCTAACATCGGTACCAGTGATATGCGTCGCTTAGTATCTCTAGTTTCGAGAGGCTGTCTGAAAAGGTAAATGCTGTCAGTCTTGCTTCCGAGATGAAAGCAGAGCTCTTCACTTGCAGCATAGTCGATAGGACCGATTGCCGACCTCTGTTACAGAGAGTAGTGGAGGATTTGAATAAGAGGCTCAGATGGTTTTGCGACCGTGTAGACTGTAGATTCCTCGACTTGCGCTATAGAGTGATGAAGTTTCGGGTTTCGCTAAATAGGTCAGAATTCCATTACATGTAGGAGGCCCCTTCAAGGGTACTACCGGTGTGCCTGTGGCGTCGACTGGGCAGTTTTACAGATTAGAGGTCTCGGGTAAACAAAGGGCTTCAGTTTCAAAGGGTGCAGATTGAACACAGGATGAAAGTAGATCTAGGAGCCATGAGTATAAGAGTTGTAAATTCGCGTAGCTATGTTGGGGAAGTACCACAGCTCCAACCGGTGGTAGAAAGCACTGATGCTCAAATCGTTATAGACACTGAAAGTTGGCCACAACCGGAGATAAATTCAGCCGAAATTTTTGCGAAGGACCTAACGGTGTTCAGAACGGTGGCGTGTTTGCTGCCGTTCTAAATAGTTATTCTCGTATCGAAATTCAAGTAGATAGTCCCCGTGAGTTAGTATGGGTAGAGGTCTTTTTGTAAACTGGAATAAAATAATAATTGGATCCTTTTACTGATAATTGGATCCTTTTACCGACCTCCCAACTCAGATGATACAATTGCTGAAGTGTTCAAAGAAAACTTGAGGTTGATCTCAAACACGGCCGTCTCATACGATTATAGTTGGTGGTGACTAATTTACCCTCGATATGTTAGCAAAAATAATTGTTTAATTCCGGAGGTACGGATAAAACATCGTCTGAAATTGTGCTAAACGCGTTCTCTGAAAATTATTTCGAGCAATTAGGTCATGGGCCCACGCGAATAGTAAACGGTTTTGAAAATACACTTGATCTCTTAGCAACAAATAATCCTGAGCTAATAACGAGCATCAACACGGATACGGGGATTAGTTGTTGTAGCGAGACTGAATACTGTAACCCCCCAAATCCTCCAAAAGTATGCGAAAAATCCACCGATTCAAAAAAAGCAGAGAAAAATTCACTTGACGCCTTACTGACAGACGATCTCCACTCCTTCCAAATTAACAATGAAAGTTTAGACCAGATTTGGCTTGAATTCAAAGAAATAGTATTGACAGAAATTGAGAGATTTATACCAAATAAATTAACAAACGATGGAGCTAATCCTCCATGGTACACAAACAGGAGAAAACACTGTTGCTGAAACAACAAAAAAAGCATGCCAAACTTAAACGAACACAAAACCCTTTAGATTGGCGATCTTTTGCAGAAGCTCGAAATTTAGCGCGGACTTCAGTGCGAGGTGCTTATAACAGTTCCCATAGCGAAATTTTGTCTCGAAACCTGGCAGAAAATCCAAAGAGATGCTGGTCTTATATGAAGTCTTCTCTGCACGATAGCAATGGAAATACTATTTATGACAGTGCTGCTAAAGCAGGGATGCTAAAAGCAGCCTTCCGAAAGACCTTCGCCAAAGAAGACAAAGTAAATATTCCAGAATCCGAATCAAGAAGGTGAATAACTTAGAAACATATTCTCGAAGTAGTGAAGCAACTGAAATCACTTAATAAAAGGAAGTCTTCCAGTCCACACTGTATACCAATTAGGTTCCTTTCAGAGTATGCTGATGCAATCGCTCCATACTTAAACATATGCAACCACTCGCTCAACGAAAGATCCATACCAAAGACTGGAAAGTTGCACAGGTCACACCAATATTCAAGAAAGGCAGTAGGAGTAATCCACGAAATTACAGGCCCATATAATTAACGTCGATATGCAGCAGTATTTTGAAACATATATTATGTATGAACATTGTGGATGACCTCAGAGAGAACGGTCTATTGACACACAGTGAACACAGATTTAGAAGACATCGTTCTTGTGAAACACGATATCATCTCAGTCATGCGACTGGACGCGTAATTTCCTGTCAAAGAGGTCACGGTTCATTGTAACTGAAGAAAAGACATCGAACAAAACAGCAGTGATTTTGGCGTTCCCCAAGATAGTGTTATAGGCCCTCTGCTGTTCCTTATCTACATAACCGATTTAGGAGAAAATCTGAGCAGCCGTCTTAGGCTGTTTGCAGATGATGCTATATTTTATTGTCTTAGTAAAGTCATCGGAGATCAAAACCGATTGCAAAACGGTTTAGATAAGATAGTACGAAAATTGACAGTTGACCCTAAATAATTAAAAGTATGAAGTCAACTGCGGTTACACAATAAATACATCCAACCTAAGGGCCGTAAATTCCATTAAATACTTAGGAATTACAATTACGGACGACTTAAATTGGAAACAACACACAGGGAATGTTGTGGGAAAGGCGAAGCAAAGACTGCCTTTTATTGGCAAAGAACTTAGAAGATGCAACAGATCTACTAAAGAGACTGGCTGAACTTCACTTGTCCGTCCCTCTTTGGAGGGAAACAAAAATTATGCTTTTGATGATCCGGAAGAAATTGTTTCTTACAGAACAAAACGTTTGTACTTATTTAAAATGACAATTCCTTGCCCACATTAAGGGAAAAAAATAATTTGGAAGGTAATTAACAAGAGAACTTACAATTACTTTTGGGAAACAATGAAACCCCTTTGGTGAAATAAATGATCGGCTGGTGCTGCTTTTATCGTTGTATGTACTGAAACTGGCTCCCTGTTCATTGTGCATATTATCTTCATGAGTGTTTGGAAGGGATCTGCTGAATTTGAATGGTTCAAATGGTTCTGAGCACTATGGAACTTAACAGCTGTGGTCATCAGTCCCCTAGAACTTAGAACTACTCAAACCTAACTAACCTACGGACATCACACACATCCATGCCCGAGGCAGGATTCGAACCTGCGACCGTAGCAGTCGCACGGTTCCGGACTGCGCGCCTAGAACCGCGAGACCACCGCGGCCGGCAGGGATCTGCTGGGTTAGGCATACAATCAGCATTTAATATTTGGTCTGAAATTGCAAACGTAAGGCAATTTGACTCATCAAAGATGTTGACATTAAATATATAAATTCTGCATTTTCTAAACCCAGGAGTTACATTTGTTGGTGTCACTGACTTAAGAAAACTTCCACTAACATATTCTGCAAATGATACATTGTCATAGGCTTGAATTTCTCAGCATCTATAAGTCTACACTGTTTCACTGTCTACTATATACAAGTGTTTCACTGTGTACTAAATACACCAACAACTAAAAAATTAGTTAAGTTTCACATCCTACATACCTACTGAAAACTACAATTATGGATAGAGAAGTAAGGCAATAGGTCCGGGACTGTGTGTGTGCCGTCATGTGTCATTTCGTGTTACTACCTTATTGTCATGAATACCTCCATAACAGGTGGCCCTTTGCCATCACAATTATTGTTAATTACAACACAGATTCAGTAAGATATCAGATCTCAATAATAGCACAATAAAAACAGGTAGGTCTTGCTTAATAAGCATTTCGGCTCACCTTAATTCAATTAAAAGGGAACAGGTAGGCCTTCAGTAACAACAGCTTCAGTTAAGGAAGATTTACAAAAAGAGAACAGGCAGGCTGCCAATGATAACAGCATTAGTTAAGTCAAATTAGCAAATAGAAAATAGGCAGGCCTTCTTGAGTAACATTTTTAGTTAAGTAAAATTACCAAATACGAACAGGCAGGCCGCGTTTAGGAATTGGAATGGTTCAAATGGCTCTGAGCACTATGGGACTTAACATCTTAGGTCATCAGTCCCCTAGAACTTAGAACTACTTAAACCTAACTAACCTAAGGACATCACACACATCCATGCCCGAGGCAGGATTCGAACCTGTGACCGTAGCAGTCGCGCGGCTCCGGACTGAGCGCCTAGAACCGAGGCCGCGTTTAATAACAGCTTCAGTTAAATAGGACTACCATATAGGAAACGGTAGGCCTGCAGTGATAACGGCTTCAGTTAAGCAAAGTTACCAAACAGAACACAGGTAGGCCTTCATATGTAAGAGCTTCAGTTAAGTAAGCAGGAGTTTGAACTGTCTCCTCACAAGGGGTGCACCAGAAGGCTTATACGCAAGGAGCACTAGACTACCACTAATAGGAAGGCCAAGAAAGGCTACAACGAGATGACTGGCCTTCCAAGGCCCTTTTAGTTAGATAGAGACGACAAAAGAAATACTAACACAGCAAGGTTAATTATGTTAAAGCAACAATAATTAGCTAAATGGTATACCGGCGTCGCAAAATATCTCCTCTTACAACGACGGCGAAACGCCTGAAAGAAAACTAGGCTGCCAAATCCAATTACATAGCCTCACCAATTGCAAATTTTGAGACGCAGGCACCTTCTAAGCAACCATAATTAACCGAACGATGATGTCTGCAATGCCTGAAGACATCTCGAAACCGGTAGCTGGACGTATTGCAGGAGAAAGGTACTTATCTGGTGTTCAGAGACGTTTGGCAGGGCGTGGGCGGGGAGGGGGCGAGGACGGCCACAGCATGCAAGAAACACGTTTTGGCTCCAGTTCAGGAACACCATCAGCTCACACTGGTTAAGATATCCTGTTAATCAACCAAGGGCAGTATCGACTCAGGAAAAGCAAACAACAGCCACAATTCAAGGAACAGATCAGCTAAGAAATCGCAATGATCGCAACAGACCTTTAGGTATCAATAAGAAAATAACTGAATGAAATTTTCACTCTGCAGTGGAGTGTGCACTGACTTGACACTTCCTGGCAGATTAAAACTGTGTGCCGGACCGAGACTCGAAATCGGGACCTTTGCCTTTCGGGAGCAAGTGCTCTACCAACTGAGCCACCCAAGAACTGCTAACGCCCCGTCCTCACAATTTTACTTCCGCCAGTACCTTGTCTCTTACTTTCCAAACTTCACAAAAGTTCTCCTGCGCAGAAGAACTTCTGTGGAGTTTGAAAGGTAGGAGACGAGGTACTGGCGGAAGTAAAATTGTGAGGACGGGGCATGAGTCGTGCTTGAGTAGCTCAGTTGGTAGCGCACTTGCCCCGAAAGGCAAAGGTCCCGAGTTCGAGTCTCGGTCCAGCACACAGTTTTAATCTGCCAGGAATTTTCAAGAAAATAACAGTTAAGATCTCAAAATCCAAAATTTAACTGGAGTTCATGAACTTTGCCAGCTCCAAACGGGGCCCAGAATTCAGCACAGCAAAACTGGCTTCAACTCTCTCCTCGGTGTACATCGTCCCAAAGCTGGCTCGCCAGGCTTCGCATTAAAACGGCACTCTAAGTCAGCCAAGGATTCAAATTGGCCCACAAATATGCCCAGTAACCACTCGCTGGACTCAATGCCAAAGACGCTTGCTCAAGTCGTCGCTAAGGCGCCGGGCGGAGATCTCACCCCGTCCTCCTCGCTGCGTTGCCACTCGCCAACACACCACGCCACAACACGCCCCGTCCCCCATCAACAACCTCGAGCGAAGACCTTGATGGTCTCAGAGCAGAGGGCCATAACACGATAGATTGAGCTAATGGCGCCAGGAATTCGAAGGGTGACGCAGCAACCCCTCATCGGCTCACCTACCACATGTAAAGCAAGTCAACATGTTAAAACTGTATGTTTGACCATAAAACAACAAATTACTGTTAGTTCGAAGCATTAAAGAAAATATTTAACTTATAAGTCTTTGCTAATTGTAATTTATGAATATCAAAAAGATGTAATAACATATAAAGAAATATTAATATATAGCACACTAAATTTTCCACCATTGCAGAAAGACATGTCTTTGTTAAAGGTCGATGTACAGTGTTATCAATAGGAAGAAAAAATATTACTAGAAACAGCTGAAATGGAATTTTTCACCGTATACCATGTTTCACATTGTACTACTCTCCCTTATTGCTGTGCAGTGTAGGATCCTTACCAGACAGGATTAACAAAGTATACCGACAAAGTTCAAAGAAGGGCAGCATGTTTCCTGTTATCGAGAAATACGGCAGATAATGTAATTGACATGATTCAGGATGTCTATTGGACGTCGTTAAAACACAGGCGTTTTTCGTTACGTCGGGATCTTCTCGAGAAACATCACTCATCGACTTTCTCCTCTGAATGCAAATAGTTGACGCCGATCTACGAGGGTTGTTCAACAAAGAATGATCATAATTTTTTTCTTACTACATATCTTTACTGATCCACGTAATTTTGATGCTCCTTCTCAAAGTAGTCTCCCATGAATGCGATGCATTTGTCCCAGCCTTTCTGCCAGTCTTCAAATACATGCTGGAAACCATTTTTTGAGAGGTCCTTCAAAATCGCCTCCACAGCCTTCACCACTGTTTCTAATGATTGATAATGCCTTCCACGAAGGCGTTTCTTCATGTTAGGTAATAGAGAAAAGTCACATGGGGCTAAATCCTGACTATAGGGAAGGTAAGGGATACACTCCACGTTGATTTTTGCAAGATATTCAGCAAAAACTTCGGCAATATGCGGCAGCGCATGATCGTGGTGCAGCATCCAGCCTACTTCACGGAAATGTGGTCTTTTGCGCCTGATATGGATTTGCAATTTTTTCAGGCGATCCCTGTTGTATTGCCCAGTTACTGATGAGTGTGCATGTACAACATGCTGATAAACCATTCGATGAATATTAAAGAATGAGATGACCATAACTTTCCCAGCAAAAGCAACCACTTTTGCTTTTTTGGGGGTTGGTGATGAAGGAGATTTCCACACTGAGCTTTGATGTTTGCTCTCAGGATCAAAATGATGTAGCCAAGTTTCATCAGCAGTGATTACATTAGAAAGAAACTCCGGATCTTCCTCTAACATCAACTTTTACTGCATGCAGACCTGCACGGCAATGTCCTTTCGTTCGGGAATCAACAGTCTTGGAACCTATCGCGCACAAACACGTATCATGTATAATTTTTCTGTCACCATCTTGTGGGTGGCACCCAATGAAATGTTCAGTATTTCAGGAAGTGATCTTAAAGATATTCGTCGATCCCTTCTCACAATGACAGCGGCAGTGTTGAGGTTTTCTTCCGTAAGAACAGTAATTGGAGCACCGGGTCCACCTCCCCTTGAAATTGATTGTTTCCCATCTTTAAACATTTTAAACAATCTTCGAGCTGTGCTGTACGGAAGAACAAACTCTCCATGGGCCTCCTGTAACATTGCATAGGCCTCAGCTGCAGATTTGTTGAGGCGAAAGCAGAATTTCAAAGCCGCACATTGTTCCTCGCTTGTGACCTTCACTGCAGCGGTAGGCGTATTGAACCTGTCTGACCTTGCCTGACACTCACAGGCGGGAACCGGGAGTCCCAACAATGAAATTACTACGGCTTGTTTGTTGCGCATTAAGCTAGCAGAATATCATAAGATTAAATTTTAGAGCGAGAAACTGTTGTTGTTGTTGTTGTTGTTGTCTTCAGTCCTGAGACTGGTTTGATGCAGCTCTCCATGCTACTCTAGCCTGGCAAGTTCCTTCATCTCCCAGTACTTACTGCAACCTACATCCTTCTGAATCTGTTTAGTGTATTCATCTCTTGGTCTCCCTCTACGACTTTTACCCTCCACGCTGCCCTCCAGAACTAAATTGGTGATCCCTTGATGTCTCAGAACATGTCCTACCAACCGGTCCCTTCTTCTTGTCAAGTTGTGCCACAAACTCCTCTTCTCCCCAATTCTATTCAATACCTCCTCATTAGTTATGTGATCTACCCATCTAATCTTCAGCATTCTTCTATAGCACCACATTTCGAAATCTTCTATTCTCTTCTTGTCCAAACTATTTATCGTCCATGTTTCACTTCCATACATGGCTACACTCCATACAAATACTTTCAGAAACGACTTCCTGACACTTCAATCTATACTCGATGTTAACAAATTTCTCTTCTTCAGAAACGCTTTCCTTGCCATTGCCAGTCTACATTTTATATCCTCTCTACTTCGACCATCATCACTTATTTTGCTCCCCAAATAGCAAAACTCCTTTACTTCTTTAAGTGTCTCATTTCCTAATCTAATTCCCTCAGCATCACCCGACTTAATTCGACGACATTCCATTATCCTCGTTTAGCCTTTTTTTTTAATGTTCATCTTATACCCTCCTTTAGAGACACTGTCCATTCCGTTCAACTGCTCTTCCAAGTCCTTTGCTGTCTCTGACATAATTACAATGTCATCGGCGAACCTCAACGTTTTTATTTCTGCTCCATGGACTTTAATACCGACTCCGAATTTTTCTTTTGTTTCCTTCACTGCTTGCTCAATATACAGATTGAATAATATCGGGGACAGGCTACAACCCTGTCTCACTCCCTTCTCAACCACTGCTTCCCTTTCATACCCCTCGACTCCTATAACTGCTATCTGGTTTTTTGTACAATTTGTAAATAGCCTTTCGCTCCTTGTATTTTACCCCTGCCACCTTCAGAATTTGAAAGAGAGTATTCCAGTCAACATTGTCAAAAGCTTTCTCTAAGTCTACAAATGCTAGAAATGTAGGTTTCTAAGATAAGTCGTAGGGTCAGTATTGCCTCACGTGTTCCAACATTTCTACGGACTCCAAACTGATCTTCCCCGAGGTCGGCTTATACTAGTTTCTCCATTCGCCTGTAAAGGATTCGCGTTGGTATTTTGCAGCTGTGACTTATTAAACTGATAGTTCGGTGATTTTCACATCTGTCAACACCTGCTTTCTTTGGGATTGGCGTTATTATATTCTTCTTGAAATCTGAGGGTATTGCGCCTGTCTCATACATCCTACTCACCAGATGGTAAAGTTTTGTCAGGACTGGCTCTCCCAAGGCCGTCAGCAGCTCCAATGGAATGTTGTCTACTCCCGGGGCCTTGTTTCGACTCAGGTCTTTCAGTGCTCTGTCAAACTCTTCACGCAGTATCGTATCTCCCATTTCATCTTCATCTACATCCTCTTCCATTTCCATAATATTGTCCTCAAGTACATCGCCCATGTATGGACCCTCTATATACTCCTTCCACCTTTCTGCTTTCCCTTCTTTGCTTAGAACTGGGTTTCCATCTGAGCTCTTGATATTCATACAAGTGGTTCTCTTTTCTCCAAAGGTCTTCTTAATTTCCCTGTAGGCAGTATCTATCTTACCCCTAGTGAGATAAGCCTCTACATGCTTACATTTGTCCTCTAGCCATCCCTGCTTAGCCATTTTGCACTTCCTGTCGATCTCATTTTTGAGACGTTTGTATTCCTTTTTGCCTGCTTCATTTACTGCGTTTTTATATTTTCTCCTTTCATCAATTAAATTCAATATCTTTTCTGTTACCCAAGGATTTCTACTAGCCCTCGTCTTTTTACCTACTTGATCCTCTGCTGCCTTCACTACTTCATCCATCAGAGCTACCCATTCTTCTTCCACTGTATTTCTTTCCCCCATTCCTGTCAAGTGTTCCCTTATGCTCTCCTTGAAACTTTGTACAACCTCTGGTTTAGGCAGTTTATCCAGGTATCATCTTCTTAAATTCCCACCTTTTTGCAGTTTCTTCAGTTTTAATCTACAGTTCATAACCAATAGATTGTGGTCAGAGTCCACATCTGCTCCTGGAAATGTCTCACAATTTAAAACCTGGTTCCTAAATCTCTGTCTTACCATTATATAATCTGATACCTTCTAGTAGCTCCAGGATTCTTCCATGTATATAACCTTCTTTTATGATTCTTGAACCAAGTGTTAGCTATGATTAAGTTATGCTCTGTGCAAAATTCTACCAGGCGGCTTACTCTTTCATTTCTCTCCCCCAATCCATGTTCACCCACTATGTTTCCTTCTCTCCCTTTTCCTACTCTCGAATTCCAGTCACCCATGACTATTAAATTTTCGTCTTCCTTCACTACCTGAATAATTTCTTTTATCTCATCATACATTTCTTCAATTTCTTCATCATCTGCAGAGCTAGTTGGCATATAAACTTGTACTACTGTAGAAGGCATTGGCTTTGTGTCTATCTTGGCCACAATAATGCGTTCACTATGCTGTTTGTAGTAGCTTATCCGCACTCCTATTTTTTATTCATTATTAAACCTACTCCTGCATTACCCCTATTTGATTTTGTATTTATAACCCTGTATTCACCTGACCAAAAGTCTTGTTCCTCCTGCCACCGAACTTCACTAATTCCCACTATATCTAACTTCAACCTATCCATTTCCCTTTTTAAATTTTCTAACCTACCTGCCCGATTAAGGGATCTGTCATTCCACGCTCCGATCCGTAGAACGCCAGTTTTCTTTCTCCTGATAATAACGTCCTCTTGAGTAGTCCCCGCCCGGAGATCCGAATGGGGGACTATTTTACCTCCGGAATATTTTACCCAAGAGGACGCCATCATCATTTAACCATACAGTAAAGCTGCATGGCCTCGGGAAAAATGACGGCTGTAGTCTCCCCTTGCTTTCAGCTGTTCGCAGAACCAGCACAGCAAGGCCGTTTTGGTTAATGTTACAAGGCCAGATCAGTCAATCATCCAATCACTGTTGCCCCTGCAACTACTGAAAAGGCTGCTGCCCCTCTTCAGGAACCACACGTTTGTCTGGCCTCTCAACAGATCCCCCTCCGTTGTGGTTGCACCTACGGTACGGCCATCTGTATCGCTGAGGCACGCAAGCCTCTCCACCAACGGCAAGGTCCATGGTTCATGGGGGTAGGTGCGAGAAATTATGACCATTAAAATTATCATTATTCTTTATTGAACAGCCCCCTCGTACATAGAGAGAAACGATCATCATAATAAAGTAAGGGAAATCAGTGTTCGCATGGAAAGATACAGATGGTTGTTTTTCCTGCGCGCTGTTCGAGAGTGGAATAATAGAGAATTAGAAATGAAGGTGGTTCGATGAATCCTCAGCCAGGCACTGAAGTGTGATTTGCAGAGAGCTATATAGATAGAGACGACTGTCAGCTTGTCATGAGTGAGTAGAGACTTGACATTTATTCCAGACTTGAAGTTTCATGAAGCTTGAACACTTACAGTTATTACGCGAGACAGCTGATTTTTCTGGGGCTCGTAGGTATCAACAGTGAAACTGCTACTTTAATTTTACAGTACTGAGCACCCAGGGCTCTCGAATTCGTCTGCGTCATGAAGCAGTTGACCGAGTTTTTCTCCTCACGTGGCGGATTGAACAGTGTGCGATGCAGGTTGTCGCTCTGACCGACGGTTACTTTTGAAGGACGTAGAGAGCCATTACTACAAGTTTTGAGCATACGACAGCCCTCAGTTTTTCGAACATTTTAACGTGAGATAGCTGCTACTTTGCTCTTCATTCCGAAAACATGTCGGTGTATTCTGTGCAAGCCTTTCATTCTACTGCAACCAACACTTTTTTGAACCTACTTCTTGTCGAGAAGCCTTGGTCACTAACCCCCAAACACACACTCACACTTCCACTACCAAACTGACAATCCCTTGATGGTAATGCTTCGGCATGTGCGCTATCAACAGAGGTCTTCTTTTAGTCGTCGGAATTAAATGTAAGCTTCTTTAGACCTGCAGCTATTAAAGGAAACCGCTTAGAAACTAACAGAAAAAGATGACATCGTAATTGAACTTACAAGTCTTTCCCAGAAGTTTTGCTATTGGCCTAAAATTCTGATTGTTTCTTTCTACATCATATCTTTTCACTGCTGTAGCAAATGTTATTTTCTTTAAAATATTGTCTGCTTAGTCATACACTGATGTGCCAAAACATTATGACCACTTGCTTAACAGCTTATTTATCTGTCTTTGGACCGAAATTCACCACTGACTCTGCATGTCATGGATTCGTCAGTTTATTGGTTCGTTCGTGGGGATATGTGGCATTAGAAGTCTACGCACAAGTCATGTAATTCGTGTAAATAAGGGACCACTGATTTGAGAACGCGATGATGGCAACCGATAGCGACCCAGATGGGTTCCATAGAATTTACATCGGGCAATTTGTTCGCCGAGACATCAACGAGAGTTCACTATAATGCTCCTCAAACCACTGTAGTACGGGTCTGACTTCGAAGAAACGACAATTATTCTGCTGAAAGATGACATCGCCGTCGGGATAAACATCAAGCATGAAGGGATGCACGTGGTTCGCAGCTGTCGGTGTGTCTTCGATCACGACCACAGGTGCCGCGCAACACAAGAGATTGAATTTAATTGACGTAAGGAGAAATTAAAAAATGCAGTAAGTGAAGCAGGCGAAAGGGAACATTAATTTTTAAAACATGTGCTTGACAAGAAGTGTAAAATCTCTAAGCAGGAATGGCTAGAGGACAAATTGAAGGATTTAGAAGCATATATCACTAGAGGAAAGATTGATGCCGCTTACAGGAAAATTAAAGAGACTTTTGGAGAGAAGACCACCTGTATGAATATCAAGAGCTCAGGTGGAAAACTACTCTTAAGCAAAGAAGGGAAAGCAAAAACTTGGAAGAATTTTATAGAGGGTCTATACAAGGGAGATTTACTTGAGGGCAATATTATGGAAATGGAAGAGGACATAGATGAAGATGAGACAAGACATATGATACTGCGTGAATAATTTGACAGAGAAATGAAAGACCTAAGTCGAAACAATGCTCTGGGAGTAGACAACATTCCATTAGAACTACTGATAGCCTTGGCAGAGCCAGCCGAAACAAAACCCTTACATCTTGTGAACAGGATGTATAAGACAGGCGAAATACCCTCAGACTCAAATTCCGAAGGAAGCAGGTGCTGACCAGGTATGAAAATTACCGATCTATCAGTTTAATGCTTCATGGTTGCACAATACTACCACGGATGCTTTACAGAGGAATGGAAAACTGGTATAAGCCGACCTCGGGGTATGTCAGTTTGGGTTCCGGAGAAATGTAGCAATACGGACCCGATGACTTCTCGTAGAAGATGGGTTAATGAAAGGCAAGCCTACGTTATAGCATTTGAAAACTTAGAGAAATCTTTTGACAATGTTGACTGAAATACTGTCTTTCAAATTCTAAAGGTGGTAGGGTCAAAATACAGGTATCAATAAGCTATTTACAATTGTACAGAAACCAGTTGGCAGTAATATAAGTTGAGGGGCATGAAAGGGAATCAGTCGCTGAGATGGGAGTGAGACAAGGTTGTAGCCTATCCCCAATGTTGTTCAATCTGTATACTGAGCAAGCAGTAATGGAAACAAAAGAAAAATTTGGAGTAGGAATTTAAGTCCAGGGAGAAGAAATAAAAGCATTGAGTTTTGCCAACGACATTGTCATTCTGTCAGAGACAGCAAAGGACCTGGAAGAGCAGCTGAACGGATTGGACAGTGTCTTGAAAGGAGGATATAAGATGCAAAACAGCAAAAGCAAAAAGAGGATAATGGAATGTAGTCAAATTAAATCTCGAGATGCTGAGGGGATTAGACTAGGAAATGAGACACAAAGTATATCTACATCTACATCTACGTGGATACTCTGCAAATCACATTTAAATGCCTGGCAGAGGGTTCATCGAACAACCTTCACAATTCTCTATTATTCCAATCTCGTACAGCGGACGGTAAGAACGAACACCTACATCTTTCCGTACGAGCTTTGACTTCTCTTATTTTATCCTGGTTATCGTTTCTCCCTCTGTAGGTTGGTGTCAACAAAATATCTGCGTATTCGGAAGAGAAAGTTGGTGATTGGAATTTCGTGAGAAGCTTCCGTCGCAACGAAATACGCCTTTCTTTTAATGATTTCCAGCCCAAATCCTGTATCATTTCAGTGACACTCTCTCCCATACGTCGCGTTAATACAAAACGTGCTGCCCTTCTTTGAACTTTTCTCGATATACTCCGTCAGTCTCATCTGGTAAGGATCCCACATCGGGCAGTGGTATTGTAAAAGAGGACGGACAAGAGTAGTGTAGACAGTCTCCTTAGTAGCTGTTACATTTTCTAAGTGTCCTGGAAATAAAACACAGTCTTTGGTTAGCCTTCCCCAAAACATTTTCTGTGTATTCCTTCCAATTTAAGTTGTTTTTAATTGCAATTCCTAGGTATTTAGTTGAATTTACGGCCTTTATATTTGACTGATTTATCGTGTAACCGAAGTTTAACGAATTCCTCATAGCACTCATGTGGATGATTTCACACTTTTCGTTATTTAGGGTCAACTGCCACTTTTCGCACTATTCAGATATCTTTCCTAAATCGTTTTGCAATTTTTTTTGATCTTCTGATGACTTTATTAGTCGATAAACGACAGTGTGATCTGCAAACAACCTAAGGCGGCTACTCAGATTGTCTCCCAAATCGTTTACATGGATAAGGAACAGCAAAGGTCCTATAACACTACCTTGGGGAACGCCAGAAATCACTTCTGTTTTACTCGATGACTTTCCGTCAATTACTACGATCTGTGACTTCTCTGACAGGAAATCACAAATCCAGTCACATAACTGAGGCGATATTCCATAAGCACAAATTTCATTACAAGCCGCTTGTGTGGTACAGTGTCAAAAGCCTTCCGGAAATCCATAAATACGGAATCGATCTGAAATACCTTGTCAATAGCTCTCAACACTTCATGCGAATAAATAACTAGTTATGTTTCACGAGAACGACGTTTTCTAAACCCAAGTTGACTGTGTCAATAGTCCGTTTTCTTCGAAGTAATTCATAATATTCGAACACAATACATGTTCCAAAATCCTACTGCATATCGACCTATAATTAAGTGGATTACTCCTATTACCTTTGGGGGTTGAATAATGGTGTGACCTGTGTAACTTCCCAGTCTTTGGGTACGGATCTTTCGTAAGAGCGAACGGTTAACCTAATTGGTATACAGTCTGGACCAGAAGACTTGCTTTTATTAAGTGATTTTAAGTTGCTTCACTACTCCGGGGATATTTACTTCTACGTTACTCATGTTGGCAGCTGTACTTGATTCGAATTCTGGAATATTTACTTCTTCTTCTTTTGTGAAGGCATTTTGGAAGGCTGTGCTTAGTAATTCGCTTTGTCAGCACTGTCTTCAATAGTATTTCCATTGCTATCGCGCAGAGAAGGCATTAATTGGTTCTTGCCGCTACCATAACCAGAATCTCTTTGGATTTTCTGGTAGGTTTCGAGACAAAGTTTCGTTGTGGAAACTGTTACAAGCATCTCGCGTTGAAGTCAGCGCTAATCTTCGAGCGTCTGTAAAAGATCGCCGATCTTGGGATTTCTTCGTCTGTTTAAATTTGGCATGTTTGTTTCGTTGTTTCTGCAACAGTGTTCTGACCGGTTTTGTGTACCATGGAAGATCGGCTCCGCCGTTTGTTGATTTATTTGGTGTAAGTCTCTCAATTGCTGCTGATACTATTTCTTTGAATTCAGGCCACATCTGGTCTACACTTAATATTACTAATTTGGAAGCATTGGAGAATGTCTTTCAAGAAAGTGTCAAGTGAATTTTTATCTGCTTTTTGAATAGGCATATTTTTCGTTTATTTTTGGAGGATTTGGTGGTTACAATATTCAATCTCGGTACGACAACCCTGTGTTCATTAATCCCTGTATACGTTTTGATGCTCGTTATTAACTCAGGATTATTTTTCAAGGGTGTTTTCACAACCGTTTACTATTCGCGTGGGCTCATGAGCTAATTGCTCAAAATAATGTTCAGAGAATGCATTTAGCACAATTTCGGATGATGTTTTATGTGTCCTCCGGAATTAAATATGTATTTTCGCCAACACATCGACGGTAAATTAAAGTCATCAGCAACTATAATCGTATGAGTCGGATACGTGTTTGAAATCAAACTCAAGTTTTCTTTGAACCTTTTATCTCAGCTGTATCATCTGAATTGGCAGTTCGGTAAAAGGATGCAATTATTACTTTATTCCGGTTGCCAACAATGACCTCTGCCCATACTAACTCACAGGAACTATCTACTTCAATTTCGCGACAAGATAACTACTTCTAACAGCAACAAACTCGCCACCGCTAGCCGTGTTTAGCCTATGCTTTGGGAACACCGTTAGGTTCTTCGCAAAAATTTCGGCTGAGCTTATCTCCGGCTTTAGCCAGCTTTCAGTGCCTATAAAGATTTGAGCATCTGTGCATTCTATTAGGGCTTGGAGCTCTGGTACTTTCCCAACACAGCTACGACAATTTACAACTGTTACACCAACGGTTCCTATATCTAGGTTCTTCCTCGTAACTAACAAGGAAGTACTGCTTAGAACTGGCGAGAAAAAAATTTGTGGCACAACCTGACTAGACGGGATCGGTTCGTAAGACACATTCTGGAACATCAAGGTATCACAAATTTAGTACTGGCGGGAAGCGCGGGGGGTAAAAGTCGTAGACGGAGACCAAGAGATTCATACAATAAGCAGATTCAGAACGATGTAGGTTCCAGCAGTTATTCGGAGATGAAGAGGCTTGCGAAGGATCGTACAGTAGCATGGAGGGCTGCATCAAATCATTCTTCTGACTAAGATCACCACAACAATAATTATGTGGACAGGAATGCATCTTACTGCTATGCTTATTTGGTACAAAAACATTATTGTACGTGTTTACATCTATTAGCTGACACGAACAGAAATATGTTATCTTATAGTATGGTCATAGCTGTTATAACTAAATATGTTTAGAAACCTATCTATGAACGGTCGATAGCATTAGGTAAACTACTGGCGCCATATTCACCGGCAAATTATGTTCGCTATTCTTACATGTGTTATCTTATTAAAAGTAGTGGATCGAAACGCATACATCATGTGTCATACCATATGTAATATTATGAATTACAGTAAATAGATGAGACTATAAAAGATTGTGTCAGGTCTTTTAATGATGTGTGCCGGTCAGTCTATAAAACTAAACAATTCTAATGTAAGAAATACGTCATATCGTACATTAGAACCAGTAACATTATATATATACATACTGGGGGGCGACATTTTTGAACGTATTAAAGGTGCTTGAAAATGGCGAAAGATTGAAACTGGCCAATTGGATAGATAATTAAAAGAATTCGTCCTAATGATGTCATGTTTTCATTCTCAAACTACTAAGTAATCCTTGCTTTGAATTTCATGGAGCAACAATAGGACATATAAAACACGTTTACTTCGAAAGTAAGACGTATGCATACCAGAAAGGATTTCTTACAACAGTCAGCTATCATCAACTATTAACTACTCCTGAAACACTAAGACCTGGTTCTATCACTGTTATTCATTTGACCACAAAAACGTGGCGTAGAGGTAAGGGCGCGGCTCTCTTATCCGGAAGAGCGGAAATTAAAATCCCATGCGGCAACGCAGATGTAAATGTTCTGGGCGATTAGTTATTTGTATAATTATTTGTTCCATAAATCATATGCAATATAGACGCTAATTATGGAACGTGTCGCTTGAAAAAACGTAAAAGCGTAGTAAAAATAAAAAGAAAGTGGAAAAATTATTTACATGGCTACATGCTGGCCATTTATAGGTATTTTTTCTGTGTAAATAACTAATTATTTCTATTTAAAAATTCCTCTGTGGCATGGTAGGAGCTATTAAGCAAGAATTTCTTTAATCAACATTTCAAAACCCTTCTGACATCTGTCAGACGTTTTACTTCCGCGGGTAGATTTTCAAAGAGTTTTATAGTTACGTATTTTACTCTTTTCTGTGCCTAAGTTAGCTTCATCAAAGGCTACTTGTAAATATCTGTTACTCTCAAACTCTGATAGTTATTTTATTTCCGTGGTTAAATTGTTTGATATCTACGTATTTCATTCCTTTCTGTGCGAAGTTAGTTTCATTAAAGAGTACTTGTGAATGTCCCTGTTGTCCCAAACTCTGATGGATTGTTGATAAGACATTTCACTTAGAGGAGTCTGGGGTAACTTTCTGCACTCTAATTTCTAAAAAAGAACGAAACCATGCATATACGAACTACGAATTTCATACACATTTAACTTCTCAAAGTGACAAAACAAATGCTCTCAGTACGTCACGGAAGACCAGCTGGTGACGCATTACTATTTTAAGATATCTTATGTGCTCAGTCATCATCATCATCTTGGACAGTTTCCAGCCTCTGGTCGGGTCTGTATGGAATATAGGCCTCCCCATCGTTTTCTGTCTTGCCACCATGTCTCCGTATTCACCTTGGTCCAGTCTTCTCCTTTCTTCTGGACGCATTCCTCTACTCCTTTCAGCCATCTGTCTCTCGGCCTTCCTCTTGGTCTCTTCTTTCCAGTTTCATCTCGTGTATCCTCCTGGATATCTTCTTTTCCTCCATTCTCTTAACGTGTCCATACCTCTTAGCCTTGATTTCTCTATCTCCTCCTGTAATGGTTCCACCTTAACTCTCTGATCCTCTCATTTCTTAACCTGCCTATCTTTATCACTCCAATACTTTTTCTCAAGAACTTGTGCTTTGCTTTTCTGTCTTCCTTTCATAATCCAGGTTTCTGACGCATATGTCAGGATTGGGACATAGTATGACCGGTATATAACCTTTTTACTGATTTGGGGTACAGCCTTGCTCCATATCAGGCTTCTGACACTCTTCCGCAATGCTTCTGCCTTTCTCCCCCGCTCGATTATTTCTCTGTCGTTTTTTCCATCTTCCTGTATCAGGCTTCCTAGGTACTTGAAACTCTCCACTCTCCTCAATCGTTCCTCGCCAATTGTTGTTCCAGTTGTTCCTCTCTACTTCTTTCTTGTTGAGATAATCATGTCACTCTTATGTGCTCAGTAAATAAATAGCTATCTCAGTAGAGTTCCCATTTTGAAAACTAAATTTATTGGGTAAGTATTCCATCGGTATATAGGTGGATAGCAACCCCGAGTACAGTACTTTCCCCAGTACTGTAGAAAATAATATAATGAATTATACCAGGCCGTTGTTATTGACAACTATGGAATCAACCTTCTTATGCACAGGTCCAACAATGGCATATTTTAATTTGTCTGGGAAAATTATAGAATTAATGATGGACTACTACAGTGACTACAAACATTACATATCATAGGGCCCCAACTTTTTACTGTCTTATTGGAGATATTGTTCACGCCATACAATGAACTTTTACTGTTTGGATTCATGATGACCTTCCTGATTTCGGACGGATATGTGAAATTTGTATACATGGAAGAACCATGGAGATACTAGAAGGTATCAGATAGATTATATAATGGTAAGACAGAGATTTAGGAACCAGGTTTTAAATTGTAAGACATTTCCAGGGGCAGATGTGGACTCTGACCACAATCTGTTGGTTATGAACTGTAGATTAAAACTGAAGAAACTGCAAAAAGGTGGGAATTTAAGGAGATGGGACCTGGATAAACTGACTAAACCAGAGGTTGTACAGAGTTTCAGGGAGAGCATGAGGGAACAATTGACAGGAATAGGGGAAAGAAATACAGTAGAAGAAGAATGGGTAGCTCTGATGGATGAAGTAGTGAAGGCAGCAGAGGATCAAGTAGGTAAAAAGACGAGGGCTAGTAGAAATCCTTGGGTAACAGAAAAGATATTGAATTTAATTGATGAAGGGAGAAAATATAAAAACGCAGTAACTGAAGCAGGCAAAAAGGAATACAAACGTCTCAAAAATGAGATCGACAGGAAGTGCAAAATGGCTAAGCAGGGATGGCTAGAGGACAAATGTAAGGATGTAGAGGCTTATCTCACTAGGGGTAAGATAGATACTGCCTACAGGAAAATTAAGAAGACCTTTGGAGAAAAGAGAACCACTTGTATGAATATCAAGAGCTCAGATGGAAACCCAGTTCTAAGCAAAGAAGGGAAAGCAGAAAGGTGGAAGGAGTATATCGATGGTCTATACATGGGCGATGTACTTGAGGACAATATTATGGAATTGGAAGAGGATGTAGATGAAGATGAAATGGGAGATACGATACTGCGTGAAGAGTTTAACAGAGCACTGAAAGACCTGAGTCGAAACAAGGCCCCGGGAGTAGACAACATTCCATTAGAACTACTGACAGCCTTGGGAGAGCCAGGCCTAACAAAACTCTACCATCTAGTGAGCAAGATGTATAAGGCAGGCGAAATACTCTCAGACTTCAGAAAGAATATAATAATTCCAATCCCAAAGAAAGCAGGTGTTGACAGATGTGAAAATCACCGAACTATCAGTTTAATAAGTCACAACTGCAAAATACTAACACGAATTCCTTACAGACGAATGGAAAAACGAGTATAAGCCGACCTCGGGGAAGATCAGTTTGGATTCCGTAGAAATGTTGGAACACGTGAGGCAATACTGACCCTACGACTTATCTTAGAAAATAGATTAAGGAAAGGCAAACCTACATTTCTAGCATTTGTAGACTTAGAGAAACCTTTTGACAATGTTGACTGGAATACTCTCTTTCAAATTCTGAAGGTGGCAGGGGTAAAATACAGGGAGCGGAAGGCTATTTACAAATTGTGCAGAAACTAGGTGGCAGTTATAGGAGTCGAGGGGTATGAAACGGAAGCAGTGGTTGGGAAGGGAGTGAGACATGGTTGTAGCCTGTCCCCGATGTTATTCAATCTGTATATTGAGCAAGCATTGAAGGAAACAAAAGAAAAATTCGGAGTTGGAATTAAAATTCATGGAGAAGATATAAAAACTTTGAGGTGCACCGATGACATTTTAATTCTGTCAGAGACAGCAAAGGACTTGGAAGAGCAGCAGAACGGAATGGACCGTGTCTTGAAAGGAGGATATAAGATGAACATTAAAAAAAAGCAAAACGAGGATAATGGAATGTCGTCGAATTAAGTCTGGTGATGCTGAGGGAATTAGATTAGAAATGAGACGCTTAAAGTAGTAAATGATTTTGCTATTTGGGGAGCAAAATAACTGATGATGGTCGAAGTAGAGAGGATATAAAATGTAGACTGGCAATGGGAAGGAAAGCGTTTCTGAAGAAGAGAAATTTCTTAACATCGAGTATAGATTTAAGTGCCGGCCGGAGTGGCCGCGCGGTTCTAGGCGCTACAGTCTGGAGCCGAGCGACCGCTACGGTCGCAGGTTCGAATCCTGCCTCGGGCATGGATGTGTGTGATGTCCTTAGGTTAAGTTTAAGTAGTTCTAAGGTCTAGGCGACTGATGACCTCAGAAGTTAAGGCGCATAGTGCTCAGAGCCATTTGAGCCATAGATTTAAGTGTCAGGAAGTCGTTTCTGAAAGTATTTGTACGGAGTGTAGTCATGTATGGAAGTGAAACATGGACGATAAATAGTCTAGACAAGAAGAGAATAGAAGCTCTCGGACTGTGGTGCTACAGAAGAATATTGAAAATTGGGTGGGTAGATCACGTAACTAATGAGGAGGTACTGAATAGAATTGGGGAGAAGAGGAATTTGTGGCACATCTTGACTAGAAGAAGGGATACGGGGTAGGACACGTTTGGAGGCATCAAGGTATCAGGCTGGTGGGAGGCGTGGAGCGTAAAAATCGTAGAGGGAGAACAGGAGATGAATACAGCAGGCATATTCAGAAGGATGTATGGTACAGTAGTTAGTCGGAGATGAACGGACTTGCATATGATAGAGTAGCATGGAGAGTTGCATCAAACCAGTCTCTGGACTAAAGACCACAACAACAACAACATGTGAGATTAATTTCAAATGTCCTCTGTATCGCTTCGTTGGTGTACTGGTTTGCTTTCGGCTTTGCCTCAAGGCGAAAAGAACAAACTCACTTTTCTTCCATATCCTTGTCCAATTCGAGCTAGCGTCCCCTCTCTAATGACCTTATTGTCGATAAGTCGTTCAGACCTAATGTTCTTTTCTTTGTCATTTTACTTTACAAACACTCATTATCGTTTATTTAGTAGCGGAGCAATGCACCGGGATTCATATGAATTCATACTCGTATACATCCACAATATATCAAGCAAAACATGCACACCCGAACGCTTTACTGTTTCGGTACTGGGTAATAGTTTGTTCTTGCCTACCAGTGTGTTAGTTTTATTTACACAATTTTTGAAAACAGTGTCTTTCGTATGTTCCATTCTAATGGATAAACTAGAACACCGTGTGGCCATAAAATTCTTTGTTTCTGGGAGTTTCTCGCCGATAAAAATTCACCCAAATTCGTTCAGTAAGAACAGTTAAGACATGGACAGCTGAATGTCAGTGTGACGGTACCTCTGTTCAGGTCGCTCCACGGTGCGGTCGTCCTAGGCTGCCACCACACCAGCAAACATCAAAGGGATCAGCAGACGATCGTACATTAAAGGCGTATAAAGTAGTCCAGAAGGCAATACAGATGAAGACGATTGGACATTTCTAAAAAGGGCAATCACATAAGTTCGAAAGAAAAACATAGGTACAAAGAAGGTAACTGCGAAGAAATTCTGGGTAACAGAAGAAATGCTTCAGTTGATCGATGAAAGAAGGAAGTACAAAAATGTTCACAGAAATTCAGGAAAACAGAAATAAAAGACTCTGAGAAATGAAATAAGTTAGACGAAAAGGTTGCATGAAAAATGCGAAGAAATCGAAAAAGAAATTATTGTCGGGAGGACTAACACAGCATATAGGACAGTCAAAACAACTTTCGGTGGAATTAAAAGCGAGGGTGGTAACATTTAGAGTGCAACAGGAATTCCACTGTTAAATGCAGAGGAGAGAGCGAATAGGTGGAAAGAGTACGATGAAGGCCTCTATGAGGGGGAAGATTTGTCTGAGGTGATAGAAGAAAAAGGAGTTTATTTAGAAGAGATAGGGGATCAAAATATTACAGTCAGAATTTAAGAGAGCTTTCGAAGACTTAAGTTCAAATAAGGCGTTAGGGATGGACAACATTCCATCAGAATTTCTAATATCGTTAGAGGAAGTGGCAATAAAACGGCTACTCACGTTCGTGTGTAGAATGTATGAGTCTGGGCACAAACCGTCTGACTTTCGGAGAAACATCATCTACAAAATTTCAAAGACTGCAAGAGCTGAAAAGGGCGAGAATTATCGCACTACCAGCTTAACAGTTCATGTGTCTAAGTTACTTACAAGAATAATATACAGAACAATGGAAACTAAAATAGAGGATGTGTTACATGACGATCGGTTTGGCTTTATTAACGATTAAGAGACCAGAGAGGCAATTCTGACGTTGCGTTCTATAATGGTAGCAAGACTAAAGAAAATTGAAGACACGTTCATCGACCTGTGAAAAGTTTTCGAGAATGTAAAATGGCGCAACATGTTCGACATTCTGAGAAAAATGGGGGAGAGGTCGGTTATACAGAATATGTACAAGAGCCAAGAGGGAGTAATAAGAGTGGACGACCAGGAACGAAATGCTCGGATTAAAAATGGTGTATGACAGTGATGTAGTCTGTCACCCTATACTGTACATCGAAGAAGCAATGATGGAAATAAAAGAAAAGGTCATCGGTTCCTAAGCTTACGCACTACTTAATATAACTTTAACTTATGCTAAGGACATCACACACACCCATGCCCGAGGGAGGACTCGAACCTCCGACTGGGGGAGCCGCACGGACCGTGTCAAGGCCCCTTAGACCGCGTGGCTACCCCAGGTCATCAAATCAGACTAGCACTGGCAGAAAGGGCATTCCTGGCCAAGTGAAGTCTACTAGTATGAAACATAGACCTTAATTTGAGGAAGAAATTTGTAAGAATGTACGTTTGGAGCACAGCATTGTATGGTAGCGAAACAAGGACTGTAGAAAAACAGGAACAGAAGAGAAAAAATTTTCAGATGTGTATGAATTCCTAAGGGACCAAACTGCTGAGGTCATCGGTCCCTAAACTTACACACTACTTAAACTAACTTATGCTAAGAACGATACACACACACCCATGTCCGAGGGAGGACTCGTACCTCCGGAGGGAGCGCGGTCCGTGACAAGGCGTCTCAAAGCGCGTGGCCACACGGCGCGGCAATAGAAGGGAGTCGAACCAATTGAGATGTGGTGATACATACCGTTGTTGAAAATTATGTTGAGTGATATGGTAACGAATGACGAGGTTCTTCGCAGAATCGGAGAGGGATGGAATATGTGGAAACCTCTGACAGGAGAAGGGACAGGATGATAGGTCATCTGTTAAGACATCAGGGAATGACTTGCATGGTGCTAGAGAGAGCTATAGAGGGTAAACGCTGTAGGGTAGGACAAAGATTGGAATACATCCGGCAAATAATTGAGGACGTAAGTAGCAAGTGCTACTCAGATGAGGTTGGCACAGGAGACGAATTCGTGGCGGGCCGCATCAAGCTAGCCAGAAACCTGATGAAAAAAAAAAGTAGCTCATACTGTAAATGTATCAGAAGAAGATACACTTTACAAGATCCATTTAGTGTGAAAAACATTTTGCTCCAGATAGTTATAACATTTGTTGAACAATGAACACAACGAAACACGTAAACAAAATTCTTAGCCATCTTGGGACTTTTTAACAAGAATCTTATTGTGGATGAGAAGATGCGACAGAAATGAAACGGGAATCAAAGCAGTGTAATGAATACAGTGGCTCCGCGAAAAAAAAGTAACTAGCGAATACTACAAGATTTCTTGTCCAGCAGGATGAAAAATGCACGAAACAATGACAATAGAATTGTCAGGAGAATGCTTGGGCTAACATGCATTGCCAACGGAAAAATTTAGGCATCTAAAGTACGAGCTTGATTGTCTACACCCCCCCCCCCACCCCCTGGTCCTCCCCACCCCGACTCTCTCTGCCTCACTAGATGCGCATGCTTTGAATCCCAGCAATTCTCACATCTAATGAAACGTTTGTCTCGATAACCGACGAGTCCAACGAAGTGATTATGACAACTGTGAATAGATACGCAATCAACTAACTGGAAGAAGGTCTGGTAAAGGGCTTTTTCAGTTTCATTGCCAGGCGAAGTAATTCTCCTCTTGGCGATTAAATGCTGGCCCCATGCGGCCTCCCAGATTCGACTCTGGGGTTCGGCACTGGCCCGTCGACGGATAGTAATCTCCGTCTGCAACTCGGAGAAAGCGCACTCTTTCTCCACGGTACACAATGTGGTACACTGGTTAAGACACTGGACTCGTACTCTGGAGGACAATGGTTCAAATCCCCGTCTGACCATTAAGTGGCCTAAGATAACTGCCGAGACATTTCTTCGAAATGACACGGCCGATTTCCTTCCTTGTCCTTCCACAGTCTGGTCTTCTACTCATTCTAATAACCTCGGCGTCTACGAAAAACAAAATCGCTGATCCTGCTACTTCGTTCCAACGATAGGGGTGAGCGAGACGCTGACATGTATGACAAGCGCGTTTGTGCGGCAGCAGTGCGAGGATAGAATTAGAGAGATGACCGCGGGCTGGCTGCGGCGTCCTGCTGCTCGCGCTGCTGCTGCCGTGTCTGGAGATGTTATCGCTAGAGGTCACGGCAAGGTCACGCACCGGGGGCCTCACCTCTGCAGCTGGCCGCTCGCTCCGAGCTCGCCTGGGGACACATGTCCGTCTCCCAAGATTTCGGTCCCAAAATTTTCTGCTTTCTAAGTAATTCTAATAATATTTTTGAGTGAAGATTTCTTATCGGAAATAGCTCATTACGTTATTCTCAAGGGGAACACATAGCATGAAACGGAAGAAGCGTCAATTATAACTCAAGGAAGTGCTGCCAGTGCCTAAAATCACTTGCTGCCTTCTAGTATCTAGCACCTTCTGTTTGCACTGGTTGAAGGTGAGCGCAAACGTAAATCTAGCCGCGTTAAAGGCGAGAGCTAGACTCAAAATTGTTGGAAGAACCGCACGTGCAGAACTCGCCTTTAACTCGCGCGGTTTCCTGTGAATCATGGATGAAGGGCAGCTAGCAGGTTCAATACTGCTAGATTTGCGGGAATGATTGTGTGCAGTGCCACAGTGGACATTGTTAACGAAGGTGCTAACATAGGAATAATTTCTCAGATATGTGATTGGTTCACCACTTCTCAATAGAACCAAATACGCTGACAAAGACGGAGAGTGTTCATCACAGACAAGGGTATCGTCCGTAGTGCACCAGGAAAGTTTAATATACCGCTCTTGTTCGCTATATATGTAAGCGATCCGTCGGATGGGGTGATCGGCGACTGTTCGATGATGACGCTGTAGCGTATGCGATAGTTTCGGCGTTGAGTGACTGCAGGAGGATACGGGATGACATATACTGGATTTCTGTTCGTTAGGATGAATTCCTTGCCTGAATCTGGAAGAATGGAAGGTAATACAAACCAGCAGGAAAAACAACCCTGTGAAGTTCAAATGCAGTATTATTGGTGGGTTGACTGACACAGACACGTCCATTAAATATCTAGACGTAACGTTGTAAACCGACATGGAATGGAAGAACTACGTAAAAAGCTCGGTTGTTGGAATGTGAATTGTCAAATTCGGTGTATTTCCACTGAGTACGCGAAGGAACTTGCCCCCCTTCTTGCAGCGGTGTACCGTAGGTCTCTAGAAGAGCGTAGCGTTCCAAAGGATTGGAAAAGGGCACAGGTCATCCCCGTTTCCAAGAAGGGACGTCGAACAGATATGCTGAACTATAGACCTATATCTCTAACATCTGTCAGTTGTAGAATTTTGGAACACGTATTATGTTCGAGTATAATGACTTTTCTGGAGACTAGAAATCTACTCTGTAGGAATCAGCATAGGTTTCGAAAAAGACGATCGTGTGAAACCCAGCTCGCGCTATTCGTCCACGAGACTCAGAGGGCCACAGACACGGGTTCCCAGGTAGATGCCGTGTTTCTTGACTTCCGCGAGGCGTTCGATACAGTTCCCCACAGTCGTTTAATGAACAAAGTAAGAGCATATGGACTATCACACCAATTGTGTGATTGGATTGAAGAGTTCCTAGATAACAGAACGCAGCATGTCATTCTCAACGGAGAGAAGTCTTCCGAAGTAAGAGTGGTTCCAGGTGTGCCGCCGGGGAGTGTCATAGGACCGTTGCTATTCACAATATACATAAATGACCTTGTGGATGACATCGTAAGTTCACTGAGGCTTTTTGCGGATGATGCTGTGGTACATCGAGAGATTGTAACAATGGAAAATTGTACTGAAATGCAGGAGGATTTGCAGCGAATTGACGCATGGTGCAGGGAATGGCAATTGAATCTCAATGGAGACAAGTGTAATGTGCTGTGAATACATAGAAAGAAAGATCCCATATCATTTAGCTACAATATAGCAGGTCAGCAACTGGAAGCAGTAAATTCCATAAATTATCTGGGAGTACGCATTAGGAGTGATTTAAAATGGAATGATCATATAAAGTTGATCGTCGGTAAAGCAGATGCCAGACTGAGATTCATTGGAAGAATCCTAAGGAAATGCAATCCGAAAACAAAGGAAGTAGGTTACAGTACGCTTGTTCGCCCACTGCTTGAATACTGCTCAGCAGTGTGGGACCCGTACCAGATAGGGTTGATAGAAGAGATAAAGAAGATCCAACGTAGAGCAGCGCGCTTCGTTACAGGATCATTTAGGAATCGCGAAAGCGTTACGGAGATGATAGATAAACTCCAGTGGAAGACTCTGCAGGAGAGACGCTCAGTAGATCGGTACGGGCTTTTGTTGAAGTTTCGAGAACAAACCTTCACCGAGGAGTCAAGTAGTATATTGCTCCCTCCTACGTACATCTCGCGAAGAGACCATGAGAGAAAATCAGAGAGATTAGAGCCCACACAGAGGCATACCGACAATCCTTCTTTCCACGAACAATACGAGACTGGAATAGGAGGGAGAACCAATAGAGGTTCAAATGGTTCAAATGGCTCTGAGCACTATGGGACTTAACATCTGAGGTCATCAGTCACCTAGAACTTAGAACTACTTAAACCTAACTAACCTAAGGACATCACACACATCCATGCCCGAGGCAGGATTCGAACCTGCGACCGTAGCAGTCGCGCGGTCCCGGACTGCAGCGCCTAGAACCGCGTGGCCACCGCGGTCGGCACCAATAGAGGTACTCAAGGTACCCTCCGCCACACACCGTCAGGTGGCTTGCGGAGTATGGACGTAGATGTAGATGTAGATCCAAGGACTGTGTAGTACGTGTATAAAGGAGACGGGTTACAGAATACTGCTCCCCATTGTTGAATACTGCTCAAGTGGTCTGAATTCTCACTTGGTGAATTTGAAAGTAGACATCGAAGAAGTTCAGACACATACTGATAGATGTTTTACTGGTAGGTTCGACCAACACGAGGTGAATATTACGTCAATTCTCTGTGAGTAAAACTGGGAATCCGTGATGGGAAAAAGAAGTTCTTTGTGCGAAACTGTATTGAGAAAGTTTAGAGAACTGGACTTTCCGACAGACTAAAGAACGATTCTACTGCCGCCAGTGCACATCTCACGCAGTGGCTGCGGAGACAAAACAGGGTTTGTACGGAAGGGTATACATTACCTGATCAAAAGTATCTGGACACCCCTACGTAATGTGGAATTAACCAGCAGACATCGCGAGAGGCGGAGGCGTCAGTACAAAATGAGACGGAGCACGTTGTGTTGTCGGCACAGAAACAGTAATGGCAGAATGGGTCATTAGAAGAGCTCAGTTACTTCGAAATTTAACTATTAACTGAATGTCGCCTGCGTAACAAATACATCGGAGACATTTCAACCCTTCTAAAGCTGCCCAAGTTGCCTGTTGGCGATGTGACTGAAATGGAAACGCGAAGGAACACCCACGGCTGAAACAAGACCAGGAAGGTCGAACACTGCGGAGCGTGGTTACGACAGTCGACTGAAATCAGTGGAAGACATCAACCGTCAGTTCCAAAGCCCTACCAAATAGCACAATGACTGTGCTTAGTTAAAAACAATTCAATACAATGGTCGAATAACTCCACATAAACAACACGTTTCTGTAGTTAATTCTAAGCAACGTTAAAGGTGATGTAAAGAGCGACGGCGCTGGACAGTGGATGACTTGAAACCTGCGAATTGGAATCATGAATAACGCTTTATCCTGTAGCAGTAGGACGGAAGCCTTTGGTTTGGCGATTGCGAGGATAACGGCAAATGCCATCATGTGTAGTGTCAACAGTGAAGTACCGAGTGGGGATGCTTTTCGTTATTAACGTGTGCTCACCTTATTGTACTTAAGAAAACGCTGAATGCGGAAGCATATGAACACATTTTGTATCGCTGTGTACTGTTATATTTGAGCAATACTTCGGAGACGATGAATGCATCAGCAAGGCAATTCACCCAGTCGTGAAGCAATGTCTGAAATGGGCTAACCTGCCCAGAGTGCCGACCCGCTCCCTTAGCGACAGCTTTGGGATGAATTAGAACGTCAGCCTCACTCCGGACTCCAGCATCCAACATCACTCTCTTCCCTTCTTTCGCCGCGCGGGGTATCCGTGCGGTCTCGGGCGTCTTGTCACGGTTCGCGCGGCTGCCCCCGTCGGAGGTTGGAGCCCTCCCTCGGGCATGGGTACGTGTGTGTGTTGTCCTTAGCGTAAGTTAGTTTAGGTTAGATTGAGTAGTGCGTAAGCCTAGGGACCGATGACCTCAGCAGTTTGGTCCCATAGTCCTTAACACAAATTTCCAAATTTTCCCTCCTTTCGGTTCTTAATGAAGAATGAGTTGCTATTCCTATGCACACATTCAGACCTCAAAAAGTTGCCATTAGAGTTCAAGCCGTCATAAAGGCGAAGGCATTGGTTTGATGCGGCCCGCCATGAGTTCCTCTCCTATGCCAACCATTTCATCTCAGGGTAGCAATTGCAACCTACGTCCTCAATTATTTGTTCGATGTATTCCAATCTCTGTCTTCCCCAACAGTTTCTACCCTCTACAGCTCCCTCCAACATCACAGCAGATAATCCTTGATTTCTTTATAGATGCCATTTACCCTTCTTTTACAGTGTTTGCCATATGTTCCTTTTCTCGTCGTTTCTGCGGAGAAGCTCCTGATTCCTTATCAGTCTACCTACTTTTCGACATTCTTCTGTAGCACCACATCTCAAAGGCCTCGATTCTCTTCTGTTTCCGTTTTCCCGTTGCACATGTCTCCTACCACGCAGTGCTGTGCTCCAGATATACATTCTCATATATTTCTTCCTTAAATTAAACTCTGTGTTTGATAATAGCAGATATCTCTTGTCCAGGAATGCCTTTTTTGCCAGTGTTATTCTGCTTTGTACGTCCTCCTCGATCCGTCCGTCATGGGTCATTTTGCAGCCTAGGTAGTAGAATTCCTTAACATCAATCCTGATGTTAAGTTACTCGTTCTCATTTCTGCTACTTGTAATTACTTTCGTCTTTCTCCGATTTACTCTCAATCCGTATTCCGCATTCATTACACTGTTCATTCCATTCAACATGCCTTTTAGTTCTTCTTCACGGCAGATAGAAGTGTTATCAGCGAATGTTAACGCTGATATCCTTCCACCTTGGTCCGCAGCTCGTGGTCGTGCGGTAGCGTTCTCGCTTCCCGCGCCCGGGTTCCCGGGTTCGATTCCCGGCGGGGTCAGAGATTTTCTCTGCCTCGTGATGACTGGATGTTGTGTAACGTCCTTAGGTTAGTTAGGTTTAAGTAGTTCTAAGTTCTAGGGGACTGATGACCATAGATGTTAAGTCCCATAGTGCTCAGAGCCACTTGAACCATTTGAGCCTTCCACCTTGAATTTTAATCCCAGTCTCAAACATTTCTTTTATTTTCCTCATTGCTTCTTCGACGTGTAGATTGAATAGCAGGGCAAAAGACATCTCTGTCTTACACCCTTTTTAATCCATGCACTTCATTTTTGGTCTTCCACTCTTATTGTTCCTTCTTGGCTCTTGTACGTATCGTATATTGCCTGTGTCTCTTTATAGTTGACCCTTACTTTTCTCAGTATTTCGAACTTATTGCACCATTTTACTTTTCGAGCGCTTTTTGCAGGTCGACAGATCCTATGAACGTGTCTTGACTTTTTTTTTCAGTCTTGCTTCCATTATCAACCGCAACATCAGAATTTCCTCTCTAGTGCCTTAACCTTTCCTACAGCCAATCTGATCGTCATATAACGCATCCTAAATATTCTTTTCCATTCTTCTGTATATTATTCTTGTGAGCAACTTGGATGCATGAGTTGCTAAGCTGATTGTGCGATAATTCTCGCACTCGTCAGCTCCTGCAGTCTTCGGAATTGTGTGGATGATATTTTTCCGAAAGTCAGATGGTATGTCGCCAGAGTCATTCTTTCTACATACCAACGCGAATAGTCGTTTTGTTGTCTTTTTCCCGAAAGTTTTTATTAATTCCGATCGTTCCTGCCTTACTTGATTTTAACTCCTCCAAAGATCTTCAAAATTCTGATTCTAATATTGAATCCCCATCTCTTCCAAATCGACTCCTGTTTCTTCCTCCATCACGTCATCAAGCAGGTCCTCTACCTTATAGATTCCTTCAATGTACTCTTTTCACCTATCTGCTCTCTGCTCTGCATTTAACAGTGGAATTCCCATTGCACTCTTAATGATACCATCCTTCTTTTTAGGTCACCGAAGGAACTTTTGACTTTTCCATATGCCGAGTCAGTCCTACCGACAATCATTTCTTTTTCGATTTCTTGATATTTTTCATTCAGCCGTTTCGCCTTAGCTTCCCTGCAATTCCTGTTTATTTCATTCCTCTTCTTTCCTCGATCAACTGAAGTAATTCTTGTGTTATTCATGGTTTCTTCGCAGTTGCCTTTCTTGTATCTAGGTTCTTTTTCCAACTTCTATGATTCCCAGTTTTAGAGATGTCCATTCCTCTTCAGCTGAACTGCCTGCTGAGCTATTCATTATCACAGTATTTATAGCCTTAGTTAACAACAACCCAGTTCTAAGCAAAGAAGGGAAAGCAGAAAGGTGGAAGGAGTACTTAGAGGGTCTATACAAGCGCGAGGTACTTGAGGACAATATTATGGAAATGGAAGAGGATGTAGATGAAGATGGAATGGGAGATACGATACTGCGTGAAGAGTTTGACAGAGCACTGAAAGACCTGAGTCGAAACAAGGCCCCGGTAGTAGACAACATTCCATTAAAACTACTGACGGCCTTGTGAGAGCCAGTCCTGACAAAACTCTACCATCTGGTGAGCAAGATGTATGAGACAGGCGGAATACCCTCAGACTTCAAGAAGAATATAATAATTCCAATCCCAAAGAAACCAGGTGTCGACAGATGTGAAAATTACCGATCTATCAGTTTAATAAGTCACAGCTGCAAAATACTAACACGAATTCCTTATAGACGAATGGAAAAACTGGTAGCAGCCGACCTCGGCGAAGATCAGTTTGGATTCCGTAGAAATATTGGAACACGTGAGGCAATACTGACCTTACGACGTATCTTAGAAGAAAGCATTTGTAGACTTAGAGAAAGCATTTGACAATGTTGACTGGAATACCCTTTTTCACATTCTAAAGGTAGTAGGAATAAAATACAGGGAGCGAAAGGCTATTTACAATTTGTACAGAAAGCAGATGGCAGTTGTAAGAGTCGAGGGGCACGAAAGGGAAACAGTGGTTGGGAAGAGAGTGAGATAGGGTCGTAGCCTCTCTCCGATGTTATTCAATCTGTATACTGAGCAAGCAGTAAAGGAAACAAAAGAAAAATTCGGAGTAGGTATTAAAATCCATGGAGAAGAAATAAAAGCTTTGAGGTTCGCCGATGACATTGTAATTCTATCAGAGACAACAAAGGACTTGGAAGAGCAGTTGAACGGAATGGACAGTGTCTTGAAAGGGGGGTATAAGATGAACATCAACAAAAGCAAAACGAGGATAATGGAATTTAGTCGAATTAAGTCGGGTGATGCTGAGGGAGTTAGATTAGGAAATGAGACACTGAAAGTAGTAGAGGAGTTTTGCTATTTGGGGAGCAAAATAACTGATGATGGTCGAAGTAGAGAAGATATAAAATGTAGACTGGCAATGGCAAGGAAAGCGTTTCTGAAGAAGGGAAATTTGTTAACATCGAGTGTAGATTGAAGTGTCAGGAAGTCGTTTCTGAAAGTATTTGTATGGAGTGTAGCCATGTATGGAAGTGAAACATGGACGATAAATAGTTTGGACAAGAAGAGAATAGAAGCTTTCGAAATGTGGGGCTACAGAAGGATGCTGAAGATTAGATGGGTAGATCACATAACTAATGATGAAGTATTGTATAGAATTGGGGAGAAGAGGAGTATGTGGCACAACTTGACAAAAAGAAGGGACCGGTTACTAGGACATGTTATGAGGCATCAAGGGATCACAAATTTAGCATTTAAGGGCAGCGTGGAGGGGAAAAAATCATAGAGGGAGGCCAAAAGATGAATACACTAAGCAGATTCAGAAAGATGTAAGTTGCAGTAAGTACTGGCAGATGAAGAAGCTTTCACAGGATAGGGTAGCATGGAGAGCTGCTTCAAACCAGTCTCAGGACTGAAGACCATAAGAACAACAGTTAACAATGAGCGTATCTCTTCATTCCTTAGTGCTTCTATATCCCCCCTCTTTGAACACTGATTCTTTCTGACAAGTCAAACTTCAGGCTACTCTCCATCGTTACCAAATTGTGTGAGTCTGTGTCTGCTCCTGGACATGCCTTACAACTCAGTATCACATTTCGGAATCTCTGTTGACGATGATGTAACCTAACTGGAATCTTCCCGTACCTCCCGTCATTTTCCAAGAATACCTCCTCCACTTGTGATTCTTGAACAGATTTTCACTATCAGTAACTTGATTTTTATGGCAGAGCTCGATTATTCTTCTCTCTCGTTCCTACTACATATCCAATATTCTCCTGTAACACTTTCTTATATTCCCACCCATACAACCGCGTTCCAATCCTAACTGAATATGACATATTCATCTCCCTTTACGTAGTGAATTACCAGTTCAGTATCCTCAAACTTTTTCCATCCGTTCGTCCTCTGCTTGCGACGGTGGCGTGTATATCGGAACTATCGGTCTCTGTGTTGGTTTTCTGTCAGTAAGGATTAGAACAACCGTCTCACTGGCCTTGTAACATCACTGACCTTGTAACACAACAATACAGTGTCCACATAATTTTTTTCTGCTTTGTTATATATGTACACTTGAATGAAACGTATAAATACGTTGTGTGAATTATTGTGGTGTATGTATGTTTTAAGAATTTCGTGTATGTAAAATAACCAATGAATTGTAGAACGCGCATTGGCCAATTCAGGGAATATGGTTATGTAAACCAAAGAGGTTATTGTTAATGTCGTACCGTCGCAGAGCACAGGAGTGCAAAGCGTTCGGACAGTGTGTCAGGTGGTAAGGAGAGTCTGTTAGTAGCTAGCGAGCGGGTTGGACGAAAAGGAGGAATTCTGCTGCCAGGCTTGGTTCACTGCAAGATCGCACGTTTGGTATGACCAGGCATAATGTGGAGAAGTAATTGGCACAGCGCAAAGTATCAAGGTTAACTAGTGTTTGAGAAGACCGCTGGAGGCCCAAAGTTAACTGTAGTGAAGATCCTGTGGCCGACATTGTTGTGGGATAATAGACCTTGCCTCACCGACCGCACCGCTATGATGTAACTCCCGGCCAGTTTATCATTTAGAATTGTAAAAGACTTGCCAGTGTTCTCCGCGAATCGTCAAATAATAAATACTTTAGCAACTTACGTGTGTTAAGGTGTGTAATCCTCAGTAACAACAACCTGACAGGATTCTCTTCGTATTTATAACCAACCGAGTGTGTCTTCAATGAACAGAAAGTAAATGATGAGAAGAGCGAAGTTATCGAATTGATTATTAGTTTAATTCAAAGCAAACAAAAAATTTAGTTTTTTTGGACTTGCTAACTAAGTGCAGATTATTGACAAGTAATTTGAGAAAGTGGTATATTTAACAATACTTCCTGTTCAGACAGTTTTGTATGACAAGTAATTTATGTTACAATAAGTTGAAGGAGCCAACTCCGTAATCATTTTAAAAACCAGTTATTATTGTGGAGCAGTCAATTTAAATACTAAAATTATTCTTTTCGATAAGTTTTCCTTTTGCAAAAGTGTCTAATAGCAGTTACTATTACAGTGAGAAACGCAGTTCAGATCTTGCGTAGGTAGTGTAAAGAACTAGTAATTAGTTTCATGAAGTAACTGCAAGTTTGGTTTTTGTTCACGACAAATTTTTCTGGGTGATCACTGTGTTTTGACAATGATCGCGAGTCAATGCTTTTGCGTCTGTCCATGCAGGCCAGCATATTACAATACTAAGTGAGCTAGCGACCGTTCATTTACAGTAGTTTTCAAACAGAGTCAAAATTAATCCATCATTTCGGACCAAAATTTCGCTAGCTAGTTTCTATGTTATTTTGTACATTTTTTATTTCTGCAGATTGTTACTGCGCAAAGTAAATCGTACAATAATGATCAAGTTATAACAGTATCTGACTTCTTACAGGTAATACTTTCATTTCGGATTCGATGCATTATCGCATAGCCGGCCGGGGTGGCCGAGCGGTTCTATGCGCTACAGTCTGGAACCGCGCTACCGCTACGGTCGCAGGTTCGAATCCTGCCTCGGGCATGGTTGTGTGTGATGTCCTTAGGTTAGTTAGGTTTAAGTAGTTCTAAGTTCTAGGGGACTGATGACCTCAGAAGTTAAGTCCCATAGTGCTCAGAGCCATTTGAACCATTATCGCATATTAATATTAAACCATTAGTAACACGGTAATTCTTTAATTAGTCTACCACCCAGAGAGGAAAAGGGTTGTTATACTCTGTTCACAGTAACTCACATTCTGCCATGCCTTCCTATTCACAACGAATCCTACTTCGGTTGTACCGTTTTCTGTTGCTGTCGGTGTTACCCTATACTCATCTGTCCAGAAATCCTTGTCTTCTTTCCATTTCATTACACTGACTACCACTGTATCTAGATTGAACTTAAGCATTTTTTTCCCCTCAGGCTTTCTACGTTCCCACTATATTCAGACTTCTCACATCCACTGTGTCAAAAGCCTTACTGAAGTCAAGGAACACGGCATCAACCTGAGCGCCGTTGTCCACTGCGCTGTGGATCTCATGGAGGAACAGGCCGAGCTGAGTTTCGCAGGATCTCTGTTTGCGGAATCCATGTTGATTTTTATAGAGGAGATGTTCAGTTTCAAAGAACGTCATAATTCTTGGCATAAAACATGTTCCATAATTCTACAACATATTGACGTTAACGATATAGGTCTATAATTCTGTGGATCTGTCTTAAGGCCTTTCTTAAAAACGGGAATGACCTGCGCTTTTCTCCAGTCGTTAGGTACCTTTTGTTGCTCAAGCGATCTACGATAAATTACTGCTAGAAGGGGAGCAAGTTCATTCGCATAACCTTTATAGAATTTATAGGTATCTCATCCGGTCCTTAAGCCTTTCCACTACTAAGCGATTGTAGCTGCTTTTCAATTCCGCGATCGGTTAATTTAATATCTGCCACTTCGACGTACGCAAGACGATTGAAAGGAGTGACAGTGTTACGATCTTCCGCCGTGGAACAACTTCGGAAAACCGATTCAGTATTTCGGCCTTCTCTTTGTCATCTTCCGTTTCGGTGCCGGTGTGGTCGCTGAGAGAATGAATAGATGATTTTGACCCACTTACTGATTTCAAAAATGGCTCTGAGCACTATGCGACTTAACTTCTGAGGTCATCAGTAGCCTAGAACTTAGAACTAATTAAACCTGACTAACCTAAGGACATCACACGCATCCATGCCCGAGGCAGGATTCGAACCTGCGACCGTAGCGTTCGCTCGGCTCCAGACTGTAGCGCCTAGAACCGCACAGCCACTCCAGCCGGCTTACTGATTTCGCATACGACGAAAATCTCTTAGGGTTTCTACACAGGTCGGTTGAAAAGGTCTTACTTTCGAAATGATTGAAAGCTTCTCTCATTTCTCTCCTTACGCTCATTTTCACTTCGTTCAGCTTTTGTTTGTCAGCTAGTTTTTTACTTATCTTGAATCTGAGATGAAGTGCTCTTTGTTTACGTAGCGCTTTTCTAACAAGGCTATTAAACCATGGTGGATCTTTCCCATCCCTTAAAACCTTACTCGGAACATACTTGTCTAGGGCATATTGAACAATGTCTTTGAATTTTTTTTCCATTTGTTCTCCACATCTTCGTCCTCATCGCCGAATATTTCATGCTGACTGCTGAGATATTCAGAAATCTGTATCCTGTCACCCTTTCTTAACATTCCTTGTAGGACCCGTCGTCGTAGACGCTGTCACAGCCTTATGATCACTGATACCGTCCTCTACATTAACTGAATCTTAGATCTGTTTGTTGCCAGGAGGTCTAAGACGTTACCCTCACGAGTTGGTTCTCTAACTACATGCTCAAGGTAATTTTCGGACAAGAAATCCAGAACAATGCCAGACGATTCCCTGACTCTGGCACCAGTTTTGATGGCACAACACTCACAATCTACACATGGCAAGCTGAAGCCATCCCCTATTACAACGGCGTGATCAGGAAAATTACTAATGATATTCTGCAAGTTCTGTCTGAAGCGCTCTACAACTACAGATCCTGGCCCAGGTGGTCTATAAAAGCATCCAATCACCACAATCACCATTTTTGACCGTTCTTTGATACTCAGTTCCATCCAGATTAATTCACATTCGGAATTCGTGATAACCTTGCTAGATTTAATCGATTTTTTTACTGCAATAAACACGCCGCCACCATTGGCGACCACCGGCCGCGGTGGCCGAGCGGTTCAAGGCACTTCAGTCCGAAACCGCGTGACCGCTACGGTCGCAGGTACGAATCCTGCCTCGGGCATGGATGTGTATGATGTCCTTAGGTTAGTTAGGTTTACGTAGTCCTAAGTTCTAGGGGACTGATGACCTCAGATGTTAAGTCCCATTGTGCTCAGGGCCATTTTGAATCATTGGCGACTGACCTATCCTTACGATAAACATTCCAGACTGAACTTAGGATTTCGTTGTCACTGACGTCTGGTTTCAACCAGCCTTCTGTTCCAATACTGTATGTGCAGTATAACCTCCAATAAGCGATTCTAACTCTGAGACCATTCCTTGGACGCTTCTGCAGTTTACTAAAATCATATTAATCTTTTCTATCGCTGATCTGCGAGGGCCAAGATTCTCTGAGGTCGCTGTGGCTGATTTAACAGGCAAATCGTGTTTTCTCCCAAGGGAGGGGTCCTTTAAGCTAAAAAAGCCCCATGTGCACGCCACACGTAATCCGCTACCCTAGTAGCCGCTTCATGTGTGTAGTGCACGCCTGACCTATTAAGGGGAACCCTACAATTCTGCACCCGATAGCGGAAGTCGAGAATGTTGCATCCGATAACGACGTAGAGCCGTCTGATCCACTGGTTTAAACCTTCCACTCTGCTCCAAACCAGAGGACAGCGATCAACCCTAGGTACGATGCTACAAATAGACAGCTTAGCCTGCAACCCGTGTGCGTCGCTAGTTGCCTTCACCATATCAGCCAGCCGCCGAAAGGAGCCGAGGATGGCCTCAGAACCCAAGCGGCAGGCGTCATTCGTGCCGGCATGTGCCACTACATGCCGCTGGTTGAACCCAGCGCGCTCGATAGCGCACGGATGAGACCTCCCGGCAAACATACCGAATGCACACTGGAATTCTTTCTCGCCTTGCCTGCTATCTCCCTGAGGGGCTCCATCACCCACCTAACATTGGAGCTCCCAATGACTAGCATACCCACCCTCTGTACTTGTCCGGACTGGGCAGGAAAATCGACCGCTGGCCCAACAGGTTAGGCATCCCGTGCTGGCTCAGAGTTATCATCAACACTGGGAAGCACCTCGTACCTGTTGCTAAGACGTAGGGAGCCAGCCGCACGGCCTGTTCCCTTATTCGCCTTCTGCCCAGTGACACGCGAACCCACCACTGTCTGTCACCCACTCTGAAGTGAGGACGGACCAGGCAGACGTTGCGTGTCGGAAGCCACAGTGACTTACGGGCCACCAGGGGATTCCAGCGACACCAAAGGTGTCGCAGGTCTCGTCACTGGCGCCCCGACGTCACCGCAACTTCGAGCATTATCCAGAAGCTTGTCGACGGAAGCCAACCCAGCTTCCAGCTGTTTACGGACAGCAGCCAACACTCCTTGTGTTCGCTCACAACAAGCACAGCCCCTAGCCATATCGTAATGTGTATGAGAGAGCTATGAGGTCTCAAATGGCGCAACTGAGTTTGAAAATATACCAAAGGTGAATAAAGTAACACGAAAAGTTGATGTGTAGATTTTTCAGCGAACTCCGAGACCGGCAACCTATTAAATAGAAACAAATTTCTCTACGCAGAAAATTTACCTTTACCGAGCGAGGTGGCGCAGTGGTTAGACACTGGACTCGCATTCGGAAGGACGATGGTTCAATCCCGGGTCCGGCCATCCTGATTTAGGTTTTCCGTGATTTCCCTAAATCACTCCAGGCAAATGCCGGGATGGTTCCTCTGAAAGGGCACGGCCGACTTCCTTCCCCATCCTTCCCTAATCCGATGAGACCGATGACCACGCTGTCTGGTCTCCTTCCCCAAACCAACCAACCAACCAACCTTAAATAGCCACACTACACAAGGATGTTCACAAGACTTACGCAAAAACATAAACTACGATTAATTTTCTAACCACTAGTCTACACAGTTTGCAAAAGCACATAAGCAAAAAACAAAGACTTAACTAATTTACAGTTTATCACACAAGTGCTGCTGCTGCCCTGCTGCACGACCTCTCGGCTCGGCGGCTGCCGCTACACTTCGTCCGAAGCAAATCGACGGCCACGAATATCTTTCTTCAGGGTTCCAAAAATATGGAAATTGCATGTGGACAAATCTGAACTGTTACGGAGTATGTGTGAGGGCTTCCCAGTGAAACTTCTGGAGCGTATTCGAAACAGCCTTGGCAAAATATGAGTGGGCTTACATTTACCGGCATGAGCGGGCCCACCTGTACCCGGGTGGGCAGATAGATGCCAAGGAAATGTAGTGTGTGTACGAAAGAGGTCTCTTGCGAAACCTTCGTACGACCAGTTATCGCTGTTTGTGATGAATTAACAGAAGAAAAGAAATGATCCAAGCAAGAGATGCACAATTTGTCATAAGAGTCTCTAGACAACGTGTGAGTTTACAAAACTGCTCCGGGGGACGTTACAAAAGAGACAGCGTGTATCGTGAATAGCATACTAATATAATTACGATAGCACACATTACAAAACGATTTAAGAAGGTACTGCCTCCAATTACATACAGTGGCCACGAGACTAAAATCAGAAATTGTGGCCGATAAGAAGTCTTTGGCATACCTTCCCTGAGAGGAATTCGTGGCGGGACGCACCGAACCAATCAGAAGACTGATGACTCGAGGAAAAAAGAAGAGCAGGAAGGGTGGGGGACAAAACACTTATACCCTAAGTAACCTCCTCCACTCACAACACGGTGCCTTGCGGACTACAGATGTAGATGCAAGGGTACAGTGCACTCACTTACCTGACAGTGACGCGGTATAGGAAGTTCGTAATTTTCTGTGACTGTTCACAGGCAATGCTGCCAAGAATACTCTACAAAGTGCAAGAGCAGCTGAAAATGATCAGCGCTTGGTGGAAAAACTAGCAGCGGATTGGCAGCATAAATAAACATATTGCATTGGGCTCAAAGACACACAGACCCGACCTCGTTTGACTACACGACATGCTACCATCGTGGATTCCGCCACAACGTAAAGTATGTGTGAGTGTCTGTAAGGAGCGATTGAAAGCGGAACAACACACAAATCTTACTGTCGAAAAGCAGACAGCAGACTGAACCGAACAAAGGATCTGTTTATAATTCCTTCGCAAAGGAGGTTGCTTATACTACACTCGTTGTACCAGTTCTTTAGTATTGTTCGAAGATATGGTACTGTTATTAAGCTGAATAACAAAACATGTAGAAAAGATTACGAGTCAAGGTACCTTTACTTTCTGTGGCATACGTTTTGCATAATGACGACGACAGTCAAATTAGAGAATTACAAGGTTACACAGAATGGAATCTATCATATTTCCGTGTACACTACCCTAGAAGGGAAAAAATCATTCTGGTACTAGATATGCACTCTTTCCCACACTGGCTCTCCTCCCCTCCCTTCACCACCCTTCCCACCCCTCCCCTCCCCTCCTCTCCAACCCCCTCCCCTGCACTTCCTCCTCCCCTTCCCCCTCACCTTCACCCTACCCTTCCCCCTGCCCCTTCCCTTCCCTCTTCCCCTCTCTTCCCCCTTCCCTTCCCTTCCCTTCCCTTCCCTTCAATTCACACTTCGCTTCACCCTTCCCTCTCGCTCCCTTCCCCTCCCATCGCCACCCCTAGCCCCCCTTCCCTTCTCACCCCTTCCCGTCCCTTCCCCCCCCCCCCCCCTCTCTCTCTGAGTGTGTCTTCTATGTGCATTGAATAGTTCCTTAATCTGCCAGCTTCTACCTCATGTTATTCTTATGTTCCAAGTGTCATAGTCCCTGACAATGGTTTCTGTTACCTGGCGTCCTTCATGACAATGCCATCTTATGGTTTACAACAAAGGAAAACGCTTTACTATACGAGGTGTGGCTAGAAAAAAACCGGACTAGTACTGGTGAAACAATAAAACGAATGCAATAAGGCTGAAAGTCACGTGGCCTGTCACGTGACTCTCGCTCCGCCTACTGCTCGAGTTTCATCTGCCTCCTGCACTCAGTCTGCCCGTGGCGTCTGTTTTAAGTAGTTGACGTTTTGTCTGTGCGTCGGAAAATGTTGAGTGTACAGAAAGAACAGTGTGTTAACATCAAATTTTGTTTCAAACTAGGAAAATCTGCAAGTGAAACGTTTGTAATGTTACAACAAATGTACGGCGATGATTGTTTATCGCGAACACAAGTGTTTGAGTGGTTTAAACGATTTAAAGATGGCCACGAAGACACCAGTGATGACACTCGCACTGGTAGACCATTGTCAGCAAAAACTGATGCAAACATTGAAAAAAATCGGTAAACTTGTTCGACAAGATCGCCGTTTAACAATCAGAGCAGTGTCTGAGTTAACAGGGGTGACTTGTTGTCTTGTCGAACAAGTTTACCGATTTTTTCAATGTTTGCATCAGTTTTTGCTGACAATGGTCTACCAGTGCGAGTGTCATCACTGGTGTCTTCGCGGCCATCTTTAAATCGTTTAAACCACTCAAACACTTGTGTTCGCGATAAACAATCATCGCCGTACACTTGTTGTAACATTACAAACGTTTCACTTGCAGATTTTCCTAGTTTGAAACAAAATTTGATGTTAACACGCTGTTCTTTCTGTACACTCAACATTTTCCGACGCACAGACAAAACGTCAACTACTTAAAACAGACGCCACAGGCAGACTGAGTGCAGGAGGCAGATGAAACTCGAGCAGTAGGCGGAGCGAGAGTCACGTGACAGGCCACGTGACTTTCAGCCTTATTGCATTCGTTTTATTGTTTCACCAGTACTAGTCCGGTTTTTTTCTAGCCACACCTCGTATTATGGTTGTAGGGACTTGGGGCCCAAAATCTTATCAAAAAGCAGTTTGCAGCCTTTGACTTCCATAATATAATTTCGGATAATCAAAGACAACAAGATTTTAAGAATCTTTAAAAAACAACACATCCAAAGTTATTACTTTTATAAAACCATAACACAATCCAGTGGATTTATCCCCTATATCAGACAAACCGTAATCATGGAACCCATTGGTCTTTCGATCCAGATTAGAACCCTGTAGCTGAACAGCATTTACAGAAATACAGAAATCTGCTATGAATTCAAAATGATGCTTCCCTTCTGTTGCAGCACGCCAGAACCGCCGCCACTCCCCTGACCAATAGTTCAACAGCATAGAAGGTGTATAAAGCGTGTTTTCCTTTTACAGAAGCAGCATTACATGAAGTTCATCTGCACAGACGATGTCCTCGTATACGTAGGACTTAGATATTGGTTTCATTAACCTGCAACATGTATATGTTACACATTGGAAACAACGACATTTCATCAGTTTAACAAATGATATGCAAGCAACCAGAATGAGGTCAGTGGCGTCAGACTGCTACCAACACTATTCGAGAAACACCTGTCTATTACTTTTAAAACAGTATTGACACATTAAATTCAGCACCTTGTGTGTGTGTGTGTGTGTGTGTGTGTGTGTGTGTGTGAATTTCTAAGGGGTCGAACTGCTGAGGTCATCGGTCCCTGGACTTATGCACTACTTACACTAACTTATGCTAAGAACAGCACACGCACCCATGCCCGAGGGAGGACTCGAACCTCCAGCGGGAGGAGCCGCGCGATCCGTGGTATGGCGCCTCAAACCGCACGGCCACTACGCACAGTGTCACCTTGTCTCCGAGCCACAAATAGACTCTGTATTTCACAAAAGAGAAACCTTGACAACAGCAGTGAACAGTTCCGAGAGGCTTTTCAGTAAACTGTCAGCAGAGGGACTCTACAATCACACCTTAATTCAAACGTTGGCTTCGTATGTGCTTACACTGCCACAAAATGCAGCTGTCATGTCTTCCGATCAAGCACTCATACTTTTGCAATAACACTGTTTGAGCAGGGCTTCAAACACTCAACTTGTTTCCGGCCAATTCCCTCGGCCCACCAGCCGAGCCGTGCCCGTCATGTTTCCGGCTTGCCCCACTCCAGTCGATAACCACCTCTCGCCACTGACCACCGCGCTAGAGACCCTCACAAAGCTTCCCAGCCCGAAAATAGGTCACTGTCCCTTGATGCAATTCTCGATAAGTACCAGCAAGGCACATCTCCCTGTGTGCATCATGAGGAGTCTTTAAACGCTTTGCAAAAATTATTAATTGGCACAACAGCTGTAAGTAATTTCTTTATTGAAACACTACCAGTTTGGTCAAACAGGTCATTCTCAGACATAACATTTTTTTATCTCTCTCGTATTACATTAAGTGCGCCTCGTTTCCTTTATGGATGTATTCTGAATGTGGCATTTATTCTTTTATTCACACCTAACAGCGATGACCACCCTGATAATGTCTCACTCAGCTCACTAACAGCGGCACTCATTTGTTTGTAAAATGTGTGCAATTTCCCAAGGCAATCACTTGTTACGTCGCTCCTAGATTCGACTTTCTCTGGCCGCATGCCGTAAGTAACTTGAAGCTCTTCTGCAACATCGTCGTTTTATCTGTTTTCCGACTTTCGCTTAGTTGCTCTAAATTCGTGGAGGTATGTACCGTCCATGCAACTAAATGAAGGCAGTATGTTTGTTGCTACACACGTTTCCCTTCATTTATTTGGGAAGTATCATCAGTGGCCTGAAACACATCTTTCTTTTAATACATGCAATAAACGTGTTATGTGACAGATATAATATGCTGATATATTACAATTTGTTGTGTTTTTCTCTTGCGTTTTAGGTTACAAGCAACTTTTGTAGCACAAGTTCCGTATTGTGAATGTACCGTTCGGTGTACTTACGATTTCGAGCGCTGTTAACACATGTATGTGTTCCTGGAGATGTATTTGTTGCTCTTCATACTCCACCTGGCCGAATTATGGCGTTGTTTATACACCTTTGTCACATAGCATGTTTCACTTTCACATCCATTAGGTGATTAACGTATGTGTGTTTTCAGTGTGTAGTGTTGCCAACTGTTGTTGTGTGTTTGTCTGCACTTGGTTTCTGTTGTGTTTGATGTTTTTCAGTTGTTGTGTGTGTAAGAAGACTGGGCTATGAACGTCCCCTGCCACTACCGGCGTATTGCTGTGGCTGCAACCTGACTGCAAAATTGTACATCATTGTGGTGATTCGACCTATTATGCTGCCATTCACTAACAATGTTCTAGTGTGTGTTTTCCAACAGGATAACGCTCGCCTACATATCGCTGTGGTAACGAAACATGCCCTACACAGCGTCGACACATTGCCTTGGCCTCCCCAATCGTCAGATCCGTCTCCAGTCGAGCACATATGGAGTCATTGGATATCACCAGTGTCATCCGCAACCATCATTAACCGTCCTTGTAATGACCTTCCAGGTGCATCAGGCATGGAACTCTATGACCCAAGCCGGCCGGAATGGCCGAGTGGTTCTAGGCGCTACAGTCTGGAACCGCGCGACTGCTACGGTCGCAGGTTGGAATCCTGCCTTGGGCATGGATGTGTGTGATGTCCTTAGGTTAGTTAGGTTTATGTAGTTCTAAGTGACTGATGACCTCAGAAGTTCGGTCCCATAGTGCTCAGAGCCATTTGAACCATTTTCTATGCCCCGAAGTGACATCCGACACCTGCACAACGCATTGCATGAATGCTTGCATGCTTGCATTCAACATTCTCTCGATTACACAGGTTATTAACGTACCAGCATTTGACATTTTTAATGGCTTATCTCGCGCTTATCTTAACCTGTGCTGTTGTAATGTTAGTAAAATACATGAACTAGACAAATGTATTGCCGAAATCTTATATCTCTACATTAATTATTTCTTGTTTTACGATTTTTACCGTCAGTGTATATCAACAATTTGAGCAGGCTGTATTACCTCGTACAGAGAAGTGAATGAAGAAAATACATAAAAAGAAGACGTTGTGAATATGAGATTTCCAACACGAAGTATAGTAGTTCGTTTTATAAGTCTTTGAAGAAGATTAGACTACTTTGAAAGCTGATCAAAGATAAACCTGTCCGGGTAGTTTAAAATTGGCTGTTGGATAGGGACTCAAACTTTGCCTTTCGCGGGCAAGGTAGGAAGAAATGGGATGAGGTACTGATGGAAGTACGGTTGTGAGAGTGGTTCGCGATTCGTGATTGGATAACTGAGTTGGGAGACTACCTGTCCGCGAACGGCGAAGATCTCAGCTTCGAGTCCTGGTGCGGCACGCAGTTTTAATCCGAAAGGAAGTTCCAGATCGGCGCGCACACTCGTCTGCAGAGTGAAAATTCATTCTGGATCTTAAAAGATCCTGCATCATTTCGTTGGATCTTTGTCAACCACACTAACGAACTGTTTTCTTCGTGATCCTGGAAGTCCTAACGGTCCGTCACTTTATTAACCCCTCACAAGAACTTCTATCTTTCAGAATCCCACAGGACGTATTGTAACCTACCCCTCACTTATCGACCTTAATAGCAGTGAAAAATTAAACCACGTGCACCTAATGGAAATTTGGGAAAAGCAATCGTCACCGAAGTTAATTTGTCGGTAAAGAGGGAGAAAAGTGTTACATCTAAATGAAAGGAAAAATGCAAATGAAATTGGTAGAAATTAATTTTGAGAAAAGGGTAAAATTAATAAAGAAAGTAAATGTGCGGTCATTACATTAACAATTAATTGGCGTTAATTAGATATTTGAGATTTGGACAACTACTATAATAACTGAAAATGAAAGATTAATGCACATATAATTAGCACTAAAAGCGTGGCAACTGAAGGTTGACACGTGTTGTGTGAAAACTGAATGTTTGTCAGAAGTAATAAATTTCGCTACACTCTGACTTAATTTAGCAAAAGAATTAATAAAACCGGAAAATTGAAAGTTAATTTAGTGATTGAAATTAATAGTGAACTTTGTTTCTGAAGCACTACGAAATTAGATAAAATAAGGTTAGTCTTGGGCTACCTCAACAATCATTTCAAAAGCTACTTGAATCTACGCAATTTAGAAATAAGAGATTTAACTTTGAACTTGAATTAAATGATTCTGAACAATTAACAATAGTAAAATTTAGTACATACAAAGCTGAGCTGCAGTCACAGGTAAGCTAAAATATGGTAATAAAACTCGCACTCTTAATTTCTGCTTGTGTAATCTAAATATTGTAGCCAGCTATGAATACTTTAACTGAACTTTGAAATTAAAGCATTGAAATGGAATAATATTACTTTAATGCTGGCGTGTGAATTTCAACGACACTCGTGTTCATTCCAGAAAAGGAAGGGACCCTGCTTGGTAATGCAATCGGGGCAATGAGCAACAAAGGTTCATGCTAAGTTGCTGTATTTTTGTGATGCAACAGTTTGAAAAGCGCCATACAGTTCTAAAACTTTACATGCTTTTAGTCTTCCTTGTTGGTTGATTCAAGGTTTGCAGTCGTCGATCGGGGAGGTGGCGACAGTCACTCATTGTCGACCGTCGCTGTTGCAGAGGCTGGATGTTTGCGCGCCTTCTTCTCGACACGATCACCAGGCGAAACGGGCTCTTGATGTGCGCCAGCTAATGCTTCCCGTCCGCGACACCGTGTCAGAAACTATCATAGCAAGTCGAGCGCAATTACATGCTGCCAAACCCCGAAAGCGCGGCAACTCGCGGGAGCGTCACACAACACACCTGCTCCACCGCCCTACTCCAGCCAGACTCTGCTCTGCCCGCGCTCCACGCGGCAGAGTTAACACTACCAGAGATCGTAAACACTTTGGTTCTCCACACGACCTATCGATGTAATCGTTCGATAGCATAGTTTTCCCACGGCCAGACCCAGCATAAAAATACAAATAATATTTACAAAACAAACCAATTATAAAACTTCCTGACAGATTAAAACTGTGTGCCTGACCGAGATTCGAACTTGGGATCTTTGCCTTTCGCGGGCAAGTGCACTTGCCTGCGAAAGGCAAAGGTCCCGAGTTCGAGTCTCGGTCGGGCACACAGTTTTAATCTGCCAGGAAGTTTCATATCAGCGCACACTCCGCTGCAGAGTGAAAATCTCATTCTGGAAACATCCCCCAGGCTGTGGCTAAGCCATGTCTCCGCAGTATCCTTTCTTTCAGGAGTGCTAGTTCTGCAAGGTTGGCAGGAGAGCTTCCGCAAAGTTTGGAAGGTAGGAGACGAGATACTGGCAGAAGTGAAGCTGTGAGGACCGGCCGTGAGTCGTGCTTCGGTAGCTCAGATGGTAGAGCACTTGCCCGCGAAAGGCAAAGGTCCCGAGTTCGAGTCTCGGTCGGGCACACAGTTTTAATCTGCCAGGAAGTTTCATATCAGCGCACTCTCCGCTGCAGAGTGAAAATCTCATTCTGAAACCAATTATACATCGACATAAATGCATATATATAGTAAAAAAATTACAATATATAAAGGCACCGAAATGTCATATCTTCACGTAACAAAATAAGGAAAAAAATTTATAGTACAATAGATGGAAATAGGAGGATATGCATTTCCGGCGTTACAGCATCTAGCCAAAGTGTACCAGCTTTCTATATGAAACTAAGCACAACAACCACTTTAAAGAAGAAACCAGGTTTTCAGACACCAAACTTCCGTCAGTGTTTACAGTTGGCAACGAATCCCATTATAGTATTGAAGCTTCTACAGACGGCTGTCAAGCTACAGTGATGTTAAAGCTCGTGAGCACTGTAAACTTTGGACTTCAAACATCTTTTCTACTTAGTAACAGTAAATTGCCTCAACCGTTGCCAATACATTAGAGTCAAGTCTGAGAAGGGTACATACAGATATCTGATCTGTAAATAACCGCACAGTTGCCCGCGAAATATCCTAGTTGTGGGGTGAAGAGGGAAGGGTGGTTGGGGCTTATCGCCTCGTCGACGTCGAGGTTATCAGAGACTGAGCACAAGCTCGAAAAGGGGAAGAGTGGGCAGGAAATCAGCCATGATCTTTCAGAGGAAGCTTTTTAGCATTTACCTTCAGCTATTTAGAAATAACGAAGAACTAATTAGGAATGGCCAAACGGGGATTTTTATTGCCATCCTCACAGCTACCAGCTACAGTCACACACTTGGCGAACAGATGGCGAAATACTGAATTTGTTGGAATTTGCGAAATACTGATTTTTTTGGAATCTCTGGAGATCAATAAACTCCTGGTACATTAACTCAGATTAACAATTCTCCTCTGCTAAACCTCTTTCAAGTCTGTCATAGGTACTTTTTTTCTTTCTTCTGTCATTATTATCGCTGTCTTGGACTAAGTACTCAAATCTTTGATGGTGTAGCATAGCTGTGTTTGATAATAATGTTAAAAAGTAAATGCAATTTATTTCCTTTTCTCTAATGGATAAATATGTTTTCTTATTTTTACACTCACGTTCAGAAAAAAACGGAGCACCTTGAACAACTAGAGGTAGGACGTTCATGTTCACAGGAGATGTACATTAGTGTGTTCTACAGAAATGATTAGCGTTTGAGCCATGTCGGCCCCCGGGTTCAAGTGATTTCCCTAAATCACTCCAGGCAAATGCCGGGATGGTTCCTTTGAAAGGGCACGGCCGACTTCCTACCCCGTCCTTCCCTAATCCGATGAGACCGATGACCTCGCTGTCTGGTCTCCTCCCCCCAAACACAACCAACCGGGTTCAAGGTCAACATCGATATCGCGGCGCAACACTACCTACCCGTGAAATGTGCCTGCCGTTCCCGTTGTCGCTGTAAACCGAAGGTAATGGATTAGAGCGACTTGTACTCTGGCGCAACAGTGGAACAATGAACGTCCTACCTCTAGTTGCTCAAGGTGTTCTATTTTTTTTCCGAACATGAGACTTTAATATGGAAAATTTTTTTTTATCTGCATTTGTAATATTAACTTATGAGAACTGTTAAGTAAATCGTGAGAGTAACGAGGGAGCAATGTTATACAGTGATGGGGTGGTATTGTGTGTGTGGGGGGGGGGGGGGGGGAGGGGGATTTAGCGCGACACTATGGCGGGATTGTTGATTTGAGATGCAAAAATTTGCAGCGTCGGCCGGTCAACAGCGAATCGTCGAACCTAACGATTGACGATTGGAATTAATGTCGCAGTGCGTAATGAAAGTAATGGCTTGGCTCTGAGCACTATGGAACTTAACATCTTCTAAGTTGTAGGGGACTGATGACCTCAGAAGTTAAGTCCCATAGTGCTCAGAGCCTTTTTTTTTTTTTTTTTTTTTTTTTTTTTTTGTTAAATGGCAATGCAGTTGTCTTTGCAGTATAACCGAGAAGAGACTTCACCAGCGCACTTCGTCATGGAAATATGACAGAGTTGCTGCAATAACTTTATCAGCAACATCGCGAGCCGCCGTCATCATCTCAAAAAAAAAAAAAAAAAAAAAAAAAAAAAAAAAAAAAAAAAAAAAAAAAAAAGACTCTGAGCGCTGTGGGACTTAACATCTGAGGTCACACAGAATTCAGCATTTCATACTGCAAATCGTTTGTTTCCATTATTAAACTATTACTTCTCAGTAAATAAAATTGCTGGAAGTGAACTATTAACTTTCAATGTAGCTTTGTTGACTTACCATTACGTACAAGAAGTTTTGTTTTACTTAAACTATCTTTTTCTTCACAATTAAAGCTGCAGTAGTTGCATATATTTCACGTGCTTCTTGAAGGTAACTGTTACAAACGCGTGTGCAGTGGTAATATCGAAGTGAGTTGGCATACTTTAATGTTAGGTAAGGTCGCGGCGTCCGCATTGAGTTTCTGGGCATCGACCAACAGAATTTAAAGAAATCTCCACTTGGCGTTGTGTAGAAATGTTGTCTGTAAAGTCCTGTGAGTGGCACTAAATTTGCATATCATTTATCAGATTTTACACAACTGTTACTTAAGATGGATGCACTTTTCTCTAGCAAAGGGAACATTTAGTCACAAAATACTACCCGCGCACAACACTGACGTATGTCTCCTATTAAAATATTTCATGTAAATCGTCCGAAATAATTAGGCTTCATACATCAGCAAATAAGAAATTGATACTACGTAACGTGCTGTGAACACTATTTTTAAAGATTCAATGTAAGTTGAATTCTGTCTTTTAAAGTAGATTCGGGACCAACGGTGCATATTTATTTCCATTCATTTATTTCTAACAACATTTATGTTTGTTAAAATTCTCGATTCAAAACTGCCGCGGAGATATTTTTGCTAAGATGGCGGCAGACAGATGATAGTCAATTTGTCTATTATTATTCTCGATTTATGTTACCAAGGTTAATATATTTAGATAAAACTCTTTAAGCCTTTTGTCTCTATTCTTTACCATTTAAAATCATTTTCAATGATAAATACCGACATATTTTTTATACCAGCTACTAGTAAACTCCGCTGTAAGTTACTAGCGCTAATGGCTGCGCTCCTAATTGCGGAGCTGAAAATTAACACTTAAAAACGTTAATTAGATTGGATTACAATTGAAATAAGTACAAATCCACGTCTAGACAAGAGCGACTATATTTTTCAAATAATAATTAACAATATATATAAATATAGGTTTTGTCTTTCCAGACCTCACACGTCTCACGTCCGGACAGTTCATTGGTTAGTACAGGAAGAACAACTGAACAACAGTTATCACAGATAACAAAAAAATAGATTATAATTGTCGTTGCCCATGAGTGTAGTTCTCTGACAATAATTTTATTTCACATAGAAATTAAATTATTACAGAAATAATGAACTAATTATCGTCATTTTTACGCGATACAGTCTTTTTATACGTAGTATCGATAATATTTGTTGAAGTTTGTTCACTTAGTTCATTTTAACATCTTGTGGCTAGAACATAGTGTCATGGATATTACAACGTGACAGCTGTCAAACCACACAAGCTATGTTTACATCGTACTTAGTCATTTTATCATACTTTCATGAGCAATAACTTCTTTGTTGTTGTTTACAGGGATTAGAACGGATTTATAGCCTAACTCTACTGTGTTTACAGGATTAGTAACAGTTTTGTGTGATTTGCATAACTTAGTGACTAGGTGAAATCCACGTTCATACGATTCGGAAGTAAAACCAACTCTTCTGGAAGGGAAATAACTGGACATCCACTCAGTTAGGTTATTTCTGACAAACCCTCGTATAAATATACGGTCTATAATTTAACGAAGTATACCACTGAGAACAGTTTTTTCCAATGTTTCCTATGCTGTTTGTTCCAGTCTTTACGTACATTTTTCATCGTACTTATTTACTTTATTTTGATTGTTAATGTATTCCAAATTCCTCTTCTTTTATCATAGGTACACATTCCCTAACGTAAAGTGTAATTCCTCATACTTAGTGATACAGTTGAGTTATGAGTTTCCAATTAAATTAAAATTGTGAAAGACATCTTTTACTCTACTTCTGTGTCACCTTCCACGCGTAATACATTTTCAAGCTAGTCTTCAATATTCTAGAGGATATATCTTCTGTTTATTATACTGTGACTGTCAGTCTAGTTTAAACTGACATCTTCTGTCGTTTTCTCAAATGTACGCTCAATTAGGAGACAGAATTAGCCTTCTTTACAGATGACAAATGCATTATGAATCAAAAGAAAGAAGCATCAGAGAAAATAGTAAATTATGTTCTTGTGAAGGTTATTGAATGGTTTTGCATAAATGGGCTAGCTTTAAACGTTGAAACAAATGCATTTCACTCAGCTTTGTACTGTCAAAAATAGCCCACTTCCCAGTAACTGAGTATACGAACAAGAAATGATGATAAACAGGATAGAAAATTGTAAGTTCTTACGTGTGCATATTGATAAAAACAAACCATGTAGGAAATTTGTAAAACGTTTATATTCTCATCTACATCTACGTGATTACTCTGCTATTCACACTGAAGTGCCTGGCAGAGGTTCAGTGAACCACTTCGAAGCTGTCTCTCTACAGCTCCACTCTCGAACGGCGCGCAGGAAAAACGAGCACTTAATTTTTTCTGTGCGAGCCCTGATTTCTCTTATTTTATCGTAATGATCATTTCTTCCTACTTAGGTGGGTGCCAACAGAATGTTTTCGCAATCGCAGGAGAAAACTGGAGATTAAAATATCATGACATGATCCCGTCGCAACGATAAACGCCTTTGTTTTAATAAATGCCACTCCAGTTCACGTATCATGTGTGTGGCACTATCTGCCCTATTTCGCGATAATACAAAACGAGCTGCCCTTCGTTGTACTTTATCTATGTCATCCGTCAGTCCCACCTGATGCGGCTCCCACACCGCACAGCAATACTCCAGAACGGTGCGGACAAGCGTGGTGTAAGCAGTCTCTTTAGTAGACCTGTTGCACGTTCTAAGTGTTCTGCTAATGAATCGCAGTCTTTGGTTTGCTCTGCCCACAACATTATCTATTTGATCGTTCCAATTTAGGTTATTTGTAATTGTAATCCGTAAGTATTTAGTTGAATTTACAGCCTTCAGATTTGTGTGACTTACAGCGTAATCGAAATTTAGCGGATTTCATTTAGTACTCATGTGAATAGCTTCACACTTTCCTTTATTCAGGGTCAGTTGCCACTTTTCGCACCATACAGCTTCTTCATGGATTCCCTAAATCGTTTAAGGCAATTACCGGGATAGTTCTTTTGGAAGGACATGGTCAGTTTCTCTCCTCACCCTTAGCCTTTCAAGCTTGTGATCCATTACTAATGCCCTTGTTCTCAAAGGGACATTATATTCTAATCATCCTTCCACCATTTCAAATCTGTTAGGGGTTACCAACAAATATGAAAATTTATAATTATTTTGTGTTGCATATTCTTTGCAGATGTTCGCTTTTCACGCTTGATCTAATGGGGATCTATAGGTATTCAACAATCAAATCGACTGGAGTACAAACAAGGCGAATACAGTCATCTTACCTGTCAGATACCGAACTGATAAAAGACATCTTAAATTCTATAAATGCACTAGAGAAGAAACTCGCTACACATGTTGGTACTCGTTTGGACAGTAATTTTGCGTAGTACAAAATGAAGTACAGTATTACTTTCTGAATCCAAAATAAAAGACACTGCCAAGATCTGCTTGAGGCTATTTGTTCAGCGTTGAATGGAAGTCCCTTAACTTGGCTAAAATTTTCCGAAAATGCGACCGAGTGATATCTAAATGCACTCGCTGAAGGCGACAATGCATTCATCAAATCAGCTTAGGGTGAGTTTCAATTGACTAAAGTATCTTGTGGCGTAAACATTGATGAACGATCAAGAATACAACACGACTGAACACATTAAAAACACACAAATTCCGAAAGAAAAGATTGTACAAGTTTTATGAACGAATTAGTATTCAATTCAGGAGTAAATTAACAACTCAAGTGGCGAAACTCATTGATCTATAAGCACACGTGGTTGCATCTTCTTAGGTCAAAGCCGACTTCCCCAAAATCCATTCTAAACACGAAATTAATTAAATGAAACCAAAAATGTAATTGTGGAAATGACTTGATTATATGTAAATTGAAGGTGAAGAAGGGAAGGAAAGGGGATGGATCACTGCTGTCAGCTGCATTGAGACATTGTGCGGAATCGGCGGCGACGAGTGAAAATGTGTACTGGACCGAGATTCGAACCCAGGATCTCCTGCTTACTTGGCAGGTGCGGTAACAACTGCGCCATTCGGGACCCTCTGTTATCGCAGCTGTACGGAATATCTCGTCTCGCCTCACAGCCGATCAAATGTTCAAATGGGTCTGAGCACTATGGGACTTAACATCTGTGGTCATCAGTCCCATAGAACTTAGAACTACTTAAACCTAAGGACATCACACAACACCCAGTCATCACGAGGCAGAGAAATCACAGCCGATCCACACTTCCATCGAGTGCCACCTATCCGCAGACACCACACAAATTCATATAATTTCATGTAATAACTTGAGTTGTAGCTTCAAATGGAAACCTGTTGAGACCTGATACATGACGGAATATCAACTCAAAGCCTAACTCAAAAATGTGTCTGTTGAGTACTACTTCATACGCAACGGTAAGGAGAGGTGGGCTACAGAGTAGTGCACCAGCTGTCATCCTAGGGGGCTGGACAGGAGTAGAAATGATTAATGAACACGTAAATACAGCATACAGAGCCACGCAGGGTGGCGTCACAGTTTGAGGTGCCATGTCTCCCGCTGCAGATTCGAGTTCTCCCTCGGGCATGGGTGTTGTGTTGTTCTTAGCATAAGTTAATTTAAGTAGTGTGTAGGTCTAGGGACCGATGACCCCAGTAGTTTGGTCCCTTAGGAATTCACACACATTTGAACAGTAAGCAGAAGGTATACTTATAGCTTTCCCCGAGCGCTGCGAAGAAACTTTGCAAAAGAACAAACAGGAATAAGGTCGAGCTATTATAAGATGCAAAGAGATTGTGCAGTATGAGGCTCCCACTACCACTGCACGAGCAAACTATCGAAGGCTGACAAACTTGAGACTGCAACTGAGAATGAAGACTGTCGAAGACTGCGACAGACAGATAGACAGTCAGACAGACAGACTGGGCCATGTGGCTGTCCCTGGCCACCCTGTATCGCAGCGGTGACAGAGGGCGTTTGTAATCGGAGATGCTGAAAGCTTGGCTCAGTGGGCGCACATCATTGGATCTGTCGGGTCCCCATGCAACCACTATTGATGTATATCGAGAACGTGCGTTTCCGTTGCTAACTGTGAAACGCTGGTGAGTATGGTATCGTTGTATGACACTACACAATCAGTAAACTGAAGAAAGATTGTTTACCTTACTTATAACGCACTGACCACCAGAAAAGTCCCACATCGTTTACAGATTCCTGAGGGCCCATTCTCGTTAAGTGCACGCAGAAACAAGAACCATTACTTTCTCGGCAACTGCCTGACAGCAAGGATGAAAAGGAACAGAATATCGCTGACATACCCTATGTTTACTGTCAGTTGTACAACTATCAAAATATGTTTGATATAGCTCTTGCACGCTGGACTTTACTCTCTTTTTGCTAGTGTAACTTTAAAATCAAACTGATTCATCCATCCACTCACTCGATGAAATTTGGAAGGTGGATCAAAATTGTTCCGGCGTAACGTCAACCGCCGGCATGCCGGTCAAGAACGGTAGAGCAGAGAGAGAGGGCTGTGAGACGTCAGCCAATAGCACGCTGACCGACCCCTCTCTAGGACGACATCGAGACAGCAGCGGCCTCTAGGTGAAGAGAACATAAGCGCCGCCCCATCAGACCGTGGCCCAGTTGGAGACTAGCCATCCTACAAGCTCTACAATAGCGACTTAGGAACTCTATAACTTCACTTGCACTAGACATCGTCTGTCTGCTGAGATTTCTTATTTTGTCTGTCGCCCATTGCTTGTCACAACATTGTAATGTCTCAAAGTTAAGTATTGTCATTTATCTTATCGTAATAAAAATTCATTAATGCGATTTGCTGGAATTGTTGTCTAGCGATCCGAGAAAGCAAGTTTCCTAGGCACCCCATATTCGATGAGTAGGCAGAACACAGTTGACGACGAGATGGTCAATGGATCCCATAGCAACAGCCACCACAGATTTTCTGTTTTCTTTTCGTGGGCTCTTGTGTTTTGCTGGCGCCTTAATTCTAGATTTGCTTCTCTGTTGCGGGGGTTTATTTACATGATGTAACAGTATCTTTTATAGTGTTTTCGCTAATCAGTGTTTTCAGGTGAGCATTGAAGAAATTTTCTATGCTTTTGTATTTATTTTTATTGCATACTTTGTCTGTTTATTGCCTTTGTATCTTCCAATATGAGCAACCCACCTATCCCACCCCCTGCTCAGGCGCCACAGCTCCAAGCGATAGATGCAACGCAGCTAATGCAGATGTTTCAGTTTCAGTGTCAGCAAATGTCGACACTGCTAAACATGGTGCAGCAGCTATTGGCCACTGCTGCATGCCCAACAGAACAACAACCACTATCCGTGATTCCAAGAGCTGTACCGCCTTTTCGCCAGTTTCATGAACAAGAACAGGAATGGCTCGAGTGGTTGCAACAGTTTGAAGCCCATGTAATTGCTCACAATATACCAGGTGCTGTGAAACTCCCTTATCTAGTGTCCTCGGTAGGAAGTGCAGTGTTTAGACTCGTTCAGGAACTACACTCCTGGAAATGGAAAAAAGAACACATTGACACCGGTGTGTCAGACCCACCATACTTGCTCCGGACACTGCGAGAGGTCTGTACAAGCAATGATCACACGCACGGCACAGCGGACACACCAGGAACCGCGGTGTTGGCCGTCGAATGGCGCTAGCTGCGCAGCATTTGTGCACCGCCGCCGTCAGTGTCAGCCAGTTTGCCGTGGCATACGGAGCTCCATCGCAGTCTTTAACACTGGTAGCATGCCGCGACAGCGTGGACGTGAACCGTATGTGCAGTTGACGGACTTTGAGCGAGGGCGTATAGTGGGCATGCGGGAGGCCGGGTGGACGTACCGCCGAATAGCTCAACACGTGGGGCATGAGGTCTCCACAGTACATCGATGTTGTCGCCAGTGGTCGGCGGAAGGTGCACGTGCCCGTCGACCTGGGACCGGACCGCAGCGACGCACGGATGCACGCCAAGACCGTAGGATCCTACGCAGTGCCGTAGGGGACTGCACCGCCACTTCCCAGCAAATTAGGGACACTGTTGCTCCTGGAGTATCGGCGAGGACCATTCGCAACCGTCTCCATGAAGCTGGGCTACGGTCCCGCACACCGTTAGGCCGTCTTCCGCTCACGCCCCAACATCGTGCAGCCCGCCTCCAGTGGTGTCGCGACAGGCGTGAATGGAGGGACGAATGGAGACGTGTCGTCTTCAGCGATGAGAGTCGCTTCTGCCTTGGTGCCAATGATGGTCGTATGCGTGTTTGGCGCCGTGCAGGTGAGCGCCACAATCAGGACTGCATACGACCGAGGCACACAGGGCCAACACCCGGCATCATGGTGTGCGGAGCGATCTCCTACACTGGCCGTACACCACTGGTGATTCTCGAGGGGACACTGAATAGTGCACAGTACATCCAAACCGTCATCGAACCCATCGTTCTACCATTCCTAGACCGGCAAGGGAACTTGCTGTTCCAACAGGACAATGCACGTCCGCATGTATCCCGTGCCACCCAACGTGCTCTAGAAGGTGTAAGTCAACTACCCTGGCCAGCAAGATCTCCGGATCTGTCCCCCATTGAGCATGTTTGGGACTGGATGAAGCGTCGTCTCACGCGGTCTGCACGTCCAGCACGAACGCTGGTCCAACTGAGGCGCCAGGTGGAAATGGCATGGCAAGCCGTTCCACAGGACTACATCCAGCATCTCTACGATCGTCTCCATGGGAGAATAGCAGCCTGCATTGCTGCGAAAGGTGGATATACACTGTACTAGTGCCGACATTGTGCATGCTCTGTTGCCTGTGTCTATGTGCCTGTGGTTCTGTCAGTGTGATCATGTGATGTATCTGACCCCAGGAATGTGTCAATAAAGTTTCCCCTTCCTGGGACAATGAATTCACGGTGTTCTTATTTCAATTTCCAGGAGTGTATTTCCTAACGCCACTCCGAGTGAACTTTCATGTGATCAGGTTGTAGATTTGCTAACTAACTATTATGACCAACAAGTGAATGTGGAAGCAGCTAGGTACCAATTCTTTAACTGCAAGAAATAGAAAAACTTTTCGCGAGTGGGTAACACATTTGAAGGGTATGACAAGGAAATGTGAATTCAAATGTGCTTGTGGTGCTTTATATTCAGATGTTATGTTGCGTGATGCGATCGCATACAATGTAACTGATGTCAAACACAGAGAACAGATTCTGAAACAGTCCGATTCATCATTTCAGCAAGTAGCACAAATATTAGATCAGTACGATTCAGGTGCCGTGTCGGCCGATAAATCTGGGCGGCCACAGATTTGTCAGGTTGAGTCGCCGCTTGCTCATGACCGGCCCCTTAGCCAGTGGCACCTAGCACACGGCACGCCGCATAAACAATTCTCTACGCCACATAAACAGGTGAACGGAATTAAGTCATGCCCTCAGTGCCAGTCGCGAGTCGCGGCACAAACACCAAGACTGCCCATCCTGTAAGTATAGTGTTACGCTTCCGGCGAGAAATGTCGTGTACAATCTCTATGTCTGCGACAGAACTAACATAAGAATTTTGCCCACTCTCAAAATTCTAGTCAGAAGGCCCATGTAATTAATGCAATATATTCAAAGCCTGCTGTGGACATTAGCAAAACTAGCAAGCAAACAGTTTCTTCAGTGCTATGCCAGTCCAGCAAACATTTTATACATTTGCGTATAAGTGGAAAACGTGCGAAATTTCAGTTGGACATGGCTGCCTCTGTTACAATGCTGAATGGTCAAACATAAGAACTGTTAGGCTGCCCACGCCTGTCTAAAATTAGCACGCACCTGGCGGCTTATAATGGACACAACACTCCTATTGTCAGAAAATTTACTTTGGCTGCCATGATCGATTGCTTACGTGAACTGTAACTTTCACTGTGCTACAATCACATGATTGTGAGAATATATTTGGTCTTGATTAATTTGATTTGCTTGGCTTTAAAATTCAGGACAATGTGTTGTCAGTGACTGCATTCATTGCCACAGACAGTGTAGCTAGCTTGCTGAAAGAATTCCCTGAACTCTTTTCTGAAGGCTAAAAATCTTGTTGCTCATATTATAATGAAAGACAATGCTCAGCCAAAATTTTGCCAGGATAGAACTCTTCCCATTGCATTACAGGACGAAGTCACTGCTGAACTTAAACAAACGCAAGGTAGCGGAGCTATTGCGCCCATACAAGCTAGTCAGTGGGCACGTCCACTGGTTTTGCTCCCCAAACCTTCAGGTCGCATTCGCCTCTGTGTTGGCTTTAAATCTAGAGTCACCCCCCCAGACTGTGATTGATACTTATCCATTGCCACTCTCAGAGGATCTCATGGACAGATTAGGCGCTGGCCGCTACTTTTCTGTAATTGATTTGCATGCATATCTTCAAATACCATTAGAAGAATAATCTCAAAAAGTGTGTGTTGTGAACATTCATTTAGGCTTGATTAAATAATTGCGTTTGCCTTTTGGCAGTGCTTCCGCACCCACTATTTTTCAGTGGTATTTGGAACAGCTGATTGCTCAAGTACCAAACAGTTCAAACTATTTGGACGATATTGTCGTAGCTGGTCGTAAACTTGAAGAACATATTGAAAATCTACGTGCTTTGTTTCGTGTGTTATCTGATGCAGGACTAAGTGTGAACTGGACAAGTAATTTTTTTAAACCTGAGTTGCAGTATCTTGGTCATGTCATAAACAGTCATGGTTTACATCCTCTTCAGTCACATTTGTTAGCCATACGTGATTTGCCAGTTCCTCATCACGTCACAGAATTGCAGTTAGTCTTAGGGAAAATGAATCATTATATCCAGTTCATACCGAATGCTGCACAAATCGCAGCTCCATTGCATCGCTTTTATCGCAAGAATGTCCCCTTTGTTTGGACAGATGAGTGCCAAGAAGCTTTTCAAAAACTTAGAGATGCGTTGCTAAGTGATCGATGTTTAATTGTTTGATTCACTTTGATTCTGACAAACCAGTCGTATTGCAAGTTGATGCTTCCTCTTGCGGAATCGGTGCAGTGCTTTCGCACAGATTTGGTGACAAAAAAAGACCTATCGCTTTCGCATGAAAAGTGTTGTCCAAAGCACAGTGCAACTCTTCACAAATAGAGAAAGATGCATTAGCTATTGTGTATGGTGTCACCAAATTCCACCATTATTTGTATGGCAGAAAATTCTACACAGTAACGGATCACAAGCCATTGCAGTCCTTGTTTCATCCGACGAAGACGATTCCTGTACGAGCTGCCCGAAAATTGCATCAATGGGCTTTGTTGCTGTCTCAATAACAGTATGAGATTGTGTATCGTCCGACAGCTCAACATGGTAATGCGGACGCACTTTCACGTCTTCCGATTGACCCTGATACAGATTGTGACGCTTCTGCTGCATCTTGTTGTCACATCGATGCTGAGTATTCTTAATTGCTTCAATCATTTCCTCTGAACTATCGGAAAATTGCACAGGTCACGGAAGCTGATTCAGATTTGAACATTCTGCTAAAATACATTTGCATATTGCATAGCATAAAGAAGTCTGTAGGGCCCCGATACTTTGCACGTAGGCATAGTCTCGCTATACAGAAAGGTGTGATTCTTGTTCAGAATGACAGTAGCCAGTCACGTGTTTGATCCCTAAAGCTTTAAAAATAAGTGTTGCTGTTACTTCACTAAGGTCGCTGGGGGATTGTTCGTGCGAAAGAAGTTAGTGCGTCGACACTATACCTGGCAGGGTATGGACACCCAGACAGAGCGTCACGCATATGCGGAAAATCAGTCCGCTCCGCCACAAAAACTCTCTGCTTGGCCCAAGTCACAATCACCATGGCAACCTGTGCACATAGTCTTTGCGGGACCTTTTTAGAACACTCGTTGGTTGATTGTGGCAGACTTATACAACAAGTTTCATTTTGCTGTGCCCATGAACTCATCAAGGTAACGTAGCACAATTCAGGCGTTGTCCTCTATTTTTTGCCTCGAAGATTTGCCTGGAGCCGTAGTGTCGGACAACGACCCCCAGTTCACGTCAAATGAATTTGAAACATTCTCTGAATGCAGTGGCAAACAGCATCTAACCTTGGACCGTTCCATCCACAATCCAACGGCGAAACGGAACATTTTGTCAGAACCTTCAAGCAGCAGTTGGCTAAACTTCGCACCGCACTCACCAGGGATCAAGCATTGTAACTGTTTCTCGCCTCCTATCGTCGCATCCACCAGATGGACCATCGCCGGTGGAGTTGCCTTACGGCCGCCGGCATCGGACACTGCTCCACCTTCCTCAGCATCCGGCGCCGAAGGAAGGCCGAAAGTATCGCTTCGCTCCTCATGATACTGTGTTTTACAGGGTTTTTAGTGGCAGCAGACGGTGGGTGCGATGCGAGATTCTTCGCCGACTTGGCGATGCATGTATCTCATTTCAGGCCCAGGCGGATTGCAGCGCCGCCATCACAATCAAATTCGCCGCTGTCATGTGCACGGTGATCCTTCTGTGTCTCTTCGCCCAGATCCACGGAGCCCAAGAACAGCGCGGCCACAGTAGCCGCGAGAGGGTGTAGACGAAACCTTCGTCTCCTCCGCCTCCTCTCGTCCTACCGATGGAGCTGGACCCGCCCACACCGCAACAGCCAACGCCCTCTATATCTGGTTAGGGGCCTCAGAAGGTGGACGCGTACCCTTCTGGTTGTTTTCCGGGGGACGTTTCCGCCAGCGCGAAGGCCGGATGGCGGGGTACGACCGAAAGCCTGACGTCCCCTGCAGCCACATCTTCCGGTCCAGAGCAGCGTCCACACTCCTGCCTCCCCCGCCGTTGTCGAGCTCCCTATGCGACGGTGGTCCGTCGCTTTGGGGAAGAGGAATGTTCCGGCGTAACGTCAAGGCCCGGCACGTCGGTCAAGAATGGTAGAGCAGAGAGGGCTGCTGGACGACGTCAGCCAACAGTACGCTGACCGACTCCTCTCTAGGACGACACCGGGACAGCAGCGGCCTCAAGGCGAAGAGAAGAACATAAACGCCGCGCCGCCTGGCTACAGCCCAATTGGAGACTAGCCGTTCTACGAGCTCTACAGCAGCGACTTAGGAACTGTGTAATTTCACTTGTATTAGGCACTGTCTATACTGATGAGATTGCTGGCGACACAACATTGTAAAGTCTCTAAGTTAAGTATTGTCATTTATCTTACTGTAATAAAAATTCATTAATACGATTTGCTTGAATTGTTGTCTAGCAATCCGAGAAAGCACCCCATATTCGACGAGCAGGCAGGACACCACAAAAATGGTATCATAGGATAATCCTTCCTCGTAACTGTGAAGCAGTGGGATTCAGTTTGATTCACGTATTTATAGCTCGTTGGCGATGCCAAGCGGCAGATCGTAGGAAACGTACTCCATTAGCCTTCTTTTATTCTTGTTGATATTCATCTTATAACATTTTTCAATGTGCTTTCCACTGCGTTCAACTGATCTTCAAGTCCATTACGGAAATGCAATGTCTTTCTGATACTTAAGTTTTTGTTTCTTCTCCCTGAACTTTAATTGTTTTTCCAAATTTCTCTTTGATTCGCCTTACTGTTACTCAATGTACAGCTGTAGCCTGGTTTCTGTATAAGCTGTAGTTATCCTATATATGGAAGAATACTTGATACGCGGCTTGGGGTGGAAAAGAAATGAATCGCCTTTCGTCAGGAAAATGAAAAAACCCACAAACGTGCTTTGGCAATAGCAAAACTAAGACATCTGATGTACAAACTTACTCTGACTTCCAGGTATTTCCGTATCTAAAACAATTTCTGAATTAAAAACTTTTGAGGCCAATGAAGAGGTTATGGATATTTGGCAGCTCTTGAAGACTCGTGTTTCAGTGGTGATATCTACTTACTGGAATAACGCTTAACGAGATTTCTTGGCGTTAATAAATACTATTTTCGAACAAAATTTAATTATGTACCTAAAATCAGTGTTTCGTTGTCCTGTAGAAAAATTCTCCTGTCTACGTGGCTCATTCGCACGATATTCGTCTGTAACATCACGTTTTTATGCAATTAATTGTTTCGCAATACAAATCAGAAACTCTTTCAAATGCGACACATTATTATCCTGTTTGATTACAGCTTCATGATCAAGAGTTCCAGTAATTACGTTTGACTGATTTGTGTTTCTTACTTTACAGTAGGTTCTTACACTGAGTTGGTGATGACAATTTTGATAGTACTGTGTATCGACTGCTTCGCCAAATGAAATAACGATTATAACGGCCTTTTAAACTTATATACTTCAGTCTCTGTTCGCTAATAAAACGAGGTTTCCGCTGTTGCCGTGTATATCGGTTGTCAGCCGCTAAATGGGAGACACCGGCCATTCTGCTGGTAGTGTCAGGCGCAGTGAGCCGGAGACGTGGTGGGCGTCGTGATATATTGTACAGCGGATGGCAAGGCGCGGCTAGACAATGCGCGCTTGTGCTCATGACTTACACCGCACCGAGGAGAGGCCGTAAACAAAGCCGTGCACAGTCGATGGAGAGGTTACTACTCTGATGCGCGCGCACCTTGCTGCCAGTGCGTGAACATCGAAGACCTGGAGACATTTTACGATCGTACTGTGCTGTTGGGGTTACCAGTTGAGATCGTTTGATCTATCTTCTATGGCAATGCGCCAGAATAGGCAGCTGTCATCATATGTACGGGCAACAGGTTGCCCACTGGTGGTAAGCAAAAATAATGAGTGTTCGTAACATGTATTGTGCGATTTGGAGACAGGACACATTTTTCTAATCCGAATTACCCTGACAGCTATGGAAGGAGAAGCACCTACACGACTGATTGACAGTAAGAATGCAGTTCGACTAACATTTATATGACCGGTTCTCATCAATGTAGACCTTAGAAACAGACAGAGTACTCTTTTCGCTTTATACAGTGAAGGGAAGCTTTTATACAAGGTAGTCAAAAATGGACTGAAAAACCTGTAATGATATCGCCGGGTAGCTTGTGCTGAGAAATAATTGTTAAGAAAAAAGTCGATACCGTCTTCCTTTATCGACTTAATTAGCACCGTTGCGTCTCTTTGGGTTAAAACGACGCAAGGTGCAGCGCAAATGGCTGTGAACTGGAAGGTTGGACCAGGAAATATGCAAGGACAGCCGCATTCACATTTACATACACTGCCTAGTTTAAATCTGGTTACAATCAACAAAACAAGCTTCCTAGGTTAATTAGGAAGCAACTTTAAACAGTAAACAATTTTCATATCTAAGACAATGACATTTTGACTACGTTTATCGAACAACAAAATAATTAATAACAGTGTACTCAGGCAGTCAGCCCTTTTAAATAGCCAAAGCTTATTCCAACAGTAAATAGTTAGTGATTTTATCCCACAACAAACGAGGAGCCTTATTCATAACATTAGTTTTTTTAAATAGTTTAATCCTGGAACAATAATGATAAAGCTGCACTTAAACAGTGGGGCTCAAATAATTTTTCTCCACACAGTATTGATAATAGTTTATGCAAATCGGTTTAAATAGTTAAAAAATTCATCCTAGAACAATAATAATAACAAATCTGCACATAAAAAGCACGGCGCAAATCTTTCTCAAATATGAAACTTCCTGGCAGATTAAAACTGTGTTCCGGAGCGAGACTCGAACTCATTACCTTTGTCTTTGCCGGTCAAGTGCTCTACCGACTGAGCTACCCGAGCACAACTCCTGACGCGTCCTCACAACTTCAAATTCTGCCAGTACCTCGTTTCCTACCTTCCAAATTTCACAGAAACTCTCCTGCGAAACTTGCAGAATCAGCACCTCTGGGTGAAAGTACACTACAGAGTCATGGCCTAGCCACAGCCTGGGGGATGTTTCCAGTCTGTGGCCAACTTTACAAGTTGTAAAGTTTTACCATTATTCCCGTATACGGAGAAGCTTATGATCGTACAGTTCATTACGTTATCAGAACAGGTAACAGCTGGAGCGCTGATAAATGAAGCCAGAGTCATCAGTAATTATAAGGTGCGATAAAAAATTTTCCATTTCAGCGAACTGCTACAGTGTATACGCAACACAGTACAAGCACCAATATGTTGGCAAGAGCTTAGTGTGTCTTTCCGACATGGGTGCTGTGATTGCAGAAACGTGAGCCACAGCGACATTATTATCAAGTGCGTTGAAACAAGACCAACGTGCCATTATTCTTTTCTTGGCTGCAAAGGACAAACTCCAGTAGACATACATCAGACAGTGAAGAACGTATACGTCGCAGGGAATCATTCGAAAACCACCGTTGTGGAATAGTGTGCCAAAATCCCTCTGCTTCTTCACGATAACGCACGTCCCCACATCTCAAATGTGTAACGCAGAAGTTATGTCAACTCAGATGAGAGACACTCGAACACTCGCCCTGCCCTCTAGTCATGATCTTTCCCCAAGTGATTATCAAACCGGGTCCGTTAAAAAAGATCAAGGGTCGACGATTCCTGCCGGACGAGGATGTGCAGCAGGCAGTTACGGACTTCGTCACGCAGCAGAACATGGTACCTTACCAAACGGATATCTTCAACATGGTGTGTTGCTGGGATGATAGCCTGATTGCTCATGGCGATTTTCCCTCACTGGCATATCAGTTTTTAACATACAAAAAACACCTTTCCAGCTTGGCCAAGAAGATACAAACACGAGTGAACCTCTTGAGAAAGCTGGCAGGCAGTACATGGGGAGCAACCACATCAGTCCTCTGAGGACTGGTATACTCTGCAGCAGAATACTGTGCACCAGTTTGGCTGCGAAGCGCCCACGTAGCGAAAGTAGACGTCCAACTGAACTCAGTTATGAGAGTAATTAGTGGTACAGTCCGGTCCACACCTACTTGCTGGCTACCAGTGCTTTCAAACATCTGTCCACCAGACCTCCGTCGAAAGGCTGCTCTTTACAACCTCTGTCAGTAAGTTTCTGAAAACAACTCGGTCCCTCTTCATGACGATTTGCTATCACTGCCCAGGAAACGCCTCAAATCTAGAAGACCAGCATATGAAATGGGAGTCGAAATGCTGTCCACAGGATTCGACCAGGACGCAGAGTGGGAACGTGAGTGGCAAGCTACAAGAACCCGAAACCACGAACTTGTAGACTGTCCAACAGTTCCATTTCCAGGCTTCCACCTACCAAGGGGGGTGTGGGTGCAGTTACACAAATATCGGACTGAAGAGGGTAGGTGAAATACAACATGCATAAGTGGGGCTTTTCAAGTGACAGTGTGTGTGACTGTGGTGACACCCAAACAATCAGCCACATTGTGAATGAATGTCCAATCAGACGCTTCCCTGGTGGCATTGAGAAGCTCCATCAAGCATCCCACGAGGCACTCCGCTGGATCGAGTCCATCAACATCCGAGTGTAGTCTGAGCCGTTTTAAAACTTGTGTACTGTATATAATTTCACATGTTCATTTTTATATATATTTCTTTGTTTTGCTAAATGTGTATTACTGTCATTGATGCATACGATAATAACAATAATAATATCAGTCATGGACTGTACAGCCTTCGAAAGGAAACTTTTTCATCGTTCCTTATAAATCGTGTCTTCTCATTTTCGTACTGACAGTTAAAATGTAACACTCAAGTCATTGAATTTTCTAAGCAATGGGGTTGCAAGGTAAGTTTGGTGGGACTTTTTAATTGATTGAGAATGTTGGCAAGAGCTAGTGTGCTAACAACATTTATTTTCCCAAAAAAGACATGAATTATACTAAACAAGTTATAGATTGAATACCCTAAACAACTAACAGGTGCTTTAATTCTACACTGGGTGAATCCAGGGAGGAAAAGACAGTTTAACTAGGTGATCAGCGAGTCAAGTACTCTAGCCCTAAAAATGTGGATAACGCAAGCTGAATTGATCTGACGGTGAGCAGAATTCGATTGATCAAATCTACTGAAAGTTGCGATTGAGATCTGTAAGTCCTGACAATGTCGGAGCGGCAGTACGTTACCCTGTGTACTTTATGGGTGACGTGACTTGCAGCTGGTGAGATGTATGCGGCGGAGGTGAGATGTGGAGGCGGCACCGGTGAATCGATCGCGGCCACGAAAGAAACGCAAAAATCTCACGGTCTAGCGATCTGGCAGACGGATCGCAACTTACTCTCTACCAGAGCCCTGAATTACAGTAGATTTCAGTGTGTGACACACCCGTTCGCTGGTCGTACCAAGGACCAATTTGGCTCACTTATACGACAGAGTGCACAAGGATAGCAAACGTCAAGACTGGTAAACCAAAGAAATCGAATAAGTGTGCCCTTGGCAAATGAGTCGTCCGAGACGTTTGAAGTCACACTTTCGGTACAGTATGAACTTCACCACAGACTCCCCAGTCCAAACTAATCGCTAGTGAAGTCAGTTTCAGGACAGGTCCCAAGCACCAACCACACATGTCAGAGCTTCGACCAGAAGTCCTCAACAGACCAAAGTCCTGCACCATAGTGCTTAGCACCTCTCTAGAAAAAAATTCCATTTTCCCGCAAAGTGCACAAACGACACTGCTTTCGCCCCATCTTGAGCCAATTACAAGGCCCTAGAGGCGCAAAATCTCCCCTCCCACATGATAGCACAAACTCATATCGAACCAGGGCAAGAGTTAAGAAATCTGCATCTCTGAAAAAAAGAAACCGCCAATTACTGGCTTTTTTTTAGTTTTTTCTGAGGAGGAAGAGATGATTTTTTTTCCAAAATCTTGTCTCTTCCCACAGCAACAAGAAAACAGATGCAATCATAAAAGATCTTTATCTAACTCGCCTGTGCCTTGGAGCTTGTTAGTCCTAGCTATGAGGTGAAATAAAGATTCTATCTATAAACATTTCTCAGACGCCGGAGTTTTCTTATACAACCGAGGCGGTCGAGGGAAGTGCTGCCTATTTGCACTATAGGTGAACACGAAAACATGTGATATTTTACTACATGTGGCTCTACACACAACACCCGGTTTACAACTCCACTGTGTATATGCATTCCTTTAGACCGTCACCCCAGCCCAGGCTTCTGCTGGCACCGTGGCAGGTAGTGTGGCATTGTTCTGCTGGAGCCTTGCCTCGATAAGGGGAGACCCTGTCTGCCCTGAATGGTTGTGGGCCTGTCTGGCAAGATGTACTAAGGGCTGGGCTTACCGCCAATTGCTTTCAGCTCCCAACAAGCCGTTTCTACGAGCTAAGAATCATAAAAAGACCTCATACTTTTAGTGCCCTACCAGGCTGCATCAACGTCTGCTCAGGTCGTTGACTTTCTGGAGCCTCGCTCAAGGTGCATCATGTTGTAATAAAATCTTTAATAATTTTCTGTAAGCGAAAAATAGGTGAGAGAGTAACTTGTCCTCTCTCAGGGTGTTAAATCCGTTTTCAGCAGTCTCACTGTGTTCTATTGTTAATTCTGACTTACGAATTCACATTTATATCAAGTTTTCATAAGATGTTAAAGAAAAAAACAATAGAGAACCCCATGAGATTCTCACACCCAAATCCAGTTGTAGAGGAGTTAGTTAGTTGGCTAGATGTTCAATGGATTATAATTGTGATTTCTGCCTATGACGTGAAACAAGTCAGTTTTACAATTATTTCATCCATCCAAAAAGTTTTGAGACAGATTTTGTTCATAGCGTACAAGCAATGTCAACGCAGTAACTTCCGTGTCAGAACAGATGTGCATTTGATTTGTTACTTGTGAGCAGGCAGTATTTAGTGTGCCTACGACAGTGATGTGTCAATGATGTTGTGCCACGTATGACAATGGAGTAACGAACTAAATATCTCTAAATCAAAAAATGGTTCAAATGGCTCTGAGCACTATGGGACTTAACTTCTAAGGTCATCAGTCCCCTAGAAATTAGAATTACTTAAACCTAACTAACCTAAGGACATCACACACATCCATGCCCGAGGCAGGATTCGAACCTGCGACCGTAGCGGTCGCGCGGTTCCAGACTGAAGCGCCTAGAACCGCTCGGCCACCCCGGCCGGCTCTCTAAATCAAGTGTTCAAGACATTCTCTCGAATGTTTCGAAGGAGAGAAGAGTGCGTGCTAGATTTGGTCTCACGCCTTGACTCCGCAACGAGAAACGAAGCGTGGGCACCCGTCACGATTGGATTACATTGGAAAATGTGGACGAATCATTTCTGGAAAAATCTTCACGGGTCATGAGATTTGATGTTATCAATACGAAAGGAAATGAAAGATTACAGTTTAATGTCCCATCGACAACGAGGCCATTAGAGATGACGTTATCAGTACGAAACTACGAAAAAATTACAAACTGCAAAATGGGTCTCGGATGGTTCGCCAAGACCGAAGAAGGTGTAAATGTGATGCACGAGGTGAACAACATCACTAGACTACACAGACCACATAAAGCACTGAAACCACCATCTTAACTTCTCACTATTTATTATTAATCCAGTAACGAAACTTTGTGGTCTGAGGGGTACACTACACTTACTTGATTAAAAGTATAACAACTTACTGACCACTTACTCTATCATCTTAAGCTACATTTTTTTTGTCTTTCAATTACTCCCCCTCTCGCGCGCACACACACACAAACACACACATACACACACACACACACACACACACACACACACACACACACACACACACAGAGAGAGAGAGAGAGAGAGAGAAACGTGCATTAGATTACAACACATTCAAAAATTCTTCTACGGAATAGAAGGAGCTGTGAAGCAGAACAAATATGATTTCATTTGATTTCATTTGATAGTTTAAGTTTATTTTACAATCTGTTAAATTCTTTACGTCACGGGGTATGAAGTCAAAGATTTTTATGGCTGAATGTCTCACTCCTTTTTTGACCACAATAAGGTCGAATGAGCGATAGTGTAAATCATTTCTTCTTCTACGATAACACTTACGAATATTACTAGATTATTTGAACTGCAAGTGAATGTTAACAATGACCTTCATAAGAAGTAAAATCCCCGTGAATCTCTTGTCCTTATACCCAGGTGTTTAAAGAGCTTTGAGGAAGAAGCTCTACAGAAACCACATATTTTCCATATCACTTGCTTCTACGTAACAAATAATTCCATCACCAATGCGGAGCTGCCCCAGAATTTGATGCCATGAGACATAAGTGAGTGAAAATAAGAAAAGTAAGTAAACTTTTTGACATTTTTATCTCCAAAACCTGTTCATTCGTAGTGCAAAATCTGTAGAACTTAGCAGAGGGGCAACGTGTTCGTCTGCTATGCAGTGGATCTGGATTAGAGTCCCAGCCGGGTTGTAGATTTTCTCCGCTCGTGGACTGGATGTTGTGCTGTCCTCGTCATCATTCATCTTCACCGGCGCGCAAGTCGCGCTGTGTGCCGTCACCTTCAGTAAGACTTGCACCTAGAGGCCGAACTTAGCCGGAAGGGGCCTCACGGCCATCGATCATTTTGCAGAGCTCAAGCGCAGTTCCTATCAGTATTAATATCTAACAATTTAGAAAATTCTGTTCCATTTATCAATTTACTATCACGCATTACTTCTAGTCGTATGGTCAGGCCTTGTAAAGAACGGAACTGCACGCAGTACATTTTATCCAAGTTTAGTGTCAGTCCATTTGCAGAGAATCTGTTACTTACTTTCCGTGCATCGAAACCTTCCGCAAAGTTTGGTATTTCTCGACTTTGTGCCTCTCTGGTGGAATCGCTTGTTGTGTAGAATCTCTTTGCCAGAGAGGCTTGTGGTGCGAATGTGGTCCGGGAGGCGTCGTGGCTCGAGAAGGGATGGAGTCTTGAGTTAGCAGCGGCACGAGGAAGGTGGCGACCGGGCCCCGTGTTGGAAGCAGCCCACGTATGTGCCCGAAAACTACTTGGCCACAGCTGGTGTGCTAGCGCAGCCTAGTTGTAGTTGGGAGCTGTGGTTTGGGAGCTGCATTTTGGAAGGAAGCTCCCCTTTTGCACGCAAGAGCGTTTCGGTTGCACAATACTGGTGTTGCCCGAAGGAGATCGGCGGTTAAAGCAACGGCTGGAGGTCTGTACAGCCGTCACTATACTGTCGCTGTACCCTGGTTGCTTTGGCACACGAGTAGTGGATAACTCCACGTGAAGCTGAGTACCCTTATTATTGAGTTCTTGCCCATCTTGCAAACTTCTGATGAAGTTTGCTCTTGTGGGTTGCCATTAGTTCCACTATTTCGTGAATGGTCATTTGTTTGTTTTAACTGTTCATGTTACAAGGTTGTCATTGAGTTTGCCCTGCAGGGGCCCATTATTTGTATGCTTGTGTGGGACCAGTGGTAACTTACTTAGGTTTCACGGCTTATCATGCCAATGTAGTGATGCATGTAACGTATTCTCAGGAAGTGTGCGCAAGACTGACGTGTGACATGAAATAAGATGGCAAGATCACGGCTCTGTAAACCAACTGAGGTAGCAATGGATGAATTCTAATGCTGCAGATTTGTTCTTGAGTTAAGTAATTATCTTTTGTAACTGAACTATTGGCCGAGCGGTTCTAGGCGCTACAGTCTGGAACCGCGCGACCGCTACGGTCGCAGGTTCAAATCCTGCCTCGGGCATGGATGCGTGTGATATCCATAGGTTAGTTAGGTTTAAGTAGTTCTAAGTTCTAGGGGGCTGATGACCTCAGAAGTTAAGTCCCATAGTGCTCAGAGCCATTGGAACCATTTTGAACTGAACTAGTTACACCTCTAAATTTGGCGTTCGTCTGAAGAAGTCTGCACCTAAACTTGTTTGAAATTTTTCGGTATTCGTGTACAGTAAATGATCAACGAGAAAAACTGGCATGTACAAAATTTGCGATAAGATGCTCCCGCTGTAATTTGTTGCGTATTTCAAGTGCTTTGTTAAATTACAATTATCTGAATACTGTTTTAGGTTTGCATTGATGTCACTTTGTTACTATAAATTTGTTTAAAAGTTTACTAAATGCATTTTGAAATTATCTTCGGTATTTTAAATCTTTTATCACAACACTTATCGAGCTTGAGTTAAAACTTTTAATTATGTTATAATTGCTTTGGACTCAAATTCAGCACTACCGTATCACCCACGTTGGATCACTGAAAATATTATTAAGAGTAAGTCTTGTAATTGGTGCCCTTAACAAAAAATAAATAAATAAAAAATAATAAATACACACGTCGGGCAATATGTTTCCTAATAACTGTTGAGTAAGAACTGCTTTTTAATAAATTTATTCCAAAGGCTGTCTTAATTCAGTGTAGTCCGGCAGCTTACCATTCCTTAGTAGCTCCTACTATACCACTAACCTCCAAGAAAATTTCATTTTCAAGAGATGAAGTGTAATGTCACAAGATGTTGCCCACGGCACTCTGTCTCTGCAACACACTGTAACGAGACCCAAGAATGTATAGTTAATATTTTTATGAAGCCTTGTAAAGCGTTAGGACTGATTTTTCGCTTCGCGTTTGTTGTGTTTCCTTTCCAACGCACGAGAATGCGACCGAAAGAAATCCATCCGGCGTAAATTACAGGCGGTCCGCGGAGCTGGCCGTTATAGGAGCGCGTTATGCGTGTCTGCGCATTGCCATAAGTTATTTTTATTATGGGATCTGCAGCATACATTATATCAGAACAGGACATTATGCAGAGAATTACTTCACAGTACGCTGACTGATGCTTCATTTTTGTGTATAAGCTTATTTCGGCTTTATTGCCTTCATCAATACATCTGCAAACAATCGCATTTATTTATATTTTACATAATATATAATTTTAAAAGGTGTTTTACACTAGATATTGTACTCACGTCTTGGCGTTGTAGATGGATAAACATCAACATTGAGCAAACTATCACTGCTGTTCTTAATTGTTGAATGTAATAGCCGGCCGAAGTGGCCGCGCGGTTCTGGCGCTGCAGTCTGGAACCGCGAGACCGCTACGGTCGCAGGTTCGAATCCTGCCTCGGGCATGGATGTGTGTGATGTCCTTAGGTTAGTTAGGTTTAACTAGTTCTAAGTTCTAGGGGACTAATGACCTCAGCAGTTGAGTCCCATAGTGCTCAGAGCCATTTTTGAATGTAATATTTTTACAGTAACGTTTTACAGCTGATGGTTTGATGTTTCACATATATTACAATACGCTTTTTTTTTAGTATTTTGAGAGTCGTAGGAATTAGTTCGACAGCTCGTTGTTTATATTTATGTTGCTGCGGGTCGTATATCTATCCAACTGTAACTGATGTGTTTGTAATATAGGTGGTTTTGATTATACGCTATTGCTATACAAAATATCAATAATTTTTTTTAAAAAACTGTGTATACTTGAAATCGGTCACTCCATTTAGCATATATACACCGTTAGTGTATATGAATATTTCAAATTCCTCCAAAATATTCATGATTGGATGTTTTGCGGTTTTGTGCAAGATTTGTAGTGCGTTTTCAATGTCCTCAACTTCGTGTTTTCATTGTTTAAGGTTTGTAAGGAAGGTGGATTGGTTGCTATTTCTCTCGTGCGTTATCTGAATTTGATGACGAGATTTCTTCCCGTCTGTCCTATATAAATTTCTGTGCAGTTATTGCAGTTATTTTTGTGAATTCCAGGATTTAAGTGTTTCGGGAGTGTGGCTTTTCCTGAACATAGATTTGTGCTAACATTGTTTGCTGTTTTGAAGGCTAATTTCACGTTTGCATGTTTTAGTAGCGCGTTTACGTTATCGGATACTTTCCCATATCCTGCAAGCGTCCTTGTTGTGGCAGGCATTCAACTTCCCTGCAGCCGTCGTGCTTCATTGTCGTCGGGCTATCGTGTTGCACGTTTCGCCGTGATGCTTGCATTTCCACTTGTGCCCGATAGCCTGCAAGACTCCGTAACGGCCCACGTGCCTCTCTGGAACGCAGCACTTCGGAAGCACACAGTCCTGTGAAGTCAACGCCTGTAGCCTTCAGAACCAGGATCTGTAGCCATACAATGAAAAGTGACGTTTCGAGACTGTAATCTAAACCCACACACGGCTGCCATTTTCGCTGATCTGAATTTTGTTTAAATACGAAGGTTACGACCCATTCCCAGTGTTGAAGTGCATTACACCATTTGTGAGAATTAAATGCATCGTGTTATTACATAATGCCAGAGGCGAACAAACCCTATAGGTAGTACACGTATTTCCCCATATTGCCTGTCCATTCTCTCGGTTCTGCACTTGCACTAAGCAGTTACGGTCGTCACACATATGGGGCATAATATCGATATCAAACGTAGGAACTCTACTGGCATCGTTCTGTCAGTCGTATATGAACTTTGAATTTTTCGCAAAAGCTTTATTGGCTTTCTGCTTTGGCTTATGTGCCCAGGCACTGGTTTCGAAAACAACTGCAGCCTCTAGGATTTCCTCATGTTACCAAATGTTTCCAGGTGGACACTTACACTAAAATGGGGCTATTTGGCGATTTTATGCATAATTTTTGAAGCTCTTTCGGTCACTACTTTACTGTAATCTCTAAATGTCAGATGCTCGTCAAGACAGACGTGCAGTCTTTTGATTAACATATTATTTAGCCTATTGATCGAATTCCCTGTCGTAGAGAATTTGATTTTCAGGATAACATATGAAGTTTTATTTATCGCAGGTTGTTCTACAAAACCAGGATCAGAATGCTTCTTTTCAACAAGGGATATGAAATTATCTGTTTCGATAAGCAGCGATTGCTACAGTTCACCTAACTTATCCTTTGCGTCAGTCTACCATCCATCTATAAGGGTTGTTGTTGTTGTGGTCTTCAGTCCTGAGACTGGTTTGATGCAGCTCTCCATGCTACTCTATCCTGTGCAAGCTTTTTCATCTCCCAGTACCTACTGCAACCTACATCCTTCTGAATCTGCTTAGTGTATTCATCTCTTGGTCTCCCTCTACGATTTTTACCCTCCACGCTGCCCTCCAATACTAAATTGGTGATCCCTTGATGCCTCAGAACATGTCCTACCAACCGATCCCTTCTTCTGGTCAAGTTGTGCCACAAACTTCTCTTCTCCCCAATCCTATTCAATACTTCCTCATTAGTTATGTGATCTACCCATCTAATCTTTAGCATTCTTCTGTAGCACCACATTTCGAAAGCTTCTATTCTCTTCTTGTCCAAACTATTTATCGTCCATGTTTCACTTCCATACATGGCTACACTCCATACGAATACTTTCAGAAATGACTTCCTGACACTTAAATCAATACTGGATGTTAACAAATTTCTCTTCTTCAGAAACGCTTTCCTTGCCATTGCCAGCCTACATTTTATATCCTCTCTACTTCGACCATCATCAGTTATTTTGCTCCCCAAATAGCAAAACTCCTTTACTACTTTAAGTGCCTCATTTCCTAATCTAATTCCCTCAGCATCACCCGACTTAATTAGACTACATTCCATTATCCTTGTTTTGCTTTTGTTGATGTTCATCTTATATCCTCCTTTCAAGACACTGTCCATTCCGTTCAACTGCTCTTCCAAGTCCTTTGCTGTCTCTGACAGAATTACAATGTCATCAGCGAACCTCAAAGTTTTTATTTCTTCTCCATGAATTTTAATACCTACTCCGAATTTTTCTTTTGTTTCCTTTACTGCTTGCTCAATATACAGATTGAACAACATCGGGGAGAGGCTACAACCCTGTCTTACTCCCTTCCCAACCACTGCTTCCCTTTCATGCCCCTCGACTCTTATAACTGCCATCTGGTTTCTGTACAAATTGTAAATAGCCTTTCGCTCCCTGTATTTTACCCCTGCCACCTTTAGAATTTGAAAGAGAGTATTCCAGTCAACATTGTCAAAAGCTTTCTCTAAGTCTACAAATGCTAGAAACGTAGGTTTGCCTTTCCTTAATCTTTCTTCTAAGATAAGTCGTAAGGTCAGTATTGCCTCACGTGTTCCAGTGTTTCTACGGAATCCAAACTGATCTTCCCCGAGGTTGGCTTCTACTAGTTTTTCCATTCGTCTGTAAAGAATTCGTGTTAGTATTTTGCAGCTGTGACTTATTAAGCTGATAGTTCGGTAATTTTCACATCTGTCAACACCTGCTTTCTTTGGGATTGGAATTATTATATTCTTCTTGAAGTCTGAGGGTATTTCGCCTGTTTCATACATCTTGCTCACCAGATGGTAGAGTTTTGTCAGGACTGGCTCTCCCACGGCCGTCAGTAGTTCCAATGGAATATTGTCTACTCCGGGGGCCTTGTTTCGACTCAGGTCTTTCAGTGCTCTGTCAAACTCTTCACGCAGTATCATATCTCCCATTTCATCTTCATCTACATCCTCTTCCATTTCCATAATATTGTCCTCAAGTACATCGCCCTTGTATAGACCCTCTATATACTCCTTCCACCTTTCTGCTTTCCCTTCTTTGCTTAGAACTGGGTTTCCATCTGAGCTCTTGATATTCATACAAGTCGTTCTCTTATCTCCAAAGGTCTCTTTAATTTTCCTGTAGGCGGTATCTATCTTACCCCTAGTGAGATAGGCCTCTACATCCTTACATTTGTCCTCTAGCCATCCCTGCTTAGCCATTTTGCACTTCCTGTCGATCTCATTTTTGAGACGTTTGTATTCCTTTTTGCCTGTTTCACTTACTGCATTTTTATATTTTCTCCTTTCATCAATTAAATTCAATATTTCTTCTGTTACCCAAGGATTTCTACTAGCCCTCATCTTTTTACCTACTTGATCCTCTGCTGCCTTCACTACTTCATCCCTCAAAGCTACCCATTCTTCTTCTACTGTATTTAATTCCCCCATTCCTGTCAATTGCTCCCTTATGCTCTCCCTGAATCTCTGTACAACCTCTGGTTCTTTTAGTTTATCCAGGTCCCATCTCCTTAAATTCCCACCTTTTTGCAGTTTCTTCAGTTTTAATCTACAGGTCATAACCAATAGATTGTGGTCAGAGTCCACATCTGCCCCTGGAAATGTCTTACAATTTAAAACCTGGTTCCTAAATCTCTGTCTTACCATTATATAATCTATCTGATACCTTTTAGTATCTCCAGGGTTCTTCCATGTATACAACCTTCTTTCATGATTCTTAAACCAAGTGTTAGCTATGATTATGTTGTGCTCTGTGCAAAATTCTACCAGGCGGCTTCCTCTTTCATTTCTGTCCCCCAATCCATATTCACCTACTATGTTTCCTTCTCTCCCTTTTCCTACACTCGAATTCCAGTCACCCATGACTATTAAATTTTCGTCTCCCTTCACAATCTGAATAATTTCTTTTATTTCATCATACATTTCTTCAATTTCTTCGTCATCTGCAGAGCTAGTTGGCATATAAACTTGTACTACTGTAGTAGGTGTGGGCTTCGTATCTATCTTGGCCACAATAATGCGTTCACAATGCTGTTTGTAGTAGCTTACCCGCATTCCTATTTTCCTATTCATTATTAAACCTACTCCTGCATTACCCCTATTTGATTTTGTGTTTATAACCCTGTAGTCACCTGACCAGAAGTCTTGTTCCTCCTGCCACCGAACTTCACTAATTCCCACTATATCTAACTTCAACCTATCCATTTCCCTTTTTAAATTTTCTAACCTACCTGCCCGATTAAGGGATCTGACATTCCACGCTCCGATCCGTAGAACGCCAGTTTTCTTTCTCCTGATAACGACATCCTCTTGAGTAGTCCCCGCCCGGAGATCCGAATGGGGGACTATTTTACCTCCGGAATATTTTACCCAAGAGGACGCCATCATCATGTAATCATACAGTAAAGCTGCATGCCCTCGGGAAAAATTTTGTCAGGACTGGCTCTCCCACGGCCGTCAGTAGTTCCAATGGAATATTGTCTACTCCGGGGGCCTTGTTTCGACTCAGGTCTTTCAGTGCTCAATTTTACCACGTATTATTCGAGAGCGGAACGATCAGAAATAATCTGACAGAAGTTCTGTGAACCCTCTGTTAAGAACCTTTGGAGATAAGAGAACGACTTGTATGAATATCAAGAGCTCAGATGGAAACCCAGTAAATCTATAAGGGTATGGACACACAAATTGGACGAGGAAGGATGAGCAGAGAATTGGCACCTTTCAATCTTCCAAGAGGGTCAGTACTATGCTGCAACGCAAACAGTAATTAGAAACTCTTCCTGGTTTCTAAAACGTCAGATGAGTACATAGCTGTTAACTATCCTGGTCCGGATGTGTATGAATCATAGTTGAGCTCCTTCCCACTTGCATCGGACAAATGGTTCAAATGGCTCTGAGCACTATGGGACTTAACATCTGAGGTCATCAGTCCCCTAGAACTTAGAACTACTTAAACCTAACTAACCTAAGGACATCACATACATCCATGACCGAGGCAGGTTTCGAACCTGCGACCGTAGCAGCAACGCTGATCCGGACTGAAGCGCCTAGAACCGCTCGGCCACAGCGGCCGGCCTAAATCGGACAGTGATCAAAGATAACTCTTTCTGCTGCTATGCAAGAAATGAGATACGGAAATACCACCAACATTCTTCCAATTCCTTATTCTCGAAAATACAGTCGGTTTCTTAATCATCTGACAACAAGTAATATATTGTCGAAGTCATAGTTCGGATTTCTGAATGGTTCCGATGTTGAGAAGTCTAGCTACACATAAGTACAACGAGAATGTAATTCGTTAGGCAATAAATTACAGGCTACTCCCATATTTTATGACCTGTCAAAGGCATTTGACTGTGTAAATCGCAGTGACATTTAAGTAAATTAGAGTACTACCGTGGAACAGCAAATTCTCTGAAATGATTCAAATCTTATCTGATAGGAAACAGAGGATGTCAATAGGAAAGAGCCATCTAAGATCATCTAACTGGGAACTATTATTAAGGGGTCTCACAAGGTTCAATTTCAGGGTCCTTACTTTGTCTTTACGTCTACTTCGCTACTCTGCAATTCACAACCAAATTCTTAACAGAGGGTTCACAGAACTTCTGTCAGATTATTTCTGATCGTTCCGCTCTCGAATAATACGTGGTAAAATTGAACACCTAAATCTTTCCATGCCGGTTGTAACTTCTCTTATTTTACTATAGTGGTCATTTCCCCCTATGTAGGTGGGAGTAAACAAAATATTCTCGCATTCGAATCAGAAAGTTGGTGATTAAAATTGCGTGGAAACATCTCATCTCAACGTGAAACGCCATGTTTCAATGGTTGCTACCCCCGCTCGCGTATCGTATCTGTCTCCCCTAATTCGCGATCATACAGAATGAACTACCCTTCCTTGAACCTCTTCGATATCCTCCGTCAGTCTTATCTGGAGAGGATCCCAAGTTTACAACAGTACTCTAGCAGAGGACGGGCAAGCGTAATATAGGCAGTCTGTTTCGTAGATTCGTCGAGTCTTCGGAGAGCTCCGCCAATGAAAAGCAGTCTCTGATTTACCTTCCCCACAACATTTTCCATCCGATGGTTCCAGCTTATGTTGTTAGATTTGTAATCCCTAGATATTTGGTTGAATCGAAAACCTTTCAACTTGTATATATAAACGGTCGTTCATCATTAACCAGATGCCAAGTTTGTTTCTTCTGCGGCTGATACATAAGTTGATAGCACAGTTTTAAAAAGTTCGCTTGGTAAAATTTTCACGGACATTAATAAATAGTTCCTAGCTACTTCCCTGTCACTAAATTTCGAAGAAACACACAGTTTGTAAGAGGTTTCCCTCTAGTATGTGCCCAAAACATAAGGCTAAGTGCAGGGTGGTTATAATTAAACTTTCGCTACTTGAGTGGCCCCCATGAAAAACAACTTATCGTGGGACAATGAAACTTTGTGGAAACATGTGTAACGACATGTGGAAGAGAAATAACGAAAAATCCATTGAAAGAAACAATGTTAATTTAGAAGTGAGAGTGTAACTTTTGTTAATTGCACACCATTTTTACCTTACAGGTTACAAACTTTACTCAGTGTGATGATCATCTGCATCCGTGACAGCCTGGAATCGTGCTGGTAATATCATTTCACAGTTATTCACTACACTTTTCGAACGGTTGACCATGGAATGTTTAGCCGTCCTGACACAGCTCGTGCACTCCTTGAAGATCGCACACTACGTCCAGCATTCTCAGCCATGGAAACACTAACTCCTCAACAATTTGTGGAAAAATTGGTCTTCGGTCTCTCCCAGGAGCAATTCCCAAATCGCCAGTTAATTCGAACTTACGAATCATGATCTTCAACCCCGGTGCAGAAAGAGAACCACGCCGTATTCATTTAATGTGTCGATACTCGCGAAGAGCAACAGGACTGACACTACAGTTTTGACCAAATAGTTTTACGACTAAAGCCGTGCTCACCGTGTGCACGCCCATGCTGACTGTCTGCAACTATAATGACACTAACGCTACTGAAACGCAAATCCTGCAGCGCACAGTCTGAACATCATTCCTATAAAGTTCAGTATCCATTCGGTAAATAGTTTTCCACCTACACTGGCTCAATTAGCGAAACTTTAATTACAACCACCCTGTCGATAGAAGAGGTTGACAGTGTTAAATTCTTAATATCAAAGGTTTGTAATAATCTCCTCCCAGGAACATACCTCACAACTGACGAAAAACCTAAACAAATCTGTATTTGCAGTGCAGATGTTGTCAGACACAGGTTATATAAAAATTAGAAAGCTAGCATACTTTGCTTATTAACTTCCGGAATCATGTTTTGGGATTACTTATCAAATCTGGCTAAAGCTTTCCAAAATCGCGTAATCCGAATTATTTGTGGTGTGAATTCAAGAACGTCGAGTAGAGACCTGTTCAGTGAACTCGGGTACTAACTGCTCCATCCCAATATATTTATTTCTGCCCACGACGACGGACATCAGACAACTGAGCGGCTCGCGGCATAACACCGAAATGCCGGGAACCAAGGAAGCAGACCGCGGAGGAAAACAAGTCTACACCAGCGCCATAGATATAGAAATCGCCATATGTTTTTAGATCGTATAAAAGTGATAATTTTACTGTGGTTTTTAATTTTGATAAGTACAGATTTTAACCTTGAGATCTACAGGTTTTAACTAAGTATTTTTGGAGATAAAAGTTAATGAGAAAAATTACAGAATATAGTAAGTGCATATGTAATGTAACAAATGTACCAGACGCCACCTGTCGGTAATAGTGTTATAGTTAATATAAATGATGTGCATTCTGCCAACCAATTTTATGTGACACAGCATGTGAAAGTTGCTGGATTTGGACGAGTTACTCCTGTAACCGAAATATCAGGTACGTTCTGGTACATTTGATGTTCATTAGATAAGATGAAAAAGATTAGCATTCGTGAAATAGTAAATGAGTATCATTATCGTTACAGATCTGAAGATGGTTCTAGATGAACCGAAACCGGTCATATGAATCAAAATTTTGCAATCAAGACGGATTATAAGTAACATTGTTAATTAAATTTGTCGTAGACAATGTCTCTATTTCAAATCAACTGCTCAGTTCACGGAATCAATACTAGAAACTAGAATAATCTTCACATAGATTATAGCCATTTACTCTGGTCCAGAAAGACGCCCATTATTCACGAACACATATTTTCAGCAATTTTCCGGCAACTTAAAAGCTGTCTAAGGAAGTTATTGGTCGGCAACCACTACTGTACATCTTCAGTACAGTAATGTAATTAATGTACCAGTAAAAACACTGGTGCACGAAACTTGAGGATGAAAGTGATGTGTCACTGCCAAGTAACTTAGCTCGATGAAATGTGGACCACACATAGAAGGTAACTGAAAGAAATACGCAATGAGACGAACAGAAATGACACTTTTATTCAAACACAATGATTGCACTGAAGTCATCACGATTTATAACGGCCTCTGGACATTGCAAAAGGGTGGACGTGCGTCTTAGTGGGATGTGTGATCATCACGGACGGCAGTGCATGCTATGCGACATGCTGCCATGCTGGTGGCAATGTTGGTAACGACTTCTTGTGGTAGGGCGTCCCAGTCCTCCATCAGAACGATTGATAGCAATTGGATGATCGTTGGGGACGTGGACGTGCTGCAACACCTCTCCCCAGTCATCCCGCACGTGCTCGAAGCGATTTAAAACAGTTGGAAGAACTGGCAAGCCAGACTATTCGCGAAATGTCCTCTCGTTCCAAGAGCTCCTCCGCCTGCGCAGTTCGAAGCGGTCGCGCGTTGTCACCAACGAAAAATAAAGTCAGAGCCGAATACACTAGCGAAAGACGCATGTACGGAAGGCGTACCGTTTCACAATAACGTTGACTGCTGAGTATACCGTGTTCAAAGATTTGGAGGTCAGTGCGCTCATGTAACATTATGCCTCCACACAGCGTAACACTTGAACCACCAAAACGATCATTTCCGACTACGTTCCAGGGTCCATTACGTAGCCTCATATGGCGAGAGCTTGGTACACATAACACACCCAGGACAGCCCTATCGTTTTCGCTTCCTAAATTCTGAGCTATGAGCAGATGTTCATCTTCGACAGTTTGAAACTCATCTCTTCTACTGCAAGCGCTTTGGTTTCCATATTTCTGGAGGAGATGGACCAAACCAAAAGAAATTGGTTCTAAAATGCGTACCTTCAGAGCGATGATCACCTGTTCATCTTCGCTTCTTTCAGACACATCTCTTCTACTGAACAAATGCCCATAGCTCTTAAGGAATGCATTTAAGAGCCGTTATTTACTGGAACATGAAAGTAGCAATTCAGTGCGTAGTCACGATCCGAGATAACGTAAAGTCACGGATAAAGACCAAACGTACATGTCTGGCTGCCGTCTCGTTTTTCCTTCTGTTGAGGAAGACGATATATATCCATATTTTTGAGAAAGAGTTCGATACCGCCATTCGAGAGAAATGGTGTTTAGTCGCTATTGTATCAATCTGCAGAATGAAGCGGATCCAACTGAAGAATTATGCTGACATGATTGAGGAAAAATTAAGAATGACTGAATTTAGTTCTTACATGTCAAAGGATTAAACGTCGCACATTTGAACATTATCGTGCTGGTCTTGAAAAATGAATAAAAAAGGTGTATATAACCTTTTATTATTATTTGACTAACGATATTACTCCCATTTAAAATTGTGTTTCGAGATCGTTTCTCTACTCCGAGGTCCAAATTATTTTTTATAAGATGTGCTCCAAATTTATCTGTCTGTTTGGTGGCACACGGATCCTATATTAGGAAAGCAAGCGTTCTATCTTATAAAGAAAACTGGTTCCGGCGTTGAAGGACAATATCAACTATATAAGATGATTAGTTTCAATTTAAATGTGTCTACATTTAAGTTTTTTCAATTGTCTAACAAAAATATTTTTGTGATTTTGTTGAATGGGACACAACTCGGACTGTGGAAGAAAAAGACAGGAAAAGAGACAAAAGGAAAAATTTAGGAAGATAAAAGTTAAATCAACAAAAATCGTCGCTGGATCTGAACATGTTCATTATAAAAATTATTGCAGTTATGAATTCCGCAATGAGTCTCAGCTTTAGTTATTCTGCTTCAGTTGTGGATGTTGTAGCTACCATCGTAGAGGAATAGAACAGCGTTGAACAAAAAGTAGAGAAAATAGATAACACTGACGAAGGCCAAGTTCAATTAACTCAGCTGTTGCTGATTCGTCTCGTCAAAGGAACAATCCAGACTGAAAAGCATTTTGACGAGAAACTTGAAGAATGGGTTTCTTCAATGAAGGAGAAATGTTTAACCGGACTGATCGAAAAGACAGATGAAAAGATTATAAAGATAGAAAAATTACCCATGGAATAAACTAAATAACTTCATAATGAAGTCGAAAACACGGTCAGCAGTCACTTATAAGTCAAGTAAACACAATATGTAACCCAAGTAGAGCATCTGAAGACAGATAAAATTAATCGCGACGACGGCGTTGATTGTGTCCAAAAAGAGGTACACACAGTAAACGATAGAGTCAGCTGAGTAAACCAAGAATCGTAAAATACCTCATTTTAAAGAAAAATTTGAAATTATTAGACGCCATCCTGTCTGTCTTAGTTGACAATAGTGTGTGTTGCATTAGCAGATACAATGGGAACAATATTAATAATGGTTCTAAAGACGCTAATACACCAAGCGGTATTTGAACATCAGATATATCTTACCCTATGGGTGCAACTGCTTGTATTCTCGCCTATATGATGAAGAAAACATGCTTAGGCAAAGACAATTTATTACGTTCACAGCAGGACGGTGGGAGGTACATCTCGTAGCTAAATAATTTCGTGGCATCTTTCCAAATAGTCGGAATAGCCTCAAATTTGAAGACTGTAATTAGGTATATGAAAGGCAATTCGACACTTTGGGCCGTAGAAACATCAGAAAAAATTCCACGTACAATGACTTCGTAAAAGCTTTCTTAGCAAATAATTGGCCCAAAGGTCACCAGGAGCTTCTACGCAAGGAAGTTTACAATCCCACGACCTATAACAGTAAGCAAAGCAGTTTGCGTGCTTATCTCGAAAAGCACGAAACAAAAAAACAAAAAACTGGGATCAAGAAATATCTTCCACTACTTCCACAAATGTACTTAAAATATTAAAAGGAGAACTCCCAGATAGCTTCTGGGAGAAGTTGGTAACTGTTCCTGATAATTACATAAATTGATAGAATGGATTTGCTTGAAGAAGACTGAAGTTCTGCTGAAAATGCACGATAACGGATCAATAGGCAGAAATGGCATAGCTCACGTGAAAACTCGCGCTTCGCCAAGCGCCGCCGTTACACGAAAACTGGGAAATTAGCATCACCGATTCCACTAACACCACAACAAAAACAGCTCGGTTTGGAGTTGCGGTGTGACCGAGAAGCAAGGACTGCTGAGGAATGGGGTCGCATTATGTTTAGCGATGAATCGCGTTTCTGCCCTACCCCGGACGACCATTATCGAAAAGCATGATGGTGACCTTAGAGAGCTCTCATTCTTCCAATGTTTTAGAGAGGCATAGTGGTGTTACTCCGGGCGTCGTGGTGTGGGGGGACATTTGGTATGACTTCAGGTCACACGGTTGGTACTGATTGAGGGAAGTTTGGCGGCACAATGATGTATCACAGACATCTCGCAACCTCATCCCCTACCTTTCATGTGGGAACATTGTTGTGCCATTTTTCAAAAGAATAATGCTCGTCCACACACGGCGCATGTCTCTATGAACCGTCTGTATGACGATGAGGTACTCCCCTGGCCAGCAAGATTCCCAGATCTGTCCCTGGCAGAACATATATGTGACCAGCTTGGACGTTAACCCCGTCCTTGTTCCAGTATGCAGAATATTAGGAACCAGTTACAACGTTGTGGGCGAACTTGCTCAAGAGGGGATACGACGGCTTTATGACACTCTTCCCAACCGAATCAGTGCATGCATACAAGTTAAATGAGGTGCACCGTCATGCTGATAAGTGGGCTGATACTGCAAAGTTGAAAAGCTGACTCGATTTTGTAGTAGCTGGAAACACATCACATACCCTCCTAACCTGTGAAGTTTCGTTTAATTTCCTCGTCCCCTTCTATGGCTGCACTCCAGCAGGAGGTCCCGACGAGATGGCAGACGGATATGGCCGGCACCACGGTGGAAGCCAACGTATAGTGGAGAATGATTCAAAGCCTAGCTCTGTCGACATGCATAGCCGAACGACCAGCTGTTATACAAGGCAGGTCTTGTTGCGGGTGAGATCACATATGTAGTCTAGCTCGAGTCGTAGAAATGTGTCGGAACACCGCTTATTGCCCCAGTTTTGGGTCTTGACTGGCGATCTGCTGCCAACAACCGGCTGCTGTTGCCGAGTGGTTCTAGGCGCTTCAGTCCGGAACCGCGGGCCTGCTACGGTCGCAGGTACGAATCCGGCCTCGGGCATGGATGTGTGTGATGTCCTTAGGTTGGTTAGGTTTAAATAGTTCTAAGTCTAGGGTACTGATGACCTCAGATGTTAAGTCCCATATTGCTTAGAGCCATTTGAACCATTTTGAACCTAAGGCTATGTGGTTCTGCACTTATGCATGCTATGATGTTAAAGCAGTATGATTTTCCATATGTTAATCACGTGGAACGAAACGCTGTTAATACTCCAATACAGGAAATGTATTTGCAACACGACATACATTCACCCTGCAAGTTTTCTATTCCACTCATTATGGTGAGAAACTTTAAGATGATAAAACTACTGCTACCTTCTACACCAAAGACAAAACATAGATTCCTTGTGACCCATGCACTGATCCACTGTTCATATCTGATTACAGCTCATAAATTGTGGTAAGCTCACATCAGCCATATAAATTGATCGTCAGCATCGGAAAATGCATGAAACAATGACATCTATGAGGAAATTGAAAAACGCATAGCAGCGGTGTTTGACATGTGAAATCACATGTCATGCTGCTCAAGTCTGTGAACAGAACACGGTCTCTTCCACACATGACATCTGTCAAGCAAATGTATACACAGGGATAGCAGGACCTCTCAAACCCATCACTAACTTAGAATCACTGCAGTTATTAAACTGAAGGCTCATTTTACGCCCAAGATGTGGCAGAGGAATGGAGTACTTCCCATACACCTTCGTCCATCTAGAGGAGGATGCCGAAATAGAATTTTTCATCAGTTTGGCAGACATGATTCATTATACAGGCGTTGGAAGTCTGCTGCTGGCTGCAGTATGGAGAGATTTGCTGTTAACGATTGCAGGTAGATATCACTATAAGTCACACAACGAACACACAATTGTATATGAATTGAACGTAGGTTATACCACACACCTGTTACAGGCCAAGAGAAGAATGGAAAAAATGGTTAAAAGTGTGATAAACGAACTGCTGCAACATCTCCCTCTCTCTAGAATGTATCATCAGTCTACCATTAAATCACACCTCATTATGACCCCTCTCAACTCCATTTACTTTCTATCATCCTTTAATGCAGATCCATGTCAATTTACAGGTAGATGGTTCTCTTTTTCAGGAAAGTATCAAAGGCAGCAGTCAACTTGTATATATCAGTATTATCTCAATAGATGTACAGTAGAATGCTGTTAGAAACCATGCAGCAACTCTTCTTAGCTGACACCACACAGAGAGTACAGAGAAGCACATTGTAAATACTGTTTGTTAGAGTTTAAAACATGAAACAGGTTCAAACATACAATGCATTCTGTAGTTGTATACTGCGGCCCAAAGGTGGTAATACATACGCTGCTTAGCAAAGGACACTTTATAAAAATCTATAAGGCGCTTGCCGATAACTTTGAGGTCACATCTGGGCTTCTGAAATGACATACATAAATTTATTACTTTATATTTGGTGGTCATCCACGTTAAACAACCTATTCAAGCCATCTTATCGCCGTCCATGAAAAATGACTGTTTCCCTGGTTCCTGGTGTTTCCAGGTCAGCCATTTCTAATATTCCTCTTGCTGTCCATACTCTTTCCCATGTACAAGTATTTTACAGCACCAAGCTGACACGTAAGTGCTGCCTCATTCTCCCTCAGTTGCGTCTTTTCCCTCAATTCATACATATTTTCCGTGAATTTTTGTAATTTTACCGAATTTATGTCACTTACGCTCATGTGATCATGACATCACTTCTCGCTAAGTATTCCAAAATTGCTTGCAAATGTTGTACAGTTGTCAACGCATAGCGCAGCTGCCTATTTTTGTGTATGTGTGTGTCCCTGTATCGGTTTCTGTGCTGACCTTAAGAGATTTCGCACTTGACGAAGCTTTTGGTTATTTTAACAGAGTTCGAAAGTGAAGAAGCATTCTGTGACAGAGGTAGGCCTTAGCACTTCGTCATGAGCCAAAAATGAGTTTAATATTCCAGTCCTGTGACGCAGGATGAAACAGATATGAAGCTGTTTAGAAAAGATTTTTTTATCTGGTGAGAGAATACTGAGAAGAAATATAGTCTATGTCTACATCTACATCTACATTTTTACTCCGCAAGCTACCCAACGGTGTGTGGCGGAGGGCACTTTACGTGCCACTGTCATTACCTCCCTTTCCTGTTCCAGTCACGTATGGTTCGCGGGAAGAACGACTGCCGGAAAGCCTCCGTGCGCGCTCGAATCTCTCTAATTTTACATTCGTGATCTCCTCGTGAGGTATAAGTAGGGGGAAGCAATATATTCGATACCTCATCCAGAAACGCACCCTCTCGAAACCTGGACAGCAACCTACACCGCGATGCATAGCGCCTCTCTTGCAGAGACTGCCGCTTGAGCTTGCTAAACATCTCCGAAACGCTATCACGCTTACCAAATAACCCTGTGATGAAACGCGCCGCTCTTCTCTTGATCTTCTCTATCTCCTCTGTCAACCCGACCTGGTACGGATCCCACACTGATGAGCAATACTCACGTATAGATCGAACGAGTGTTTTGTAAGCCACCTCCTTTGTTGATGGACTACATTTTCTAAGGACTCTCCAAATGAATCTCAACCTGGCACTCGCCTTACCAACAATTAATGTTATATGATCATTCCACTTCAAATCGTTCCGCACGCATACTCCCAGATATTTTACAGATGTAACTGCTACCAGTGTTTTTTCCGCTATCATATAATCATACAGTAAAGGATCCTTCTTTCTATATATTCGCAATATATTACATTTGTCTATGTTAAGGGTCAGTTGCCACTCCCTGCACCATGTGCCTATCCGCTGCAGATCTTCCTGCATTTCGCTGCAAATTTTTAATGCTGCAACTTCTCTGTATACTATAGCGTCATCCGCGAAAAGCCGCATGGAACTTCCGACACTATCTACTAGGTCATTTATATATATTGTGAAAAGCAATGGTCCCATAACACTCCCCTGTGGCACGCCAGAGGTTACTTTAACGTCTGTAGACGTCTCTCCATTGAGAACAACATGCTGTGTTCTGTTTGCTAAAAACTCTTCAATCCAGCCACACAGCTGGTCTGATGTTCCGTAGGCTCTTACTTTGTTTATCAGGCGACAGTGCGGAAATGTATCGAATGCCTTCCGGAAGTCAAGGAAAATGGCATCTACCTGGGAGCCTGTATGTAGTGCTTTCTGGGTCTCATGAACAAATAAAGCGAGTTGTGTCTCACACGATCGCTGTTTCCGGAATCCATGTTGATTCCTACACAGTAGATTCTGGGTTTCCAGAAATGACATGATACGCGAGCAAAAAACATGTACTAAAATTCTACAACAGATCGATGTCAGAGATATAGGTCTATAATTTTGCGCATCTGCTCGACGACCCTTCTTGAAGACTAGGACTACCTGTGCTCCTTTTCCAATCATTTGGAACCTTCCGTTCCTCTAGAGACTTGCGGTACACGGCTGTTAGAAGGGGGGCAAGTTCTTTCGCGTACTCTGTGTAGAATCGAATGGGTATCCCGTCAGGTCCAGTGGACTTTCCTCTGTTGAGTGATTTCGATTGCTTTCCTATTCCTTTGACACTTATTTCGATGTCAACCATTTTTTCGTTTGTGCGAGGATTTAGAGAAGGAACTGCAATGTGGTCTTCCTCTGTGAAACAGCTTCGGAAAAAGGTGTTTGGTATTTCAGCTTTACGCGTGTTATCCTCTGTTTCAATGCCATCATCATCCCGGAGTGTCTGGATATGCTGTTTCGAGCCACTTACTGATTTAACGTAAGACCAGAACTTCCTAGGATTTTCTGTCAAGTCGGTACATAGAATTTTACTTTCGAATTCACTGAACGCTTCACGCATAGCCCTCCTTACGCTAACTTCGACATCATTTAGCTTCTGTTTGTCTGAGAAGTTTTGGCTGCGTTTAAACTTGCAGTGAAGATCTCTTTGCTTTCGCAGTAGTTTCCTAACTTTGTTGTTGTACCACGGTGGGTTTTTCCCGTCCCTCACAGCTTCACTCGGCACGTACCTGTCTAAAACGAATTTTACGATTGCCTTGAACTTTTTCCATAAACACTCAACATTGTCAGTGTCGGAACAGAAATTTTCGTTTTGATCTGTTAGGTAGTCTGAAATCAGCCTTCTATTACTCTTGCTAAACAGATAAACCTTCCTCCCATTTTTATATTCCTATTTACTTCCATATTCAGGGATGCTGCAACGGCCTTATGATCACTGATTCCATGTTCTGCGCTTACAGAGTCGAAAAGTTCGGATCTGTTTGTTATCAGTAGGTCCAAGATGTTATCTCCACGAGTCGGTTCTCTGTTTAATTGCTCGAGGTAATTTTCGGATAGTGCACTCAGTATAATGTCACTCGATGCTCTGTCCCTACCACCCATCCTAAACATCTGAGTGTCCCAGTCTATATCTGGTAAATTGAAATCTCCACCTAAGACTATAACATGCTGAGAAATGTTATGTGAAATGTATTCTAGATTTTCTCTCAGTTGTTCTGCCACTAATGTTGCTGAGTCGGGAGGTCGGTAAAAGAAGCCAATTACTAACCTAGCTCGGTTGTTGAGTGTAACCTCCACCCACAATAATTCACAGGAACTATCCACTTCTACTTCACTACAGGATAAACTACTACTGACAGCGACAAACACGCCACCACTGGTTGCATGCGATCTATCCTTTCTAAACACCTTCTGTGCAGTTGTAAAAATTTCGGCAGAATTTACCTCTGGCTTCAGCCAGCTTTCCGTACCTATAACGATTTCAGCTTCGGTGCTTTCTATCAGCGCTTAAAGTTCCGGTACTTTACCAACGCAGCTTCGGCAGTTTACAATTACAATACCGATTGCTGCTTGGTCCCCGCATGTCCTGACTTTGCTCCGCACCCATTGAGGCTGTTGCCCTTTCTGTACTTGCCCAAGGCCATCTAACTTAAAAAACCGCCCAGCCCACGCCACACAACCCCTGCTACCCGTGTAGCCGCTTGTTGCGTGTAGTGGACTCCTGACCTATCCAGCGGAACCAGAAACCTCACCACCCTGTGGCGCAAGTCGAGGAATCTGCAGCCTACACGCTCGCAGAACCGTCTCAGCCTCTGATTCGGACCCTCCACTCGGCTCTGTACCAAAGGTCCGCAGTCAGTCCTGTCGACAATGCTGCAGATGGTGAGCTCTGCTTTCATCCCGCTAGCGAGACTGGCAGTCTTCACCAAATCAGATAGCCACCAGTAGCCAGAGAGGATTTCCTCCGATCCATAGGACACACATCACTGGTGCCGACGTGAGCGACCACCTGCAGGTGAGTGCACCCTGTACCCTTCATGGCATCCGGAAGGACCCTTTCCACATCTGGAATGAATCTCCCCGGTATGCACACGGAGTGCACATTGGTTTTCTTCCCATCTCTTGCTGCCATATCCCTAAGGGACCCCATTACGCTCCTGACGTTGGAGCTCCCAACTACCTGTATGCCCACCCTCTGCGACCGCCCAGATCTTGCAGACTGAGGGGCAACCTCTGGAACAGGACAAGCAGCCATGTCCGACCGAAGATCAGTATCAGCCAGAGACAGAGCCTGAAACCGGTTCGTCAGACAAACTGGAGAGGCCTTCCGTTCAGCCCTCCGGAAGGTCTTTTGCCCCCTGCCACACCTCGAGACGACCTCCCACTCTACCACGGGTGAGGGGTCAGCCTCAATGTGGGCAGTATCCCGGGCAGCCACAGCCGTAGTCCGATTTGGGGATGCGTGGGACGAGCTGGCCGTCCTCCATCCAGACCCCCACAATGATGCCCATTGGCAACAACCTCAAGCTGTGTGACCGAAGCCAACACTGCCTGAAGCTGGGAGCGAAGGGATGCCAACTCTGCCAGCATCTGAACATAGCAGTCGCAGTCCCTATCCATGCTAGTACTGTTGTGCAAAGAACGTGTGAACTAATCTACAGAGAGCAGAAACAATTCGACACAAAATTTAAACGGTTATTAAAATACAAGATTGTCTAGTAAATGCAGTAATGCTGCTACTTGTGCACTGCTGACACACTGCTCGGTGGCAGGAGACTTCGCGATTTTACACTATTCGGGTACTAAAACGCAATGCTACAAGTCTCAAATACTATGATACTCCCAGAAATTTATGAATTAAACAATGCACGTACCCAAAAACACGCAAAGAAATTAAGAATTAAACTATGTTACAAATAAGTGAGCTAAGAGTATACGACGTGCTGCTGGCAGCTGCTTGTCCAAAGGCGGCAGGGAGCACATTATGCAGTAGTGTTACAGGATTTTCGCAGCAAGTTACGATATAGTAACGATGTGGAAACGTTTGCATGACCCGATTTCTTCTGCCTTCGAAAATAATTCGTATAAAATGGAGAAATCTACATTACGCATGAAAAACTATAAGTGTATGATCAACAACATCCCTGTCTCAGATTGGGTAAAGTTGATTTTTTAAATTGGAGAGAATCTGTGAGTGGAGGAAATGTAATTACAACTATATGTGCGAGCCATACCTGCTTGTTTGGTAGTGCGCCGTGGCTGGCGCTGTTAGTGGACATGAAGCTTCGGTTGACCAGAAGTCACAGACTGGCTTAGCCTCCAGTGAGTGGCGAGTACAAAGAAAAGATTCCAGCTGCTGGTTAGTCAGCTCCTGCCCGCACCCTTAGGGACAAGCTCTAGCGGTGGCTCTCGCAGCTCCCTCTGGATAGCTGAATAGCGAACTGGACAGTATGCTGGTAGATCAGTGACCGAAGTGTGGAGAGTGTTTGCGCTGGACTGTTATCCCCCCATGTAAATTGATCAGTTAATGGCTGGGTGATACTCTCTGTGGTCCTGAGCATCTGGTATGACAGGCATGCGAATACCAGAAGATTGGTGCTTGACTGTGATTGCGGTCGATGCGCCTGGCACAGGGGTTTCTCTGCGGTGCGGTGCAGTCGCGAGCCCAGCGGCAGACAGTGCACTTTTTGCAGTCTCAAGAGTGTGTGATCAGTAAGGTTTTTTCACCAGATATATTTGGTGGAAACGCTGTGGTGGAGGAGGGTGCCTGTGTTGTCAAACGTTGGAGCATACAGACTTCAGATATATTTAGCACTACGATCTACTTGTGGCAGATATTTAATTACTTGATTTGTAAAATGCTTGAGTGTGGTTCTCAAACATTGAAAATATGTTTTTATTACAAAGAAGTATCATTCTAAGGTGGTAATCAGTGCTCTAAGCGATCTATTTGACTCCAGTAAATTATAGTGTAGTGCAAATAGACTATTTACCCCTATTTTTGATATCGAAATGTATCAGCTTTCCCTTTGTTCCCAGCATTAGCCAATAGGAACACATTATTCTAGGGTGAGATGAAAACCTCCATCTACATGTTTGGAGACGTTGGTTCACACACACACAAACAGGAAGTAGGCTCTTGAGAGAGACAGAGACAGGAAGTGATTTTGGAATTTCCCAGTCAACAGAATGCTGCCATTCGATGGTTTGTTTAGAGCCATGAGATCAAAGGACGCCGACATCATGTCTGTGGTTGGTGGCATTTAGTATCATGACCTGTAATTAGGACACTGGGTGGTTTTTGACATCCATGGCTGTTCCCGGACAACCGACACATGTGCAGGTGACCCCAAATGGCGATTACTATACCACATTTTATTACATTTATCAGTGCTTACAGTTATTACCTTGTGGGAAGCGCGGGTGGAGGCGGGCGAGGGGGGGGGGGGGGGGGGAGGGAGGAGCAGATGTGAGCTCTACCCTGGTGTGGGAGCCCTGTCCCTTGCAACTGATTAAATAAAGTATATCCATCAATATATTATTGACATTGTTTTGAATTTCGTGTAGTGAGATCCTTCCCCTCCATCACAGATTAAGTCTTTTTCCTACCAATTTTTCTCTGAGGGGTGAAGAGGGAGGGGACAGGGTGTGGAATATCTTGTGGTGGTGGCACTGTGCAGCAGCTCAGTCGATCCTCACATGTCAAGATGAGCACACATACAAAAATTTTCAAAGAACATTACATCCCCAATCTAGATCAGTGAAATTAAGTAATTAGGGCATGTAATTGCTGGACAAGACAATACTTGCACCTTCCATGCCAACAGTTCTGCATAGGTTTTCACACCAATTTTGTTCTAGATGATGAGGGGAGAGTGGGGGGGGGGGGGATGGGAGGGCTGAGCTGTTCCTGCCAATTTCCAGCAGTGTGGCAGCCAAAATAGAGAAAATAAACTACCCTGTGTCCTTCCTCTCCAGCAGCTGAGCACAGACCAAGTCTTTTTCCCACCTGTTTAAGTATGGTGTATTTCCAGATGGGGAGAGGGGGTGTGTGTGATGGGAGGTTAGGGCTAGGGGATTTCCAAGGTGGGAGGGGGTAATTAATTGATCAGTTTAATTAATTAGTCAGTTAATTTGATATCAAAAGTTTTCTTGTATCAGTGAGGGGAGGGAGGGAGGGTTGGGGATTTTGCAGAGGGATAGGGGAAGAGGAGGGGGAGGGGGAGAGGGAGGGATAGAGGGGGGATGGAGGGTTTCTCAAGAGGATGGATTATTCCCATAGAGTCATAAAGCAACCCTCAGGGTGTCATAAATAAATTAGTATAACAATAGGTTTGCCCCTGAATGTACACTTGTTCCTGAATGTATGCAACTGCAAAACTAACTGTCCTTGTTCTCTCTTTGCCCTGCTACTCTGAGCAAGAGGTTCCAATAAGATGACAGATCGATTGGGGTGGCTTCACAGCGGAAGCCAACGAACAGTAGCTGATCATTCAAGAGCCAGTGATGTCAACTTGCGCAGCTTTGCTGAAAGGCCTGCTTTTATAGAAGACGAGGCAGGTCTTGTATGCTGCCCACCAAGCACCATCGAAATGTCAAGAAATGGCAATTATTGCCCTATCACCTGGGTCATGGTTGTAGACCTGCTATCATGGCATAAGTGTTGATCTTGTGGGTGCCGACGAATATTCGATGTTCGGCACTGTGTCCCATTTTGTGTACACACCACTATAGTTTACACACCCTCCATGATTGCCTGCAGTGAGGAAAAGAAAATGCTTCGGTTATTTGAGGAGCTTTCTAATATCAATGGTATCGAAAAGCATCCAGGACATCATCATCGTCATCATGAGTTAATTAGCATACACAAAGACACCGATATAAACTCGTTGTATGATAAAGTTCTGTTTTATGCTCTAATGTTCCTTCACTTTAAAGTGACCAAAAGCCTTAATAACCACCTTCTCCAGCGTGGACCATTTGAGACATCGTGAAGAGAATTAGTGAGCATCTAGAAGGTACCGACAGGGATGTGGAGCCATGACAACTCTGGCGTCATGGACAGCTGCACCAGGTTTCTCGCTTGAGACTCCATGGTAAAAAACAGCCCAATCAGGATGGTCCCACAGATTCTCGATTGTGTTTAAATCAGGGAAGTTTGGTGGCTCGTGGAGTACATTACACTTATCATGGTGCCCTATGAATCATATATATGCTCTGTGAGCTGTGAGACACGTTGCATTGTCCTGCTAGTAGATGCCTTCGTGTTGTGTTAAAACAAACTGTATGCAGTGGTGGACATGGTTCCCAATGATAGATGCTTCCTTGTGTTGATCCATTGCGTCTTTCAGAATGACGTCATCTCCTGGGGAATGCCACGACAACACTCCCCATACCATAATGCTCCCTACTCTGGGCTAGGCTCTTCCAACATTGCTGGATGTTTGCTTTCTGTCTGATGGAGCATAAAAAGGTTAATCTGAAAAGGTCACTTGTTCTAGCTCAGTGGACGTCCAGCTGTGGTACTGGCGTGCAAATTTCATCCTTTAGCGCCGATGAACGGCAGTCAGCATGGGTACATAAACCCGGCGCCTGCTGCAGAGGGCCGTCATAGCAATGTTCGCTGACTGGTCATTGGTAGCCTCTTGGTTCATCTGAGGGATCAGCTGCTCAATTGTTGCACGTCTATTCCCAAGTACACATCTCCACAGCCGTCATTCATTCCTATGGCCCATAGTGCACCACTGTTGCCTCGGCACCAGTTTTGGATAGCGCCATTTTACCATGCACAGTATACTCTAACAATGGCGGCATGTGAACATTTTACCAGCTTAGCTCTTTCTGAAATGCTTCCACCATTGACCCAAAAACGGGTAATCGTGCCCTTTTGGACGTCAGATAAATTGCTCCATTTCTACTTTACGACACTGACTGCATTGTTTTCCACGTCCCATAGGTATGTGTTACGTACCCTCCTCTGTTAGTGCTGCCACCACCTCTCTATTAGTGATTATTACACATTGCTGTCAAACATAGGACGTGATCACATTAATGTGACTGGAGTGTGTAGTAGAATTCTGCTCTTATCAGTCACGTTTTAAGACTGGGCATCGGATTGCTGAAGGTAAACCATCAATGATCAATTTATTGGGTTACAAAGAGGTTATTTAAACGAAAAGTAGATAACAGAGAACAAAAACTGTACATTAACACAGACATATGCTTTGTTGCTTTACTTTTCCTAACAAACAAGGGGATTAAACTATCGCACTGTACAACTCAGAGCGCTTTACGTGTCAGGAAGATTAAGTGCACATAATTTTTCCATGTTCGCCCCTGAATATAAGAGTGTGTGGCAAAGAATAGTTCACCAATATTCCTCTTCCACAGTGTTGCCTCTGGCCGATGCAAAATCAGAATGTGGAACGTAAATGTTATAGGCCTCGTTGGCTGGAATATGCCACAAGGTGGCTTCAGACACCTGTCAGAAAGGATGTTGTTCCTCCACACACACTGGCCCCTTTTCTTTTGGTTGTGTAGTATGTGAAGTTGTAGAGTGTAGGTGATAGTAATGGATGCACGTATACTGTATTGTAGTGTTTGTGTTATATGATGATGATGGTGATGAGAGAAGGAGATGTGCTGGCACATAGCCTATTTCTCTGAAATAGCACAAAGGGGCCGACAGATGGTTCAGTATCTATGGTATCAAATGCCGTCACTTCATGAGAACACCTCTCCTCGCCTTTATGGCCAAAAACTTTATGATGAGTGCTTTGTTCTCCACTGGGATTGAATCGATTTACCTCCGAATCTCCAGCCACTACATAGGCTTGTATGCATTAGTGACCTAGGCTACTGAGGTGGGCAAAAGGAGAACGATCCCCACTGGAGTGGTCAGCTGGCATTGTCGGCCTGTCTGGCAGGGATGGAGACTCACGACATCGTAAATGTACCCCAGGCAGGGTTGCCCACTGCAGTGACTTCCGTGGTGGCTTCAGGTATATGAAGTCGCTTGTTGTGGCCTCGTCAGGAAAGCCTGCCGGAGAACTAGACAGTGAAGACTAACATCATCTCAAGTAAGCCAAAAATGCAAGCAAGTCAGCGTCTGAACGACTGACATCAGCCAGCAAAGAAAAGCACTGAACAGAGTTTCATCTACCTTTATATACATATACGGCGTGAGTCGTAAATGAGGAAAAATATTTCGTACAAAGTGTCTCACATTGAGCAACATACACAAATTCGTTTTCCCCATGTTCTGACTTCACTAAATGGCAATGCAGTTGACTGTTATACGATCGAAAATGTGAAGCGGGCTTTTGGATGTTCCTGTGCGCCGACATAGGCAAAGGGGAAGATCAGCAACATTCCACAACATGCGGGTGTTGTAGGTAATCGACGCCTTCGACAGAACGAGAGTCATGCGGCGTCCAACGACGAGCTGCGTGACAATGTCAGCAATGACAGCGTCAACTGCTATCTCGTTCCGTTTTCGTCGCTGACAACGTCACAAAAGTGGAGAAACATGTTTGGGTTCATATAAGAAACAATATTGGCATGGTAGGCAGACCTGATACTCAGTAATTTTGTATGCAGACATTAGAATCCATTACTAACGGCACGTGCTGCAAGCGACTTGCTTTGAGCTGTCAAAAATAATTAGCGTTGCCAGGCCCAATTTGCAGAAAATTGGGGCTTAGGAACTGATGGTACCAAAAATCGGTGGGACAAGGACATAAGAGCCAAAACAAATAAAGTACATTTTCAATCATTACATATGTATTTCCTTATATTATGAACGAAATGGCTCTGAGCACTATGGGACTTAATTTCTGAGGTCATCAGTCCCCTAGAACTTGGAACTACTTAAACCTAACTAACCTAAGGACATCAGACACATCCATGCCCGAGGCAGGATTCGAACCTGCGACCGTAGCAGTTGCGCGGTTCCAGACTGAAGCGCCTAAAACCGCTCTGCCACTCCGGCCGGCTATTATGAACGAAGTTAGCATACTAGTTGTAAGGTCATTGCCGTTTATCGTTCTGATTTCTAAGAGAGGAATGAAATTAATTGTTATGTGCATCTCTGCAGATGAGCAGTGTGCAATATCTTGCAAAAAAAAAAAGAATGGTTTTCCTGTAGTCTTTCTGAGATCTATGGCTAATAAACCCACCTACAAAAAATCCTTACTGTGTGAACTGAGTACGACGACGGGCGCTGTGCACACACCTACAATTCGCCTGCCTCTCACGGTTTTTTCATCACCACTAAAGAAAGCACGGAACGAACAAGTTAGCGGGCACAAAAATCGGTCACCGTCATGGAAAAGTACTAAAAGAACTCGCGGCCAATCAGAGGGTGAGAGAGAGGGGAGCGGGGGGTGCCGGCTGGTGTGGCCGTGCGGTTCTTGGCGCTTCAGTCTGGAACCGCGCGACCGCTACGGTCGCAGGTTCGAATCCTGCCTCGAGCATGGATGTGTGTGATGTCCTTAGGTTAGTTAGGTTTAAGTAGTTCTAAGTTCTAGGGGACTGATGACCATAGATGTAAAGTCCCATAATGTTCAGAGCCATTTGAACCATTTTGGGGGGGGGGGGGGGCGGAGTGGAGGTAGGGGGTAAAGAAGTTGAAACACACATCAGCAAACAGTAGCGCAGCAGTAATACAACAGCGGAAGCCACGAGGCTGCGTATTTACGGAAGTTACAGTACAGAGATGCGCTGAGGCATCTCTTTCGTTCATTGGCTGTTCGCGATCTCTACACTTACATCTACATCTACTGTACATCTACACTCAGCAAGCCACCTTATGGTATGCTCTGGAGAGTGACCAGTGCCACTTCCGCACCACATTCTAATTTCCTTGGTTACCATAGTCGACGCACTCAGAAATTCTTTTCCGAACTTTCATTTATTCGACCGTTCTTGAGGTGAATACATACGAGGGTGAGTCAAATGAAAACCTTAAATATTTTTCAATATTATTTTTTGTGCAGAAGTGGTACAAAACTGTATCACTTTTCTACATAATCTCCCCCACGCTCAATGCAAATCATCCAGCGCTTACAAAGTGCATTAATTGCATTAGAAAAAAATTCTTTTGGTAGTCCGCGCAACCACTCATGCACCGCGTGGCGTATCTCTTCATCAGAACTGAACTTCCTTCCTCCCATTGCGTCTTTGAGTGGTCCAGACGTATGGAAATCACTTGGGGCAAGGTCTGGTGGATATGGTGGATGAGGAAGACACTCAAAATGGAAGTGAACTCAGGTTTCGTCCCCAGTAACGATTCTTGCAAGGACGCCATCACCTTCTCGTTCAAAGCGCCAAAGAAGTTCTTCACAAGCATCAACACGTCGTTCTCTCATTTCAGGAGTCACCTGCCGTGGCACCCATCTTGCAGACACTATGTGAAACTGGAGCACAGCATGCACAATGTGGTGCGCTGGCCCATGACTAATCTGTAAACAAGCTGCAATGTCATTCAGTGTCACTCAACTGCTGCAATTTTCTGTGCTGTCACAACTCGTGCCTGACCTGGACGAGGAGCATCTTCCACCGAAGTCACATTTGCGAACTTCCCAGTCCATTCGTAGACTTGCTGGTGTGATAAACATGCATCACCGTACTGAACCTTGATTCGTCGATGAATTTCAATAGATTTCACACCTTCCCTTCCCAAAAACCGAATAACAGAACGCTGTTCTTCCCTGGTGCAAGTCGCAAGGGGGGCGGCCATCTTTATACTGATATTGCGACGGTATGCATGCATCTGCACTATGCTGCCACCTACAGGCCATTCTGCACGCTGTTTGTAGCACGCTTAGCAACTTACAGGATAACGGCGCGAAATTTCGATTTGTTATTACAAACTTAAGGTTTTCATTTGACTCACCCTCGTACTATATTTCAAACTGTTAGCAGTGCCCAGAAGTCAGATCATTTAGTGTCCCGCTGAAACGTACCTTCTCGCCCACATTTTATGGTAACTTTAGATTAATCTCTAAAGTATGCAAAGAATAAAAATTTATTTAAAATTATCATATCTGTAAGTCGTCGCAAACCTATATTTCTGGCATTTGTAGACTTAGAGAAAGCTTTTGACAATGTTGACTGGAATACTCTCTTTCAAATTGTGAAGGTGGCAGGGATAAAATACAGGGAGCGAAAGGCTATTTACAATTTGTACAGAAACTAGATGGCAGTTATAAGAGTCGAGGGGCATGAAAGTGAAGCAGTGGTTGGGAAGGGAGTGAGACAGGCTTGTAGCCCATCCCCGATGTTATACAGGTGAACGAAATGGACAGTGTCTTGAAAGGAGGATATAAGAAGTACATCAACAAAAGCAAAACAAGGATAATGGAATGGAGCCTAATTAAATCAGGTGACGCTGATTGTATTAGATTAGTAAATGAGACATTTAAAGTAGAAAATGAGTTTTGCTATTTGGGGAACAAAATAACTGAAGATGGTCGAAGTAGAAAGGATATAAAATGTAGACTGGCTATGTCAAGGAATGTGTTTCTGAAGAAGAGAATTTCTGGATGTGAGGTCCGCCAGTTATGCGAAACACCGCTTTTCTCAGTACCCAAACATGTTTCGGCACCACTGTGCCATCATCAGTGGGTTTTCGTTTTTATTTATTCTGCAAAGTGAAAATTTTTGTTAAATAATTATAAAATTATGTGTACTTTAGTTCAAACAACATTTGCATGAATTTTCTGGATCACTTTTGTGTTAATTACTACAGGTAGCTTGTCATCTGCAAACAAACGATGTTGATGAGAAAGTCTTGTGCTGGGAGTTAACCTATCTTCTAGAATGTAATTTAGTTTTTTGCGATGTGTTCGCGCCTATTTTCGTAATTACTTAAGTTTTCGTGTGGCAGGCACTTCTATTCTCCACATCATGCTGAGATGTTGTTCAATTCAATTGGCTCTGAGCACTATGGGACTTAACATCTATGGTCATCAGTCCCCTAGAACTTAGAACTACTTAAACCTAACTAACCCAAGGACATCACACAACGCCCAGTCATCACGAGGCAGAGAAAATCCCTGACCCCGCCGGGAATCGAACCCGGGAACCCGGGCGTGGGAAGCGAGAACGCTACCGCACGACCACGAGATGCGGACGCTGAGATGTTGTGATGCATATGTAACTATAACAACTATTTTCCACAAATAACGTACTAAAACACTTTTCACTACACCTGAACACAGTGTGAGTGTGGTTTGTTATGTGTCCCAGCCCAGTCAGTGTTCATTTGTTCACCAGAGAGTTCGGCACCAAATTTGAATTTTGTTTGCATTTTATCCTTGTGTGTGTGTGTGTGTGTGTGTGTGTATGTGCTTCTTAGATGTGTGTGTTGTCTTTTATATGGTATTTCTTTTGTGTGTAAATGGTGCGTCTTTGCAGATTTTAGTGTATCTATTTTTCGTGTGTGTGTGTGTGTGTGTGTGTGTGTGTGTGTGTGTGTGTGTGTGTGTGTGTGTTCGTGTGTGTAGACTTTATCTGTTTGTGCTGTTTTTATTTGTAAAGTTCCTTTAATGTGTTAAATAGTGGGCCCTTGCAGAGTGCAGTGTATTCGTTTAAGACCTGTTTTCCTTCTGCTATTGCCTTCTGTATCTGGAAGTTTTCCTCAATGGTCAGTTTTCTGTATAGGTTCTGGATGGCTTTTAGTATTCTTAAGTCCGTTTCTATTGTGGTTGGGTGGAGATTGTTGGCTATAAGGTGGTCAGCAAATGTGCTATGGGAGCTGTTGCTTTTTAAAGCTCTGAGATGTTCCGAATATCTGGTTTTGAAGTTTCTGCATGTTTGTCCTATGTACACTGACTGGCAAGTGTTGCATGTGAGTTCATATATTCCTGATCTGTTAAATATATCCATGGGTGTTTCTTATGTTCTGATCTTTTTGTGTTGTATTCTCCGTCCTGTATCCTATTTGGAATCCCTGTTTCTTTAATATGTTGCCTATTCTGTGAACAATCTTGTTATTGTAGGTGAGTATGTGCCATTTCGTTTTGTGTGTGTGTTGTTGCTCTGTTGTGTCTCGTGTGTGGTCATTGTTTGTGTTTTGTATTGTTCTGTGCTGGCTGAGGATTTGTGTGTGTGTTTAATGTGTTCATTTTTGTGCTGTTTGCATATTTTATTTAACTTGTCTACCATATGGGTAGTATAACCATTTTCTACTGCTATATGTTTTATTGTGTTTAGTTCTTATGTGTAGTTCTGTTTGTTCATGGGTGTTCTGCTTAATCTGTGGAGCATGAATCTGAAGTTTGCATGCTTATGTGTCAATGGATGGTTTGATAGGTTGTGAATGGTAGTGCTCGTGGTTGTCGGTTTCCTGAATATTGTGAAGTTGTGTGTGTTGTTTGTTGGCGGACCTCACATCCAAAAATTGTAACTGCAAACACGGCCAATACAAGGAGCTGCAAATCTGCAAATCAAAAAGATGAAGAAGAGAAATTTGTTAACATTGAGTATATACTTAAGTGTCAGATAGTCTCTTCTGAAAGTATTTGTATGGAGCGTAGCCATATATGGAAGTGAAACATGGACGATAAACAGTTTAGACAAGGACAGAATAGAAGCTTTCGAAATGTGGCGCTACGGAAGAATGCTGAAGATTAGATGAGAAGATCGCGTAACTAATGAGGAGGTACTGAACAGAATTTGGGATAAGAGGAATTTGTGGCATAACTTGGCCAGAAGAAGAGATCGGTTGGTAGGACATGTTCTGAGGCGTCAAAGGATCACCAATTTATTACTGGAGGAAAGTGCGGAAGGTAAAAATCGTAGAGAGGAACCAAAAGATGAATATGCTAAGCAGATTCAGAAGGATGTAGATTGCAGTAGTTATTCGGAGATGAAGAGGCTTCCACAGCATAGAGCACCATGGAGAGCTGCATCAAAACAGACACTTCAAAAGCAATGGGACGGAAAACTAAGGCAAATATGTAAATAAGTTACTTCAAAATAACTTTCAAAAAATATTCCCATGGCAAATTCTTATGCGAATCAGGCCAATGTACAATGTTGGCTGACATCATTTTTAGTACCATTTCACCATGTAAAGTTATTGACATTCTGATGCACTCAAATGCTAATTGGGATATAATCAGACTTCGTTTAGTAGAAAACAGGTTCTTTGTGAATCATATAATAATGTTTAGTGATACTGCACTCCCAGTTTTTTATACATACGATAAACTTCGAATACGTTGATTGGCTATCTTTAATGTAATGATTTTTAAATGAATTCCTTTAAACACGTTTGAATCGAAATACCGTTATTATGGACATAAAATGCCTTACACGACACTTACACTTGAGCAGTCAAGCGCCAAGAGAAAGAAAAAGAAAAAAAAAAGAAAGTGGCGATGTGTGCCCAAGACCAGTCAAATGATTTTAAGAAAAGGTGCTAAGCAAACGAGTTAATACTTTCTTTGGCTATATTCTTGCAACACCAAGCTGTTGCCGCACAGTGTCTTGTTTGTATACTTTTTCTCCTTATACGCTCTCTTATATGTATTACTTGTTTTTGACGGAGACAATACAAAAAATAAACGACTATACCGCGTAAGACTTATGTCGGATGGGTCGTGATATGACTAAGAATTAAAAAAAAAAAAAGAATCGGGTATCTGACTGCACTAACAATACTGAAGGCAAAAGTAGGCAGAGGTCTAGGTTTTGCAAGTGAACTGAACTCCTCTGTCTATTGATAAACGTCTATATTAGTTAAAGAAATAGTTAATTTGACAAATTTGCATTAACGTGAACAACAAATACAAATGCCCTGAAGTGACAAAAGTCATGAGAGACCTCCCAATATCGTGTCGGCCCCACTTTTGCCTGGCTTAGTGCAATAACTCGATGTCGCATGGGCTCCCCCATGTCGTTGGAAGTCCCCTGCAGACTTATTGACCCATTCAGCCACTATAGCCGTCCATAACTGCGACAGTGTTACCAGTACAGGATGATCTGCACGAACTGACCCCTCGATTACGTCCATAAACGTTCGATGGTTTTAATGTCGGGAAATTCGGATGGCCAAATCATTCGTTCGAATTGTCCAGAATGTTCTTCAAACCAATCGCGAAAAACTGTGGCTCGGCGACATCGCAAATTGTCATCCACAAAAATTACATCGTTCTTTGGGAACATGAAGTCCATGAATGGCAGAAAATGGTCTCCACCTAACCGAACAAAACCATTTCCAGTCAATTATCGACTCAGTTGGACCAAAGGCAGACACCATTAGGGAGGTACCACCGGCTTGCACAATCCTCGTTGACAACTTGGGTCTATGGCTTCGTGGGATCTGCACCACACTGGAACCCTACCATCAGCTCTTACCGACTGAAATCATGACTATCTCACCTGGCTACAGTTTTCCAGTCATCTAAAGCACGGGTCTCCAAACTTTTTAGTCCGCAGGCCACATTGACTCCCCCACGAAGTCATAAGGGCCATGATCTACCTAGTGGGACTAAAGCACCCTAGCAATCCATGATCACTGTAATGTAAGGCTAACGGAAAGATGAAATCGCAAAAATCTAAGGTTCTGGGAATAGCTAACACTGAAACGAACTACGATTTTTATTTAATTACATAATTTCGATTGGTGGACGTACCTGAACGAAATTATGGCGTATTTTATTCTGACGAGTTTCACCGACAAAAAAGTATGTCACTGCACATTCTTCACGAAAGCGTCCTGCAAAGTTAACGAAATCTCAAAATCATTGTTGGCAACACTATTACTGCAAGACGAAGAGATAGAGAATATCAACGCATTGTTATTTCAAGCGGCGCAACAGTAAGTTCAGTTATGTAGACTTGTAGCGAGTAGCAGAGCCAGAGCATATTATATTTGATAGTTCTGTTGCGTGATTGTGTCCGACAATGTCGCGGTGTATTGGTCGCGATAGGCCTCGAAACTCAACTGTTGGCAGTAGAGGTACCACTTCAAATATTTGGCGGGCCGGATACCGGGGATGTCCGGCCAGCTAACGCGGGCCGGTTTGCCGGCCGTAGTTTGGAGACCCCTGATCTAAAGCCCAACCGATATGGTCACGAGCCCAGGAGAGGCGCTGTAGGCGATGTGCTGTTAGCAACGGCATTCGCGTCGGCCGTCTACTGCTACAGTCCGTTAACGCATGTCCCACTAACGTACGTACCACTCTGATTTGTGCGGTTATTTCATGCAATGTCGCTTTTCGTTAGGAATGGCAGCTCAAAGTCTGTCAGTTCCCGTCGTGGTGCCACAGTGACATCGGAAACCTTTACACGTGAATCATCTTGAGTACAAATGACAGCTGCGCCAATGCCCTGCCCTTTTATACCTCGAGTAAGCCATATTAGCGCCATATGTATATGTGCATATCGCTAACCCATGACTTTTACCACCTCAGTGTAAAAGAACAGATTGTACACGCAGTGATATCGCAAAATGAGAACTCTTTCCAGCCTGCGTCTCGCCACAGCAGAGCCAGAGATCTGATACTCGTCTTCTCAGCGTGTAATGCTGACAGCCAATCAATGCACACACGGTGTGATATTCTCAAGGTGAGACACCTGGGCGGTGAGTGAACTGCGGTCAGCGTCCCCCAGTTCCGGGAACCGCGGACTGTCGCGGCCTAGGATAGCAAAAGGCCGACCAGGGCTGGGCTCCGGACCCCATTGAGCGGCGGCTGCCGGCCGGCGCAGACACGACAGGAGCAAAACGGCGCAGCCCAATTCCCGCCACGCCGCGCCGCGCCGCGCCGCACCCACAGGCCGGCCGGGCGTCGTAAAATCCGTCTGCGCGTCGCTGCCCCCCCCCCCCCCCCACCTCTCTCCGGCGTCTAATGAGCTTCCCCCGCCCCCAACCCCTCACCTTCGCTGCCCCCTCCACCCGGCGCCCATTCCGTGCACGCGCTCGTTTTACAGTCGGGCCGGCGCTGACGTTGATGGAAATACGATCGTAACGGCCGGCGGGACGCCTAGCCTCACCCCAGGCCGTCGCGATTGCGTCTTGCTGTTCTTATTTCAGTTTCTCACATTCTTCTTTCAATAACCCTATCCCTCCCACCCCTCTCCATTCTCCCGAGTCTCATAAAGAGCGCCTCTCACTTCTTACTCGGCGACCACATATGCGACAGTCCACCACCTCTCCGATTCTCTTTATTTCTGGTAGCAAGTACAACGAACATGGAACCGGAGACTGAACACTGTACTATTTTACTGAGTAGACCATACGGGTGTTGGTACACCATTCCCTTCCTCAGGCCTGTGAACTGTCTCATCCAAATGAGTCTACTAATAATAATAGCTCACTTCAGTTTATGCATCTGAATGTTCCGTGGGTAAGATTTACGATATCTCGCTATAACAGGATGCACGGGTGCATTTTCATAGTGAAAATATTGTCACATATTGTCCAATTACAAGTTTGGCCTTTACATTAATCGACACTGCTACTTCACCGCGTATACAAGGGCTATATAAATCGAAGAAACTTGACTATAACACTATGGAAAAAGAAGGGAAGTGGATGAAGATGAAATGTGTGACGAAACACTGTGAGAAGAATTTGACATAGCACTGCGAGGGTCGGCGGTGATGTGACCCCTACGCATGCGGGATGACGAAGTATGGAAGGTTCTGGTTCCCAGAGTGCTAATGAGACAGCATTAACGGTTTACTCATTTATTGTTTAGTTCTGCAATTGAATCATCTTCGCCGCGGCAATCGCGACGACAGCAGAAGCTACACGGCGGGTTGAAATGTGCTGATGCGTTCACCTCAGCAGTCTCGAGGCGGTCGATATGATCAAGGCCGCGAACACAGTAAGAGCGGCGTCGTGCAAAGTAGCCAGCCCAGCTGGTGGCAGGCGTTACTCGTCCAGCAATGACGCCCAACAGTTCGACAACAACGTCTACTGGGACACACTCGTGGACTTCGAAGATAGGGCCCCACTAAGATCCCAGGTTTCTGCACGAGATGGCGCTGGCTGTGCAAAGTTGTGTTGTAGCCTTTCCACTAGAGGAAGGCAGTGGAGGCTGGTGTCCTATCACGATCCAGGTCAGTGGATAGCAGGAGCTAGCACACCTCCTATAACATGAGCCAAACATCATCAATCTGGACTCCAGTGAGCAGGTAGTAGAAGGCTCTGAGTCTTCATATTAGTGGAGAAGAGGATGGCAGCTAACAATAGCTAAGTTCAGCAGGCTGGTGCCTCAAAGGTAGAAGTCGTCTGGCGAATTGTAGTCAGTGCATACAGGTGCCGCCTTGAATCTTGTTCACGGCAAATGAATACGAGAAGGGCTCGAAAGTGCAAGTATTTGTAACTGTCTGTCAGGGGCAATAATGTTATCCCTCTGCGAGGATGGCTGAATGGGGCCTGGTTTTCTGTGACCGTCACCATTCTTCGCTGCATCACCGTGTCCCAACCTTTCGTTTCAGGCTTTCAGCACGTCACATTATGCAGTGGCAGTGGGATGAAAGTCGTTCTTGCATATGATTTATGTGCTGTTAGTCCGCTATGCACGGTTGGCAAAATGACATTACGCTCTCTTCACATGGGGCAATACTGCTGCACTAGCAATTCAGACATCTTGCTCCAGCAATGTGCACCAGTGGTCTCAGTTATGTGTCGCGGTATTTGCAGGATTGGGTCTCCTACCCGTATGGCATTCCACTGCAGACATTGTGTACGAGCCACACTCGGCTTGGCTCGGTGATGACCAGGAAGAGAGTTCAAAACTTTTTCATTCGCCCAGGATATCTTTCTGCGGCACAACAGCACCTGGTAGGTGATATCCTCGTACCTTCAGAATTACTAAGATCCTTGGGATAAATTACCACGAAAAAAGTGTTCTGCATTGGAAACCAAGATTCATTTCGTGGCACTAAAACTGCAACATCAGGAACAACAGCAAATAACGAAATCTAACTTACTGTGCGATACAGCAAAGTTGGAAGTATACAAATTAAATTTGTGTGTGATTTAAGGATACAGAGGGTGTGATATTTGGAACATAGAGCTGCCCTCTCTGGTAGAAATAACTTCTCTAATCTGTCTAGACGTCTATTCAAATTGAGATTAGGTAATATATATGGGTACATCATTCAGTGCTGCTTCAGCTCTGTGTTAGCCTTGTCGTGTCCCGAGAGGGAGTGAGATTGACGCGAATTAGATTCAGGGGTCTTACTTACCTCAATCGATCTTCTCGAAGAGTAGAAGGAGGCGTGGGCAGCTTCTGCAACTCCGACAGCTAGAAGAAGCAAGCTAATGCTAAGGTGAAGGATGCGGAACTCGGTGAGGAGTGATTACTGCTGCAGGGTAGTATTCGTAAGAGCCCTTATAGTTTGATAACTGAGAATCCCTACTGGCACTATCTTGCACTACTTTCTGTCAGTTGAATCTCTTACTTTGGACTCTATCTACCTGGTTGTTGCGGAGTCGAGGCTAGCGAATCGTACTAAATTCCCACTTCTGTGCCGGCCGTCGTGGCCGAGCGGTTCTAGGCGCTATAGTCTGGAACCGCGCGACCGCTACGGTCGCAGGTTCGAGTGCTGCCTCGGGCCTGGATGTGTGTGATGCCCTTAGGTTAGTTAGGTTTAAGTAGTTCTAAGTTCTAGGGGACTGATGACCTTAGAAGCTAAGTCCCATAGTGCTCAGAGCCATTTGAACCCATTTCTGTCGTAGAACGACACGGAACTTGCGTCGTTATACTCGGCACATCTCAACTGACTATAGGGTCCTCCTGACCGCCTATTTATACTACCCTCGTGCGTTACAGAAAGCTTCTAGAATGTTCTATACCTCCTCCCTGGAGGCTAACCACGTACCTGGTATATTTCCATCATCAGGTGCTGTGAGAAAGCTACTTTGATCCCTGTTATGCATTCGGCTAGAGCGTCCAGCTAGTCACGTAACGCTATTTGTCTCCTGGCACCGCTTTGTCGGCGCTGGCCCATCGACAAATACTGTCGCAGTGCTTCCGTACTGGATTGTACGTCTAGCTGCCTCTCCCGCTGAATAAGTCCTAATACATTTAATTTGTACTCGTCGCTGATTGAGATTCGCAACTCCTCCCTCCCCCAGGGGAAATTTTATAAGCTCCGTCCTCGGAGGTAACATTCTTTTTACAGCATTGAAAATTGTAATTTGCCTTTTACATTCATCACTTTTTACGTAATACAGGAATTACTTTTTTTAAATACATATCAATTAAATATTTCTTCATACTTTTTCCATGGATTTTTCTTTTACATTACACCTTTTATTTTTACAATTAAAATTATCTTTTATCTGTTCGCATTGCTGGGGATTCTACCATGGGGGTGGGAGCCCTTGACATTATGGATAAGGTCGGTGACTGTGTCTTTCCTTTCCTTGCTTTAGGTGAGTCTATGAAACTAATAGTGGTTAATTCGTCTTCTGCGTCCGGGTCAGGTTTGGATGCGCGTGTGTGCTTATATCTTATAACCTCCTGGTCTGGGCTCCTATTATTAATAGTGTTTGTTATGCAAATATTTGCACAACACCTTCCACTCAATGTGCACAGCTCTTCCCCACACTTACGACAGCACTTACAGTATATACATAAACAGCAGGTAATAATAATTATAACTAGTGTTACAGATCCTGTATACCCCCACAGAGGATAAGTACTCACTGACCATCCTCGCAGGCCGAAGTGGCCGTGCGAATCTAGGTGCTGCAGTCTGGAACCGCGAGACCGCTACGGTCGCAGGTTCGGATCCTGCCTCGGGCATGGATGTGTGTGATGTTCTTAGGTTAGTTGGATTTAACTAGTTCTAAGTTCTAGGGGACTAATGACCTCAGAAGTTGAGCCCCATAGTGCTCAGAGCCATATGACCATCCTCGAAAGATGGTTCGCTGTTGCTGCTAGAAGGAGCAAGCTAATGCTACGGTGCAGGATACAGAACTCGGTGAGGAGTGATTACTGCTGCAGGATAGTATTCCTAAGATCCATTATCGTTTGACAACTGAGAATCCCTACTGGCATTGCGACAGTATGCTTCCGTACTGGAGTGTACGCCTTTATATTATTCAGATCTCTCACATTTCGAAAACATCTGTTCGTGTTGTCGTTGGGCGCTTTGCTGTTGTCGCCTTAAGGGAACAATGGCAGTCGTTCTGAAAACTCGGGCTGCTCAAGACGTCGTCGTACTATGAGTGTGGTCACTAGTATTGCTGCAAGCAAGGCTATTTCATCACTCGAGGTTTGCTAGAAGATCATGTTACGCCGTCTTCTAAGAAGAAGAAACATCTAGCAGCACATGTCGTGGCTGTACACTCCTGCATGGCCACGCATGCTGTCCTATCGGACTGCTCGACGTGCTGAGCTGGTGAGATGCTGCATAGCGTTAAGTATGGTCTTCACGGAGCCATCGATTCCATATCCACATAATTGGAGTGGGATTGCGATCAACGCAAGTGGCTATATCACATAAAGCTAAAACCCAGCCTCGACAGGCAACGATCTTCTCATAAGAGGGCCTTCTAGCAGACAAACAATGTTCAAATGCAATTTCTGAATGATAAATCCACTGCTTAATTTTTTCTTGTATACAGTTTGTATGTTTCCGAGGAGCCACATCAGAAACATTCGAGACGGAGACAGGCCTCAGACAAGGGGATGCTCTCTCATGTGTTCTGTTCAATGTCATCTTAGAGAATGTAATAAAAGAGAGTAGGCAACAGGAGTGGGCTGGAGTACAGATGGACGGTAACTTCAATTGTCTCACATATGCAGATGACATAGTACTATTAAGTGAATCAAAGCACGCAAGCTGAAAGAAATGTACCAGAAAATGGACAATTACGCACAGAAGGTAGGGCTCAAAGCGAATCGAGACAAAACAGAGTTCATGCAATTAGGAAGAAGACAAGAGCAGATAGAATTTCTTGAGATAGATGGCAAGAGGTTCAAGAGAGTAGACCAGTTCAAATACTTGGGATCATGGTTTACCACAGACAACAACATAAAAATGGACATCAAGGAAAGAATAGCAGTGGAATGAAATGCATGCATACCCTCAGAGAGACGCTTGGCTCTAAATTGATCTCAGTGAACACGAAGATGAAAATGTACAACACAGCGATATGCCCAGCAGTAACGTACGGTTCAGAAACATGGAGCATGACTAAGTGAGAAAGGGAAAAACTACTAATATTTGAAAGAAGAGTAATGAGGAAGATATGGGGACCAGTTTTAGATGACGGAGAATGGAGGAGGAGGTAAAACGAGGAAATCTACCTTCTGATGCGACAACTATCCTACAGAAGGTAAAGAGCAAAAGATTACAATGGGTGGGCCATGTAGTCCGTATGCCAGATGGAAGACAGGCAAAGATTTAGCGGGGAAACCAAACACCAAACGCCCCATTGGACGACCAAGGCAGCGCTGGATGGACGACCTGGCGAAGGACCTAGCAGCCCTGGGAATTGAAGACACCTGGTGGAACCGGGCGCAAAACACGACGAAACGGAGGCAGTTTGTGGAAGCAGCGCGTGGTCTGCAGGGCCTGTGATCGCTGGATATCGATCTATCCATACAGATTGTAGGCGGCGTTTCTCCTACATACGGTGTGCGGGTGCACTGCACCTCCAGTCACTTGCATATCTAAACACGCGGTACACCTCAAGCTAATATGACGTTTGTTAGTTGTTGGTTCCATAATATTTCATTTTTAAGGGCCAACAGTGTAATTTGTATTCGATACATTCGAAGAGACAAATGCAAGGGATTTCACTTGATTGTGACAATTATGATAGCTCAGATGTCACCAGTTCTTTTGTTATAGTCAAAGACAGGATTTTTTTAGGTTTCTAGTGCACTTCATCATTAATGAGTCTCTGTAATAATAAATTATGCTGTGACTTTCCGACCTGGCTTCCTAATGACCCTAAGTACAAGAGCCCGGAAAAATTCCCAGTTTGGAGCTATGACAAGCAGCAGATTAATAAATTATAACGCATTAAAATATGTTTAGGGAGAAAGTTCCTCCTATTTCCCAGTTTTACTTCTGCTACAATATTTGCACTTTTAGTTCAGTCTCAATTAAACTAAAATATTAATCGCACATACACTAAAACTACAAGTCATGGGATAGCGCTAGGCAAGCGTACTAATAGCGGCGGTACTATCGGTTTCTTTTTTTTTTCTTTTTTTTTCCCGCCACGAATTCCTCTCATGTTACGGCCTCTTCATCTCAGAGTAGTACTTGCAACCTATGTTCGCCATTATTTGCTGGATGTATTCCCATCTCTGTCTTCCTCTACAGTTTTTGCCCTCTACAGCTCCCTCTAGTACCATGGAAGTCATTCTCTGATGTCTTAACAGATGTCCTATCGTCCAGTCCCTTCTCCTTGTCAGTGTTTCCCACATACTCCTTTCCTCTTCGATTCTGCACAGAATCCCTCATTTCCTATCTTGTGAGTAGACCTGATTTTCAACATTCGTCTGTAACACCATATCTCAAATGCTTTGATTCTCTTCATTTCCAGTTTCCCGCAGTCCATGTTTCACTGCCAGACAACGCTGTGCTCCAAACGTACATTCTCAGACATTTCTCCCTCAAATTAAGGTCTATGTTTGATACTAGTAGACTTCTCTTGGCCAGGAATACGTGGTTTGCCAGTGCTAGTCTGCTTTTGATGTTCTTCCTGCTCCGTCTGTCACTCGTTATCTTGCTGCGTAGGTAGTAGAATTCCTTAACTTCATCTGCTACGTGACCCTCTATCCGGATGTTAAGTTCCTCGCTGTTATCATTTCTGCTACTTTTCATTACCGTCGTCTTTCTTCGATTTACTCTCAATCCATATTCTATATTCATCAGACCGTTCATTACATTCAGCAGATCATTTAATTCTCCTTCACTTTCAGTCAGGATAACAATATCATCAGCGAATCATATCACTGATATCCTTTCGCCTTGAATTTTAGTTACACTCCTGTACCTTTCTTCTATTTCCATCATTGCTTCTTCGATGTCCAGTTTGAACAGTAGGAGTGAAAGACTACATCCCTGTCTTACACCCTTTTTAATCCGGGCATTTCGTTCTTGGTCGTCCACTCTTATTATTCCCTCTCTGCTCTTGTACATGTTGTATATTACCCGTCTCTCCCTACAGCTTAACCGTATCTTTCTCAAAATTTTAAATATCTTGCACTATTTTACATTGTCGAACAATATTTCAGTCCATCGCATACTTCGCCACAAGTCCTTGGGCTCACCGAAATTATGGGAACCAATATTATGAACAAAATACAAATGAAACAATGGCGGATGCAAACATGGCAGAGAGAGTGGAATGCATCCGACAAGGGTCACCACGTACACTCTTTCTTTCATGATGTACGCGAAAAACTACAAGAAACATGTCGACCCAAGCCGGGGGATGGTCCACTTGCTGACAGGCCGTGGGCCGTATCCAGTACAATTCAACCACATGGGATTAACCAACGATGAAGTATGCGTCTGCGCAGAAACTGGGACATCAGAACATGTCACACTGCTGTGCAACACTCATCACAAGTGAGACCTATACAGAACGACAATGACATCGTCAGAATAATACGTAATCCCGATGACTGGAACGCAATAAACAGCGTAGCCGATATTGTGTCGAAAACTCTGCACGAAGAATACAAGCGCCATATGGAAGGAGGCGTAAACAAGAAAAAACCACACAACAAATCACATGGGAGGACACAAGCACGAGCACAGATTCCGAAACCAAGGAAGGAACACTAAGTGAACATTACTCAGAAAGGATCAAAATGTAAGGAATCCAAACCAGCGGTATATGACACTGCATGCCACAAAAAAGTCACAAACAATACAACAATTATAAAACAAACTCCGATAGCACATAATAAAACTGTAGTAATAATGTAATGTCACTTGGGAGGAGAAGACTCGAAAAACTTTTATTCCGAGGCTCCCCCCCCCCCCCCCCCCCCCAATGGCATACTGCATAGTGTTTAAGTATACTGCACACAAGTAGTAACGTATAGTGTGCGGACAGAAGCATATTCTCTTCTCCGTTCAAAGCTACAGTCAACGAATTTTATATATCAAATGTGTTTTCTGTATAAAGTACGTATAACACTAAAAATGGAATGTATTAAGTCATTTAAAGAATAATGCATTCAAGTAGCAATGAACGACGTTCTATTTCTACTAACAAATTACAAACGTAAGTTTATTTCTCATGTAAAGCTAAAATTCATGTATTCAACGTATGAAGTGCTCAATCAGTATTTAATCTGTATAATCTGTGTAAACATACATAAGCACAAACCATTTCAGATGAGAATAGCTCGAGGTTTTACCGAGACCTTCTCAACTGAAATGGGCAGAAATAGGCCATTATCAACCAACATGCAACTTAGACTGTATTACACATCCAGATACAGCATATCACTTCCCTCTACATACTGCAAATTGTTTTCACTACACTCATTGTATTACATTTTCTTTTCTATTTTCTTTGACATTTGCATTATATAAATTATATCGTCAAAAACTACGTAGTTACAAATTATATGGAGCCATTTTAACAATTGTTAAGCATTCAATTCGCTGTAACCTCAGAGAAATTTTTATGTTTAATGTTCTTTATATTATTTATAAACAAAAGCACTAACAACTATATACCATTAAGATTGTAACAATGAGAAGTCTTTGCTGTTAGATTGAGAAGCATCCGACCCACTTTATATTTCAAGCCAGTGGGTTACTCTGTACTGTTAATGAAATGAATAAACAAATAAAATATAAAATGAATAAATTGTCGAACGTACTTCCTTCTTTCATGGATTAACTGAAGTATTTTTTCTGTTATCCATGGTTTCTTCACAGTTACCTTCTTTGTACCTATGCTTCTCTTTCCAACTTCTGTGACTGCCTATTTAGAAATGTCCAGTTCTCTTCAACTTTACTGCCCACTCGCTAGTCCTTATTGCTGTATCTATAGCCTTAGAGAACTTCAAGCGTACCTCACCATTCCTTCGTATTTCCGTATCCCCTTCTTTGGCTATTGATTCTTCTTGACTAATCTCTTAAACTTTAGCCTATTCTTCATCACTACGGCATTGTGATCCGTCTATATCAGCTCCTGGGTACGCCTTACAATCCAGTATCTGATTTCGGAATCCCTGTCTGGCAGTGATGTAATCTAACTGACACATCCCTGTATCACCCGGCCTTTTCCTAGAATATATCCTACTCTTGTGTGTCTTCAACAGAGTATTCGCTATTACTAGCTGAAATTTATTACAGAACTCAATTAGTTTTTCTCCTTTCTCATTTCTTGTCCCAAGCCCATATTCTCCTGTAACCTACTCTTTTATTCCTTCCCCTACAACTTCATTCCAGTCCCCCCATGACTATTAGATTTTCATCCCCCTTTACATACTGTATTACCCTTTCAATATCCCCATATACGCCCTCTCTCTTCATCTTCAGCTTGCGACATCGGCATCTACACCTGAACTATCGTTGCCCGTGTTGGTTTGCTGTCGATTCTAATAAGAACAATCCTATCGCTGAATTGTTCTCATTAAGATATTCTCTGCTTCGTCATCCTATTCATAATGAATTCTACTCCCGTTATACCATTTTCTGCTGCTATTGATATTACCCTATACTCATATGACCAGAAACCTTGTCTTCTTTCCATTTCACTTCATTGACCCCTACTATATCTACACTGAGTATTTGCATTTTCCTTTTCAGATTTTCTAGCTTCCTACCACATTCAAGCTTCTGACATTTCACGCCCCGACTCGTAGAATATTATTCATTCATTGGTTTTCAATCTTTATCTTATGGTCACCTCCCCATTGGCAATTCCCTCCCAGAGATCACAATGGGGGAATATTCAGGAATCTTTTGCCAATGGAGAGATCATCATGACACTTTTTTCAATTACAGGCCACATGTCCTGCGGATACACGTTACGTGTCTTTAATGCAGTGGTTCCCATTGCCTTCTGCATCCTCATGTCGTTGATCATTGCTGATTCTTCCGCCTTTGGGGACAATTTCCCACACCAAAGGCAACAGAGTGCCCTGTATCTCTGTCCGCTCCTCCGCCGTGTACCACGTACACAATGTATACAAGGGCTGTGCACTGGCGGAAGTGTCATTTGTACACAGCTGAGTCTCGTGAAACGATTTCCAGCCTGATTATGGCAGAATGATGGAAATTAACAGACTCTGAACGCGGAATGGTAGCGGAAGCTAAACGTGCGGGACATTCCATCCGGAAAATGGTTAGGGAATTCAGCATTCCGAGCACCACAGTGACAGGAATGTGCCGATAATACCAAATTTTAGGCATTACTTCTCACCACAGACAACGCAGTGGCCAACAGCATTCACTTAACAGCGCTAACAGGCAAGTAGCATTGCGTGAAATAACCGCAGAAATCAGTTATAGGATGTACAACTAATGTGTCCGTTAGGACAGTGCGGCGAAAGGTGTCGTTAATGGAGTATGGTAGCAGACGACCAACGTCTATACCTTTGCTAACAGCAAGACATCGCCTGAAGCGCCTCTATTGGGCTAGTGACCATATCGGTTGGACCCTAGATGACTGGAAAACAGTGACCTGGCCAAACGAGTCCAAATTTCAGTTGGTAAGAGCTGATGGTAGGGTTCGAGTGTGGCACAGACCTTAAGAAGCCAAGGACCCAAGTTGTCAAACAAGACACTCTGCAGACTGGTTGTGGTTCCATAATGCTATGGGATGTGTTGACACGGAATGGACGGTTTCCTGTGGTCCAACTGAGGCCATCATTGACTGTAAATGGTTATGTTCGGCTACTTGGAGACCATTTGCAGCCAATCATGGAGTTCATGTTGGCAAACAACAATGGAATTTTTGTGGATGACAATGCGTCATGCCATTCGGTCATAGTAGTTCGCGATTGGTTTGAAGAACATTGTGGATATCTGAAACGAAATATTTGGCCACCCAGAACGCCCGACATGAATCCCATCGAACATTTATAGAACATGATCAAGAAATCAGGTCGTGCACGACATCCTGCAATTGCAACACTTCCACAATTAAGGACAACTATAAAGCCAGTATGGCTCAATATTTCTGCAGGGACTTCCAATGACCTGTGGAGTCAATGTTACGTCTAGTTGCTGCACTACGCCGGGCAAGAGGAGATCCGACACGATATTGGGAGGTATCCCATGACTTTTATCACCTCAATGTATTATTTCTCCACTTCATACAGGGGTCGTACAAAAGTAAGGAAACACCGTGAGAAACGTATCCTTGAACATAAATACAAATTCTTGGAAAATCTGCAAATTGTGCTGTTGCATTTGGCGACGATCGGCGCCTGTGCATTGTCCTCAATACGTTTCAAGAGACAGGCGTGGTCAGAACTGTATTCTGTGTAGTTGTCAGTGTATTACGTCGGAGCTAAGTGAATTCGAACGTAGGAAAATTTTTAGTGCTCCTATGGTGGGTGCTTCTATCACCAAGGAAGCTGAAATGTTTGATATTTCAAGAGGCATCGTATCGAAGGTTTGCATCATATACAGGAAAAGTGGAAAAACACACCCTAAGTCACAGTGCGGTGAGAGTGTGTGTTGAATGTTTGTGATGGACGGTCATTGAACAGATATGTAATGAAAAATAAGAGGACGACATTTGTAAAAGTGACTGCAGAACTAAATGTCGCAGTCGGAAACCTTGTCGCCACCAGAACAACACGATGGCACCTGCAGAAGCAGGGAATTTCGGAGAGAGCTGGAATTCCAAAACCACTCACCAGTTATACAAATGCCTGCTACCGGAAAACGTGGTGGTGAAGCCGTAACACCTGGTCTGCGGAGCAATGGAAGAATCTCATTTGGTCGGATGAGTCTTCTTTCACACTGCTTCCAGCTGTTGGCCGAGTTTATGTCCCAGGAGTGAAACATGTCGGGGTTTTCAGTGATGATTTGGGTAGCTATAACCATGTACTCTATAACCGCACATTACCGCCAAGGATTATGTGACTGTTTTGGCTGGTCATGTCCACCACATAATACAGTGTTTCTCCCAAAATGGTTATGCTGAGTTCTAGGATAATAGGGCAACTCGCATCGACCAGTGCTGATTTTGAGAACACGAGGGATGAGTTGTCCCATCTCCATTGGCCGCCACAGCCATCAGACTCAATATTATTGAAGTCCACTTTGGAGAGAAGGGTGCGTGATCGCTACCCACACCCATCATCGTTACCTGAAATTGCGACTATTTTGCAAGAAGAATGGTAAAAGCTTGCCTTTAAAACCACACATGGCCTGTATTTATTCATTCTGGGACGACTGGAGCTGTTTTCGATGCCAACGGTCTTCCTACTCCGTATTAGCATTGGTAATGTGTTGTGCTTTTCGTCTACTTCCCGTAGGTACTAGTAGTACATTTTACAATTGTAACTACTTTAACAATAGTTAGGAGATCCGTATAATCTTCATGTAATAGCTAAATCGGTCATATCTGTAGGTAAAAATTACCCATAATATGTACACATTCAACGGACTGAGTGGCTCCACATTCACACGCTACCGTCCTTACCTTCACTTGTCTCACAAATACGGAGTGTGTGTTTTAACTTGAGACAGCTAAATATCTCTAAAACGACGCATCGTGCGAAAAAAATGTTCTACGTAAACAATCATTATTAGTAAAGGGGACACCTGCCTGTGCTTCAACTGGCTACCTCCCAAACACCCCTCCTGTGTGGGTGGGGTCAACTTTGTCTTTTCATAAAGGAACCTCCATTTTTATTGCATATTCGGATTCTTCGTCAAAGTTAAGTGTGCCCGTCTTTGCAATTAAGAAGCGATGCATTTGATTCTACATTTCATTTATGATGTGAATGTAAACCTTTGTTTTCTAATGGCTGATATTTATGTTCGAAATTTACTTTAATGCTGTAAATTTGATTATACCACACTATATGGTTAGCTGTTTCAACGTCTGATTAGAAAATACATTTAGCATTATCCAGCAACAATGACGTGGATGGAATAGTTTTTCTGTTCCCAGGAGGATGCTTGATATCAGTGAGCCTCTTGACTCTCTGCATTGAGGTGCTTGATTTCGGTGAGTCTCCTTGCCTCTCACCATAACTGCAGTTCACAACAAATGCTCAAACTGATGACCTTCCATTTCGCTGCACTTATTAAATTATGTGTGGAATGCATGTACAAAACTTAAAAGCATGTATGATGGAACGTTTGCGCAAGCATTTATGACACATTTAGTCATGTTCTGTCTAGTAATTGGTACTTCTGTATACACTTGGTTCTTTAGATAACTGCACAAGAGAAAACCCATGACACAAGGTCAGGTGATTAGTGGGGCAAAGGACACACCACACCCTCTGCATGGTTGCCAAATTTATTCAAGATGCCGGATCCAAGATGGCGGTCATAGATGTGGCAACATCGCATTGACATCTTAGCAGGAAGTTCAGATTTTGGTGGGAAACTAGGCCAAATGGGCTACCTTCACTAACCTAATTCCACCCCTCCCTCTCCTCTCCCCTCTCCCTGTTCCACTCCCCTTCCCTCATCTCCCTTCCCATATATGGAAATTGGTGGGGAAAGGACTCAGTCTGTGCTGGGCTGCCAGACAGGATGGACATAAATCTTTGTTTTGTGTGCAGTGTGGTATACTGTTTATTTACACAACTTGTCATTGATAAGCACTAGACAGTAGCTCCAATCAGTAGATTCACCCTGAGGTTCCGAGTCCAAGTGACCTAGTTCATAACACTGTTGGCTCTCTCCCCTCTACTCCCCCCCACCCTCCCTCTCCCAACCCGTGACACAGTCTAAGACAGCGACCTAGGGAAAAAATGGAATTCACTCAGTCTGTGCTGAGCTTCCTGAGAGGACAGACATAATTGTTTTCTGTGTATTATGTGTTCAATGGATTAGACATCTGTGCTGGAGAAAGAGGAGTTTAATGGATATATTAGCTGTAACCAAGCAGTCGGGTGAATGTGTAAAGAAGATGAGTACACTTCATAAAATAATGAAGATGCAGCAGGTTGGAGGTAAGTTACACTTCGCTGCTCCATGCTGATAAACGCTTGTGCTGTAACTATAGATCATTTGATAAAAGTCCAATCAGTTTTCTGAAGTGCAAGAGGTAAGATGTTCACACACTCTGGTTGCAAGCATCCATGTGTTCATTTGAGAAAATGCTGGTGAAGAGCAGAAATTGATTTAATAAGTGTACTACATGCAAGCACACAGCTGAGGACTATCCACAGCCTCCTACACAATGAGTGGATAGAAAAGATAATAGATGGGCATGTGGTGAATACTTTCAATAAATAATGACATTAAAGCATGATGGCAAGAAGATGCATTTCAGAACTCATGCAGATATATGATCCTGCTGGAACTGCCTACCTTTTTTGAAATTCTATAACACCCCATATCAACTTTGCCCCTATTCCATAATGAACCATAGGTGTTCACCTTGAGGTTTAGAGACCAACTAGCCTAGTTCACAATAACGCCACAAGAGAATGCTATTGGCCCTCCCCCTCCCTTCCCCTCCAATAATATAACTCGATATGGCGGCCGAGAAAAAGGGTAGGTACCAATACGAATGCTGAATCTGGTCATGTGATAGGTTTCAGCCAATACAATGGCAGCATGTGGTGGCATCATCAGAGGAAATATAGGGTGGGCTCAGTCTCACCAGTCAGCCAGCAGCAGCAGCTGCAGAAGATGAAGAAGAAAAAGAACCATGAAGGGTGAGTAGCAGCAGTCCAGATCCAGCACAGCAATGTAAAATAGCAAGAAGCAGAAAAGTAAGTATTTCATCTCACATCTTTTCTGTATTTAGCACTATTATTGATTGTTTTTGTGTCTCGGTCTGTGTGTAACACTTCCTCCTCCTTGTTCAGCAGTAGCCACCGACATGTCAAGGCCTTCATGAGTGAGCACCAACATACCGACCTCTGCCACATCTGCACCCACAGCAAACACAGCTGCCATCTTGTCGATTGTTGACACCTACACTAACCTCTGAACCTGCAGCAGCAACAACCTCCAGCGAGTCTGAACCTGCTGCAACCACATGGTATCCTGTATCACACGTAGCCCACTTTCTGGAACAGGACAAGAATTTTTATTGTCTGTCCCACTTATTGATTTGTGTGATTAGGACACCCAGTCTATTCCTGGCGTCTCGAAAGCTAATGATGGTCCTAAACAACAGCAAAATGCAGGTCAGTACTGGTCACTGACATATGACCTGTCTTACCAGAACATCCTTGTGGTAGTTCAAGGGCAGAGTGCAGATGCTGTGGATAAGAAGGTTCTGAACATAGCCCACCCACTGAAGCAGGACAAGGAGCTGTTATTGCTTGTCTCACTCATTTAACTGTGTGATAAGAATGTGCAGTCTGCTCCCCATGTCTCGATTGTTGCTGGTGGTCCTAAACAACAAGATAGAATACAGTACTGGTCACTGATATATGACCTGTCTCAGCAGATCACCATTGTGTTAGTACAGGGACGAAATGCAGATGTTGTGGATAAGAAGGTATCAAGTGTACCCCTGATTTTCAGTTCTACATACAATTTAACTCATAATGGAACAAAACATTTAAATGCGGATGTAAAATCACATTATCACTGGGGCTTGCATGTGAGGAAAGAACCAATCACTACAAATGGAACGCAGAGTTATAAACTATTCGGTCACTGCGACATATGTGTTTAAATGTAGAGGTGGTCAATCACTTTCGAGGGAAGTCGCTACAACGCCACCAGGCTCTTCTAGTTTCCTTGTGTTGTGGCTGTCCTTTGTTTAAAATCATTCAGTGTTATGCTATCGACTGTAAGAATATGATTTACAAGGTGCAAGGTATAGTTTCCTGTGAGAGGCCGTGCATCAGTCCATGTTAATGTCTGTTTAGAATCAGACACTGACTTTGAAGTCGCGGCAGAAAGACGAAATGCTCGGCAGTGTGCAAAAGCGTGTTACAAAACACTGTTTCAACAAGGGCCAGAGGCAGCTTCTCATTCGCTTAGAGTATGGGTGATCAAACTTTAAAGGGGTCTCTGCAGTGTGTGTATATTTAATATGGTCTTATTCATATAGGCATCTGTAGTTTGAGGTGTCGGACTTGGCGAGCTGTTAAGAATTCTTGGATGGTCGCACTTCACATGGAGTTATTCAGGGACAGTATTGTGAATTCTGTTTGTCTGCGCTGGAGGTGGATCGCATTGGAGCCTTCGTTCACTGTTTGATGGTAGAGGATAAAGATGATAGGGTGTTGAGGATCTGTTGTACTTGTACCTAGTTTGAGGGGTACAACATTGCGCGCATTTACGGCGAATGGTCAAAACAAGGTCCTGTTGTAGTAACTGAGATCGTTCTGTTTATAGACAGGTTGCAGAAGGTAATAGATATGTCTTTCTCCGACTTAAATTGCAGAGATCAGATGGGTGAAGATAAAGGCATACTCATCTACGCTTAGAAAGGGAGAATGCTTTTTTATTATTAAGTGAGTTTTGGCAGGAGTGAATATGGTTTTATATATGCGAGTGTTTCAAGATTTGTGAGTGGAAATTGTCAGCAAAGGGTGAATGACGTCGGGTTCGCTGGCTGGGGGAGACACTGTTTACATGTCCTGTTGGAGATGCAAGGGGGAGATAGAGATCTGCGCTATTCAGGAATCCATTTGTGCACTGTATGTCGTTAGACAACAGCTGGAGAGCAGGTATACGGAGAGCCCACTTCAGCATGATGGTCCTGGGGACTGAGTGGACGGCTTTTTAGATGGACAGCTATGTGGCTTTGACATGCCGGCGGCGGCGCTCGGATGCTCGCTTTGTAAGGCACTATGGGATTAGTTTGAGCATTTAGTACTTGTTTCGGTGGTTATTGGATTAAGAATTGTAATATTGAAGGTCATGTCCTCAGCGGCACCGCTGTGTAATTGAGTAAGAGTGTTTACGTATTTGAAGATATGTTTCGCAAATGGTGATGTTAAGTTGATGGCGCAATTTAGCTACCACTGTCAAAAAGATAGCTGTCTGCTGCTGAAAGAAAGAAATAAAGAAAGAAAGTTAGTGATGACTTTGCCCCCAGACCTGATGGATGAGTTATTAGATAAGAGCAAGTGATAGTTGAATGATGCTATGTGTTCGGTTATAGGAATCTCTAAACGGCGGGGCGAGATTTTTTTTTATGTGGAAATTTATGCAATCTATAGATAGTGATATTCGACCGCTAGTGACAACAGTTAAGAGCGGAAAAATAGGTACAAATCGAGCGCTGGCAAAATGTTTTGGCAATGGTAATAATATTTAATTCAAGGTGGAGGTGGTATATATGGACCAGGCTTTGAATATTGGTGTGAGTGTCGTATATGCTTGATGCTCTGTATAAAAGTTTGACTCTTTAAATGCGTTTGGTATTTCTGGGTGTGTGTAAAATTAATTTTACTGTTGAAAGTGCGAGAAAGATGAGTTGATTGGTGTTTAGATAGAGGCTACGTTTGTAATTCGAAAATAGGGGATGAGAATGGTAAATTGATTGATGGACATGGTTTGTGGGGTGAAATATGAGTGTCAAGATAGGGCTGAGGACGTTTGCGTATGTTTATGGTGGGACGGGTGTGAGGTTAGGTGGGGCGGGAGGTGTAAATTAGATCTTTTTTTTTATTGTTGTAAAGTAAGAATAACATTGAGACGGTTTTAGATGGCTGATCACGCGACGAGGCGAGAGCAGGGATGTGTAGTTATGTTTAGTTAAAGTGCCGTGTAATGTCGTGTCAGGAACAATGCGCAGTGTGCTACTGTGTCATAGGAGGTAAAGACATGTGCTGCTATGATGTGTCTAGCGTATAGAGGCTGCGCTTTGGAATTATGCTACGTTGATATTATTATCCGTGGTCTAGGGGTAGCGTCTTTGATTCATAATCAAAAACGTCTTCGGTCCCGGCTTTGATCCCCGCCACTACCTAAATTTTGATAAATAATCAGCATTGGCGGCCGAAGACTTCCGGCATAAGAAGTCAGCCTCATTCCGCCAACGGCCTTGTCAAAGAGGGCGGAGGAGCAGATAGAGGTTCAGGGCCCTCTCTTGTCCTAGGAGTGGGAAATTGCCCCTAAAGGCGGAAGAATCAGCAATGATCAACGACATGAGGATGCAGAAGGCAATGTAAACCACTGCATTAAAGACACGTAACATGTATCCACAGGACATGTGGCCTGTAATTGAAGAAGTGTCATGATGATCTCTCTATTGGCAAAAGATTCCGGAATAGTTCCCCATTCGGATCTTCGGGAGGGGACTGCCAAGGGGGAGGTTACCATGAGAAAAAGATTGAATAATCAACGAAAGGATAACGTTCTACGAGTCGGGGCGTGGAATGCCAGAAGCTTGAACGTGGTAGGGAAACTAGAAAATCTGAAAAGGGAAATGCAAAGGCTCAATCTAGATATAGTAGGGGTCAGTGAAGTGAAGTGGAAGGAAGACAAGGATTTCTGGTCAGATGAGTATCGGGTAATATCAACAGCAGCAGAAAATGGTATAACAGGTGTAGGATTCGTTATGAATAGGAAGGTAGGGCAGAGGGTGTGTTACTGTGAACAGTTCAGTGACCGGGTTGTTCTAATCAGAATCGATAGCAGACCAACACCGACAACGATAGTTCAGGTATACATGCCGACGTCGCAAGCTGAAGATGGATAGAGAAAGTGTATGAGGATATTGAAAGGGTAATGCAGTATGTAAAGGGGGACGAAAATCTAATAGTCATGGGCGACTGGAATGCAGTTGTAGGGGAAGGAGTAGAAGAAAAGGTTACAGGAGAATATGGGCTTGGGACAAGGAATGAAAGAGGAGAAAGACTAATTGAGTTCTGTAACAAGTTTCAGCTAGTAATAGCGAATACCCTCTTCAAGAATCACAAGAGGAGGAGGTATACTTGGAAAAGGCCGGGAGATACGGGAAGATTTCAATTAGATTACAGCATGGTCAGACAGAGATTCCGAAATCAGATACTGGATTGTAAGGCGTACCCTGGAGCAGATATAGACTCAGATCACAATATAGTAGTGATGAAGAGTAGGCTGAAGCTCAAGACATTAGTCAGGAAGAATCAATACGCAAAGAAGTGGGATACGGAAGTACTAAGGAATGACGAGATACGTTTGAAGTTCTCTAACGCTATAGATACATCAATAATGAATAGCGCAGTAGGCTGTACGGTTGAAGAGGAATGGACATCTCTAAAAAGGGCCATCACAGAAGTTGGGAAGGAAAACACAGGTACAAAGAAAGTAGCTGCGAAGAAACCATGGGTAACAGAAGAAATACTTCAGTTGATTGATGAAAGGAGGAAGTACAAACATGTTCTGGGAAAATCAGGAATACAGAAATACAAGTCGCTGAGGAATGAAATACATAGGAAGTGCAGGGAAGCTAAGACGAAATGGCTGCAGGAAAAATGTGAAGACATCGAAAAAGATATGATTGTCGGAAGGACAGACTCAGCATATAGGAAAGTCAAAACAACCTTTGGTGACATTAAAAGCAACGGTGGTAACATTAAGAGTGCAACGGGAATTCCACTGTTAAATGCAGAGGAGAGAGTAGATAGGTGGAAAGAATACATTGAAAGCCTCTATGAGGGTGAAGATTTGTCTGATGTGATAGAAGAACAAACAGAAGTCGATTTACAAGAGATAGGGGATCCAGTATTAGAATCGGAATTTAAAAGAGCTTTGGAGGACTTACAGTCAAATAAGGCAGAAGGGATAGATAACATTCCATCAGAATTTCTAAAATCATTGGGGGAAGTGGCAACAAAACGACTAGTCACGTTGGTGTGTAGAATATATGAGTCTGGCGATATACCATCTGACTTTCGGAAAAGCATCATCCACGCGATTCCGAAGACGGCAAGAATTATCGCACAATCAGCTTAACAGCTCATGCATCGAAGCTGCTTACAAGAATAATATACAGAAGAATGGAAAAGAAAAATGAGAATGCGATACGTGACGATCAGTTTGGCTTTAGGAAAAGTAAAGGGACGAGAGAGGCAATTTTGACGTTGCGGCTAATAATGGAAGCAAGGCTAAAGAAAAATCAAGACACTTTCATAGGATTTGTCGACCTGGAAAAAGCGTTCGACAATATAAAATGGTGCAAGCTGTTCGAGATTCTGAAAAAAGTAGGGGTAAGCTATAGGGCGAGACGGGTCATATACAATATGTACAACAACCAAGAGGGAATAGTAAGAGTGGACGATCAAGAACGAAGTGCTCGTATTAAGAACCGTGTAAGACAAGGCTGTAGCCTTTCGCCCCTACTCGTCAATCTGTACATCGAGGAAGCAATGATGGAAATAAAACAAAGGTTCAGGAGTGGAATTAAAATACAAGGTGAAAGGATATCAAAGATACGATTCGTTGATGACATTGCTATCCTGAGTGAAAGTGAAGAAGAATTAAATGATGTGCTGAACGGAATGAACAGTCTAATGAGTACACAGTATGGTTTGAGAGTACATCGGAGAAAGACGAAGGTAATGAGAAGTAGTAGAAATGAGAACAGCGAGAAACTTAATATCAGGATTGATGGTCACGAAGTCAATGAAGTTAAGGAATTCTGCTACCTAGGCAGTAAAATAACCAATGACGGACGGAGCAAGGAGGACATCAAAAGCAGACTCGCTATGGTAAAAAAGGCATTTCTGGCCAAGAGAAGTCTACTAATATCAAATACCGGCCTTAATTTGAGGAAGAAATTTCTGAGGATGTACGTCTGGAGTACAACATTGTATGGTAGTGAAACATGGACTGTGGGAAAACCGGAACAGAAGAGAATCGAAGCATTTGAGATGTGGTGCTATAGACGAACGTTGAAAATTATCTGGACTGATAAGGTAAGGAATGAGGAGGTTCTACGCAGAATCGGAGAGGAAAGGAGTATGTGGAAAACACTGATAAGGAGAAGGGACAGCGTGATAGGACATCTGCTAAGACATGAGGGAATGACTTCCATGGTACTAGAGGGAGCTGTAGAGGGCAAAAACTGTAGAGGAAGACAGAGATTGGAATACGTCAAGCAAATAATTGAGGACGTAGGTTGCAAGTGCTACTCTGAGATGAAGAGGTTAGCACAGGAAAGGAATTCGTGGCGGGCCGCATCAAATCAGTCAGTAGACTGATGACCAAAAAAAAAAGATATAAAGTTGACTTTCACCCTCGTTCGGTGGTCGCGGCTCGGGATTGTGACGGATCGCGGTCCTGGACGGACGTATGTGTGTGCTTTGACCGCTGACGAGCGCGTTGACCGCGCCAACTCACGCTTGCGGAAGCCGAGCAGGGGCTGTGCGAGGTCTGAAATCAGACGGATGGGTGACTTCACGATCCCGTGAGCAGGGTGCGGAGGGGGGGGGGGGGGGGGTAGGAGGGGGGTACCTGCGCACGTCTGCTGAGTTATTTTTCGAGCGGATCTGCAGGCTCTGCTATGCGTTATTAGGATAGTTTACGAGTACTGAGCGTATCTGCACATCTGTGTGAGGAATTATTTAGTAGCAGTTTGCTATAGTGTGTACTGAAATTATGATTGGGTGCGTGTCTGTGGGCTGTGCAACATGGCCCAGGGCACATCTGGGTGGGTGTTTTGTGATAGCATGATAGATGTACTGTATGGTTAAATAAGTTGTTCGAAAAATATAGTGTTCTCAATGATTACACGCGCCCTCAGCATAGATCAGAGTGATTGGTTTTGCGTCACCATCTCGGTTGCATGTGAGTAGTAAATGTTTTCCCGGTCGTGTTAATCGTGTGTGTCAACGAGCTGTGAGCTATTCTGACAAAAGACGTGAAGGCAGGTCCGGACCTGAGACGCCGGCGGTATACATGAGAAGAACAATGCAGCTTTGACATGTGTCAGAAGAGAGTGCCCTTTCTGGTCGGCTGTCACGAGCGCTCGGAAGCTGAACTTGACTGGAGACTCTGGAACCCCCACCCCTGCCGACCACACGCGTGCGTGGCCTTGGAGCGTAATCTAAGGCGCATAGGCGATATCAGTTTCTCCGGTGTTAGGTGCAAATGCGACTGTGTTGAGGTCATGTTGAGGTCATGTTTGGTCGGTTTGGCAGCTGGGGGAGTTTGGGCGCGTCTGTTGCACTATTTTGCGAGCATGTATGTGCACTGTGCGGTGCTGTATTTGGAGAGTTCAAGAGTACAGAGCTCGTCTGCTGATATTGTGTACTGCATTATTTAAGAGCTGTTTGCTATTGTGTGGTGAAATTAGGAGTTCTTTACATGTTTGTGCCCTGTGTCAGATGAGCACAGTCGGATCAGTGCGGGTGTTTTGTGACAAATATACTCCACGACTAAATAAAAGGGATCCAAATAAATAGTGTGCAGTCCTTCCTTACTTCCCCGAGCAGCACAGCGCAGTCTGATAGGTTTTTGCGCAAAAAACTGCAAATTGGTGAGATTGTGAGTGAGTCGACAGATAACTGGACAAATTTATCTGTGGAGCAGTTTAAGGTCTGGATTGGAATGAATATCTTGATGGGTGAGGTTGTGTTGCCAAGTGTTTTGGAGTTCAGAACATGCCTTAGGTCAGCCTTACATATTGAAACCTATGAGAAGCAAAAGTTTCAAAAATACTTGTGCCAAATAAATAAAGTACACTCGTTACTCCTTCCATCAGCCTATGCACTGAAATTATTTGCGAAAATTAGGAGTTGTTTGGCTATTTGGATGTAAATGGTGTGCAATATTTACGAGCGGTTCGCATGTCTGTAGGCTGTGCTATGGGTTATTTTTAACTGTTTACAATTAGCAAGTGTGTGTCTAGAGTATTATAAATGAGTTATGTAGGAGTGTTTTGCACGTCTCTATGGTGTGGAACATGTCGGTGTGATACATATACTCCATTCCTAAATAAAGTAAATTGGTTCCTCCATCCATGGGCCTAGTGCAGGGCGAGTCCTTTTACTCGAAACATGTAGGAAGAGGTTGAGTGCTGTTGGGTTAGTTTAGTGGTGATGAGCTTCACTTGCAACAATTTTCTTAGGTTGGTGGCGGAAGCGCAAATGAGCTTTGTTTACCGGCAGATTTCAAACTTGGCGCTGGTTCCTAGGGAGAGGTGGCTGTCTGGTCCTCGAAAAGTAGTTGAAATTAGGTAGTTGAACACCTTTGCATATGTATATGAAATTGTAAATTGAATTATTTAATATGATTAAAATCGAAATGGAATTAAGTAATTAGGTATTTACAGAAGACTATGTCCGTCGCGTGTATGGAGGGTGTGTAACGTAAGCGGGGCGGCGGCGCAGCGATTGTACAGTTATTATGCGCGTGCGAGAGAGAGTCAATTAGCGAGCGTTCTAGTGCGGACCAAACGTGCTGTTATATAGTCATGGCGGATTCCACTGTCGAGCAAACTTTGCCACCAAAAGTGTAGCACTGCGTTCTCACTTGCACAAGGACACGTGGTGGATGGTGAGCTGTCAGCATCGACAGGTTTGAACGTGTCCAGGAAAACAACTTTGGCGCCAAAAGTGTGGGAGGGAACGGCCGACCGTTGTGTGATTCAGTTCCGAGGCAAACAATTTTGGCGGGAAACATGCGGAGCCGACGAATACACGTGGTGAGCGGACAAGGGACCGCTGTGACGTCAAAATCGGCAAGTTCCAGCGTGTCCAGCGAAAACATGTTTACGACGTGGGAGCAATCGCTGGGCTCGCCCCCAGCGTACCGCCAGTCCAGCGCGAGTGGCCGGCCGCCTCACGTGACAGGCGTCGGCAGTGTTTCTGTGTGCTGGCCAGGGGATGGCGAGGATATGAACTAATTCAGTTGGAGCGCGGATGTAGTGGCAACTGCACTGCGATATCAAAGAGGTGTGTGCTGACTGTGTTGGCAAACAAGTGATGACTGTACTGCTTGAAATAAAGTCTTCAGTCCCTTCCCCATCTGCAAAATCAAAGGATGTGACTTACGTTACTATAAGTGCAGTTTGTTATTTGACACGATTATGATAGGCTACCAGTGAAAAAAGATAAGTGAAAGAGAAAGTTCGTACATGCGATCAATTATGGTGTTGGGATTTAAACTTGTGACAAATTTTTGTTATGGATGTAAGGAAAATGGCTTTCTCGCCGAGAAAATCGGACATCTTGAATAAATAACAAATGATAATAATAAATAGAAGTACAGTTTTCGAGACATTATCATGCTGGAATTTGAATTTGAGGCAATTTTCTAGAGGAGGTAGGCCTATAATAATAAATAATTATGATAACACAGCTCTACAAAATAAAATTTTTTTTTCGTTGCCAGGGAAGTTTGAACGAAAATGGGATATTGTTATGATACTCATTCCAAGTATATTTGTACTTTTTCCAAATTGGCTCTGGTTTTTGAGATATAGGTTATTTGTGGAAATGAGAGTTTCATGTGGATAATATCGACTGCAGGGTCCATATATGGTGTAATGTATTTGCTACCTGTTTTTTAATTAGTGATATTGTACTATCTTTATTAAACAATTGTGCTCAGGGAGTGCATCTGTGTGGTTGAGGATTACATCATGCAAACATCACACTGTCAGCATGTGTTCAGTCCTGTTGTGCGGTGCGTGTGTTGAAGATATTGAGGGTTGTGCAGATTTGAATTCGGCGGTACTCGACATTCATTTGTTGGCCTAGGTAATCCCCGCAACAGCCGATAGGTAGCGTTCAGTGTAAACAAGAAAAATGGCGATGGTCGAAAGTCACACACATGTGCAGTGCAGCTTCAAGGAGATAGAACCTTTTCATCGTGACGTAGCAAATAAGAGGTGAGTATTCATTTCACACAAAACAATTAATGATGTTTGTTGGATGTGATTGACATGCAAATACAAGAAAGTTCTGCATAATATGTAGTATTTGTGCAATTTTGTTTTAGAAAAACATGAGTTCTTCACGCCGTCTTTGCGTGAACCATCCAGATGAGTTCTGCTACATTTGTGGTGAATACGTTCTTCAAAAGAACAAGAAGAATATCACTCCTTTTGTGAAGGAAGCGTATCTTGCATTTTTCGGAATTAAACTTGGAGATCAAGACAAGGCGTGGGCACCCCATAAAGTTTGTAAATGCTGTGTGGAGTGCTTACGGCAGTGGACAAAACGAAAAAGGAAAAGCTTAAACTTTGGAGTGCCTATGGTATGGCGAGAGCAGAAGAACCATACAGATGATTGCTATTTTTGCATTGTTAATGTGAAAGGTTTTAATAGGTTCAAAAAACGAAAGTGGGAATATCCCGATTTGGAGTCAGCAAGAAGACCGGTGGTGCACAGCAACGATGTTCCTGTACCAACCTTCACAACATTACCCACGATAACATCATCAGATGACGATGTGCACGGCGAGGAATGTACAAGTAGTGGTTCGGAATACGAAGGACGTGAGACACAACCCCAGCAGTTCGACCAGAAGGAACTCAGTGACTTGATACGAGAACTCAATCTTTCAAAGCAAGCATCAGAACTCTTAGCATCCAAGCTTAAGGAAAAGAACTGTCTTCATCCAAGTGTTAAAATAACAGCTTACCGGACGAGAGAAGAAAACCTTCTTCCATACTTCAACCAAGAAGAGGTTATAGTGTATTGCAGCAATATACCTGGACTTTTACTTGAATTGGGGCTGCCGGAATATAGACCAGAGGACTGGCGTCTCTTCATAGACAGTTCCACTAGAAGTTTAAAATGTGTTCTCCTACACAATGGCAATCGTTACGCATCTATTCCAATTGCCCACTCAACAAAACTTTGTGAAGCATATACTAACATCAAGATGGTTCAGCAGAAAATTCAGTATATGCAGCACCAGTGGTTGATTTGTGTTGATTTGAAAATGGTGAACTTCTTGCTTGGACAACAAAGTGGATACACAAAGCACCCATGTTTTATCTGCATGTGGGATAGTAGGGCAAAGCACGAACATTGGAAGCAGAAAACATGGCCTCCAAGGGAACATATGGCTGTTGGTGAAGCAAACATCATTAATGAACCTCTGGTTAGTAGGGACAAGATTGTTCTTCCACCATTACATATTAAGTTAGGACTAATGAAGCAATTCACCAAAGCTTTAGACAGAAATGGTAATTGCTTCACATACATCTGCAATACGTTCCCTGGACTCAGTAGTGAAAAACTTAAGGCAGGAATATTTGATGGTCCTCAAATTCGCAGGCTCATCAACGATACCAATTTTACAAGTGTCATGACTGTCACTGAAGCATCGGCCTGGAACAGTTTTGTCGCTGTTGTAAAATGTTTTTTGGGCAATCATAAAGCTCCCAATTACGAGGAACTGGTCAAAAACATGCTCACTAACTTTCAAAACTTAGGAGCTAACATGAGCATAAAATTGCACTTCCTTCACAGCCACTTGGATCGATTTCCTCGTAATCTAGGTGATTTCAGTGAGGAACAAGGAGAGCGGTTCCATCAAGATATGAAAGGAATAGAGGAAAGATATAAAGGAAGATGGGACAGGCATATGATGGCAGATTATTGCTGGAATCTGCAACGTGACTGTTCTGAAGAGACCTATAAAAGGAAAGCGTGCAGAAAGCGGGTCGTCATGGACGGAAAATGATATACTTATAGAGAAACTTTTCAATTATGTTTTATACGTGGACAAATGCCTATCAGGTTTTCATAGAAGCTATTTATAAAGATTATTTTCCTTTTTCATTGTAGTTTGTAGCGCTCGAGTTCAGTATTAGCAATTTTTTCTAATTTTTTGAATAAATCATGCATTATCTCAAAAACTAGAGCCAAACTGCATAAATGGTTGCTATATTCGTCCTCAGCACCACTAACCCATCCTAAAGCCACTCAAATATCCTTGGCAAGAAAATGAGTGTTGACCAGTGTAATAAATGATAATGAATGATAAAAAATGACAATGAATGATAATGAATGTTAATAAATGATAATGAATAATAATAAACAAAGGTAAGGTTTTGCCGCCATTATCATGTTGGAATTTGAATTTCAAGGGAATTTTCTAGTGGAGGCAGGTCAATAACAATAAATAATAATAAATGATAATAAATGATCATAAATAATAATAAATGATAATGAATGTTAATAAATGATAATCAATAATAATAAAGATAGGTACAGTTTTGCAAGCATTATCCTGTTGGAATTCAAACTTTCCGCCATTTTTTCTTCTGGAGGCTTAGGTTAGTGGACATCGCACAATTGGTCTACTTTCCCGCCAAAATTCAAAATTGCCACCATTTTTTCTGGAGGTTAGATTAGTGAATGTAGCACAATTGGCCTATTTTCCCGCCAAATGCCGCCATCTTGGATGACGTCATGCGCTGTTCCCAAATCTACATGCCCCCATCGTGGATGACGTCTTCGCCGCCATCTTGTATAAGTTTGGCAACAATGGAGATTGGGGTGACACGAAACTTGTCCCACTACTGACAGCGTCCTCTGGTCCAACTCAGCCGATCATTGACTGGAAATGGTTATGTTCGGCTACTTGGAGACCATTTGCAGCCAATCATGGAGCTCATGTTGGCAAACAACAATCGAATTTTTGTGGATGACAATGTGTCATGCCAATCGGTCATAGTAGTTCGCGATTGGTTTGAAGGACATTGTGGATATATGAAACGAAAGATTTGGCCACCCAGAACGCCTGACATGAATCCCATCGATGATTTATATAACATGATCAAGAAACCAAGTCGTGCACGACATCCTGCACTTGCAACACTTTCTCATTTAAGTACAACTATAAAGCCAGTATGGCTCAATATTTCTGCAGAGACTTCCAATGACGTATGGAGTCAATTTCACGTCTAGTTGCTGCACTACGCCAGGCATGAGGAGATCCGACACGATATTGTGATGTATCCCATGACTTTTATCACCTCAGTGTACTATTTCTCCACTTCATACAGGGTTGGACAAAAGTTAGGAAACACCGTGAGAAACGTAGCATTGAACATAAATACAGACGCTAGGCAAACCTGCAAATTGCGCTGTTCCATTTGGCGACGATCGGCGCCTGTGCATTGTCCCCAATACGTTTCAAGAGACAGGTGTGGTCAGAACTGTATTTGGTGTAGTTGTCAGTGTATTACGTCGGAGCTAAGTGAATTCGAACGTAGGAAAATTTTTAGTGCTCCTATGGTGGGTGCTTCTATCACCAAGGAAGCTGAAGTGTTTGATGTTTCAAGAGTCATCGTATCGAAGGTTTAGATTCCATACAGGGAAAGCGCAAAAACATCCGCTAAGTCACAATGCGATGCGAGTGTGTGTTGAATGTTTCTGATGGACGGTCATTGAAGAGATATGTAATGAAAAATAAGAGGACGACAGTTGTAAAAGTCACTTCAGATCTGAATGTCGCACTCGCAACCTTGTCACCACCAGAAAAACGCAATAGCAGCTCCAGAAGCAGGGATTTTCGGAGAGGGGTGGAATTCCAAAACCACTCACCAGTGATGCAGATGCCTGCTACCGGAAAACGTGGTGCTGAAGCCATAACATCTGGACTATGGAGCAATGGAAGAATGAGTCTTCTTTCACACTGTTTCCAGCTGTTGGCCGAGTTTATGTCCCAAGAGTGAAACATGTCGGGGTTTTCAGTGATGATTTGGGTAGCTATAACCATGTACTCTATAACCGCACATTACCGCCAAGGATTATGTGACTGTTTTAGCTGGTCATGTCCACCACATGATACAGTGTTTCTCCCAACATGGTTATGCTGAGTTCTAGGATAATAGGGCAACTCGCATCGACCAGTACTGATTTTGTGAACACGAGGGATGAGTTGTCCCATCTCCATTGGCCGCCACAGCCATCAGACTCAATATTATTGAAGTCCACTTTGGAGAGAAGGGTGCGTGATCGCTACCCACACCCATCATCGTTACCTGAAATTGCGACTATTTTGCAGGAAGAATGGTATAAGCTTGCCTTTAAAACCACACATGGCCTGTATTTATTCATTCTGGGACGAGTGGAGCTGTTTTCGATGCCAACGGTCTTCCTACTCCGTATTAGCATTGGTAATGTGTTGTGCTTTTCGTCCACTTCCCGTAGCAACTAGCAGTACATTTTCCAATTGTGGCTACTTTAACAATAGTTAGGAAATCCGTATAATCTGGATGTAATAGCTAAATCGGTCATATCTGTAGGTAAAAATTACTCATAATGTGTACACATTCAACGGACTGAGTGGCGGCACATTCACACGCTATCGTCTTTACCTGCACTTGTCTCACAAATACCTAGTGTTTGTTTTAACTTGAGACAGCTAAATATCTCTAAAACGACGCATCGCACAAAAAAAATGTTCTACGTAAACAATCATTATTAGTAAAGGGGACACCTGTCTGTGCTACAACTGGCTATCTCTTAAGCACCCCTCCTGTGTGGGTGGGGTCAACTTTGTCTCTTTATAAAGGACCCCCCTTTTTATTAGATATTCGGATTCTTCGTCAAATGTCAAGTGTGACCGTTTTTGCAATTAAGAAGCGACGCATTTGATTCTACATTTCATTTATGATGTGAATGTAAACCTTTGTTTTCTAATGGCTGATAATTATGTTCGAAATATACTTTAATATTGTAAATTTGATTATACGACACAATATGTTTAGCTGTTTCAACGTCTGCTTAGAAACTACATTTAGCATTATCCAGCAACAATGACGTGGATGGAATAGTTTTTCTGTTCCCAGGAGGATGCTTGATATCAGTGAGCCTCTTGACTCTCTGCATTGGCGTGCTTGATTTCGGTGAATCGCTTTGCCTCTCAACATAACTGCAATTCACAACAAATTCTCAAACTGATGACCTTCCATTTCGCTACATTTATTAATTTATGTGTGGAATGTATGAACACAACTTAAAAGAATGTCTGGTGGAACGTTTGCGCAAACATTTATGAACATTCAGTCATGTTCTGTCTAGTAATTCGTACTTCTGTATACACTTTGTTCTTTAGATAACTGCACAAGAAAAACCCCGTGACTCAAAGTCAGGTGGGGCAAAGGACACACCAAACTTCTCTGCAGCTCCAAGATGGCGGCCATAGATGTGCCAACATCAGATTGACATCTTGGCAGGAAGTTCAGATTATGGTGGGAAAATAGGCCAACTAGGCAACCTCCACTGACCTAATTCCACCCTCACTCTATCCTCCCCCCCTCCCTGTTCCACTCCCCTTCCCTCCCCTCCCTTCACCTATCTGGAAATTGGTGGAGAAAGGACTCAGTCTGTGCTTGACTGCCAGATAGGATGGACATAAATCTTTGTTTTGTATGCAGTTTGGTATACTGTTTATTTAAACAGTTTGAGTTGTCATTGATCAAGCACTAGACAGTAGCTCCAATCAGTACATTTGTCTTGAGGTTCCGAGTCCAACTGACCTAGCTCATAACACTGTTGGCTCTCTCCCCTCTACTCCCCCCCACCCTCCCTCTCCCAACCCGTGACACAGTCTAAGACAGCGACCTAGGGAAAAAATGGAATTCACTCAGTCTGTGCTGAGCTTCCTGAGAGGACAGACATAATTGTTTTCTGTGTATTATGTGTTCAATGGATTAGACGTCTGTGCTGGAGAAGGAGGAGTTTAATGGATATATTAGCTGTAACCAAGCAGTCTGGTGAATGTGTAAAGAAGATGAGTACACTTCATAAAATAATGAAGATGCAGCAGGTTGGAGGTAAGTTACACTTCGCTGCTCCATGCTGATAAACGCGTGTGCTGTAACTATAGATCATTTGATAAAAGTCCAATCAGTTTTCTGAAGTGCAAGAGGTAAGATGTTCACACACTCTGGTTGCAAGCATCCATGTGTTCATTTGAGAAAATGCTGGTGAAGAGCAGAAATTGATTTAATAAGTGTACTACATGCAAGCACACAGCTGAGGACTATCCACAGCCTCCTACACAATGAGTGGAAAGAAAAGATAATAGATGGGCATGTGGTGAATACTTTCAACAAATAATGACATTACAGCAGGATGGCAAGAAGATGCATTTCAGAACTCATGCAGATATATGATCCTTCTGGAACTGCCTACCTTTTTTGAAATTGTATAACACCCCACATCAACTTTGCCCTATTCCATAATGAACCATAGGTGTTCACCTTGAGGTTTAGAGACCAACTAGCCTAGTTCACAATAACGCCACAAGAGAATGCTATTGGCCCTCCCCCTCCCTTCCCCTCCAGTAATATAACTCGATATGGTGGCCGAGAAAAAGGGTAGGTACCAATACGAATGCTGAATCTGATCATGTGATAGGTTTCAGCCAATACAATGGCAGCATGTGGTGGCATCATCAGAGGAAATATAGAGTGGGCTCAGTCTCACCAGTCACCCAGCAGCAGCAGCTGCAGAAGATGAAGAAGAAAAAGAACCATGAAGGGTGAGTAGCAGCAAAACAGATCCTGCACAGCAATGTAAAATAGCAAGAAGCAGAAAAGTAAGTATTTCATCTCACATCTTTTCTGTATTTAGTACTATTATTGATTGTTTTTGTGTCTTGGTCTGTGTGTAACACTTCCTCCTCCTTGTTCAGCAGTAGCCACCGAAATGTCAAGGCCTTCATGAGTGAGCACCAACATACCGACCTCTGCCACATTTGCACCCACAGCAAACACAGCTGCCATCTTGTCGATTGTTGACACCTGCACTAACCTCTGAACCTGCAGCAGCAACAACCTCCAGCGAGTCTGAACCTGCAGCGACCAAGTGGTATCCTGTAGCACACATAGCCCACTTTCTGGAACAGGACAAGGATATTTTATTGTCTGTCCCACTTATTGATTTGTGTGATTAGGACACCCAGTCTATTCCTGACATCTCGAAAGCTGCTGATGATCCTAAACAACAGCAAAATGCGGGTGAGTACTGGTCACTGATATATGACCTGTCCTATCAGAACATCCCTGTTGTAGTGCAGGGCCAGAGTCCAGATGCTGTGGATAAGAAGGTTCTACACATGCCCACCCACTGGAGCAGGACAAGGAGCTGTTATTGCCTGTCCCACTCATTGAATTGTGTGATAAGAATGTGCAGTCTGCTGCCAATGTCTCGATTGTTGCTGGTGGTTCTAAACAACAAGATAGAATACAGTACCGGTCACTGACATGCGACCCATCTCAGAAGAACGCCCTTGTGTTAGTACAGGGACAGAATGCGGATATTGTGGATAAGAAGGTATCAAGTGTACCCCTGATTTTCAGTTCTACATACAGTTTAACTCCTAATGGAACGAAACATTTAAATGTGAGGGTATAACTCGAAAATGCATCGAATGGTGTAAAAGTTCTTACATCTAAGTTCGACTGGTACGAAATATGTCATGCAGAGCGCCATATCAGTCGCCAGTGACCACAGAGTGTTATTCAACTCGTACCACCCCAGACATTTGCCTTACTGGTGTGACACTATTTATTACAACAGTGTATGATGACTCTGCCCTGTGTTGAAATGAGGTGACAAATGTGTTTATCTATGGCATACCACAGTTATGAACTTATACAGTGGGGATATGGCGCTACACCTTGCATTGTAGAGAATGAGTCGTTAGTAATGATGTAAAAGTTCTATGTGTGCATACTGTACATGTTGATGATTTGAAGCAGTAGCTTTGTTTCTGCAAAAACGCAGAGCCGAAAGAGAAACAGGTTAAATATGTATGTGAAAAACCAAAGTATTGTGAGGTACCCATCGGTCTGAAGTAGATACAAATGGAATTTATAGCATGTCAAAAATTGTTTAGGAAACATTGTACGGGTGCAAATAAGATAAAGAAAGACTCTAATTATTATTCTTAAATACTGCATCTGATATATGATATATATAAGTCTCAAACTTGTTTGTATTTTATTTCATACCTCTCTCATTATAGTCCATGTATTACATTTATTAATATCATTATTTTCAATGCTGTACTCAAGCGACAAAGAAAATGTATAGGCACATGTATTCAAATACAGAGGTATGTAAACAAGCAGAATACGGCACTGTGGTCGGCAACGTCTATATAAGACAAGTGACTGGTGCAGCTCTTAGATCGGTTGCTGCTGCTACAATGGATGGTTATCAACATTTCAGTGAGTCTCAGCGTGGTGTTATAGTCAACTCATGAGCGATGGGACACAGTATCTCTGAGGTAGCGATGAAGTAGGGATCTTCCCGTATGACCATTTAATGAGTGTACCATGAATATCAAGAATCCGGAAAATATCAGATCTCCGATATCACTGCAGCTGGAAAAAGATCCTGCAAGAACAGGGCCAACGACGACTGCAAAAAATCGTTCGACGTGACAGAAGTGCAATCCTTCCGCAAATTGCTGCATATTTCAATGCTGGGCCATCATCAAGTGTCAGCATGCTAAACGAAACATCATCGATATGGGCTTTCGGAGCCAAAGACCGACTTGTGTACCATTGATGACTGCACAACACAAAGCTTTACACCTCGCCTGGGCCTGTCAACACTGACATTGGACTGTTTACGACTGGAAACATGCTGCCTGGTCGGGCGAATCTCGTTTCAAATTGTATTGAGCAGATCGATGTGTACGGGTATGGAGACAACCTTACGAATCCATGGACTCTGCGTGTCAGCAGAGGACTGTTCAAGCTGGTGGAGACTCTTTAATGGTGTGGGATGTGCGCTGTTGAAGTCATATGGGACCCCTGATACTTCTAGATAAGACTCTGACAGGTGACACGTACATTAGCATTCTGTCTGATCACCTGCATCCATTCATGCCCATTGTGCATTCCGACGGACATGGGCAATTCCAGCGGGACAGTGCGACACCCCACACGTCCAGTATTGCTACAGAGTAGCTTCAGGAACACTCTTCTGAGTTTAAACAGTTTTCTGCTGGCCACCAAACTCCACAGACATGTACATTACATATTATCAGGAAGGATTATTCCATTTTTCTTCTTCTTTTTTTCCAGGACTTCTTTTGCATCTTCACAGGACCTGTCATCAACCGCAAAATCCTTGTGACGAGGATGTTTCGCTCAACATGCCATGATAACGACTACAAAAGGACCGACAAGTAATGGGCATATATAGAAAGACATACTTGTGAGGAGGGTAATAAGATGTGTAGCCATTATAGCTCCATCACTTAACCAACTGAACTATATTGGTTACACAGTGAATTTGTATACATATATCCATGAAAAGTAACTTCATCACTCAGTTTGACAAGGACTGGTGAGGAGGAGTTTGAGGCAATTGTCTGCTGCTGCATGATTATACACTGAGTAGCCAAAGAAACCGGTACACCTGCCTAATATCGTGTAGGGTCCACACGAGCACATAGAAATGCCGCAACACGACGTAGCATGGACTCGACTAATGTCTGAAGTAGTGCTGCAGGGAACTGACACCATGAATCCTGCAGGGCTGTCCATAAATCCGAAAGAGATCTCTTCTGAACAGCACGTCGCGAGGCTTCCTAGATATGCGTAATAATATTCATGTCTGTGGAGTTTGGTGGCCAGCAGAACTGTTTAAACTCAGAAGAGTGTTCTTGGAGCCACTCTTTAGCAGTTCTGGACGTGTGGAGTGCAGTCCTGCTGGAATTTTCGAAGTCCGTCGGAATGCACAATGGCCATGAATGGATGCAGGTGATCAGACAGGATGCTTACGTACGTGTCACCTGCCACAGTCGTATCTAGACATACCAGGGGTCCCATAAGACTCCAGCTGCACACGCCCCACACCATTCAAGAGCCTCCACCAGCTTGAACAGTCCCCTGCTGACATTCAGGGTCCATGGACTCCTGAGGTTGTCTCTATACCCGTACTCGTACATCTGCTCGGTGCAATTCAAAACGAGACTCGTCCGACCAGATAGCATGTTTCCAGTCATCAACAGTCCAATGTCGGTGCTGACAGGCCCAGGCGAGGTGTAAAGCTTTGAGTCGTGCAGTCATAAAGGATACACGAGTGGGCCTTCGGCTCCGAAAGCCCATATCGATGATGTTTCGTTGAATGGTTCGCGCGCTAACAGTTGTTAATGGCCGAGCATTGAAATCTGCAGCAATTTGCGGAAGGATTGCACTTCTGTCACGTTGAACTATTCTCTGCAGTCGTCGTTGGTCCCGTTCTTGCATGATCTTTTTCCGGCCTCAGTGACGTCGGAGATTTGTTGTTTTACCGGATTCCTGATATCCATGGTACATTCGTGAAATTGTGGTATGGGAAAATTCCCACTACCTCTCTACCTCGGAGATGCTATGTCCCATCGCTAGTGGGCCGACTATAACACCACGTTGAGACTCACTGAAATGTTGATAACTGCCATTGTAGCAGCAGTAACCGATCTAAAAACTGCGCGAGACACTTGTTGTCTCTTGCAGGGGTTGCAGACCTCAGCGCCTTATTCTGCCTGTTTATATACCTCTTTATTAGAATACACATGTTTGTACCAGGTTCGTTGGCGCTTCAATGTATTATGACGACCCCAACGAGCTTATAGATCGACTGTGTCTGCTCATAGCATCAGCTGCTGCAGGCAATACCGCTCATTCGAATGAGACTGTTTCGGTATTCTCTAAGCTTATAGAGAGAGATATCATCAAGTAAGTATTGAGACGGTAGTTCGAGAACTGCACAAACCAGCTCGCAAAACATACCCTTGTAGGTATGTTATGATTGAAGATTTGGATGAGTTATGGCAGCCTGATCCTGTACGATATGAGGGAATATTCATATGAGATTAATGGATTCAAATATATTTAAATTTGCCTGGGCATTACCGTTAAAACAAAAAGGGGGGAGGGTGGAATGTTGAGGATGTGTTTGAGCGTTTGTTACAAACAGGGACGAATCGATACCCGAAGAAACCCCAAACCGATCACAGTGCAGAATTTTACAATAGGTATTTCTAGACTGTGATGCAGCTGTGTAGAATACGTCACTACTCAGCAGTCAACCACCTGAAGGCGACTATCGTGGAACGTATGAATAGAACAATTTTAAAGGTCAAATGTTGAAGCGTTTTAAGTTTAGTAGCTCATAGAAATGGACAGACATCCTCCCAGAAATAATTGCTCAGTATAATAGAACCAAACATTGCACAATAAAAATGGGACCAACCGATGTTCATGATAATGGACTCATTACATTAAAATGCTGGATCAACGCAAACAGAAATTTAATGTAGGTGATTTGGTATGTATCTCAAAACACAAGATAGCATTCGGGAAATCATACCTGCAAAACTGCTCAACAGAGATATTTATAGTTTCAAAAGTGCAAAGAACGAATCCTAGAACTTGTATCTTGAAAGGTAGTAAAGGTGAAAAAATTGCACGTTGCTTCTCGGGAATGGGTGTGTGTGTTTGTCCTTGGGATAATTTAGGTTAAGTAGTGTGTAAGCTTAAGGACTGATGACCTTAGCAGTTAAGTCCCATAAGATTTCAGACACATTTGAACATTTTAACTAGTCAAATTGCTTGGTTTTCCTGCACCACAAAACAGTTGGGATGATGCTAACGATTTACTATATAATGGGGTGAGCAGTCCACAACCAGCACAGTAGCGTAACAAATGTGCTAGGAAAACCATTATAGGATGTGGTGGTATTCTAGACAAACTGCCAGTGGAACTACACATTCTGTGGACGTGGAACAAAGCTTCAAAAACGCTTCGCAAAGGTGATAAGGGCATTAATCTGCTCGACGGAGCGTGTAAGGAACACGACATTGCATACGCTTCAAATAAAGATCTCCCAGGTCGTCACATTGCAGACAGGATTTTAGCTGATAGGGCTAAGACGATACGCAGAAGAAAGGATATTGGTATGGGTCAACGCATTAACGCATTGCAGCATTTGCAGTTGATAAAACTATGCGTGGAAAAATTTAGTTGGGTTTAGGAGTGATGAATGTTGCACGTTCTGCACTAAAGAAGAAGAAGAGTGGGAAGCAAATGATTTTGAAGAACTGTATCCTGACAGTGATGTATGCAGCTAAAACGCTCTGAAGCAAAAGGATGCAGGAAGATGACGAAGACAAAAATAAAATGGTTCAAATGGCTCTGAGCACTATGGGACTCAACTGCTGAGGTCAGTAGTCCCCTAGAACTTAGAACTAGTGAAACCTAACTAACCTAAGGACATCACAAACATCCATGCCCGAGGCAGGATTCCAACCTGCGACCGTAGCGGTCTTGCGGTTCCGGACTGCAGCGCCTTTAACCGCACGGCCACTTCGGCCGGCCAGATGACGAAGAGGATCGATTAAAACACGCGTGTCATTCTTTTCTTGTTTATTGGTTTTTACCTTATTTTTATTGAAATTTTTCAAACAGTGGTATTCGGCTGCATCCACGAAGTGCACAAATACTGTGTCATCGGAATCTCGACCATTGTTGGCAGACAAATTTGTCATTTTTGTGCATAGTTCATCTATTTGTTCGGAGATGTTACTTATTCGTTCTTTCTGTACTTGTGAGTGTTAGCTTCCTAATTTTTCGGTAATATCTTTGACATTTTCTTATAACAATACGGTCTGCTCTTTTATCTCGGTAACTATTTTGTTGGTGACGACCTCGCTAATTTTCGCCATTATTTCTGCGCGGTCGGTTTTTTTTGTGTGTTTTTAATTTGCTCAATGTCGGCTTCTAAAACTTGTAATCGGTTAGCAACACCGTTAAACGCTGATTAAAAATCTTTCTTTGTTTCTTGCCTGAGTTCGTTTGATAAGCTTTTTAAATTTTCTTTCGTCTGTTTAAACTGCTCAATAGTTTGTTCTTGCGGTTTTTATTTTGGTCTGTTCGCATGTTCGTTCTTGTCGCAGTGGCGACTGTTTAAGCTGTTCAAGTAGTGTTTGAAACATCAATGTTACTCTTTGATCTGAATTCGCATTGTTCGAAGTAGTGACAGAGTCCGATCTACCGGAGACAAACCATGCAAAATCTGAATCTGTGTTATTCAGCTGCATGTCTCTAACAGTGTTATTCACTATTTGCCGGTTTGCATATTATAAACTGGCGACTTATTGCCTAGCGATTCTTCTTCGGTTTGACAACTGTCGCTCGTTTCGAAATTTTGTTCTATTTCAGGTGTAGACACGTTTCCCTGTACTTGCGTAGTTAGATTATGTTCCGTGTCGGTTACAGTATTGATGCTTAACGGTAATTGTTCATTATTAACAGAGTTAAATGACATACTTTCGCTGTGTTGCGCCAGGTTGTGTTGCTGTTCGTCACTGCTCTGAACGCGTCTAGTATGGAGTGTTGTAACGAAATGAGACTACAACCGTTACCAAAAAATGCTAAAATTTAATATGGTTTATCGCTCACAATAAATTTCTAAAAAAATGCAGTAACTGAAAATACGGCGTAACCGTCGTGTAACAGCGTATCCCAATAGTCAAATTTTTACGGGTAATGGAACTTCACCACCCGTACTGAATATTTGTCACACGTGATGAATATTCGTACATGAAAACATAGAAAATTTCACACGTAACAGTTACACAAAAAATAACTGTAAGGAAAGAAGCATGAAATTATTAGTACAATAAACATGCTATTTGCTATGTGTCGTAGCAAAAGAATATAAAATTACCTGACTGCTTTTCAAAAGTGCCAACGGTCAATCCGAAGCGGCACTAGACAAGTGAAAGTTATTTGCTCTGTCTTTTGTCGTTCGTTCGTTCAAGAGCATTAAAATGTTTGCCTGCTTGTTACTCAGAACTGAATGCATTATCTTTTGGTGTAAAAAGGTTGACCTAAAATTACTATTGCGAACATCGTGTCTCAGTGCATACATTTACATAAAGACAAAAGTAACTGGCGTTCATTGTGCAGGAATTAACTCAAAAATGTTACTCAAAAACCATTAACAAAATCAAACTGTGCACTACTCAAAAAAATTGTAACATTGCAATTACATAGTAACACACACTGTTCACTGGCCCATTAAAACACTGAATTACAAATAAAATGCTTAGAATTAGCTCAATGGAAACGTGAATTGAGGGGGAAAAAAAAATTTCACCTGAAAAATGCAGCATAATCAGCAACAGCACAGCGTGAAGAGATCGCGCCAACTAAAATATGCTAAAGTAAAACTAATCTACTGAGAGAAAGATTGGTATGATTTTCGTGTACCAAACAAAAACTTCGTTGAAATGAAAATACTAATCCGTTCATTACAAGGACAATGCGGTATTTTAAACTCTTGTTTCACTAGGACATAAAACTCACAGAAAACCAAAAAGTTTATTTTCTTTACAAAAATCTTTTCCGATTATGCAACTTGAAATGAATTAACTTGAAATGACCTAAACTGAGGTGGGGAGGCGGACTGTTCTGTTGCAATAATCTCTAACATTATCAGCACGTGCCAGCAAAAATCATTACCTTGGAAACATATCTATAGTGCAAATCCATTCTCTTGTTCAATAAATGCTGCGCTCTTCCACCGTGTTAATAATTTCTAAGAATTTTCTTCAACAAAATTCGCCTCCAATACGCACTACGCTTAAAGTTCTGCCAGCTCACTCTATGTCCAAAGCTCGAATACTCTTCGTTCTACAACTGAGCCAAAGATAAACAAATTCGGAAATACTACTGCTACTGCCATAAGTTGACTGCTTCGCTTTCATAACACGAAATTTACACTCATTCTCGAACTATGTGGTAATAAATGTCCATTCCACCTACATATGTCCACCTTTCAAGATGCCTGAGCATCTACAGTTTGACGGTCGTCCGGTTTTCCCCATAAAACGGGGAATTTGGTGCGGTCCTGTAGTGGCGGTGGCGGCCGATTCGTCCTTGGTTTCCTTCTTGGAGGGTGGGAAGACTTCCTCGCCTTCTGCTATACAGGATGACCCTTCCAGGAGGCCAAATGGTGGGGTCGTGAGAGGTGCCCAAACTTCAGGTGCACATGGGTTTGTCTGAGGCTGGGAGTTCAAAAATGGTTCAAATGGCTCTGAGCACTATGCGACTTAACTTCTGAGGTCATCAGTCGCCTAGAACTTAGAACTAATTAAACCTAACTAACCTAAGGACATCACACACATCCATGCCCGAAGCAAGATTCGAACCTGCGACCGTAGCGGTCGCTCGGTTCCAGACTGTAGCGCCTAGAACCGCACGGCCACTCCGGCCGGCTGAGGCTGGGAGTTTGCAGTCCTCTAAAGCATGCGGGCTGGCACTCTTGGCACACCAGAAACGCCATGAGCAGTAATTACTGATGTGTCGCAAACGTTAACACCTACGTCAGATGGATGGACCGTTACGGTCTTCCGATGATTCAATATGCACCTTGGTGCACAGGAGGTACCTCATTTGGTAGATATGTTCGACGCTTTCTCTCCTCATAAGGGAGACAACACGGGTTGGCATAGGGATTAACTTCCAGTTCTCAGCGTCCCTCCTGTTATATTGGTGGACCAAAGGAAATGGAGTAATTCACACCTAACATCAGTTTCCATAACTTTGGAGGGAAGGTCTTTCATTATGATTTTTATTCTTCTGTCGCCAGAGCCAGATGGGTGTAATAATCCATTGTCCACGACATCACAAAGTTAAGGGCTGTGAAATAGTCGTCCTTTGTGTCAAGCAAGTGCTTGACATGGTCTTTCTGGTAAATTACTTGCAATTAGCTTGTAATAGACGTTGCAGTTCAGTGTTCAGTTTAATGTAATTCGTGGAATAGTAAACCATGATAGGAGGTATCTTCTCTTTTTTGGTGGCTTGCAGTTGGGATGGGGACCAGTGCCCTGGTCCATGACACAAGCAAGTGCAGTTTCCGCTGGTAGGAGGCATCCGAATCCGAACTCGATGGTGCGTCCACGTGATGGTTGCAGCAGTGTCTGGTGCCGACATGCCATGATAGTTAGTGGTTGAGACGTCTATTACCAGGAGGCCATGCGAGTCGTCGAATGACAAGGTGGAAGATAGGTCTCCTATGTGGGACTGTGGACAAGGTTCTCGTGAATAGGTATCAGTGGTTACCGGTGACTTGTGGTGGGGGGCACGACACGATCGGTCCTTAGCCCGTTGGGTAGTGTCGCTATCGGTGCCTTTTGAGTAGTGTGGCTATCGGCGCCTCCGACATCATACCGGCACGGACGTCGATCTGTATGTGCTACATTGCCACTTGGAGGGACGGCGGAAGATTCACCAAGCCGCGGATTCTTGTCATTGGCCTTTTTCATGTTAAGCCGCGGCCCCACTGACAGCTAGGGCCCCGGCTGACAAATACCGTAACTCCTGCCGCCTATAAATCCCAAATTGACCGAGACACTTACAAAAAACAACAACTCCTTAGAAGGCAAACGACAAATCAACGTCGACTCAGGCACTACGACCAGCAACAATGAGTAGAACTCGTGACCGTTACGAACGACGCGCACGTGTTGGCAAGTAAACACTGTCAGGATTCCAGACCGGCAGCTGTGCCGAGATATTCGGTGTCGTACTTACAAAGGCTCCGACTGTGGCGGAGCACGCCACGTGGTGGGGCGCTGAGCGGCGGGACGAGCATGTGAGTGTTTGTACAGTGTGTGTTTATTCATGGAAGGTGCGTCTGTCATTGTCACTTCGCTGACGTTTTACCTTATTACAATGGTTGTGATTTGTACTTCGGCGATAACCGCGTGCGAGCCGCTGTGACCGAGCGGTTCTAAGCGCATCAGTCCAGAATCACGCTGCTGCTACGGTCGCAGGTTCGAATCCTGCCTCGGGAATGGATGTGTGTGACGTCCTTAGGTTAGTTAGGTTTAAGTAACTGTAAGTCTAGGGGACTGATGACCTCAGATGTTAAGTCCCATAGTGCTTAGAGACATTTGAACCATTATATATATATATATATATATATATATATATATATATATATATATATATATATATATATATATATAAAAAGCACGAAAGTTACGGCAGTTGGATGGAAACACACACCGAAATCAATCAACCTGATGATGGGGTTCGAGGGCGGCCTCTGAGATGAAGTATTCCAATGGTTTGGGGACTTAACACAATCAACCCGTAGGGAACAGAAAGCAACGTTACCATACAAGCAGCTTATTTGCCAGAAAGGTCATTGTCTAGTGGTATTATTTGTATTGCAGAATCACATTTGCAACACTAAACAAAATTTCGGACATAAAAACCAACCGTTATAACACAGAGTATTACATTCAAGTCGTAAAAGAAACGTAGAATCAAATGTGTCGATTCTTGATTGCAAAAGCAAACACACTTGATATTCGTCAGTTATAGCGCCAGCCAGACAGGGTTGTAGCCTTTCCCCGATGTTATTCAATCTGTATATTGAGCAAGCCGTAAAGGAAACAAAAGAAAAATTCGGAGTAGGTATTAAAATTCATGGAGAAGAAGTAAAAACTTTGAGGTTCGTCGATGACATTGTAATTCTGTCAGAGACAGCAAAGGACTTGGAAGAGCGGTTGAACGGAATGGACAGTGTCTTGCGTCGTTTTCAAGATATTTAGTTGTCTCAATTTAAAACAGACACACCATGTACGACAGTATAGTCACATAAATTAGCACTGTAGCATTAACTCTATGTTATATTAGGTCTCATTATTTGTAATACACAAATTTCCTCTCATTACTGAGATAACTTCATTACTACCTATAAAAACTAACTTCTCCTCGTCCGACGTATTTAGATTTGCATGAGAGGTAGCAAAAATTATTCACCAATGGTGTTACTAAATGAGTAAACATCGGGCAAACAAGTGTAATATCAATTAGGTCTTGGCGCAACATGTAAATGATCAGCGTTATACCGATGTCAGGTGACTATTCCTGACTGATGTTGGCAACATGCGCAGTACGCTCCATGATATTCCTGATCCATAATAGAGATATAGATTTTGTTGTTTACGTTTTTATTATTGGCTTCTAGAAAACATACATTTTGGCTATCAGTTTGTTGTTCAAATACCCGAAATGCAAGCAAGACATAATAAATTTCAGATACATGGTGTATGTAATATAGGACAAAGTTTTTGCCGTATTCTTTGCGAAATCAGTGTCCGCAGATCTATAGAAATTTGTATTATTCTTGACAAAGCATTTCTTTGATAGAAATTTTATCTAATCTTCCTGATTTTCGGTTGGGTACACATAACAAGCGTTCCTGAAATGAAGCAACCATGTTCTCGTATTCATATTACTTACATCAATACACACCAATGAGCGACTGATGGTGCAAAAAGAGCACTTTTATAGCCTTCTGCTTCCGCTGCAATTAATTAAACTCGCTTGTGCCTAAGACAGATAGAAAATATTTCTTTTGATTTTGATGCTGGAATGTTGTTTACTACTTTTTTTTATTTATCTGTTGACACTGCAATAACCACTACAGTTAAAATTAAGTATAGGGGGAGCTTAGTAAAAAGGTAATACACGTAATATAATATCTGTTTAGAAAAGAAAGGTTACTGAAAAAGTAGAGATACACCAGTGTAAATGTTTTCTATGGTAACCTCTGCCCTTCATATCGAAATTCTTGGGTTTACCACAATTCTCAGCACATAAAGAAGACATCATACGATTTTTAATCATCTTTTCAGTCTCTTACTAAGCATGACAACGTAAGATCAAGATTTATAATCTGCAGGAAACATAGCAATTTCAGAAATGTGAAAGCCGACTATCGACGCGAGTGCCTTTGCTAATAGCGCAACATCGCCTGCAGCGCCTCTCTTGGGCTCGTGACCATATCGTTTGGAACCTAGACGCCTGGAACACCGTGGCCTGGTCAGATGAGTCCCGATATCAGCTGGTAAGGGCTGATAATTGAGGCTTCGAGTGTGGCGCAGATCCCAAGAAGCCGTGGATCCATGTTGTCAACAAGGCACTGCCCGAGCTGGTGGTTGTTCCACAGTGGTGTGGGCTGTGGTTACATGGAATGAATTGGGACCCATGGTCCAACTAATCCGATCATTAGCTGAAAATGGTTATGTTAGGCTACTTGAGAAGCCCATTTTAAACCATTCGTGGACTTCATGTCCCCAAACAACGGTGGAATTTTTGTTGTTTTGAAGAACATTTGGACAGTTCGAGCGATTGACTTGGGCACCCAGATCGCCTGACATAAATACCTTTGAACACTTATGTGACATATCGAGAGGTCAGTTCGTGCACAAAATCCTGCACCGACAACACTTCTGCGATTGTGGACGGCTATAGTGGCAGCATGGTTCAGTACTTCTGCGGGGGACTTCCAACGACTTGTTGAGCCCATGCCACGTCGAGCTGCTGCTGCACTCCGCGCAAAAGGAGGTCCCACACGATATTAGGAGGTATTCCAAGAATTTTGTCATCTCAGTGTATGTGCAACAATAGTCTGCTATGCGTGCTACCTGTTACAGCTTAAGGCTGTCTACGTGCTGGAGTGGGCCTTCGCTGCGTGCAACATGTCTGAAGCTCTCGTTGTGTGGGCCACCTAACCCGATAGGCTGTACCATTGCGAAACGTTGGCCGTGAGAAAAGTGTATAATTAGTTAGCTACTTTCCTGTTCCTAGAACAATAACACTACTACTGTCGAAATAACGTTGAACGAGTCAGTCTACAGGCAATGTAAAGATGATTTTCTTTTAATCAACATATTACATTATAATGTGGCACCACTCGTGTTACTAATAAAACACACTTAAATTTAATGACAAAAGAAAAAACTTTCTCTTTTGTACTGTGTATTCTATTGGTTGTTGAACAAAAATTCGAGTACTGATTATAATAAGTAGATCAGAAGAAATTATTGCAGGCTAGATTTACAATTTACTCTACTAGCTCTCAGATATGTTACGTCACGGGCACATGATCAACGATTTGTGTGTGTGTGTGTGTGTGTGTTTTAGCGCGATAGAATGACTACTTGAAGAGGTGCCCTACAAAATGACTGCTGCTGGAAACTACTTATTACTTCTCAGTAGTCGCTTTTGTGGAATCGATATTGTCTTTGTAACTAATGGGCTAGTCCAGAAAATTATATCTTAAAACATGAATAAGTGGAAATATACATTCATTTGTTTCCGAATCTAGCAGTTATGCCAAGAACAGAAGTTCACAAAGTTGGCCTTTTTTAGTAAAACATTCCTTCCGGTTCTAACTTTGATCACCGTTTACACTCAAAAATTTGAAACATTTAGCCTATTCAATAACTTCACTGCTGATACTGAATTAATTGTTGGTGTTATTCTATTTGTTATATGAGTCTGAATATACTGTTCTTTTTTTCGAATTTAATGGTTAGCCGATTTGCAGAGAATCACTTAGCAGCTTTCTGAAAAACAGTATTAACAAATTACTCTATGCCTTTTTCTATTACAGGATTAATTAAAGCATTTAAGTCATCTACAAAAAGTACTAACTCTGTCTGTTTCATGATACGTGAAGGGTTATTTACACACGTAAAATAGATAAATGAATAGTACCTGTTGAAGCAAAAAACCAATGGACGCCGCATAAATGAAGCTGCCGTGCGATCAAAGTTGTTTTAATTCGTGTTATAGTGCAGAACATATATAAGTCTTCAGTTAAGTGTAAGAGTAATCAAACGAAAACGAGGCAGATGGAGAAAAAGTAAGTAAACTGTTCATTATTTCAAAAGTAATCGCCATAACTGTTAATACATTTACCCAGCCGTGAAACAAGACGGTCAGTCCCTTCATGTCCACATGTTGCCAAGGCTGTCCCAACCACGCTGCAGAAATTTCGCTGGTAAATCCTTACACGTTCCCCATACAGTCCCGATTTCAATCCATCTACATCTACGTGAGTACTCTGCTATTCACAATAAAGTGCCTGGCAGAGGATTCAATGAACCACCTTCATGCTGTCTCTCCACCGTTCCACTCTCGAACGGCACGCGGGAAAAACGAGCACTTAAATTTTTCTGTGCGAGCCCTGATATCTTATTTTAACGTGATGATCATTTCTCCCTATGTTTGTGGGTGCCAACACAATGTTTTCGCAATCGGAGGAGAAAACTGATGATTGAAATTTCATGAGAAGATCCCGTCGCAACGAAAAACGCCTTTGTTTTAATGATTGCCACTCCAATTCACGTATCATGTCTATGACACTATCTCCCTTATTTCGCGATAATACAAAACGAGCTGCCCTTCCTTGTACTTTTTCGATGTCATCCGTCAGTCCCACCTGAAGCGGATTTCACATCGCACAGCAATACTCGAGAATAGGGCGGACAAGCGTGGTGTAAGCAGTCTCTTGGGTAGAGCTGTTGCACCTTCTAAGTGTTCTGCCAATGAATCGCAGTCTTTGGTTTGCTCTACCCACAATATTATCTATGTGATCGTCCCAATTTAGGTTATTTGTAATTGTAATCCCTAAGTATCTAGTTGAATTTACAGCCCTCAGATTTGTATGACTTATCGCGTAATCGAAATTTAGCTGATTTCCTTTAGTACTCATGTGAATATCTTCACACTTTTCTATATTCAGGGTCAATTGCCACTTTTCGCACCATACAGATATCTTATCTAAATCATTTTGCAAGCCGTTTTGATCATCTGATGACTTTACAAGACGGTAAATGACAGCATCATCTGCAAACAATCTAAGACGGCTACTCAGATTGTCTCCTATGTCGTTAATATAGATCAGGAACAATAGAGGGCCTATAACACTCCCTTGGGGAACGCCGGATGTTACTTCTGTTTTACTCGATGACTTTCCGTCTATTACTACGAACTGTGACCTTTCTGACAGGAAATCACGAATCCAGTCGCACAACTGAGGCGATACTCCGTAGGCACGCGACTGCCATATTTTTGGAGCCCTGAATAAAGACAATCGTGGCGTCTATTTGATTCGAAAAAAAAAGGTGCACGCCACAGGACAGTCATGATTCCGTAGGCAACCGCAAACATTTTTCTATTAAAGGCACTGATCGTCTTGTCTCACAGAGGGATAAATGTATTAATAGTTATGCGATTACTTTTTAAATAATGAACAGTTTACTAACTCCTTTCCATCTGTCACATTTTTATTTGACTGCCCCTCATACTGAAAAGATCCTTTCTTTCGTCGTGTTTTCTGTTTTAGCGGGGTCCAGGTCTGATATGTTTTTGCTCACCCTGGATCGAACTTTGTTTCTGTGCAGGCAGCGTACCAGACGCGAAACGGATATGGCAAACCAGCTTGGTATTTGCCTAAAGGTCTGAACAGCCGATTAAATTCATACCCAGCTTAACTCGTATAACTTACCAGTTCTCCTCACTTAGGATCTGACTCCGGTTTAACTCGAGTACACGCAAGTTTGTGCTGTATGAGTATATTCTCGTGACGTCACTAGTGAGATCAAACGCAGGAAGCTAAAAGTGCACAAACGCCTCCGTAATTCTTGAAAAAGTCCTGCTACGATGTAATATTAACGTGAGTATTACTTGACATACAAACTAAGGAGCGCTGAAAGATGCCCGTCAAGAAGCGTTAAAGGCAAATGTCTTGCAGGAGCAAATGATCGAGATGCTGCTAGAAGGTACCGATAAGAGTGAATGGCCGCTGTCGTCGCATAACCAGATGATTCGCCCGTCCTACCGGCTGCTATATGGAGCTAAAGAGAACGGCATCTCTAGCCAAGGTAGAAGGATAAATATTGCAGCGCTGAGCAAGATTCGTTCAAAAAAGCAATAGCATGACGACAAAGACAGCAGCTGACAGCAACAACGAAGGTCTCATACGGTGCATAATCCTCTAAAAGTCTGCAGCACAAGTCTTTCAAGTACAGGTTAAACAATTCCGGCTGTAATGCTGCATCGGAAATCAAATATAGACTGGTTGTACACAAAGAATTTTTAGAGTGGGAGGTTATATGTTTACATGTGACTTTAGCTCTAACACAGTTTAACTTAATTCGCTTTGGAAAGATAACAGCAAAATATTTGGCGATTATGACTGGCTCTAATGACACATTATTGATTTTACAGCGTCTTCGTCTACTTTCTCACATTAATTTTCATCATTTCATTGTGTTGAGCGCCAGACGCCTGTTTTCGCACGATCTACTCACAGTCTGCAAGTCCTTCCACAGTACCTGACAGTTTTCAAGTAGGTGAGCTCCACATATATACGAGTATAGCTGCGTCGTCAGCGAGTAGCTTCACAGAGCTACTAACATTTCGGCACGTTTTAAATGTGTCGTAAAAAGTAACTGTTCTCAGACATTTCCTTGAGGTATACTGTTTGCTGCTTTCACTTCTAACGCCGTTGCCCGTTAATTTCTGTGTACTGAATTCTGTTTTCTAGGAAGTCTTCAGCCCAGTCGCATATACAGGATACTTTAGATTACCCGCACTGGCCCTTTTTTCTCGGAAACGGTGCATCCGTTCGTTTTCGGGTCTATGTTCATCGAGCATTAAGCAAAGATGACTTTAAGACAAGAATCGCCTTCTGCACCTGCTCTACAAATCAGAATCTGGAATCCACGATTGTCTCATTGTGGACTGATAACGCCATTTTCAGCTCTAACGCCCATGCAAACACCTACAGTCCTCACTAATGGTGAAGATAAATCCATCAGTGGTTAGCGCAGCAAACAGCCAGCAGTTGCGGAGCGTAAACGCCTGTTGTAAACTCATCCATGAAGAAGTTATTGCAGCGAGTGAGATGGTTCAATGATAGGATACCGGAATCATGTCCCGGAGGATGGTAATTCGGATCCCAGTACAGCCGTCCTGATTTGGGTTTTCCATGCTTTCCATAAATCACTTAGGGTGAAGTTCAGATGGCTTCTTTGAAAGGATACGGATGACTGCTTTCCTCTATCCGAGGTTGTGCTCCGTCACTGACCACCTCGGCGTCGACGAAACGTTAAACCGAAATCTCCGTTTCTTACAACGTTATCCTACCTTATTTTTCCGGTGAGTTGTGCTCTGAATTTCTCCAACATACACTGACAGAGCTGCTAGAAGACAGATTACTAGTAAAAGGATTGTTATTGTGGTCGCAGCATGATGGATGTCCAGCACATTTTATAATTTGCCGCTGCTTCTGGGAATAAACGCGAATAGCCTACCTAAAGTTTCGTATATGCTTTCCGTCGAACCGGTGGTGTAACTTTCCATAAAATGAATAATCCATCCTTTATAAAACATGCCAGGTATCCACATTTTGCGTATCAAGACAGTTCTTTCGGTAGATTAATTATTAAAATGATGTAGTCGACACCTTGAAGTTAATATTTCGCCAATTTATAGGGGGCGATGAAAGAATTTCCGTTCGAAGGCCGTACGCTCCATAAGTGGTATGCCAATCAGGCAAAATCGCCATGAGCAATCAGGCCGTCATTCCACCGACGCTCCATGCTGTAGATATTCGTTTGGTAAAACACCGTGTCCTACTGCGTGAAGAAGTCCGTAGGTGCCTGCTGCACATCCTCATCCGACAGGAATCTTCGAAACTTCAAGGCCTTTTAAAGAGACCGACGCCGGCCGGTGTAGCCGAGCGGTTCTAGGCGCTACAGTTTGGAACCTCGCGACCGCTACGGTCACAGATTCGAATCCTGTCTCGGGCATGGATGTGTGTGATGTCCTTAGGTTAGTTAGGTTTAAGTAGTTCTAAGTTCTAGGGGACTGATGACCTCAGATGTTGAGTCCCATAGTGCTCAGGGCCATTTGAACCATTTTTAAGAGACCGACAGTTTGATTATCGCATAGGGAGAAGTGTCTCTGCCGCGCGGGATTAGCCGAGCGGTCTCGGGCGCTGCAGTCTTGGACTGTGCGGCTGGTTCCGGCGGAAGTTCGAGTCCTCCCTCGGGCATGGGTATATGTGTTTGCCCTTAGGATAATTTAGGTTAAGTAGTGTGTCAGCTTAGGGTCGATGACCTTAGCAGTTAAGTCCCATAAGATGTCACACACATTTGAACATTTTTAGAAGTGTCTCTCACTTGAGTTGGCGTAACTTCTGCGTTATGACATTTGCGATATGGGGACGTGCGTGACCATGAAGCAGCAGTGCCGCTTGGCGCATCGTTCTGCAACGGTGGTTTTCGATAGACAAGCTGCCCCAGAAACATCTTTCGTTCTTCGATGAATGTCTACCAGAGCTTGTCCTTCGGCAACCAAGAAAAGAATAACAGCACGTTGCTCTTGTTTGGACGCATTTGGCAATAACGTCACCATAGTTCACGTTTCCCCATTTGCCACACGCACGCCCAAAAGACCCGAATGCCACACTGATCTCTTGCCCGCATGTAGGTGCTTATATACCCGAATCGGAGTCGCGCTACTTTGCTTGTACGCTGCAGCAACGCTCTCAAATGGAAACTTCTTGATCGCCCCTTATATTTCTACAAAGACATACACCAAAATCTCACCCAGGGCTAACACAATACTGGCCCAATGCTGAGCTAAATCTAAGGTAATACTGGAGCAGTACTCAAGTGAAACTAACACGCTAATAACTGGCGAAACATCGCTGCCGCCACTGCTCCTTATATAAGATCCAACAATTACACCATCTTTCTAAGTGTTGTTTAAACTGAACCATCACCATGTGATCAAAAGTATCCGGACGCCTGGCTGAAAATGACTTAAAAGTTCGCGGCACCCACCATCGATTATGCTGGAATTCAGTATCGTGTTGGCCCACCCTTAGTCTTGATGATAGCTTCTACTCTTGCAGGCATACGTTCAATCAGGTGCTGGAAGGTTTCTTGGGGAATTCTTCAAGGAGGGCTGCACTGAGGAGAGGTATCGATGTCGATAGGTGAGGTCTGGCACGAAGTCGGCGTTCCAAAACATCCCAAAGTTGTTCTATAAGATTCAGGTCAAGACTCTGTGCTGGCCAGTCCATTACAGCGATGTTATTGTAGCGTAACTATTCCGCCACAGGCCGTGCATTATGAACAGGTATTCGATCGTGTAGAAAGATGCAATCGTCGTCCCCGAATTGCTCTTCAACAGTGGGAAGCTTAAAACATCAATGTAGCCTGTGCTGTGATAGTACCACGCAAAACAACAAGGGGTGCAAGCCCCCTCCACGAAAAACACGACCACACCATAACACCACTGCCTGCGAATTTTACTGTTGGCACTACACACGCTGACAGACGACGCTCACCGGGCATTCGCCATACCCACACCCTGCCATCGGATCGCTACACTGTGTACCGTGATTCGTCATTCTGCAAAACGTTTTTCCAATGTTCAGTCGTCCAACGTTTACGCTCCTTACACCAAGCGAGGCGTCGTTTGGCTTTTACCGGCGTGATGTGTGGCTTATGAGCAGCCGCTTGACCATGAAACCCAAGTTTTTCACCTCTCGCCTAATTTTCAAAGTACTTGCAGTGGTGTCTGATGCACTTTGGAATTCCTGTGTGATGGTCTGGATGGATGTCTGCCGATTAGAAATTACGACCCTCTTCAACTGTCGGCGGTCTGTGTCAGTCAACAGACGACGTCGGCCTGTACCCTTTTGCGCTGTGCGTGTCCCTTCACGTTTCCACTTCACCATCACATCGGAAACAGTGGACCTAGGGAGTGTGAAAATCTCGCGTACAGACGTATGACACAAGTGACACCCAATCAGCTGACCACGTTCGAAGTCCGTGAGTTCCGCGGAGCGCCCCATTCTGTTCTCTCGCGATGTCTACTGACTACCGAGGTCGCTGATATGGAGAACCTGGCAGTATGTGACAGCACAATGCACCTAACACGAAAAACATATGTTTTGGGGTGTCCGGATACTTTTGATCACTTAGTATAATTACACTTACAACCGAAATTTACGTGCTTTCATAAATCTAATTACGGATAGGATCTTAACATATCGTGACAATATGTCTGATGTAAATTGCTTGTTGAAATAACTCTGTTTTTACACTGAAATTTCATTAAATGTACATTGACTACCTCAATTAATACTTCATTATTACACCATTATTTCCATTAATTTTGATGCTAATATGATTTCGGTGTCTTACATTAAGTTCTATGTTTATTACTACTGTTCTGTTGTATATTATTCTACAAAGAATGTTCCCCGTATTTACATTTGGTTAACATTTGTATGATAATCCTTCCATTAATTTATTGGGATTATTTATTGTGCACTTAATTTCATGAGAAGTTAATTGGTTTTCATAGATACAGTAAGCAAGTAATGATACAATTGGAATATCGCGTAAAGATCATCTGATAGTATCACATCTCCTAAATAAAAAGTCTTCTTTGCGTTTTGTACTGTCCCATCCTGATTACAGCTTTACCTTGGTAGCCAGGCGTACTGTAAAGCAAACTTTAACTGTCGATGAAATGGAAGATGAAAGTCAGTGATATGTCCACTACGTTCATTCATGGAAGACACAGCGTCCTACATTACGAAATGAGATGAAAGATACTATACACGAAGCATGGCGGTCGCTCCCAGATACAAAGATACTTCGCAATTCTCAAAATGCACAATGACGGACACTGCTAGCAGTTTGAACACCTATCACCTTAAACTGATAAATAAAAATGTGATTTTTTTAGATATATTGTTATACGTTAAAATTGCAGATAGAATTTATTAAAAGTGAATGCTGTAAGACTTTGTTTTCTTCCCTCTACAATATTAAAAAGCTCATTAATTATCAAACTTTCTTTTTATTTCCTTTAATCTATCCAAATCGTCAGCCCCAGGAAGCATTTTTTGACGGAATCATCGAAAATGCGCAAAATGTAAAGACTTTGGACAAAAATGTTTAGTTTTGAAAGCACATTTCAGTGGTAAAATTTCTCCCATATTCCATCTGAAATTCTTAAAATGAATTAGTTTTCTCCATTTTCTGGCAGTTTCCAGTGAATATAAATCTCAATTTCGATTCGCTTATTTGTTTGGCTAAAACACATTTCACCCGAAAATGATCGGATGCACCGTTTCCGAGAAAAAGCATTTGTCTTGTAGAATTGAAGTACCCTGTGTAAGCGCCTTCCTAGAAAACAGAAGTCAGCGCATTATTTCAACAGGAAACAGCTTTAGAAGCAAATATAGCATCTAAAGATATTTCAAGTAAGTATATTAGCACCGTTATTTTTCACCGTAAGTTTACATGGCCTCACAGACAATATTCGCACATATGGAAACGTAAGCGTTATTTGACGTTTCATGAGATGTGTTTTCCAGCACTTTATACTGGAATTTTGGCAATCTAGGAGCAAGCTAGGGATTGATGGGAGAAGGAAGCAGGATGCAAATCATTGGAATTGCGCTGAATGGTGAAACAATTATGAGACTTCATGACAAATGACTCTGGGTACACATGCCACTAGTGAGTATCCATTACAAATTCCTCCTATCTTCAGTTGATACTGAATTGGTATGTCTGTCTGTATGGCAGAGTAGGATGCGAGTCCGATCTTTGAAATTCATTTTTTTTTCTGTGTAAAAGGGGGTGGGCAGGGAAGAGGGGGAAGTGCCTTCGAGCACAATGAATACTATCCGTAGAATATGGAAGGAACAGAGTACCTGCAGAATTATCAAGGAGTAACACTGAACACTTGTGACACGAATTTTGAGTTTCACTACGTGACTGCAAAGTTCCACAGTATTACGTGAAGAAAAACAGTTACGTCACACGGTGAAACCAGTTCAGCTATTTCCGATAGCTCTTTGTTTTGTCCCAGTCAAGAATTTGAGTTCTGTGGATCGGAACTTCCAAACTCACATTTAGCTCTCCCTAAGTATAAAGCCTAGTTTAACTAATTCACATGAAGATAGTAGTTAGAAAAAATTATATTCGACTACATTACTCTGGACGAAAAGAGATGAAGTCTTACTGTCAACAAGTCGGCTGTGGTTACTTTTTCCCAATTCTCATACCTCTACTAGTCCTTCACTCTTACTTTGATATTTTCATATCATAAATTTTCAGCGTTGGTATTCGAATTCCTAATAATCATAAATTTTGGAACCGTTTCAGACTGATGTACAAGAATATGTTTGCTTCTTAAATGTTAATAAATACCTTCAATCACGAATAAAACAACATTTCATTCAACAACATGCACCATGAGCAAACAACACTCTCTAACAGATGTAGGCCCATTACAATAAGTCGTTTGTGTGAGTTAATTTTGAGCAAACATAACGTAAACTCGGAAAAACACGTCAAATGTATGACCATACATTGGTTTGTTAGTATTGCAACGCTACTGCGGATTTGGCAACAATTTAAGATGAGACATTAACTGCCAGTCAACAGTAATTCGTAGCTACCTAATGATTAGAGTGCAAACATTACTTTGAAGTTGTACATGGCTCATCTGAACAAGAAGGTGTCGATCATGCACTGTTGTTTTAAGCACTTATAAAAGCATGAATCTATCACGAGTCACATTAATTTAGCCCAGACGTATCAGTGAATATAAAAAAATGATATGTCAGTTGAAAACATTAAAGGGAAAACATTTAAGAACGTGATCCATAGAATAATAATGTGGGCTCAAACCGAAGGACTAATATTGACTGTTCGTTTATTAAAATCACACAGAGTTGCTGCGAATGGTAGACCCGCAGATTGTTATTCAACACAATAGAGCAGTAGTAGGGAAACAGGACTGTGGCCCCACATTGTATTATTGCCAAATTTATTAAAGATGGCGGATCCAAAATGGCAATGTCACAATGACGTCGTGGTAGGAAGTTCAAATTTTATTGGGAAAAAGTTCAGTCAGGCTACCTCCACTAACCTAACCTCTCCAATCCCGCGTCCCCTCCCCTGTAAATTGGCGGAAAAAGGACTCAGTCTGAGATGAGATGCCAGATAGGATGGACGTAAGTCTTCACTTTGCGCGCATAGCTCTCCTCCCCCCCGCCCCCTCATCCACCTGCAAATTGGCGGGAAGAGGACTCAGTCTGTGTTAGCCTGCTGGATAGGATAGCTGTAAGTCTTTATTGTGCATGCATTGTTTATTGAAGGATACAGGGCACTTTTCTGGCTCAATATTATGTAAAAATCAACACCTATTTCTTTCAGCCTCTGTTTATAAAGTTACGTTCTACAGATTTTTAGTTGATATCAGGTACTTCAGCACACTTGCTAAACAGATTAGAAGTATTTTAAATATTTTTCAACCTCCTTATGGTTATTAAAAAAATACAAAGAAATGGATGCAGTTTTTTTCCAAAATGCTTCCTCAAATTGAGGTACCATTTAATCCAATGTTATACATTTTAAGGAGATCAAATTTTTACCAGATATGCTTGACATGATGGCTGAGGTACTAGACCTATTTAATTTCACCTATTATGTGTATTTCAAGGATAAAAAATATCACATCTTACTTTTTATTTTTTATAATTTTTTCCTAGTAAAAATGTTGTTTATTCCTAATTTAGTTGAATCTGAAATAAAGCTTAGGTCTACTACATAAGTATGGACTATTGCAAGATACAGAAAAAAATTAGATCTATGCTTTACAAACGTTAGGATTTGTTCCTAAATTTCTCAGGACTTCCAACATTCCTATCACCTCATCATTGAAACATATCACTTTTAATGTATTTACTCCTACAAAAACATTCTTGGGTAATCTTTCCTACATGCAATGGTTGAAAGTTTCATTTGTATTCTGACTGCCCTCATGAAGACAGTTACTAAACAAAACAGGGTCACTCAGGTCTCTATAAATTGCTTTTATTTCATACATAGCAGATGGTATATCTGACCACCGAACAGGGTGATCATCTGTGGACAATTAATGAAAGTAGGTGGCCCATACAGCTTTTATCATTGCTGTAACATCATTCAGAGGTGCATTTCGTCTAATGGCCAGTACATAATAACTTTGAAGAAAGTCTATTTCGGTTTCTGTCAATCTGCCACGGCCAGACAGAGATTTTCCGTCAGATAGCAACTTTCCTTTCATTTCTCTTCGTAGCTTCCTCAATCTAGCACCCATACTCTTTTGCACATGTCCACAACGCTCCAGTTTTGTTACCAAGGTATCAACATAAACATTGAACTCATTAATATTAATGAAAACTTTAGAGTCCCCATTGCCTATGTATATCCAACATTCGGGCATCGACCTCTGAAATATTTTTAGAGCTCCATCACACTCCATACCTCCACTGTAACCATTATAATTCTTAGAACACTGATATATAATATGTCCTTCAGTGCTACTGTGGCAGGTGGGGCAGTACTTAGATAAGCGATCAACGTCAACAACTTTGCCATTCTCCAGAGAAGTAGCACTTACAACATCATTCAAGGATCGATGTCCTTGACGTTGCCATGTCCCATCAAGTGCAACAGCGATGTCCATGGCTCCACTAACATTTACAGTTTCTTCTACTGCACGTTTAATAGATGCTTTAGACACAACCGTCAAGACTCCTAAAAGTATTTTTATGTAACTTCTGAACCTACTGTGAGGAGGAGGAAGGTCCATCAAACCACAAAACGTTTGAGCAGCCTTTTTCCCTTTTCCTATTTCACACATTGCATACACTAATTTCAAATTCACATCATATGAATTATGCACAATGTTCGAAGTCCTTTTGAGGTAGATTTATTGCAGGGTCTACAAACAACAACCAATATAGACGCTAAGCCCTTCCTGCTACTTTGTTGTTCAGTTATTTCCACACAGCCTACACCAATACATTGTTTACATTTCGTCACTTCCTTTATCAAAGAAGATAAGATCCCACACAACAACAACAAATCCACTACAAACGGCGTCAGTGTTAACACAAAAATTTGAATCACCAGGAGGTGTGCCATGTGGGAGTTTCTTCCCTGAAGAACTGATACATAGGTTACTTTCAGCAGAGTGGCTTGCTTTGTTTGTGAACTGGTTACCACGGAATTTCTCTTTATTGAATTTGTTGATGCATGACATAGTTCGAATTTGTTGCACACTAAGGGATATGTACTTCCACAAATATATGTAGAACTTGGGCAACATACATTCAGTAACACATGAATAAACTGCTTCAGCGAAACAAATGTAAATATCAGCAAAGATGATAATTTACAGACACTAGAAACCTGCACTATTACCACATACAGATTAGATTAGATTAGTACTTGTTCCATAGATCATGAATACAACACTTCGTAATGATGTGGAACGTTTCCGCTTAATAAAAGGTGTCTATACAAGATATTACATTAGACAAAATATTACATGACACTCAATATTTTTTTGTGGAGGTTGGGAAATTACCCACTTACTATATCGAAAAATTCATCTAATGAGTAGAAGGAGTTGCTATTAAGAAATTCTTTTAACTTCCTTTTAAATGCTGTACGGCTATCTGTCGGACTTTTGATGCTATTAGGTAAGTGACCAAAGACTTTTGTGGCAGCATAATTTACCCCCTTCTGAGCCAAAGTTAGAGTTAACCTTGAGTAGTGAAGATCATCCTTTCTCCTAGTGCTGTAGCCATGTACACTGCTATTACTTTTGAATTCGTTTGGATTGTTAATAACAAATTTCATAAGTGAATATATATATTGTGAGGCTTCAGTGAAGATTTCTAGCTCTTTAAATAAGTGTCTGCAGGATGATCTTGGATGACCTCCAGCAATTATTCTGATTACACGCTTTTGTGCAAATGAACACTCTTTTACTCAGTGATGAGTTACCGCAGAATATGATGCCAAACGAAAGCAGAGAATGAAAATAGGCGTGGTAAGCTAATTTACTCAGATGTATATCGCCAAAATTTGCAATGACCCTAATAGCATAAGTAGCTGAACTCAAACGTTTCAGCAGATCCTCAGTGTGTTTTTTCCAGTTCAACCCCTCATCAATGCATACACCTAGAAATTTTCAATATTCTACCTTAGCTACCGATTTCTGATCGAAGTCTACATTTATTAATGGGGTCATTCCGTTTACTGTGTGGAACTGTATATACTGTGTTTTGTCAAAGTTTAATGAGAGCCCATTTGCAGAGAACCACTTAATGATTTTCTGAAAAACATCGTTTACAAGTTCACCAGTTAATTCTTGTCTGTTGGGTGTGACAGCTATACTTGTATCATCGGCAAAAAGTACCAGCTTTGCATCTTCGTGAATGTAGAATGGCAAGTCATTAATATATATTAAGAACAGCAGAGGACCTAAGACTGAACCTTTCGGCGCCCTATTCTTGATTGTTCCCCAGTTTGAGAAATCACCAGTATTTGCATATTATGTGATCCGTTTATTTCAACTTTCTGCACTCTTCCAGTTATGTATGATTTAAACCATTTGAGCACTGTCCCATTCATACCACAGTACTTATCATACACAGTACTTATCTAGAAGTATTCCACGATTTACACAATCAAAAGCTTTTGATAATGTATCATACGTATAATCGCTGGAAAACAGAAATTAAGGGGGCGTGGCGGCATACATGACCGTAAATTTAAAATTTTATGTATATAGCGCACTTTTCATTTGAAACCCTATAATGTATATATCAATGTAATCAGGAAAGACTTTAGAATTTAATAAAGTCATACAAAATTTCGATTTTTCCACCATTTATAAGTATCCTGTATCCATAAACAATTTGAGTTGTCACAGGCAGTAGCTCCATCCAGTGTGTTAACCTAGACGTCCGGAGTAACAACTGACCTAGTTCACAGTACTGCCAACAGAGAGTGCTTTCATCTCTTCCCCTCTCCTCTTTTGCGATGTAATCCAAGATGGCTGTCTGGGGAAATAATGGCAGGAAAAGAACTCAGTCTGTGTCTGTCTGAGGGACTTAGAGGACAGACGTTATTTTTTGCTATCTTCAGTGGACGAGATGTCTGTACTGTAGGAGGAGGTGTATATTAGCATCTGCGAGCTGTGTCAAAAGCATTGATATTTTATGAAGATGAATATGGGCTAATTTACACTTCGCAACTCATACTGATAAATGCGTGTGCTGTAAATATATATCATTCGACAAAAGTCAAACCAAAGCTCAAGAGGCAAGCCATTCACCCCAGAGTCTCTGCACCCCACTGGAAGAGAGACAATGTGCAGGGCTACATGCTCCTAGAGTCTCTGCGCCATCGTACAGCACAGCCACGCGTTAGCTGCTAAGCGCATCCTGCGGCCTCCGCCATTCTGATCCCCAGCACATGGATACCCTTTGTCTTTGAACTGCTTCAGGAGTTAATACATCTTGCACACTGCACAAAGAGAGAGAAGGTTTTGCAGATAACACGAGAATATTTAAACAATTACAAATTTTATTCCGAGGAAAATTGCCACCGCCACACTTGAACGCGAACTCTAAAAGGAAAAGATAGCGACACAGTTGCGAAACCGTTCCAGGGACACTTTGTGCACTTTTGTGGGAGAAACACTTGTCTTTGAGTATGAACTGCTTCAGCAGTTACTAAATCCAACTGATCTGTCTCTAAACACACTTTCAAACTGATAGATGCACCGTAGTTTGCCTCAGTTTTGCGATGTATACTGCCACACTCTAACATGGACTCTAAAAATAGATCTGGATGGAAAGCGCAATTGGTCTCCCCAACACAAGGAAACTGTTCAGATGCATGAGAGGAAAGTTAGGTTAGTGAACTTTATTTATATTGGGTTGGAAGCTGACGTAAAGATCGGTACTAGTTACGTAATTAATCATAAAGATTGGGCCTAATTAGACAACTACATGAATAGTGCTACATAACGACAGTCTAAAATCACAATACAGCTCCAAAATTGGCGATACCATACAAATGGTGCTATCCTGCTGGGAAAAAATTTCACAATGCCACCCGAAACTAGTGACAGACACACTCAAACTATACCCTTCATCTACAAGATGGTGGGAAAACGGTTGGGGGTGTAAGGTAGTATCTTTATTCTTATTTGGCGAAAAATATGTTCAACTGATGCTGGTGTTCGACAGAGAGGAGTTTAATACTCTTAAGTGAAATGGAAATGTGTGTACGGCATTGTGGGCCGGCTGTCCCTCATTCAGGGAAGCTTGTCCTCAAAAAACCAGCACTCGTAATGAACAGGTCATAATGCAACGCATGTACTGGGGAAACTCGTCGTCTCAAAAGACTGCAGAGGTGGCGGTAGTTGAATGTGCCTTCTCCTCGGTAGGCGCTCACTTACTGCCGAAAACCGAGTCCCTCTTACCTCCCCTCATACTTCCCTTCCCTTCCTCCCTTTTTCAGATGGTCAACTGCTACAGCCAAGCGGCCGCTGCCCACATCCAGCCTTTCCCCATAATCTCGTGGACAAGCAGAAAACAGAGCGAACGCGCAGCAGCCGTAGAATACGTGGCTGGAGGTGACTGGATGCATTCGAGTACAGTACTGTAATACACCGCCCAATCAGAAAAATAGTGCATTTGCGCTAGGTGTTGGCAACTTTACTACATCAGTTTTAGAATACAGAACGAGATGTGATGTCAAGATCACATGGGTAGAAGTGACATAACATCGATGAAATTACGAAAAATGACGGAAAATACGTATAAATTGAGAGAAAATACGCCGAAATGGCGGGAAATTGAGGGAATACCTGCATGTCTTCTAGTTGGTGCAGAACGAGAGCAAGAGGAATATGAAAAACGTTGACATGGAAACTCCGGGAATTGGGGAAACAGTCTTTTTTTTTTCGTCGAAGTAACATTATTCTCTATATCTATTGAGGTAATAGTGATGTGCACGAGTTGACTGATGTCTTTGATGTTTTCCAGGAAAAAAGAGAACCATCTGCCTCTAAACTTACTTGCACATTCGTTAAAGGATGACAGAGAGTAGATGGAGCAATCGGTTGAGATGGAGTTGTAACGAGGTAGGATTTAATAGTAGACTGATGGTACATTCTAGAGACAGAGGGCCATGTTGCTGCAGTTCATTTCAACATCCTTTTTTCCGTGTTCTGTCGGGATGCATCAGTTGTGTGACATAACGAGCGCTTGACTCGCATACAACTGTGTGTTCTGTGTGTGGCTTAGAGCACTATCTACTTGCGATCATTAACAGCAAAACTCTCAATCATCAGGGGACTTCCACCCCATGTGTGATGAAACATGACCGTCCTGTTTTGATACATATCTCTAGATGAAAGAAGTTCAAATGGCTCCAAGCGCTACGGGACTTAACATCTGAGGTCATCAGTCCCCTAGACTTAGAACTACTTAAACCTAATTAAAGACATCACACACATCCATGCCCGAGGCAGGATTCGAACCTGCGACCGTAGCAGCCGCGAGGTTCCGGACAGAAGATGAAAGAAGATTTATGCGATGTACTCCATTCCCTTGCCGCATCTTGGTCATAAAATCGAGTCTTCAGTTTAATAACTACGGTTATTCTAAGATAGCGACAGGTGTTTGTGAGGTACTGCAGTCCCCATGTATATATCTGCTTGACAAACGTCCTGTTTACGGAGTTAGTGGCGGCATAACGTGTAATTCTATATCAAACACTGCTGCTACGCACTTGTTGTTTCTTTGTAAGAGGCATTCTCCATTACTAGAGATCATGTTATATAGAACTGATGTGAGCCTAGCATAATTTCTTACCTTTGATCGGGCGTGGACAGTGGGCGCTATATGCCTCTGGAAAACTTTATTCTACGTGTGTTACATAGAATCTATGTTTTAAGGAAGTAGTTTTTCATTTTGCAGTTTCTCACTATAGTTTATCGTAGAGAAACCTGCAAGGAGAATGTGTGTCATGCGCTTTCTTACATTGGTATAGTAACAGCGTCGCATTCCACACGACTAATAGGTCGGAAACCGCAACGATCTAACATTATAGCCGTGTTCATGTGTTTACGTTCTCTCTTACCAATACGTTCTTCCCACTGACGCCAGACAGTATAACAATACTTTGTAATTGTTAGCGCAGTGCTGCTAACCTCCTCAGCATTCGTGCATCTGTAGGAATCTCATGCCCTTGGATGGGTGCGGGACAGCTGTTGTAGACTCGATTCACACTGTTCCTTCACGAGATGCGGAATTTAGCGGTCTACTTCTGGTTAGCTGCAGATTAAATCGGTGACAGTGGTGCAAGAAGAGTTGATCAAAGACAATGCAAGCAGATTTTTCGGTCTCTAACTTTGTCCTAATAATGCGAGAACGCCTTGTGACTCCCATCGAATAGAGAAAGATCATAAATTACGTACTATGATCGAAGTTCTAGAGATATGTAGATCGCTGTGTGGTACACTTTGGTGTATGTGTTCGAGAATTAAAAATCATGCACAGCCATCTATCTACATTTGCAGTGGTACTTGCAAAGTAGTGGAGGGGCTGTTTAGTGATGATACAGAAACGGGGAAGCGTCCTGCCACTTAATTGGACAGTGTTGAAATTGCGGTAAAATTGCTAAAATTGTTCGCATTATCAACTTTTACGCTTATTATTACAATACATCGACGGTGTCTTTTCCATCCCATCTGTCCACTGATAACCTGTTGATTACCACATAATGATTGACTGACGTCGCTTGTTTGAGATGGAGAAAGAGTCTTCGCGGAGGGGCAACACTTTCTGGGGACGGCTAGCACCGAAACAGTGATCACGTACGTGACTGCAATATGAGGGATCAATCGAAATTGAACACAGCACAATCAGCTATCCCGTCACTGTGAATGATGAGTTTAAATGTAGAGGTCGTCAAACACGTTCGGACAGCAGTTTGGAAATGCTCTATAATGCCTGAAAACTCTTTCAGTTTCCTTATTTTGTGACTGTCTTTATTTTAATCACCTAGTGTGTGTGTTGTGGGAGCAGCAGCAACAACATGATTTACACCGTGCAATGTCTAGTTTTCTGTGAGAGCCAATGGATAAAAACGTGTTAATGTCAGTTTAAAACCTGACACAAACCTCGAAGTCATGGCGGAAAAAAAAAACGAAAAGTATCGCAATGTACAAAGCGTGTTAAAGCAGAAAAAGTAGAATAGCAAACCACGAAACAGGGACCCTCTCTTGTGACTGATAGTCTGTGGGATATGGTCCTCGTACAATGCAGATGATGAAACTTTACACTGGTCTGTGCAAGCGACTTCGATCACTGACCACCTGCTCCAGTGGGTCAATATCTGTAAATTTAACAAGATTACTGCATATGCTCGATGCTGGCACACAGACAGTACTTGTTTTCGATATATCGGAAGAGAGAGATGTGGTAAAAATCTAATCGAGTATGCATTACAAATTCCGGAGAAATATCTAGCGGTGGCACGAGGGAGTTACAAACGCTGGCTTCATACCACGTTCCTTAGCCGAATCACTTTCTAAATTCGGTGATTTTATTACGAGCTTGCACCGTCGGTGATGTGTAATCGCACTGTGGTCTGTTAATACAGGGTTATTACAAATGATTGAAGCGATTTCACAGCTCTACAATAACTTTATTATTTGAGATATTTTCACAATGCTTTGCACACACATACAAAAACTCAAAAAGTTTTTTTAGGCGTTCACAAATGTTCGATATGTGCCCCTTTAGTGATTCGGCAGACATCAAGCCAATAATCAAGTTCCTCCCACACTTGGCGCAGCATGTCCCCATCAATGAGTTAGAAAGCATCGTTGATGCGAGCTCGCAGTTCTGGCACGTTTCTTGGTAGAGGAGGTTTAAGCACTGAATCTTTCACATAACCCCACAGAAAGAAATCGCATGGGGTTAAGTCGGGAGAGTGTGGAGGCCATGACATGAATTGCTGATCATGATCTCCACCACGACCGATCCATCGGTTTTCCAATCTCCTGTTTAAGAAATGCCGAACATCGTGATGGAAGTGTGGTGGAGAACCATCCTGTTGAAAGATGAAGTCGGCGCTGTCTGTCTCCAGTTGTGGCATGAGCCAATTTTCCAGCATGTCCAGATACACGTGTCCTGTAACGTTTTTTTCGCAGAAGAAAAAGGGGCCGTAAAGTTTAAACCGTGAGATTGCACAAAACACGTTAACTTTTGGTGAATTGCGAATTTGCTGCACGAATGCGTGAGGATTCTCTACTGCCCAGATTCGCACATTGTGTCTGTTCACTTCACCATTAAGAAAAAATGTTGCTTCATCACTGAAAACAAGTTTCGCACTGAACGCATCCTCTTCCATGAGCTGTTGCAACCGCGCCGAAAATTCAAAGCGTTTGACTTTGTCAGGGTGTCAGGGCTTGTAGCAATTGTAAACGGTAAGGCTTCTGCTTTACCCTTTTCTGTAAGATTTTCCAAACCGTCGGCTGTGGTACGTTTAGCTCCCTGCTTGCCTTATTCGTCGACCTCCGCGGGCTACGCGTGAATCTTGCCCGCACACGTTCAACCGTTTCTTCGCTCACTGCAGGCCGACCCGTTGATTTCCCCTTACAGAGGCATCCAGAAGCTTTAAACTGCGCATACTATCGCCGAATGGAGTTAGCAGTTGGTGGATCTTTGTTGAACTTCGTCCTGAAGTGTCGTTGCACTGTTATGACTAACTGATGTGAGTGCATTTCAAGCACGACATACGCTTTCTCGGCTCCTGTCGCCATTTTGTCTCACTGCGCTCTCGAGCGCTCTGGCGGCAGAAACCTGAAGTGCGGCTTCAGTCGAACAAAACTTTATGAGTTTTTCTACGTATCTGTAGTGTGTCGTGACCATATGTCAATGAATGGAGCTACAGTGAATTTATGAAATCGCATCAATCATTTGTAATAGCCCTGTACACACTCCAGCGATCACCGTCTATATTCAGTGTCGCAGTGTTGAAAACCCACTTCATTTGGAGGTAATGCAATACCTCGATTTGTAAGGCTTGTACAGTTAGTTAATATGGATATCGCTAGCAATACTTGAGAGCACCTGTAGAACCAAGACCGCTTGTGACAGTAACATAGCCGTTGCAACCGTGTTTTTAACATCTGGCGGCTTGTAAGGCTATTACACCTTTCTATCTAAGACACAGTGGTACCACTCGCAAGAAAAAACTTATGAGACATGTCCACCCATCTCTGATTTTCGATCAGTATTGTTTCGTATTGCCAGCATTCAGTTATCGATGAAATATTATACTTAATAGTAGGAAATGTATGATAGATTCGCCTTGAGCAACAGGCTTGTAAAGTATGTGTGTGTTCCGATCTATGAAAAGAAAATGAAAATGTCCTGTCTTAAGGGAAGGTATGGATTTGACATGGAAAACTACAATAGCCAAGCCGGCAGTTGTGGCCGAGTGGTTCTAGGCGCTTCAGTCTGGAACGGCGCGACCGCTACAGTCGCAGGTACGAATCCTGCCTCAGGCATTGATGTGTGTGATGTCCCTGGGTTAGTTAAGTTTAAGTAATTCTAAGTTCTAGGGGACTGATGACCTCAAATGTCAAGTCCCATAGTGCTCAGAGCCATTCGAACCATTTTTTTGCGATAGCCATAATGGTAATGAATGATCTTTTTTACATTGCTTACGAAGGAATAGTACAGGAGGCCTCTCATGTGATTGATAGTCTGCTGGACATGGGCTTCCTCCAGTACAGACGACAAAACTTTGTGCAGATCCGTGCAAACGACTTCGAGCACTGGCCCCCCAGCTCGAATAGAGCGATACATGTGTAAGTAATTTGCTCAAAGACAATATGCAAGTTCTAGGGGACTGATGACCACAGATGTTACGTCCCATAGTGCTCAGAGCCATCTCTTGAATTATAGCTTGTTGCTGCCAAACGTAAAATGATTGTAGTTTTTCGGACATGTGAGCTGATGGCTTGAAAGATTGTATTCTCTAATATTATTTCACGTATCTGAACTGTTGGTAATACATACGTGCATGACAGTCTATTTGCAGACACTGATTTGAATGCGAGTGATGCTCTCAGGTCGAGTAATTTGTCCACATTCGCCGGCCGAAGTGGCCGACCGGTTCTAGGCGCTACAGTCTGGAACCGCGCGATCGCTACGGTCGCAGGTTCGAATCCTGCCTCGGGCATGGATGTGTGTGGTGTCCTTAGGTTAGTTAGGTTTAAGTAGTTCTAAGTTCTAGGGGACTGATGACCACAGTAGTTAAGTCCCATAGTGCTCAGAGCCATTTTTTGTCCACATTCTGCGGTGATCCGTAGTTTTCGCATAAAAATAGTGGAAGTTTTTTTCCCGATTTTATTCAGGTTGGACATGCCTCTGCTGACATTTGTGATCGGCGGCGGTGCACTTCGCTGGATGTCGCAAAATAATGAGATGCGAATTGTATCCTGCAGTTGAAAGTAGAAACTAAACCGATTTTGCTCATAAAACTAAAAGAAAATGGACTGCATCTACTTCCGTGGAAAGAGGTCATTTATTATCATCGCTATTGTGTTTTCCTTTTGTAATAGATGCTCGATTATAGGAGACGCGTTGATATTAAATATAAATTTTACAGTCCAGTGCTCAGTACAGCGTGGTGGCCGAGTTCCATAGGAGTTCCATTTAGACAAACAATCTGCGGTCGGGATAGCTATCCCTTATAACCATCTAGACTGTTCTCTAGAATTTCGTTGTTGTTCAAGAAGGATCTAGTCTTTGCGAGAAATACGTTTAACAGACTGCAAGAAAGAATTGTGTTGACATTAAATAAATGTGGTTTCCATAGTAGAACGACAGGCCTATTGGTGGCGTTGAGGGCCTGTCTCATTTGTGTCAGGCCGTCGCTGCAGGTGCCCATCCCCCCTCCCCCCTGAAGCTGGGTCGCTACACTTTAGACGAACAAGTTGCCCTTGGGATGGCCGTCTTTTTATCTCCTATTGTTTAGTTAACTGTACCTGGTTGGTGTTTTTTTTCCCAAAGGACCATTGCCTCGAAGCAGGGTGTGTCGGAGATGTTATGGGGAAAGCCCTCATGCGGCCACTCGGCCATAACAGTTGACTTGAAAAAGCCTGTATCCTCCCTGAGGGTGGATGGATGGCTGGAGGGAGGAATGGGAGGAATGAGGGTAGGTAAGAGGAACCTCGATTATCAGCAATAAGTGGGCTCCTACCGAGGAGAAGGCATGTTCAGCTATCACCCTCTCTGCTGTCTTTTGGAATGATGATTCTCCCCAGTCCATGTGTTGCATTATGACCCATTCATTACAACTGCTGGCTTTTTTTTTTTCAAGACAATTTTGAAGTGTAATTAGAACTGTGATGCATTTTTCCATCATCTGTGGTAGGGTATATTGTCTTCGATTACCTGAGCTGCAGGGTGATTTTTGAGCAGGTGTCTGTAGCGAACTCTGACATCAAACAATGGTAGACACTGTCCTCCGCTGTCTGCTTGCTACGTAATAAACTTATTAACCTCCTCTCTGTCGAACACCAGCACCTTGTTAGTTGAACATATTTCCCACCAAAAAGACTAATGATAGTACCTTACACCCCAGCCGTTTTCCCACCACCCTGCCAAACTTTCTCTCTCTCTCTCTCTTTATGCAGTGGTACATTTAGTTCCGGTGATATACTCAAGTTATGTATGTGGCATTATTCCGCAACACAAGATGTAATAGCTCCTGAAGCAGATTGTGTTTAAGGGCAAACAATGTCCATGTTCTGGGGATGGGAACGGAAGGGGCCACAGATATTTCCAATGTGGCAGGATGTGCTTAGTGGTTACCAGATGGTCAAATCATAAGCCAGCACAGTTACTCTTGGAGTAGGTAGCCCAGCGCATTGCCTCTCTTCCAGCGGGGTACAGCGACTGTGGGGTGAACACCTTGCGTCTTGTGCTTTTATCAGTATGAGTTGCAAAGTGTAAATTAGCCCATATTTATCTTCATCAAATATCAAAGCTATCAATACAGCCAGCAGATGCTCATATACACCTCCTCTTACGGTGCAAACATCTCGTCCATTGAAGATGATAAACAATAACGTCCATCCTCTAAGTCCAGCCACTAGACATAGACTGAGTCCTTTTCCCACCATTTTTGCCCAGGCCGCCATCTTGGATTACGTCACTGGAGGGGAGAGGGAAAGGGATGACAGCACCCTCTGGTAGTGGTACTGTGAACTAGGACAGTTGGACTCTGGACCTCATGGTGAACACACTGGATGGAGCTAGTACCTGTGACAACTCAAATTGTTTACATAAACAATGCATGCAAGACTTACATCCAACCTATCCAGCAGCCCAACACAGACTGAGTCCTTTTCCAACCAATGTGCAGATGAGGGATGGAGGGGAGGGGAGGGGAGCAATGCATACAGAGTAAAGACTCATGTCCATCCTATCCAGCAGCTCAGCACAGCCTGAATCCTTTTCTCACCAATATACAAATGGGGAAAGAGAGAGGGGAGGGGAGTGGAGTGGGTTAGGATAGTGGAGGTAGCCCAATTGACCTATTTTCCTGACAAAATTTGAACTTCCCACCATGATGTCATTGCGACATTGCCACATCTATGGCCACCATCTTGGATCATCCATATTGAAATAAATCTGGCATCATGCAACTTGGGGCCATAGCCCTGTTGTCCTACTACTTACAGAAACAAAAAACCAAAATTATTGACTTTTCAGAACAAGCAGTGCATTCCCAGGCAGTAATGAATGTAAACTAAAGACATGAAACCATGACTGGCTCCACATGCCAAGCGTACAAAGGCACAATCATCATAGAAAACTGGTCACATGTATGTTTTATCATTGTACTTACAATTAAATTTTACAGTCGCAGTCTCAATTGAACGACATTCGACAATGAGCGAAGTATCTGAAATACATCCTGCTGATGGCTGTGGTTCTGGAAATAGAAATATCTGTACCATTCTTATGACCTGACATACTCTTCCCTTTGCTGTCACAGTATTCCACATCAAATCCATACCTTCATTTGCACATGTCTGAACACAAACACATACTAAGTCTGATGCCCAAGGCAAACCTATCCAACATCCCCTACTACTAAGTATAATACCTCGTCAATAACTGATTGCCAGTGGTACAAAATAATACTGACTGAAAATCAACCATTAGTGGATATGTGTCATAAGTTTTTCTTGTGACTGGTACCGCTGTGTCTTAGAAAGAAAGGCGTAATCGTCTTACAACCCGTCAGATGTTAAAAAACACAACCATATTACCGTCACAAGCAGTCTTGGCTCTACAGGTGCACACAAGTATCCATGTTAAAAGCTACACTGGCTTTATAAATCGAGGTATGGCATTACCTTTAAATGAATTGGTTTTTCCAGATAGATACCACGACGGTGATTGTAGGAGTGTATATTATCAGACCAGTAGTCTGGGTACACATAGCCCATGATACAACCTCAAGATAAAATCGCTGAATTTTGAAAGTGATTCGGCTAAAGAACGTGGTTTGAAACCGGTATTTGGAACTCCCTCACGCCGCTAGATATTTCTCCAGTATTTGTGACATATTCTGTCTTGATACCATGTCAGAGGTTAAGTGATAAATCCACTGAGCTATAGGTGATGACTGATTGAGGAGGATCACAAACAGTAGTAGATGTTGGGCTGGTTGATGTCGTAAGAAATATACACTATCTTTTCAGATCTCTAGTATCACGCTGTCTGCTAGAAATGATTTCTACGATTTGGAATTAAGTCCCTCCATTCAACCACATACCTGCATTGGATCCTGTGAAGAAGTGCTTTAATGATTACAGATTTATGACACTCTCATATCTCGAATAGAGTCACCTCTCTCGAACCTATCTGCTATAGTAAAATTCCAGCCACATTTTAGGTAGTCCCTAGCCATCGTGCAACAGCCCTCTCAGACTCTGCGTTACCATACCTGCAGCTTTCCGCATGTTATCATTCCAATGCAAGTCAGAACTGAGTAGAAGTCAGAGGAAACTATATCTACCACCTTCTGCATACCGCAGGAAAGAGGCTAAGCTGCATTACTGTGGCAGGACTGTGTTTTGACCATCTGATGGAAACGGGAACTGAGAGAAGGCTGAAGATTTTTACTACTGTACTGTGGTGCACTCCCAAACTACATACAAGTACTACAGATCCACGTCCATTCACATCTATCTCCCCAAAATGCTATCTTCGTTATTCTGTGCCATCCATCAGAGAAAAATTATGAACTATAAAAGCTCAACTAAATTCATCCGATAGATAACTAGATGATACTGATACTGCAGCTTTCACCTCCCACGTCTCGAAAACAAATACCGCGTGCGTGCAGGCTTCGAGCACATGTGACGATCCGATTAAATACAGGTAATGATGAACTGCAAGGACCAGTTTAAAGTTTCATCACCTGTACTGTAGGAGGATGATCGTATCCCACGGACTATATTGTAAGTTGCAAGAGACGCTCCCTGTGGCCCTGTCTCGTTGTTTGAAACATTGTTTTTTTTCTGCTCTAATACGCTTTGTATACTACCAAACATTTTGTTTTTCTGCCACGACTTTGAGGTCTGTCTCAGGTTCCAAACTGACATTAAGACGTTCTGATCCATGGCCTCTCGCAGTCAACAAGGACATCACCCCCAAGTACCATTATCCAAGACGTTGCACTGTGACGCGATTGACGTCATTCAAGATGGCTGCTGTGACGTCAGCTGATGACGCGATTGACGTCATTCATTAAGACATTCTGATCCACAGCCTCTCGCAGACAACAAGGACATCACCCCAAAGTACCGTTATCCAAGATTTCGCACTGTGAAGCGATTTACGTAATTCACGATGGCTTTTGTGACGTCAGCTGATGACGCGAGTACCGTTACCCAAGATGGTTATTAAGCACACTGCCACTGCCAAGCCCTCCTGGCGGGAAGTTTGAATTTCGGAGGGAAGATAGGTCAACTGGGTTACCTCTAGATGTCGCACTGCGTAAATCATATTGTTACAGCTGTTACCATAACACACTGCACACACGGGATAATTTTAAACAAAAGTGATTTACAACATGAGGAAATTGGAAGAGATTTGCGGCATTGGCGTTGGTTTCCAGACTACATTTAAACTCATCTGTGACACTGATGGAAAAGCAGATTCCTCTGCGTTCCATTTCTACTGATTCCTCATACTGCAGTCATGTACGCAATCATTGTTTTGGTGCTAGCCATCACTAGAAGGTGTCACCCCTCCACAAAACTCTTTCTCCAACTCAAACAAGTGTTGTCAGTCAATCATTATATGGTAACCAACAGCATGCCAGTGGACAGATGGGATGGAAATGACACCCCCCACGATTATATGGTAACCAACAGCATGACAGTGGACGGATGGGATGGAAATGACACCCCCAATGTACTGAAATAATAAGCATTACAGTTGATTGTGAGAACAATTTTAGCAATTTTACAGTAATTTCAACACCGATCAATGATGTGACAAAATGTTTCCCAATTTCGGTATCATAGCTAAACCACTCCCTCCCCACTTTGCGAGTATCATTGCGAATGTGGACAGATGAGTGTGCAGTACGTCCATTCATTGTTAATTCTCGAACACATCCGTCGTCAAAGTGTATCAGACAGCGCTCTACAGATTTCTAACACTTCGAGCATAGTGCTTAATTTACGATTTTCCTCTATGCTGATGAAAGTCACAGAGCATTCTCGCAGTCTTAGGGTAAAAATTAGAGACTGAAACACTCCCCTCACACTTTCATTGACCAACCCATCCTGCAGTACCATTACCAATTTAATCTGCAATCGACCACAAGTAGACCGCTACAGTCCACTCTTCGTGAATGAATGGAGCTTGCCGAGTCCTCGCGCATCCAAGTGCACAAGATTTCTCGAGATGCGGTATGTCGAGGAGGTTAGCATTCCTTATCGATGTATAGTAACAGATTTGAGTGTTATGATGTAATAGCAGACGGTGAAGAAGAGCAAGAAACGGATGATTTTTATGCGCGATGGAGCCCCAGATGGATGGAGTTCGAATCATTTTGATGTAAATCAACCAAGCTATCAATTTTAAAGTATTATTACAGAGCCCAGGAACAGTACCTGGAAGTTACTGGTAAGAGAGAACATATACCCACGCACTCCTTAGGCTACAACGTTCTGCACTTAAAACGGGCTATAATGTTAGATCGCTTACGTTTCCGACCTATCAGTCATATGGAATGTAGCGCTGTTAATATTCCAATGTAAGAAATATATTTGAAGTGCAAGACACACATCCTTCTTCCCGGTTTCTCTACGATAAACTATGTTATCGAACCGTAAAACGAAAAACCACTTCCTTAAAACATTGGCTCAGTGTGATACGATCACAATATAGCTTTCCAGAGATGTATAGCGTCCACTGTTCACATCTGATCACGCTTCAGAAATTATACTTTGCCTGCATCATACCTATATAAAATTATCGTTAGTAATGGGGAATACCTGTTACATAGCAGAAGCGTCCGACATATGAAAATTACGTCATTCCACCACTAACTCTGTAAACAGCACATCTGTCAGGGAAATGTATACACAGGGATTGCAGTGCTTCACAAGAACCTATCGCTAACTTATTTATGAAGCTGAAGTCTCGATTTTACATCCAAACTGCGACCGGGGGATGGAGTACACCGCCTAAATCATAGTTCGTTTAGAGGAATGTGTCACGTTTCATCACACATGAGATGGAAGTCCTCTGATGACCGACAAATTTACCGTTAACGATCGCAAGTAGACAGTGCTTTAAATCACATATAGAACACATGGCTATATAAGAGTCAAACACAGGCTATGTCACACAACTGATGCATCCTGACGGTACAGTGGAAAAATTGACCTACAGCAAATTCTCCCTCTCTAGAATGCATCATCAGTCTACCATTAAATCGTACCTTGTTATAGCTCCATCTCAATCGATCACCACGTCCACTCTCTGTCATCCTTTAACGCAGATGCATGTAAGTTTAGAGGCAGATGGTTCCCTGTCTTCCTGAAAAGCATCAAATACAGTAGTCAACTCGCGTGTATCACTGGTACCTCAATAGACACGCAGTATAAAGCTGCCTCGGCGGAAAAACAATTGGCTGCTTCCCTGATTCAGTTTGCTTCCATGTCGACGTTTTCTCGAATTCCTCTTGGTGCTGCATACTTGTTCCCATGTACAAATTTCTCTGCGCCAATCAGAAGATACGCAAGTACTTCCTCAATTTCCCCGCATTTTTGTGTATATTCGGTCAATTTATACCTATCCCCCCATCATTTTTTGCAGCTGTATCAAATTTTATGTCAGTTTCATCCATGCGATCATGACGTAACCTCTCGTTCTGTGTTCTAAAATTGCTTGTAAATGTAGTACATCTGCAAACAGCTAGCCCAAATTCACTGATCGGGAGGCGTAGAATAGGACTGTACTCGATTGTATCCAGTCACCTCCACATTTGGAGAGCGTCTGCTCTGTTTTCTGTGTGACTGTATATATGCATGTGTCACAGAAGGCTCCCAGGACCCTCTCCCCACCGCTGGTGGACCAAACTTCGAACAGAGAGCACTTGTTCAGACGTAACGTGTGATTGCTCCACCTGATAGCCCTATCACAGATGTGACATGTGATGAATCCACCTCTGAACATTGGTCCGGATATATATAGTGCGCAGCAGATCCACACTCGAATTCTAACTCGAATGTGGTATATTGTGAATCTGCATCCAAACACTGCTCCAGATACAATGGGTGGTGGATCCACCTTCAAACCCTATCCCAGCATTGCAGAGCAATTCCAACAGCTGTCTGAAGGTGATGTCCTTTACAGTCAATCTCATCTTCCACAGCGATGGGGTAGCGGATTCCTCGATGCTCCATTTCAAAGAACATTGGTTCCTCATTTTGCAGTCATGTACATGATTACTGTTCCAGTGTTGATCATCGCCAGAAGATCCTGTTCACAACATGCGTGAGGTAACAGAAACAAAAAGAGGTACTGTTATATTATTAACGAAAAGGAAAAAACGTGTGGAGGGCAACGCAGCATACGGAAATAGAACAAGACCACAGTACCAAGGAACAACTATCTGAAGATGATGAGCTCTACATTAATACCATGCTCCAAACGGACAAGTAGCAGATATCCGTGACAAGTAGCAGATATCGAGTGTTCTGCCAAGGCTCCCTCCATCTCAATCAAGAGTTTCAGTCAATTATTAAGTGGTAATCAACAACTCACCAGTGGATCGAAGGAATGGGAAAGACACTGTTGACATGGAATAATGTACTGTAATACATTTGTTACGTAATTTCAATACCAGATAATGACACAGCAGATTGCTTCCCAGTTTCTGCATCATTCCTAAATCACCCCACCACTACTTTGCAAGTACCATGTACTAGATTGTGAGTGCAAATAGATGATTACGCAGTACGTACATCCAGCCATATACCGTACATCAAAGTATACCAATTGCTCCATAATTTCAACGCCAGCCAGTGACATAGTGGAATGCTTCCCAATGTCTGTATCATCGCTGAATTATCCCTCCACTACTTTTCAAGTACCATATACTAGATTGTGAATGCAGATAGACGACTTTCTAGTACTTGTCAGGCATTTGGCCACTGATAAGGTTCTCAAAGTGCACCTGAATCGACTTACGCCCATTAATTAGCCTTCCCCTTCTTCTTCTGTATGCTGGACAAGTGCCTATTGGTTTAAGGGGGGAGGTTGAGCCGTGGTGGGGTTGTTGGCGTCGCCTTTCCAATTCCTGGCGCCACTAGCTCGATCTGTCATGTGATGTCCCTCTGGTTTGAGGCCGCTAAGATCTTTGTTCGAGGTTGTTGATGGGGACAGGAGTGTTGTGGCGTGGCGAGTTGGGGAGTGGTAACAGAGCGAAGAGGATGGGGTGTGAGGTTCACCCAGTAACTAAGGCGGACACTTGCAGAAGCAAGACAGAGATTCCGGTGCGTGGTTACTGGACATATTTGTGGGCCGATTTGAATCCGTGGCTGACTTTGAGTGCCATCTTCATGCGAAGCCTGGCCAGCCAGCTCTGGAACATGGCACACTGATGAGACAGGGTTGAAACCAGTTTTGCTGTGCCGAATTCTGGGCCCTCTATGGAACCAGCAAGCTTCAGCTTCGATTTCTGAACTTCAGTTAAGTTTTGGATTTTGAGGTCTTCACTGTTATTTTCTCATTGATACCTATAGGTCTGTGCGATCATTGAGATTTCTTAGATGATCTACTTCACCACCAGTTGGTTCCATGAATTGTGGCTGTTTGCTTTTCCTGGGTCGATACTGGTCTTGGTTGTTTGTTAACAGGATATCTTAAACAGTGTGAGCCGATGGTGTTTCCTGACCTGGAGCGATAATGTGTTTCTTCTGTGGTGTGGCCAGACCCTCCATCGTCAAGCAGTACCTAGATGATTGAGTTTTAGCCGACGGTCCTGGCAAACGTCTTCGAACACCAGGTAAGAACTTTTGTCACGTAATGTGGCCGGGTGCCGGTTGCAAGACATCTTTGTGCATTGCAGACGTCACCACTCTGTTAATTATAGTGGCTTAGGAGGTGCCTGCTCTCAAAATTTGCAATTGCTCAGGCTGTGTGATTGGATTAGGCAGCTTAGTTTTCTTTTGGAGGTTTCATCGTCGTTGTAGAGGCTTCCTGCGTTAATATTTCCTTTGTCAGTCTGTCCCCAACGAAAGTGGGCTTGGAAAGCCAGTCCTCTCGTTATAACCTTTTTTGGCCTTCCTATCTGGTGTAGTCATGTGTTCCTTGTGTATAAGTCTTCTACTTTGAGGAGGTAATTCAAACCCTTTGTTAACTTAACTAAAACAGTTATTCATGAAGACCTGCCAGTTCTCTGTTTGGTAATCTTACTAAACTCGAACTGTTATCCTTGAAAGCCTGCCTGTTTTCTATTTGGTAATTTTACTTAAGTGAAGGTGTTGTGAATGATACCGGGCACTTATAAATGGTGAAAAAATCGAAATTTTTCAGGATTTTATTCAATTCTATAGTCTTTCCTCATTACATTGATATATACATTATAGGGTTTTAAATGAAAATGACCTATATATACCAAATTTTAAAGTTATGATCATGTATGCCACCATGCCCCCTTTATTTCTGTTATAGAAACCGGTACTATTTAGAAAAGGTCTGTGAACTTTCTGTTTTCAGCGCTTATATATATGATACATTGTATACATTGCTAACAGTGCATGTTTATAGTGTCTGTAAATTACTATCTTTGCTAGTATTTACTTTTGTTTTACTGAATGTTTGTTGCCCAAGTGCTACATATTTTTGTGGAAGTACATATCCCTTGTTGTTGTTGTTGTGGTCTTCAGTCCAGAGGCTGGTTTGATGCAGCTCTCCATGCTACTCTATCCTGTGCAAGCTTCTTTATCTCCCAGTACCTACTGCAACTACATCCTTCTGAATCTGCATAGTGTATTCATCTCTTGGTCTCCCTCTACAATTTGTACCCTCCACAATGCCCTCCAATACTCAATTGGTGATCCCTTGATGCCTCAGAACATGTTGTACCAACCTATCCCTTCTTCTGTTCAAGTTGTGCCACAAATTTCTCTTCTCCCCAATTCTATTCAATACCTCCTCATTAGTTATGTGATCTACCCATCTAATCTTCAGCATTCTTCTGTAGCACCACATTTCGAAAGATTCTGTTCTCTTCTTATCCCAACTACACTCCTGGAAATTGAAATAAGAACACCATGAATTCATTGTCCCAGGAAGGGGAAACTTTATTGACACATTCCTGGGGTCAGATACATCACATGATCACACTGACAGAACCACAGGCACATAGACACAGGCAACAGAGCATGCACAATGTCGGCACTAGTACAGTGTATATCCACCTTTCGCAGCAATGCAGGCTGCTATTCTCCCATGGAGACGATCGTAGAGATGCTGGATGTAGTCCTGTGGAACGGCTTGCCATGCCATTTCCACCTGGTGCCTCAGTTGGACCAGCGTTCGTGCTGGACGTGCAGACCGCGTGAGACGACGCTTCATCCAGTCCCAAACATGCTCAATGGGGGACAGATCCGGAGATCTTGCTGGCCAGGGTAGTTGACTTACACCTTCTAGAGCACGTTGGGTGGCATGGGATACATGCGGACGTGCATTGTCCTGTTGGAACAGCAAGTTCCCTTGCCGGTCTAGGAATGGTAGAACGATGGGTTCGATGACAGTTTGGATGTACCGTGCACTATTCAGTGTCCCCTCGACGATCACCAGTGGTGTACGGCCAGTGTAGGAGATCGCTCCCCACACCATGATGCCGGGTGTTGGCCCTGTGTGCCTCGGTCGTATGCAGTCCTGATTGTGGCGCTCACCTGTACGGCGCCAAACACGCATACGACCATCATTGGCACCAAGGCAGAAGCGACTCTCATCGCTGAAGACGACACGTCTCCATTCGTCCCTCCATTCACGCCTGTCGCGACACCACTGGAGGCGGGCTGCACGATGTTGGGGCGTGAGCGGAAGACGGCCTAACGGTGTGCGGGACCGCAGCCCAGCTTCATGGAGACGGTTGCGAATGGTCCTCGCCGATACCCCAGGAGCAACAGTGTCCCTAATTTGCTGGGAAGTGGCGGTGCGGTCCCCTACGGCACTGCGTAGGATCCTACGGTCTTGGCGTGCATCCGTGCGTCGCTGCGGTCCGGTCCCAGGTCGACGGGCACGTGCACCTTCCGCCGACCACTGGCGACAACATCGATGTACTGTGGAGACCTCACGCCCCACGTGTTGAGCAATTCGGCGGTATGTCCACCCGGCCTCCCGCATGCCCACTATACACCCTCGCTCAAAGTCCGTCAACTGCACATACGGTTCAAGTCCACGCTTTCGCGGCATGCTACCAGTGTTAAAGACTGCGATGGAGCTCCGTATGCCACGGCAAACTGGCTGACACTGACGGCGGCGGTGCACAAATGCTGCGCAGCTAGCGCCATTCGACGGCCAACACCGCGGTTCCTGGTGTGTCCGCTGTGCCGTGCGTGTGATCATTGCTTGTACAGCCCTCTCGCAGTGTCCGGAGCAAGTATGGTGGGTCTGACACACCGGTGTCAATGTGTTCTTTTTTCCATTTCCAGGAGTGTATTTATCGTCCATGTTTCACTTGCATACATGGCTACACTCCATACAAACACTTTCAGAAACGGCTTCCTGACGCTTAAATCTATTCTCGATGTTAACAAATTTCTTTTCTTCAGAAACGCTTTCCTTGCCATTGCCAGTCTACATTTTATATCCTCTTTACTTCGACCATCATCAGTTATTTCGCTCTCCAAATAGCAAAACTCCTTTACTACTTTAAATGTCACATTTCCTAATCTAATTCCCTCAGCATCACCCGACTTAATTCGACTACATTCCATTATCCTTGTTTTGCTTTTGTTGATGTTCATTTTATATCCTTCTTTGAAGACACTGTCCATTCCGTTCAATTGCTCTTCCAAGTTCTTTGTTGTCTCTGACAGAATTACAATGTCATCAGCAAACCTCAAAGTTTTTATTTCTTCTCCATGGATTTTAATACCTACTCCGAATTTTTCTTTTGTTTCCATTTGTGCTTGCTCAATATACAGATTGAATAACACCGGGGAGAGGCTACAACCCTGTCTCACTCCCTTCCCAACCACTGCTTCCCTTTCATGTCCCTCAACTCTTATAACTGCCATCTGCTTTCTGTACAAACTGTAAATAGCCTTTCGCTCCCTGACTTTTACCACCGCCACCTTCAGAATTTGAAAGAGAGTATTCTAGTCATCATTGTCAAAAGCTTTCTCTAAGTCTACAAATGCTAGAAACGTAGGTTTGTCTTTCCTTAATCTATCTTCTAACATACGTTGTAGGGTCAGTATTGCCTCACACATTCCAATATTTCTGCAGAAACCAATCTGACCTTCCCTGAGATCGGCTACTACCAGTTTTTCCATTCGTCTGTAAAAAATTCGCGTTAGTATTTTGCAGCTGTGACTTATTAAACTGATAGTTTGGTAATTTTCAAACCTGTCAACACCTGCTTTCTTTGGGATTGGAATTATTATATTCTTCTAGAAGTCTGAGGGTATGTCGCCTCTCTCATACATCTTGCTCACCAGATGGTACAGTTTTGTCCTCTCCGAAGTCTGTCAGTAGTGCTAATGGCATGTCGTCTACTCCCAGAGCCTTGTTTCGACTCAGGTCTTTAGTGCTCTGTCAAAGTCTTCACGCAGTATTGTATCTCCCATTTCATCTTCATCTACAACCTCTTCCATTTTCATAATATTGTCCTCAAGTACATCGCCCTTATATAGGCCCTCTATATACTCCTTCCACCTTTCTGCTTTCCCTTCTTTGCTTAGAACTGGGTTTCCATCTGAGCTCTTGATTTTCATGCAAGTGGTTCTCTATTCTCCAAAGGTCTCTTTAATTTTCCTGTAGGTAGTATCTATCTTACCCCTAGTGAGATATGCCTCTGCACCATTATATTTGCCCTCTAGCCATCCCTGCCTAGCCATTTTGCACTTCCTGTCGATCTCATTTGTATTCATTTTTGCCTGCTTCATTTACTGCATTTTTATACTATCTCCTTTCATCAATTAAATTCAATATTTCTTCTGTCACCCAAGGATTTCTACTAGCCCTCGTCTTTTCACCTACTTGATCCTCTGCTGCCTTCTCTATTTCATCCCTCAAAGCTACCCATTCTTCTTCTGCCATATTTCATTCCCCCATTCCTGTCAATTGTTCCCTTAGGCTTTCCCTGAAACTCTCTACTACCTCTGGTTCTGTCAGTTTGTCCAGGTCCCATCTCCTTAAATTCCCACCTTTTTGTAGTTTCTTCAGTTTTAATCTACAGTTCATAACCAATAGATTGTGGTCAGAGTCTACATCTGCCCCTGGAAATATTGTATAATTTAAAACCTGGTTCCTAAATCTCTGTCTTACCATTATATAATCTATCTGAAACCTTTTAGTATCTGCAGGGTTCTTCCATGTATACAACCTTCTTTCATGATTCTTGAACCAAGTGTTAGCTACGATTAAGTTATGCTCTGTGCAAAATTCTACCAGGCGGCTTCCTCTTTCATTTCTTACCCCCAATCCATATTCACCTACTACGTTTCCTTCTCTTCCTTTTTCTACTATCGAAATCCAGTCACCCATGACTATTAAATTTGCGTCTCCCTTCACTATCTGAATAATTTCTTTTATCTCATCACACATTTCATCAATCTCTTTGTCATTTGCAGAGCTAGGTGTCATATAAACTTGTACTACTGTGGTAGATATGGGCTCTGTGTCTATCTTGCCCACAATAATGGGTTCACTATGCTGTTTGTGGTAGCTTACCTGCAGTCCTATTTTTTATTCATTATTAAACCTACTCCATCATTACCCCCTTTTGATTTTGTATTTATAATCCTGTATTCATCTGACCAGAAGTCTTGTTCCTCCTGCCACCGAACTTCACTAATTCCCACTATATATAACTTTAACCTATCCATTTTCCATTTTAAATTTTCTAACCTACCCACCCGATTAAGGGATCTGACATTTAATGCTCCGATCCGTAGAACACCAGTTTTCTTTCTCCTGATAACGACGTCGTCCTGAGTAGTCCCCGTCTGGAGTTCTGAATGGGAGACTATTTTACATCTGGAATATTTTACCCAAGAGGACGCCATCATCATTTAACCATACAGTTACGACTGTAGTTTCCCCATGCTTTCAGCCATTTGCAGTACCAGCACAGCAAGGCTGTTCTGGTTAGTGTTACAAGGCCAGATCAGTCAATCATCCAGACTGTTGCCTCTGCAACTGCTGAAAAGGCTGCTGCCCCTCTTCAGGAACCACACAATTGTCTGGTCTCTCAACAGATACCCCTCCGTTGTGGTTGCACCTATGGTATGGCTATCTGTGTAACTGAGGCACGCAAGCCTCCCCACCAGCAGCATGGTCCATAATTCATGTGGGGGAGGGAGGGGTGCATATCCCTTAGTGTGCAATAAATACAAACTATGCCACGCATCAACAAATTCAATAAAAGGAAATTCCGTGGTAACCGGTTCACAAACAAAGCCAGCCACACTGTTGAAAGTAACCTCTGTATCAGTTCTTCAGGGAAGAAAGTCCCACGTGGCATGCCACCTGGTAATTCAAATTTTTGTGTTAACAATGACGCCTTTTGTAGTGGATGTGTTGTTGATGTGGGCACCTTATCTTCTTTGATAAAGTAAGTGGCGAAATGTAAACAATGTGATGGTGTAGTCTGTCTGGAAATAACTGAACAACAAAGTAGCAGAAAGGATTTTGCATCAAAATTAGTTGTTCTTTGTAAATCCTGCAATAAATCTACCTCGAAAATGACTTCGAAACATTGTGCATAATTCATATGATGTGAATTTGAAGTTAGTATATGCAATAGGAAAAGGAAAAAAGACGGCTCACACGTTTTGTGGTTTGATGGACCTTCCTTGTCCTCCCAGTAGGTTCAGAAAGTACATAAAAATACTTTTAGGTGCCTTGACAGTTGTGTCTAAAGCATCTATGAAACATGCAGTAGAAGGAACTGTAAATATTAGTGGAACCAGGGACATTGCTGTTGCACTTGATATGACATGGAAATCTCGAGGACAATGCCATGTCCTCTGGAGAATGAAAACATGTTGATGTTGAGTGATTATCTAAGTACTGCCACAATAACACTGAAGGACATATTGTACATCACTGTTCTAAGAATTATGATGGTTACATTGGAGGTATGAAGTGTGATGGAGCTCTAAAATTATTTCGGAGGTCGGTGCCCATTTATAATGTTAGATATACGAAGTACCTAGGCAATGGGGACTCTAAGGCTTTCAATAAAATTAATGAGCTCAGTGTTTATGGTGATTCCTTGGTAACAAAACTGGAGTGTTGCGGACATGTGAGAAAGAGGATGGGTGCTAGATTGAGGAAGCTACGAAGAGAAATGAAAGGAAACTTGCTATTTGATGGAAAATCTCTGTCTGACCGAGGCAGACTGGCAGAAACTGAAATAGACCTTCTTCAGAGTTATTATGGACTGGCCATTAGACGAACTGCACCTCTGAATGATTTTACAGCAATGAGAAAAGGCTGTATGGGTCACCTACTTTCATAAGTTGTCCACAGATGATCACCCTGTTCACGGACTTTGCCATAAAGGAGCAGAATTTTGGTGTGGTTACCAAAAAGCAAAAGAAAGTGGTCAAATATACCATCATAAGCATTCTCTGTCTGAGCCTGTTATGAATGAAATAAAACCAATTTTTAGACCCCTGAGTGACCCTGTTTTGCTTAGTAATGTCTTCATGGGGAACTCACAATATAATTGAATGTTTCAGCAATTGCATATAGGAAAGATTACCCAAAATTGTTATTGTAGAACTAAATTAAAAGTTGGTGTACCAGATGCAGTGATATGTTTCAGTGGTGTAGTTATAGGAAGGTTGGAAGTCCTGAGAAATTTAGGCATAAAATGTGGCTCTAATGTGGAAGATCAATTGCTTGCATGTGGCAGACAATGGGGGCATGAAGCTGAAAGATTCGCTCTTCAAGTTACCATAGAAGCAAGAAGTGCTAAAAGGAATGGCAAGAGGAAGCTTGAAGATGAAGAAATGCTGCAGAATGAATTCAGTTATTATATTAAATGTGTACATAAATATGTTCCACCTTTTTTTAAAAGTATGATTGGGCTGTAACAGAATAGGGACATGGGCGTAAGTACAAAAGAAAGGTAATTTAGTGTGTTATTACTGAATTTAGACTTATTGCTAATTATAAATGTATTATGGATTTAAAGGAAAAAATTAAACAATTAGCAATTTAATGTTGCAGGCGAAACATTTTTCTTAAATGCAGTGTTAGATGTCTATATTTTAGGTGCTTTCTTATGTGACAAGGCTGATTAAAAAAAGATCGTACATATACATTGCAGGTATATACAAAGTTTAAAAGAACAGTTGAGCATGGACAGGATACATAAGTACCCAACAGAAGAGTTCATACAGGTGGGGACCCTCAATGGTACAGTGTCACTGTAATGAAACTTCTAAAGAAACAGAAAACTTATTGGAGTATGTGATTAAATAAATTGCTGTGCATTGAAATATATCACAAATTATTGCCTGGTGTAGTTCACACTGTCTGAAAGGCTGTCACAATGCATGCATGGAGAGTAGGTTCACCCACAACAGCAGTCAAATACACGAGAGACTTTACGTGAAAGTTCACAGGATTTACGTCAGGCAAACAGGGCGGTTAACCAATTGTTCTACTTCTGCCTATCCAGCACTCATGAAATTGTGCACTCGTATGCTTCCAGGCAGTCAGACTGAATTTTGCAAGAGTACGACCATATATAGAATGTAGTTGTTGATGGGATGCACACGGTAAGTCTTCAGGCAATGCGGTATGCAGGAACTCTGTGTAGTTCTACACAGTAAGTCTCCCTGGAAGATGTTAAGGGCCCAGAAGCAGTCACCAACAATGGCTACCCAGTTAAGGGAGAACCTCTGTTGGTGAGACAATCGAAAAGTTGTATGGGGATTTGTGCCCACCCACAGGTGCTGGTTATACAAGTTTTGGATTCCATGTGAATAAAACAACAGCTCCAGCATTTTCCTCCACAACATTGAATAGACCTTCCTCATCTTTTGGTGCTATACATTTTGGCCAACTACCGCTGCCTGGTAGATGTGTGAAACCTCCGTAATCACAGAGGTGGCAATGAATTCCTTCATATGTCTTTTGGTCCGGTAATCTGCACATTGAGTAGCATTCCTGGTACACGTGACATGCCTCCAATGCACTGCCACCTGCCAAATCATACATGTAATGCATGGTTGCGAGCTACTGCTTGGTGTATATTTCCAGACTGCAAGCCATCAGCACAGGGAATTAAACCACCCCATACACACCTTTGCTAATGGCTACTCATACATTTAACTTTCCGATTCACTTCAGAGCAGACTGCATATCACAATTACTATCCATGTAAATATTTAACTGGTGACCACTGTACTTCATCTGCACGTTCTGAAGGATATTCAGGCCCATATCACATTGATTCATAATTTGATTGAAAAACCAGAATTATACACTTTCCACTGGCAAACAACACTTGACAATATGCAATGTGTAACAGTAACAAGTTAGAATAACTTGGCAATTATCCTTTTCTTTCTTCTACTTCTTATATAGGGGATCAATTCCTGAAGTTCTGCCATTCAGTTTTGAAACACCCAGTATATGCCAGAGGATGAAAATTTATCTTGGCTGGTGGCAAATTTTATTTTTTGTTTGAAATGCATTTCTTATTTTGCGCCATTTGAAGATATTGGCAACTTTCTGGGAGATATTACCAAGGAAGGGGATTTATGTTGTATATTCCTGTTTCTTGATGATTATCTTCCTTTTTTTTACTTTTTTAGCTAAATTGTCTATTAGTGTGGGTTTATACCTGTTAGATGTAGCTATTTGTTTTATGATTCTCATTTCATCGCAGAGGTTCTCATTACTCCATGGGATTTTAGTGCTCTATGAATCACCAAGTGGTATGCCGCTAGTTTGTGCATGTTGGGGTGGCAGGAAGAAACATGTATGTTTATGTCAGTGATGGTTGGCTTCCCATAGATTTGGAAGACATATCTGTCATCTTGCTTTCAGGTGGTTAGATTAAGGAAGTTAATGATATTATTTGTTTCCCATTTACTGTGCATTTTGTTGAAGGTCTGGAGGGTGTCTTGGATGTCATCTTTGTTTATCCTGTCAGTGACTAGAAATGTATCCTTTATGTATCTTCTGTAGAACTGATCTTTTGGAGTGGATGCTGACTTTCCTTGTGGAAAGTTTGTGCTCTAGGTGCTTGAGAAAAATTTCAGCTATAATTCCTGTTATGCTGGCACCCATAGCTACGCAATTTCTTAATTTGTAGATTTTTCCATTGAAAGAAAAGCAATTATTTTTCAATGGCAGTTCCAAGAGGTTAACGAATGCCAAGATTTCAGCAGGGGAAAGTTTCTTTGAGGTATATTTAGAGTCAAAAAGGGAGAGCCAACAAAAGTGGATCGAAGATACACGCTGTGGGCAATAGTGAAATAAAGTGTTTCTTTAATGCATACAGAAGAATAATAAACAAATCAACAAACAGGACAACTTTTCGTATCGATATATCTGTGTATCTGCACCATGGATAAGAAAGAGACGAAACATTATGAACCAACAAAACCAAACAACATTAGAGTATGGGTAAATGATAAATTTAATTTAGGGTGAAAATCTGTGAGTTGCAGGTTTATTCATATTATCATTATGAACCATTAAAACCTGGCAATGTGATATTAAGAACAAGATTAAAAGGGTTTTGAATAGAAAAATCAACATAAACCTACTGACACATTCTCTAGAGTTAGGCAGAGATATTATGTTGAGGGTGTGCTGAAAAGTAATGCCTCTCAATCTTTTATGTAAAAGCTCATACAGCTTTCGAAATAAAATTAACTTAATTAACATTCTACATCTTTATTTTTCATATTTATATATTTACTTCTCATAATAGTCACCCTGGTGACAAACACATTTCTCATTGATATTGTCACTGTAGAATGTTTGAGTTTGTTGACAGAGCCAGTGAGGACAAGTTGGGACTGACTGAGGATGACTAATGATAGCTGTCAGATTATTGTACATGTCACAGTGCTCATGTGTGACATACTGTTGTCATGCTGCAGGAGAGAGTACTCCATGTGCAGATGATCTCTTCAAATTTGTGCTTCCAGTTCTTCTCATGAAGTGACGTAGTTACGTTACACACTGCCATATTACACGCTACAATTCGGACTCCTCTAGAGGTAGATGGTTGCAACTTGCATCAGGGAAGTGGGAAAGTCAACCAAGTAAAATGTATGACTTATAATTACCCAACCAATATTGAGCATGTTTAAAAGAAATTAAAGGCATCACTTTTCAGTGTGACTCCATATTAGAAACAATTACTATAGGATTCAGCTGTATACAGTATTGGACATTTAACTACTTAGGTTTATGTAGTTGTTCTGACATCATTCATCCGAGTAGAGGGATGTGTGTTACATATCTCTCCAGTAGAGTGATGTGGAACCATACGTCTACCTAGCTGATGAACGATTCATCAAGACTTTTAAGCAATATAGCAATTTATTAATTACGAATGTGAAAGTGAAAGGTTTTGTTATCTGTTTTTGCAAGTAATGAGTATACAGTGGGCTGTGACCGCAGTATCTCCATTAGATGAAGTATCTGCGTGGCATTGTCATCTCATGTTGGAGTAAAATGTAATCTCATAGAAAATGGGTGCAGCATAACAACACTGTGTGAGATCAGGACAAGAACACACAATATTTATTCATGTTACATTTTTATGTCAGAGCTTGATAAGTCACCTTCTCTATGTTGTTTCCTGGATTGTAAAGTTCTGAATGGAAGAAGTTGTATTTTACAGAACAATATAAAGAAATCATTCCAGAAGAAACTCTTTGTATTTATTGATAAAATTTCCACATCTTCAAGTAGTTCAATTCCAGCATTAAACAAGTCTGCAGCATCAACCAACCTGCTCCGCTACAATGATATGCAAGAAATTTCAAGTGCAAAAAGTTAAAACAATGGGAAATCAAGGAACTCAAATCTGAGACTATACAGATACATACAGGGATGATGCAGTGTGTTTGTGTGTAATTTACCCTGTGAAATAATTTTTCCGTAGCTAGCAAGTTTTCACTCTTTTGCGTGTGCCTGTCAACGGCCCAACACTTCTACTGTTTGGTGAATCAACTCCTCTATTTCCAAATTATTTACTTTTTAGAAATCACTTATGTAAAAGATGCTTGACTGAAAGCACAAGGTGTGTGAATTTACTACCCACACACAAGGCATTTGGCCTTAAACCAGATGTAACTAAAGCATCCAAACAGAGATAGTCCAACTCGAACACAATTCAATATTACCAACATGCGTGGGAATAGTAAGTTTCCATGCAAACAATCCCAAATAAGGAACAATTACAAACGATAAAACTATAACCCACCCCTCTTCGCAAAAAATGTGAAATGATCACATCCAAAGCCCACATTTTTGTTTGCAAGTGTCAGATTAAAGTTTGGAACTGGATTTTACAAGACACAATAATAAATAAAACTGCAATGAGAACCACTGATATTGATGACTTATAACATCCTCATTATTTGTAAAGGATTGCAGCAGAATTTAAAATATTCTGATGGTTCCTTCATGGTTGTTGTTTGCTAATAAACATGTGTAAACAAATCCTTCACAAAGTATCCATCAATCAACCCCAAGGAGCTTCACAAGTAAATATAGCCAGTCTTCGTTACTGTTCCATGTGAATATTGTTCATTGTAATGTTCATTCAACATAACGGGCATATTTCAATGAGTCAGAGTTTTCAAGCAATAATACCAATAAAACATCTTAACACTACATTTTATTCTAGTCATTTTTACAACAGGTTTGTACATTACATGGCAATAAACACTATTCTTTCAAAATTTCAGAAAGTATTAATTTTTCACTGCCACTTCTATCCATTTCTCTCTGAGCTGCTTTGAATGATGAAACCAAATCACTTTTTTCCTCTCCATGATCTTCTCCAAAATTCTTCTCTTCTTGCTTCACTCTGCTTTCTCTCTCAGCTTCCAGCAACTCAACAGCTGACAAAAACAAATCCTCTTCAGCAGTATTTCCTTCCTCTTCTAGTTTTTTATACAATGACAGAAACTTCTGTGTCACTGAACTTCTGCTCTCATCAGCGATGTTAACTGTTGTCATGAGATTGGAATATTCCTTGTGGAACCGTCTGAAAAAAGAATTTAAGCTATGATATCAAGATGTCAATTTATTTTGAGACAAAATACAATCAAAAGGGAAATCTTAAGAAAAAGAAAATAACAAAAATGACAAAAATTCTTCAAATCAACTGGCTTTTCTAGGAAAAAGCAAGTACATATTACAGTAAACATGGAAAAATGCATACACAGACAAATACACATACAGGTATCAGATATATGGAATTTTTATATTGCAACCCTTGTCCCAGTGTCCAAACAACTTTTCTGGGACTTCCTATTCACTGCCTCTACAGCCAGGACCTTTCACTGTAAATTTTTGCTTCTTGCCTGTAGAAAAGTAACATATTTTCTCCAGGTGACATAATACTGAATATATTAACAACCCATAGCAACAGTGTTTTATTAATGTGGTGTTTTTAGGTCCATTTTCCAATGAGGATGTTAGTTAGTGTACAAGAGAGGAGCTGTGTTTTGATCACTATCTGTATATGTTTATAAAGTTATTTTATGTATGGACTCAGAATAAATACAATTATCATGTAGGATAAAAGTTGGCTCACCATGTTTTTGTACTATTCTTTTTCAAAGTATCTAGAAAGTAGCATAATCATCTGACTAACTTGTAAGAGGCTCAAAGTTGCTTTCCAAGAGGATACATGTGTCTTGCATGCTTGATACTGATTTCAAGTTGATCACATTTCTGCGGTTATTAACAGTCATTCCCTGTGCAATGGACAAAGTATATGTTACTTTTATAATCAAAGTTAATTAGTTTCATGTTCCATGGATCGTTTTGCACACAAAATCTTAATGTTGTGGAATGAATAATTTTACAGTCACATAATAAATTAAATGGTAAACATGGCTACATGCTGAACACACAATGTTTCTTAAACAGATGTCTACAAGATGATCAGGGATAATCACCACATAATATTCTTACAGCACATTATTGAGCTATGAAGACTTTCTTTCTTAAAGATGAATTACCCTAAACATCATTCCATATGACATTGTTGAATGTCAATATGCAAAAAAATTTAATTTACTGATTTGTCTTCCCACAATTTGCAATGATTTTAAGTGCAAATGTGGCTGACTACGATTTTTTAGGAGTTCCAAAATGTGTTTATACCAGTTTAAATTCTGAAGTTTCCATCCTATGTATCTGCAGTACCGGCTGCTATCTTGTCGGCCACACAGTCAAATGCGTGTGCTGCCAGTTAGCCCACCACATTATCTACAGCCGCCAACACAACACGAGGGCACTGCAATGAATGATTACACCACTGCCAATGAGATGCAAGCAAAACAGAGGACAGTTTTCCAAAACACAGAATGGACAATTGTATTCAGAAAACACATCACACGATGTGGATTAAACTGCAAATTTGTAATCAGTCAGTGCCTTTTCAACTAGCTACTGGAGCTTCTGTCACGTCGCTTAACCTATGAAAAAACTACTGCTTCACACATAAGAAATTTGGCCAACCACCTTTGCAAAAATCAAGTCTGCATCTCACCACATATAAAACAATAGTGTTTTAGTGCTTGCAACACACTGCTTACCTGCAAAATACAAAAACATGACTAAGGAAGTCCCTTTCACTGTAGTTTGCTCACGGGCAAGTCCAAATATTTTCAGCATGGCTGTGTTTGATTCCTACCGATAGGATGTGCAGGACAATGTGCATGTCACTGACACAAAAGTTTCCCATGCCACAATTCAACAACTCTGTGACATGTATCAACATTTGTTCGACAGACAATCATTGATTCCTACTGCTCCTATGTGTAGACAAAATGTTTGGATCACCTAGAGGGAAGACAGTTCTTCTCAAAAATTGATCTTGCTGAAACCTATCATCAATTACCACTGGATGAAGAGACAAAGAATATTTTTGTTGTGAATATTGATGTCAGTATGTTTGAATATCAATGCCTATCTTCCTGAAAGGCTTCTGTACCTGTGTTGTTCCAAAAATTCCTTTAACAAGTAACATCCAATATGTCTTCTAACTTTAATTATTTTGATGACATCTGGATGAACAGAGGAACAACACCTTAAAAATTTGGACTGTCTTTTTCAAGTTTGTGGGCCTCAAACATACCTTGCAGAAATGTTCTTTTTTTAACACAATCATTGAATACTTACGGCATATCATTGATGCCAATTATGCTCGTCCTATGATGAAACATTTGCAAGCAATTCAGCAACTGCGATCTCTTAAGAATTTACATGAACTGCAAGTTATTTTTAGAAAACTGACTCACTACTTGGAGTTCATTCCTAATGAAGCACAAATTGCCATGCCTCTGAACCACCTCAGATGTAAAAATGTTCTGTTCCAGTGGTCAAAAGACTATGACTAAGCTTTTCAAAGACTGAAAAATGCACTACTTTGTCAACGTTGCTTTATCAGACCACTTGTGCTTGTGGCCAATGCCTCATCCCATGGTGTTGGTGTGGTTTTGTCCCATAAAATTGGCAAAACAGAACACCCCATCGCATTTGCTTCAAAATTTGAACAGTGCTCAGATTAATTAGTCAGCTGGAGAAGGAAGCCCTGGCTATAATATATGGTGTCACCCAATTACATCATTATGTGTTGACAAAAAATTATTCCTGGTCACGGACCACTAGCCTATGACTGCAAGGTTTCATCCATCGAAACAAGTTGCCAACCACGCAGCACAAAAGCTTCATTGTTGTTTGCTATTATTGTCAAATTATCAGTATGAAATTCTGTATCGCCCAACAGTGCAACACACACACGCTGAAACACTGTCTTGTTTACCTGTCAGCACAGATGCAGCATTCGGTGCACTGGAATCTTCTTTTGTACTTACTGATTCTAGTGGTTTGCAATCACTGGATTCTTTTCCTGGTGATTCACAGCAGATAGTGCAAGCCACGGAGCGTGACCAATCACTACCATTGCTAGAAAGTTACATTCACAAAGGTTGGCCATGCTTTCAGAAATGTATTCCTGACTCTTTACATCTACATCTACATCTACATCTATACTCCGCGAGCCACCTTACGGTGTGTGGCGGAGGGTACTTATTGTACCACTATCTGATCCCCCCTTCCCTGTTCCATTCACGAATTGTGCGTGGAAAGAACGACTGCTTGTAAGTCTCCATATTTGCTCTAATTTCTCGGATCTTTTCGTTGTGATCATTACGCGAGATATATGTGGGCGGTAGTAATATGTTGCCCATCTCTTCCCGGAATGTGCTCTCTCGTAATTTCGATAATAAACCTCTCCGTATTGCGTAACGCCTTTCTTGAAGTGTCCGCCACTGGAGCTTGTTCAGCATCTCCGTAACGCTCTCGCGCTGACTAAATGTCCCCATGACGAATCGCGCTGCTTTTCGCTGGATCATGTCTATCTCTTCTATTAATCCAACCTGGTAAGGGTCCCATACTGATGAGCAATACTCAAGAATCGGACGAACAAGCGTTTTGTAAGCTACTTCTTTCGTCGATGAGTCACATTTTCTTAGAATTCTTCCTATGAATCTCAACCTGGCGCCTGCTTTTCCCACTATTTGTTTTATGTGATCATTCCACTTCAGATCGCTCCGGATAGTAACTCCTAAGTATTTTACGGTCGTTACCGCTTCCAATGATTTACCACCTATGGCATAATCGTACTGGAATGGATTTCTGCCCCTATGTATGCGCATTATATTACATTTATCTACGTTTAGGGAAAGCTGCCAGCTGTCGCACCATGCATTAATCCTCTGCAGGTCCTCCTGGAGTACGTACGAGTCTTCTGATGTTGCTACTTTCTTGTAGACAACCGTGTCATCTGCAAATAGCCTCACGGAGCTACCGATGTTGTCAACTAAGTCATTTATGTATATTGTAAACAATAAAGGTCCTATCACGCTTCCCTGCGGTACTCCCGAAATTACCTCTACATCTGCAGATTTTGAACCGTTAAGAATGACATGTTGTGTTCTTTCTTCTAGGAAATCCTGAATCCAATCACAAACCTGGTCCGATATTCCGTAAGCTCGTATTTTTTTCACTAAACGTAAGTGCGGAACCGTATCAAATGCCTTCCTGAAGTCCAGGAATACGGCATCAATCTGCTCGCCAGTGTCTACGGCACTGTGAATTTCTTGGGCAAATAGGGCGAGCTGAGTTTCACATGATCTCTGTTTGCGGAATCCATGTTGGTTATGATGAAGGAGATTTGTATTATCTAAGAACGTCATAATACGAGAACACAAAACATGTTCCATTATTCTACAACAGATTGACGTAAGCGAAATAGGCCTATAATTATTCGCATCTGATTTATGACCCTTCTTGAAAATGGGAACGACCTGCGCTTTCTTCCAGTCGCTAGGTACTTTACGTTCTTCCAGCGATCTACGATAAATTGCTGATAGAAAGGGGGCAAGTTCTTTAGCATAATCACTGTAGAATCTTAAGGGTATCTCGTCTGGTCCGGATGCTTTTCCGCTACTAAGTGATAGCAGTTGTTTTTCAATTCCGATATCGTTTATTTCAATATTTTCCATTTTGGCGTCCGTGCGACGGCTGAAGTCAGGGACCGTGTTACGATTTTCCGCAGTGAAACAGTTTCGGAACACTGAATTCAGTATTTCTGCCTTTCTTCGGTCGTCCTCTGTTTCGGTTCCATCGTGGTCAACGAGTGACTGAATAGGGGATTTAGATCCGCTTACCGATTTTACATATGACCAAAACTTTTTTAGGGTTCTTGTTTAGATTGTTTGCCAATGTTTTATGTTCGAATTCGTTGAATGCTTCTCTCATTGCTCTCTTTACGCTCTTTTTCGCTTCGTTCAGCTTTTCCTTATCAGCTATGATTCGACTACTCTTAAACCTATGATGAAGCTTTCTTTGTTTCCGTAGTACCTTTCGTACATGATTGTTATACCACGGTGGATCTTTCCCCTCGCTTTGGACCTTAGTCGGTACGAACTTATCTAAGGCGTACTGGACGATGTTTCTGAATTTTTTCCATTTTTGTTCCACATCCTCTTCCTCAGAAATGAACGTTTGATGGTGGTCACTCAGATATTCTGCGATTTGTGCCCTATCACTCTTGTTAAGCAAATATATTTTCCTTCCTTTCTTGGCATTTCTTATTACACTTGTAGTCATTGATGCAACCACTGACTTATGATCACTGATACCCTCTTCTACATTCACGGAGTCGAAAAGTTCCGGTCTATTTGTTGCTATGAGGTCTAAAACGTTAGCTTCACGAGTTGGTTCTCTAACTATCTGCTCGAGGTAATTCTCGGACAAGGCAGTCAGGATAATGTCACAAGAGTCTCTGTCCCTGGCTCCAGTTCTGATTGTGTGACTATCCCATTCTATACCTGGTAGATTGAAGTCTCCCCCTATTACAATAGTATGATCACGAAACTTCTTCACGACGTTCTGCAGGTTCTCTCTGAGGCGCTCAACTACTACGGTTGCTGATGCAGGTGGTCTATAGAAGCATCCGACTATCATATCTGACCCACCTTTGATACTTAACTTAACCCAGATTATTTCACATTCGCATTCGCTAATAACTTCACTGGATATTATTGAATTCTTTACTGCTATAAATACTCCTCCACCATTGGCGTTTATCCTATCCTTGCGGTATATATTCCATTCTGTGTCTAGGATTTCGTTACTGTTCACTTCCGGTTTTAACCAACTTTCCGTTCCTAATACTATATGCGCACTATTTCCTTCAATAAGAGATACTAATTCAGGAACCTTGCCCTGGATACTCCTGCAGTTTACCAATATTACGTTAACTTTTCCTGTTTTTGGTCTCTGAGGACGGACATTCTTTATCAACGATGATAATGTCCTCTCTGGTAAGCCGTCAGGTATTTTATCGTTTCGCCCAAGGGGGGGTCCCTCTAACCTAAAAAACCCCCGTGTGCACGCCACACGTACTCTGCTACCCTAGTAGCTGCTTCCGGTGTGTAGTGCACGCCTGACCTGTCTAGGGGGGCCCTACAGTTCTCCACCCAATAACGGAGGTCGATGAATTTGCAACCATTATAGTCGCAGAGTCGTCTGAGCCTCTGGTTTAGACCCTCCACACGGCTCCAAACCAGAGGACCGCGATCGACTCTGGGCACTATGCTGCAGATATTAAGCTCAGCTTGCACTCCGCGTGCGATGCTGGTTGTCTTCACCAAATCAGCCAGCCGCCGGAAGGAACCAAGGATGGCCTCAGAACCCAAGCGGCAGGCGTCATTCGTTCCGACATGTGCTACTATCTGCAGCCGGTCACACCCAGTGCGTTCAATAGCTGCCGGAAGGGCCTCCTCCACATTACGGACGAGACCCCCCGGCAAGCACACCGAGTGCACACTGGCATTCTTCCCCGACCTACCCGCTATTTTCCTGAGGGGCTCCATAACACGCCTAACGTTGGAGCTCCCTATAACTAATAGGCCCGCCCTCTGTGACTGTCGGGACCTTGCCGGAGAATCGGCCACTGGCCCAACAGGCGAGGCACCCTGTGGTGGCTCGGAAACGATGTCATCACCACTAGGAAGCACCCCGTACCTGTTGGAAAGGGGTAAGGCAGCTGCCACGCGGCCAGATCCCACCTTCGCCTTTCGGCCAGGCACGCGCGAGCCCACCACTGTCCGCCATTCACCCTGGAGTGATGGCTGACCGGTAAGATGCTCACTGCCGGAAGACGCAGCGACATCAGGGGTTCCATGTGATTCCAAGGCCACCGAAGTAGGCATAGGTCTCACCACAGTTGCCCCAACGCCACTACGAGCCGACGCCTGCGCCTCGAGCTCGATGAGCCTAACAGACAAAGCCTCCACCTGCCCCCGAAGAGTGGCCAATTCTCCTTGCGTCCGCTCACAACAACCACAGCCCCTACACATGACTATGTTTACCCTACTCTATACGGTGACAAATTCCCAAGATAATCTTCTGATGAGCTACTCTGATAATCAAGAAACACTCACTGAAATACGAGACGCGAAAACTACGCTAGGTTTTCCCAGAAAAACTATTTAAAAGCTAAGCGCAGCAAATAAGTACAAAAACGCTTTATACAAACAGTACTCGCTGCTGCTGGTGCTGTCGCTCTGGCTGTCACAAGACAACTGCCGATTCAAGTGACTAGTGGCTAACGGCCGCGAAACAAACAAAAGACGGTTTTAGGGCGCTTTCTGTTCTAAACGATCAAGAAAACACTAAGAAATCTAACACGAAAACTACGTAAAGTTTTATCAAGAACTGTTAGTTACTATGCAGAGCAGATAAACACAAATAGAACCCCTTCCTTAGTGGAAGGTCGTAAACAAAATGCAAAATAAACGCTTTATACAAACAGTACTCGCTGCTGCTGGTGCTGTCGCTCTGGCTGTCACAAGACAACTGCTGATTCAAGTGACTAGTGGCTAACGGCCGCGAAACAAACAAAAGACGGTTTTAGGGCGCTTTCTGTTCTAAACGATCAAGAAAACACTAAGAAATCTAACACGAAAACTACGTAAAGTTTTATCAAGAACTGTTAGTTACTATGCAGAGCAGATAAACACAAATAGAACCCCTTCCTTAGTGGAAGGTCGTAAACAAAATGCAAAATAAACGCTTTATACAAACAGTACTCGCTGCTGCTGGTGCTGTCGCTCTGGCTGTCACAAGACAACTGCTGATTCAAGTGACTAGTGGCTAACGGCCGCGAAACAAACAAAAGACGGTTTTAGGGCGCTTTCTGTTCTAAACGATCAAGAAAACACTAAGAAATCTAACACGAAAACTACGTAAAGTTTTATCAAGAACTGTTAGTTACTATGCAGAGCAGATAAACACAAATAGAACCCCTTCCTTAGTGGAAGGTCGTAAACAAAATGCAAAATAAACGCTTTATACAAACAGTACTCGCTGCTGCTGGTGCTGTCGCTCTGGCTGTCACAAGACAACTTTAGTGTGAAAATACTTTGTGTACTGCAACAGTTTCTCTCTTCTGAATGATGTGATTCTGCTTCTCATGCCCAAAGACCAAACAAGAGTGTTAATCCTCACCTCATTGCAACAGCAAGTTTTAAGTCATCTACACAGAGTTCATTCAGGAACAGTTCGCACTAAGCAGCTGGTGCACCAACATTGTACATGGCTTGGTTTAGATAAGGAAACAGAATTCGTGACAGCAAAATGTCATGCTTGCGTGGACGACAATCAGGCTGCTCTGCGCCAGGACTTTTTCTCCTAGCCGCATTCTGATACTGCATGGCGATGCCTCCATATAGACTCTGCTGGTCCCTCTTGGTAAACAGGCTGGTCAGTTATTGTCGATGCCAACTACAAATATCCTTTTGTTATCCCACTAAACAATTGTTTCTGGCAATGGACCTTGTTTTCCTTCCAAGGAATTTTAACAATTTTACACGTGCAATGGAATACAGCATGTCAGGACAGCAATGTTTTTGCCACAGCCTACTGGCATGACCAAACTTTTGTTCAAATGTTCACAACACAAATGTCAAAACTTCGAGTTTCACATTCACATGAAGATGTTTCTGAGTTTATATAACACTTTGCTAGCTCCCAACAGTTTTCTGACAGAATGTTTGCATGGGAGATGCCACAGAACTTTGCTGCATTTGCTCTGATCCAGCTTCAGACTTCAGCATGAAGTTGCACCCAAATGTCAGAGTTCAATATCAAGTGTACAACAAGCCACAACTATGGAGATCCAGCATTGTTCTCAGATCAGCTGACAGAGCACAGTACACTATTCGTGGCAGTGCAGGTATGCATCAGCACCATCAAAATCAGCTACGGCACCACGAATTCAGTGATCCTGCAGTAGATCAAACTGTTTTAGATTTCTTCACAGCATGACGTCCGGCTACTGTGATGCAGCCACATCTGTCTGATGCAAATGCATCCTCCTATGCAACTAACCGAGCGGGTGTCTCAACCCATGGCCAAGTCAGTGATGGAAGTCTCTGCCTGCCCATCTGCACTGCCATTGCTGCCAACGTTGCAGGTCATCTCTTCCAAGGATATCAATGCTGTCACCATCAGCTAGTTGCCGGCACCCTCTGCAGCACCCTCCAAGTCGTTGGACGCATCATGCGCCTGGCTTTCCAAGGCAGTTTCCCTGGTGCTTGCAAGCTGCAGTGTCTGGATACGGTTCGGTCTGCTCTGCCCCCAGACACATACCCAGCCTCATCACTATACACAGCACACGCCTTCACCCACACCCTCCAAGTTAGTCAGGGAGAGAGGCAGTATCGGCCACTATCTGGTCGGCCGCATATCCAAATTCGAGCAACGCCAGTTACGCTGCCACCTTTCCTACAGCAAGCACGGCAGCACAAGCACACTACCATGAATGATTACACCACTGCCAATGAGATGCAAGCATCCCCTCTCTGGAGCTTCAGCAGCGGGTGTACTTAAGTTCAAACATACTTGCACTGACTCCATTTTGTATGTTTGCCAGTTGAGTAACATTTACAGACTTCCATAGTGGCCAGGGCTCATGATCTACTGAATAGTTATTGAATTGAAGACTGACTGATTTATAAATCTGCAGTATCTGTATGTATTTAAACAATCAAAACTACTATTAGCAGCTGACATTCCAACTACAGCAACAAAGTTATTTATTATTTTTACTATTTGATCTTAGATGTAGAATAACCCCCCCCCCCCCATGAACCATGGACCTTGCCGTTGGTGGGGAGGCTTACGTGCCTCAACGATACAGATAGCCGTACTGTAGGTGCAACCACAACGGAGGGGTATCTGTTGAGAGGCCAGACAAACATGTGGTTCCTGAAGAGGGGCAGCAGCCTTTTCAGTAGTTGCAGGGGCAACAGTATGGATGATTGACTGATCTGGCCCTGTAACACTAACCAAAACGGCCTTGCTGTTTTGGTACTGCGAACGGCTGAAAGCAAGGGGAAACTACAGCCGTAATTTTTCCCGAGGGCATGCAGCTTTACTGTATGATTAAATGATGTTGGCGTCCTCTTGGGTAAAATATTCCGGAGGTAAAATAGTCCCCCATTCAGATCTCTGGGCGGCAACTACTCAAGAGGACATTGTTATCAGAAGAAAGAAAACTGGCGTTCTACGGATCGGAGTGTGGAATGTCAGATCCCTTAATCGGGCAGGTAGGTTAGAAAATTTAAAAAGGGAAATGGATAGGATAAAGTTAGATATAGTGGGAATTAGTGAAGTTCGGTGGCAGGAGGAACAAGACTTTTGGTCAGGTGACTACAGGGTTATAAACCCAAAATCAAATAGGGGTAATGCAGGAGTAGGTTTAATAATGAATAAAAAAAATAGGAGTGCAGGTAAGCTACTACAAACAGCATAGTGAACCCATTATTGTGGGCAAGATAGACACGAAGCCCACGTCTACTACAATAGTACAAGTTTATATGCCAACAGGCTCTGCAGATGATAAAGAAATTCATGAAATGTATGATGAGATAAAAGAAATTATTCAGGTAGTGAAGGGAGATGAAAATTTAATAGTCATGGGTGGCTGGAATTCGACAGTAGGAAAAGGAAGAGAAGGAAACATAGTAGGTGAATATGAATAGCGGCTAAGAAATGAAAGAGGAAGATGTCTGGTAGAATTTTGCACACAGCATAACTTAAGCGTAGCTAAAACTTGTTTGAAGAATCATGAAAGAAGACTGTATACATGGAAGAACCCTGCAGATACTAAAAGGTTTCAGATAGATCATATAATGGTAAGACAGAGATTCAGGAACCAGATTTTAAGTTGTAAGACATTTCCAGGGGCAGATGTGGACTCTGACCACAATCTATTGCTTATGAACTGTAGATTAAAACTGAAGAAACTGCAAAAAGGTGGGAATTTAAGAAGATGGGACCTGGATAAACTGACTAAACCAGAGGTTGTACAGAGTTTCAGGGAGAGCATAAGGGAACAATTGACAGGAATAGGGGAAAGAAATACAGTAGAAGAAGAATGGGTAGCTTTGAGGAATGAAATAGTGAAGGCAGCAGAGGATCAAGTAGGTAAAAAGATGAGGGATAGTAGAAATCCTTGGGTAACAGAAGAGATACTGAATTTAATTGATGAAAGGAGAAAATACAAAAGTGCAGCAAGTGAAGCAGGTAAAAAGGAATACAAACGTCTCAAAAAATGAGATCGATAGGAAGTGCAAAATGGCTAAGCAGGGATGGCTAGAGGACAAATGTAAGGATGTAGAGGCTTATCTCATGAGGGGTAAGATAGATACTGCCTACAGGAAAATTAGAGAGACCTTTGGAGAAAAGAGAACCACTTGCATGAATATCAAGAGCTCAGATGGAAACCCAGTTCTAAGCAAAGAAGGGAAAGCAGAAAGGTGGAAGGAGTATATGGAGGGTCTATACAGGGGCGATGTTGTTGAGGACAATATTATGGAAATGGAAGAGGAGGTAGATGAAGATGAAATGGGAGATACGATACTGCAGAAAGAGTTTGACAGAGCACTGAAAGACCTAAGTCGAAACAAGGCCCCGGGAATAGACAACATTCCATTAGAACTACTGAAAGCCTTGGGAGAGCCTCCTGACAAAACTCTACCATCTGGTGAGCAGGATGTATGAGACAGGTGAAATATCCTCAGACTTCAAGAAGAATATAATAATTCCAATCCCAAAGAAAGCAGGTGTTGAAAGATGTGAAAATTACCGAACTATCAGTTTAATAAGTCACAGCTGCAAAATACTAGGGCAAATTCTTTACAGACGAATGGAAAAACTGGTAGAAGCCAACCTCGGGGAAGATCAGTTTGGATTCCAGAGAAATGTTGGAACACGTGAGGCAATACTGACCCTACGACTTATCTTAGAAGAAAGATTAAGGAAAGGCAAACCTACGTTTCTAGCATGTATAGACTTAGAGAAAGCTTTTGACAATGATGACTGGAATACTCTCTTTCAAATTCTGAAGGTGGCAGGGGTAAAATACAGAGAGCGAAAGGCTATTTACAATTTGTACAGAAAGCAGATGGCAGTTATAAGAGTCGAGGGACATGAAAGGGAAGCAGTGGTTGGGAAGGGAGTGAGACAGGGTTGTAGCCTCTCCCTGATGCTATTCAATCTGTATATTGAGCAAGCAGTAAAGGAAACAAAAGAAAAGTTCGGAGTAGGTATTAAAATCCATGGAGAAGAAATAAAAACTTTGAGGTTCGCCGATGACATTATAATTCTGTCAGAGACAGCAAAGGACTTTGAAGAGCAGTTGAACGGAATGAACAGTGTCTTGAAAGGAGAGTATAAGATGAACATCAACAAAAGCAAAAATGAGGATAATGGAATGTAGTCGAATTAAGTCGGGTGATGCTGCGGGAATTAGATTAGGAAATGAGACACTTAAATTAGTAAAGCAGTTTTGCTATTTGGGGAGCAAAATAACTGATGATGGTCGAAGTAGAGAGGATATAAAATGTAGACTGGCAATGGCAAGGAAAGCGTTTCTGAAGAAGAGAAATTTGTTAACGTCGAGTATTGATTTAAGTGTCAGGAAGTCGTTTCTGAAAGTAATTTGTATGGAGTGTAGCCATGAATGGAAGTGAAACATGGACGATAAATAGTTTGGACAAGAAGAGAATAGAAGCTTTTGAAATGTGGTGCTACAGAAGAATGCTGAAGATTAGATGGGTAGATCACATAACTAATGAGGAGGTATTGAATAGAATTGGAGAGAAGAGGAGTTCGTGGCACAACTTGACTAGAAGAAGGGACCGGTTGGTAGGACATGTTCTGAGGAATCAAGAGATCACCAATTTAGTACTGGAGGGCAGCATGGAGGGTAAAAATCGTAGAGGGAGACCAAGAGATGAATACACTATGCAGACTCAGAAGGATGTAGGCTGCAGCAGGTACTGGGAGATGAAGAAGCTTGCACAGGATAGAGTAGCATGGAAAGCTGCATCAAACCAGTCTCAGGACTGAAGACCACAACAACAACATGTAGAATAAATTAATATCTGAATTCTCTGTTCATGAACAGTGTCCATTCCTCACACCTGTACCCACTAAAGAACCACACAGTGAGCAAGGAAGTTATAACAATATTATTTCCTCACAATTTGTTAATATAGACATATGGTACACCGTGCCAAACATAAGAACTTTGTGAGTGTTTCGCATCGAGCAACGTAACCTTTCACCTGTGTTTACATTCCGCGCTGACCAGTTACTGCTGTAGCGGCGCATCGAAAGCTAAGTACTAATTAATTGTTTGTGTATAGTGGTTTATTTAGGAACTATAGTAGTCTTCAACCGGAGTTTTTAATGTTTTCTGGTGAAATAATTTCAGAAGAACCTTTTGGGAACTGTTTTCAGCTTTGTTACAGTCTCATTAGACGTTTTATTCTCTTTCTGTATTAGTCTTTTGTTTTATTCACATTTGTTGTTTATTAATACTGTTAATAATAGTAGTTACTTCCCTTGTAGAGTAAGTTTGTGTTTATTGTAGTCAGGTTTTTAACATCTTCTTATTGTAGCACCGGAACTTAGAAAAGTAAAATTTTACCATGAGTGAGAAGTGTGGGCTTTGCCGTAGGTTCGTGAGTAGTGGATTGCGGTGTGAGACTTGTTCGAAGTATTTTCACTGGGGGCGAATGCAGTGGGGAAGCCAGTGGGCATTCTGGTGAGATCCTCTCCTGGAACTGCAAGTTATGTAGCAAGAGTAAGTTGATAGAGGAGCAGGAGCGTAAGATCTGTGCCCTTCAGGTGCAGTTGGAAAACGCACAGGAGGAGCTAGATAGGATGAGGAGGGAGAAGGGGGTTGGGGAATGGGAGCTGGCTGTTGGCAAGAGATCTGCTAGGAGAAGAAGATTTTCAGATAGTTTTACTATTGGTGTTTACAATAGATATGACCAACTGTCAGAGTCTAGTGGAGAGGAATCTCTAGTAGCTGTAGATGTAGGAAGTACACAGCAGACCTCAGTAGTTACGGTGGCTAGAACAGTTGCAAAGTCGAAGAGGAAGAAGAAGGTTCTGCTGTTAGGTAGTTCTCATGGCAGAGGTGTAGGCCAGCAGTTGCAGGAAGTGCTGGGGAGTGAGTACCAGGTCACCAGCATTGTGAAGCCTAATGCAGGATTGGCTCAGGTGACTGTTAACATAGGGGGGTTATGTAGGGATTTTACTAAAGAGGATCAGGTAGTGATTGCGGGTGGGGCTGGTAACAGTATTGATAGGGATGGGGAGTATGACATAGATGGTGACCTGGAAAAGATAGCCACTCAGACTGGCAACACGAATGTGCATTTCGTGGAACTGTTTCAGCATCATGATCGGCCTCATCTTAATACAGCCGTCAGGCATAATAACATGAGACTTGGGGGTGCGCTGATGACAGAAAGCATGGGTCACATTTCAGTGGTGTCGGTGGAGTCTATCAGCAGGACGGGTTTCACTAGACATGGCCTGCACCTCAACAGGTATGGGAAGAGGAGGTTGGCAAAGCTTATAGGTGACAGCATAGGTGGGGTTGGTGGGATCACTCATTGGAAAATTCCTACAGTAGTGGGTGTTAGAGCTGCACCTTTTTTAGATTGAAGTCAGCTGATATGTATGCCTGCTTAAGGGAAGTCTCTCTAACAAAGGAACCACTTTTGACAAAGCTTAGGTATCCGAGTAATGAGGGAATTAGTATATTTCATCAAAATATACAAAGTATTAGAGATAAAGTTAGTGTTGACTCTGAAATTATTGGTATATCTAAACACTTCTTAAATAAGGAGGCTTCCTTTACCAGGATACAGGTTGGCTGGGAGCTTTTCGAGGAGCTCATTGTGGTGTGGGGGAGTAGCCATGTATGTGAAAAACGGCATCTCATTTGAGTCAATTGATGTTTCAAAGAATTGCACTGAAAAGGTGTTTGAATGTTGTGCACGTGTGGTTAAATTTAACGGAGCTAAACTTCTAACTGTTGTTATTTATAGATCCCCAGACTCCGATTTCACAACATTTTTGCTAAAGCTAGAGGAAGTTCTTGATTCACTTTATAGGAAATACAAAAAGTTAGTTATATGTGGTGACTTCAATATTAATTGTATAAGTGATTGTGCAAGGAAGAGGATGCTGGTAGACCTCCTTAATTCATATAATCTTATGCAAACCGTATTCTTTCCAGCGAGAGTGCAAGGGAACAGTAGAACAACCATAGACAACATTTTTGTTCATTCTTCATTACTAGAAGGGCATTCTGTTAGCAAAAAGGTGAATGGCCTTTCAGATCATGATGCACAAATTTTAACTCTAAAAGATTTTTGTGCTGCAACACGTGTTAAATATAGTCATCAGCTGTTTAGCAAAGCTGATCCAGTTGCTGTAGAGACCTTTGTAAACCTTATCAAGGAACAAGTGTGGCAAGATGTTTATAGCGCTGATACAGTAGACGATAAATATAATGGTTTTCTCAAGACTTTTCTCGTGCTCCGTTAGAACGTTCAAAACAGGGTACTAGCACAAACAGGCAGCCTGGGTGGCTGACTGGAGGGATAAGAATATATTGTAGAACAAAGTGGCAATTATATCAAAACGTTAGAAACAGTCAAAATCTAAATGCAGCAGCCCATTACAAACAGTATTGTAAGGTGCTTAAAAATGTCTAGGAAGGCAAAAAGTATGTGGTATGCAGATAGAATAGCTAAGTCTCAGGATAAAATTAAAACCGTATGGTCAGTCGTAAAGGAAGTGGCTGGTCTGCAGAGACAGGTCAAGGATATAGAATCAGTGCGTAGTGGGAATTTCCGTGTTACTGATAAGTCGCATATATGTACAGTATTTAATAATCACTTTCTGAATATAGCAGGTGAACTAAATAGAAACCTAGTCCCAGCCGGAAATCATATAGCACTCTTAGAAAAAAGTGTTCCGAGACTGTTACCTGAAATGCTCCTCCATGATACTGACAAGAGGGAGATTGAGTTAATAATTAAATCACTAAAGACCAAGAACTGTCATGGATGTGACGGGGTATCTAGCAGAATACTGAAGTATTGTTCTATGTATGTTAGCCCAGTACTTAGCCATATATGTAACTTTTCCTTTAGGAGTGGTCGGTTTCCTGACCGATTAAAGTACTCGGTAGTGAAGCCACTTTATACAAAGGGAGACAGGGATAATGTTGACAATTATAGACCTATTTCTATGCCATCGGTGTTTGCTAAAGTTATCGAGAAGGTTGTATATGCAAGGTTACTGGAGCATTTAAATTCACATAACTTGCTGTCAAATGTTCAGTTTGGTTTTAGAAATGGTTTAACAACTGAAAATGCTATATTCTCTTTTCTCTGTGAGGTTTTGGACGGATTAAATAAAAGGTTGCGAACGGGTGTTTTCTTTGATTTAACGAAGGCTTTATGTTCAGGACCTTGTTCAGAAACTATATGCTGCTTTATTTACCATTAGAACAGTATCTGAAATAAGTGACACTTCAACACGAAAAGTAGTCTACTTCGCATATTTCCATACGCTTATGTCGTATGGTATTATTTTTTGGGGTAATTCTTCTGATTCAAAATGGGTATTTTTGGCTCAAAAACGGGCTGTTCGAGCTATATATGGTGTAAGTTCGAGAACCTCTTGTCGACGCCTATTCAATAGTCTGGGAATTCTGACATTGCCCTCACAGTATATATTTTCTTTAATGTCGTTTGTTGTTAGCAATATTAGCCTATTCCCAAGAGTTAGCAGCTTTCACTCAGTTAATACTAGGCAGAAATCCAATCTGCATGTGGAATGCACTTCCTTGACTCTTGTGCAGAAAGGAGTGCAGTATTCTGCTCCATCCATTTTCAATAAGCTACCACAAGAACTCAAAAATCTTAGCAGTACCCCACACACTTTTAAGTCTAAACTGAAGAGTTTCCTCATGTCTCACTCCTTCTATTCTGTCGAGGAGCTCCTGGAAGAGCTAAAAAATTAAGCAAATTCCAGTGTTACATTGTTGATTTTCTTTATTTAAATTTATGACTTGTCACCTGAATGTGTTTTTTTATATTTCATTTTATCTGTTTCTAATATTGTGTTATAATTTCATGTATTGACTCGTTCCATGACCATGGAGACTTCTCCTTAATTTGGTCCTACGGAACAATAAATAAATAAATAAATAAAAAAGAACTGATGTCCTTTATGTCTCTAAATCTGCAACATTACTCCAGTCCTAGAGATAAATATGAATCATCCAAAATCATAAGTATCACCTAAAACATTACTCATTGCTGAAGATGAAATATGTGTATGTATGTTTCATGCGACTGAAATTAAATGTATGTCTTCAGGAAATGGCTTGGATTCAGGTAATCAGCTTAAACTGGAGACATTTAAACAACAAACCACAGAACTTGAAAATTATCAAATCTGTGATTATTGTGCTTTCATATAGCTAGACCTGCACACTAAGGCAGAAATTTTTGGGTCTTCCTGAAGATGTCAGTCATGCACTACACCTAGAAAGCAGCTACTCAGATAGCAGAGAATGTGTGGCATGTAAATGAACACATCTTAAGTTAGAGAAACCCTCTGTAGGGCCAATAAGGAATAAGTATGAAGCTCTATAGACAAAATAATGAGTTATCTGTATTTAGTATGTATGGGGGGGGGGGGAGGAGTAATATACAGTCTTGCAGGTCAGGAAAAAGAAAATGTTACATAACATTAGTTAACTGCAAACGCATTCAGGGAAGCAGCTCAGAATTTCTCTTACTCATCAACCATAAATGCAAACATAATACTTGGTACAGATAGGTGGCTGTAACCAGACATTAATATGTATGAGAACATTCTTAATTTCTGAATGGAAGAAATATTGTTAAATTGGCTGGACAGACAAGTACTAGCAAAGGAACTACTGCCATACAAAACTGAGTTATGTTTAATTAAATAATTACAAAGAGTATGAACATATGATAATCCTGGTGAAGATTACCTTCAAAGTTGGAGCAAAACTACACCGTAATCCTGTGTTCCCATCGGGTGCCCACAGTAAGTACTACAGCGGTAAACTGCACCACTGAAGGTTACAAAATATTGCACTTCAATTTACTGGTGATGATATAGGCTATTGATAGTACCAGCCAGCCACATACTGGAAGAAGCACTCTTTTAAAATGAGAATGGGTAGCATGGACAATGTTGCGTAACACACTGAACCAAATGTATTTTCCAAAGGCATCCAGAGATGATGGTTACACAATCCACCCAAGAGAGAGTAACACTGGTGACAAAGAAATACAGTTTTACGATTTACTGGATCAAGATACAAATATCAATAGCCAAGCACCATTAATCTCTCTAGTTGAGAGGCAGGTAAACAATCCTACATGAAAGTGTACAAAAAAGTAAAAAGAAGAGCAGCCAATAGCTAATATTTAACTTTGGTAAGAAGAATGAGAAGCTATTCCAATTTTTGGATCTCGCATATTGATAGTAAGAATACCTATCAAAAGTGGGGAAAATGGATTATCGATAAATACAAAAAATTAATACAATATGAAGCTGTAAATCAAAAAATGTCATTGTAGTGTCTTTTAATAGTATAAGATTTGCTTGTAGTTTAGGGAATGTAACTATGCTAATAAGAAGTGTTTATACATCATTTTACAGTATATCGTAATGGAATGTTATGTTGCTTTGGAATGTTGTAATCCCACACTGCATGGTGGTGCATATATGTACTGTAAATCAGTTTCCATCAGCATTATAAAGCAGCAATAGTTTTTTAAGGCTCTATCCACGCAGCAGTGATACATTGCTGAATCACCAGTTTCAATTATTGCTTTCATTATTAGCAATTTTCACAGAGTCAATTTTCTGTGCAGAGTGATGTTTGGTGTTGACACTGTACAATCTTAGTGTTGAGTACTGAGTGTTTGAATAATCAATAATCATTGTTGTAGCTAAAGGTAAGCACTAAAACAGTATGTATTGATGGACTAATTTGTATATTTTACATCATCTTACCAGGATAAGTCCATCCACTGAAGACATGGGTGTCATTGATGCTTGCTTTACTGTTAATACTTCATTATCACCAATTGAAGAGTCACCATTAGAGCTTCAATGGATCAGCAAAAGGTATTCAATGGGATACATAAAGCACAAAGTTCTAAAGGCCCAAGGCAGCATTACTAAGGTAATTGCCACAGCTGCTGGTGTGAGCCAAGTAGATATTGTTCAAATAAAAATGGAAGAGTGCCAAAAACTTAAAGATAAAGACACCTTAATTGAAGAACTTAAGATTAAGCTTCAGGCTTCAAGAAATTGCAGTAAAGTTCAAATTTTGATCCTGGACACAAATAGCTGGACTATTGAAAAAAATGGCTAAAGAATTTGCTGTTTCAACTAAAATGGTGAAAAAGTCTAGGAAACTAAAGATGGAAGATTGGATTTTGGCAACACCTGCAAACCAAAATTGGAAAAAGCTCAGTGATGAAGTAAAACAAAATGTCCTCACTTGTTTGGAGATGATGAGTTTTCTCATTTATGCCCAGCTGAAAGGATTATGATGCAGTAAGAGTAACTGGGAAAAAGATTCACAAGCAGGAACCACCGCTCCTTTGTAACCTGTAAGAAATGTTCATTGCTTATTGTAAGCAATATGGAAATGAACTGAGCTTCTCAAAATTTTGTGAGCTCGGGCTGAAATGGTGCACTACAGTTGGTGCTTCTAGATCACATTCAGTATGTGTATGTGCAATTTATCAAAATGTCAAATTAATGTTGGCTTCAGAAACGTCCATCCGAGACGACTACAAGGTTTTGAGAAGAAACTACATGCAGCTTGGAATCAAAAAATTATATACTGCAACGTTGCGACAAATGTCCAGGAAAAATACAACTAGAGGCTTTTCTTAAAGACGCTTTTAAAGATTATGACCTTGAAGAAACAATGTAATACAAGCAGTGTGTCCATTCTGACAGAGGCACATTAGAGACATGCCAGAGAACTGTTGAAGGTTTCATGGAGGCACTGATTTGGAAACTTACTGGTTTAAGAAGCCATCACTTTGTGACATAACACTGAAGTTTATACCTTAAGCAGCTAAAAAGAAATCTTGCAGGAAATGAATTAATTGTATTAATGGATTTTGCTGAAACTTGTTCATTTGTTGTTCAAGATGCTGTGCAAGGATTTCATTGGGAGAATAGCCGGACCACATTACATCTGTTTCTTATCTATTTTGGTGGCAAAGAATGTCAGAGTATTAGCATTTGTATTATCAGCGACTGTCTTCATCATGATGCCATTGCTGTCCACCCCTTTCAAATAATGTTAATAGCATATTTAAAGATAAAGAACGAAAACATCTTTAGTGATGGTTCATCAGCTCAATAAAAGAATTTCAAAAATTTCATCAATTTATGTATGCATGAAAAAATTTTGCCATCAATGTTGAATGGAATTTTTCTGGAACAAGCCACAGTAAATCGCCTTGTGCTGGCACTGTGAGAACAGCAGAAAGACTAGCAACCTGTGCTAGTTTGCAGAGGCCCTTCGATAACCAAATATTGATGCCATACGATTTTTTTTCAAATTCTATGGTGACAGTATTCCAGGCATAGTTTTTTGCGTATAAAAAAAATTTGAAAAAGTTCAGCTTGATCAAGCAACAAGAAGAGTTTCCAAAGATGCTACAGCAATCACAGTTAATGCCTCTGAAGTAGATGAAGAAATTCCAACAATCTCAACTGCAAGTTTACAACCAGGACAGTGTGTTGCATGGGTGTAAGACAATTTTTGGTGGGTAGGAAAAGTTTCATATGAACAAGATGATGTCCTCATCAGCTTTATGAACCCACATGGTTCTGCTCGTTCCTTGCACTGGCCAACTGCTCAAGACACCTGCTGGATTTCTGAGCAACATTTTTCATGACTTTAGAAGCACCATCATCATCAGGAAGACAATACAGTTTTCCTCAGTCTGTCATTGACAAAATTGTAGAACGATTTAACCAAAAATGGAGCTGACACTTTAGTGTTTTTGTTTTGCAAATTTGCTTGTGTTGTGTATGGCGTTTGTTAAATTAATGTTTGAAACTGATTTATATACTAAATAAAAAATTTATTAGAGGACTTAATGAGCAAAATATCTCACTTTTCGATCTTCAGGAAGTGCTAAAATAATAACTTCTGGAATGTATTCTTACTAATCAGTATGTAAGCTCCAGAAATTAAATAATATAGCTTTGAAAGCTTAAGCATGTTCTTTCCAGCTGTGGCAAGAAAAAAATGGATTGAACAAGACACAGTTGAGATATTGCCCCCCAAAAATACGCTACAATTTGCACTTAGAAAATTTTGGCCAAACTTGCAGATGCATACCTTCTCATCAAGGCATCCAATGTTAATTAAATTTGATACATATAAAGACATCATAGGTAGGAATAATCCTCTGAAGTTTTGGTGTGATTGGTCCATACGAAAACAAGCAGTGGTTGGTCAAACCTTGGCTCTTAAAATAGTGCGACAAATTTTTTAGCCACTTTAGAGGCTTGTATCTATGTTTAGGAGTGGCTAAATCTCACATTTTTGTCATGGTGTGATTCAGCATAGAAAGTTGTCTGTGTATATTAATGTACATGACCAAATGTTTGCTAGAAATTTTAAAAACGCCTACCAAACTTAGCACATTTATGCCTTTGTACACGATGCGAAGATGAATAGCCTCTCTTTAAAAGCTCCTAAGAATTCAACCACTGAAGGTACTGAACTGAAATTTGTTATATAACCATCAAAGACCATATAGAACCTTCCCACAAAATTTCATTAGATTTGGAGATGGTCGAGTGGGGACCTCTGGCCATCTTGACATGGAATGACCAAAAAGTAAAAATTGCAGAGATGCCAAGGTTGAATAAATTAAGTAGGCGTGAAATGACAATGGGTTGCAGTTGGTGAACAGATGAAGGAACTTGTTTAGGTTGGGCTAACATGAATAAATGAATCAAAATTGTCTCAGGTCTGAAAACAACAACACAATACACTCATATTATTGTTGTTATTTCTTGATATCCTAAATTTGCACATTTTGTTATTTGTTGTTACTCTTATCTATATTTCTCACTCTTTCTGGTGTAGGGAATGGGGGAAGGGGAAGAGGGGGGGGGGCAGGAACAACAAAATGACAGGGAGAGCTGGGACACCAAGGAAATTATTCCAACAGGATGCCAAAATAGTTACACCTCCAAAACTGTTTTAACATTCAACACCAATGAAGGCTGATTGGAGAAGGTGGTCTCTGTTGGAGATGACCTATTTTTGAAACTTTCGACTGATTTCAAATTTCCAGCGAATCTTGAAAAAGCACATCGAATATAAAAATAATGAAGATTTTTCAAAACTTTTGTCATGCTACTTTAAATTTAACGAAATTGCGTTATGTATGAAGCAAATGTACACCTCTGGGTACTCTACAGAGGAATTTGTTAATATAGTATTTATGTCGTCTTCACATACATTGGCTTCATCAACTCACAGCCAAACTGTCCTGTTCCAACATAACCGAGACCCCAGACTACTTTACGAGATCAGTGAATCATTCCAATAAAGATTTCATGCGGACAGAATCAGCACACTGGAAAGCAAGCGACATGCAGCTGCTGCAGAGGACTGGGTGTTGTGTGTACTTCATCACAGTCCTCCAAAGTAGTACGTTCAGTCAACGATTTAACAATTGCAAATTTCAGGGAAAGCCTACAGCAGTTAGACTGGGATGAGGTGTACCGTGAACCTGATGCCAATTTAAAATATAATTTATTTCATGACATTTTTGTAAATGCATTTGAAAACTGCTTCCCCAAGAAAATAGTTAAATATACTCGTAAGAAACCTTGTAACAAACCATGGCTTACTAAGGGTATAAAAATATCTTGTAACCGGAAAAGGGAAATGTATCTGACAGCAAGAAAGAGTAGTGACCCAGAAACTATCAAAAATTATAAAAACTACTGTGTTATATTAAGAAAAGTTATTAAAAAATCCAGGAGTATGTGTATCATGTCTGAAATCAGCAACTCTGATAATAAAATTAAAACAATTTGGAATATTATTAAAAGAGAAACAGGACAACCAAGAGCAGAGGAAGACAGTATTACCATCAAATTGAATGAAAACTTTACGAACAAAAAGTCAGAAGTTGAAAATATTTTTAATAATCATTTTCTAAATGTTGTGGATATAGTAGGATCCAGGTGTTCATTAGAAGATGCTAGGCTGTTAATGGAAGAGGCCATACCTATGCAATTTGATACAATTGAAATCTCACCCACTTCTCCCTCTGAAATTAGGAAAATAATAAACTTGCTTAAAAGCAAAAACTCACATGGAATTGATGGCATTTCCAGCAAAATACTAAAAGCTTGTTCTCAACAGATAAGTAAGATTCTCAGCCACCTGTGTAATAGCTCTCTGGAACAGGGCATTTTCCCTGATAGACTGAAATATGCTATTGTTATACCTTTGCATAAAAAGGGGGATAGATCTGATGTCAACAATTACCGTCCAATCTCCCTTCTAACAGCTTTATCCAAAATTTTTGAGAAAGTAATGTATTCAAGAGTAGCTTCACATATCTGTAAAAATGAAATACTAACAAAATGTCAGTTTGGTTTCCAGAAAGGTTTTTCAACAGAAAATGCCATATATGCTTTCACCAGTCAAATTTTGAATGATCTGAATAACCGAACACCTCCCATTGGGATTTTTTGTGATCTCTCAAAGGCTTTTGATTGTGTAAATCATGAAATTCTGCTAGACAAGCTCAAGTATTGTGGCATGAGTGGGACAGTGCACAAATGGTTTAATTCGTACCTAACTGGAAGAGTGCAGAAAGTTGAAATAAGTAGTTCTCGTAACATGCAAAGATCAGCACATTCCTCAAACTGGGGAACTATCAAGAATGGGGTTCCACAAGGGTCAGTCTTGGGTCCTTTGTTGTTCTTATTATATATTAATGACTTGCCATTCTATATTCATGAAGAGGCAAAGTAAGTTCTCTTTGCTGATGATGCAAGTACAGTAATCACACCTGAGAAACAAGAATTAACTGATGAAATTGTCAATACTGTCTTTCAGAAAATTACTAAGTGGTTCCTTGTAAACGGACTCTCACTGAATTTTGATAAGACACAGTACATACAGTTCCGTACAGTGAATGGTATGACGCCATTAATAAATATAGACCTTAATCAGAAGCATATAGCTAAGGTAGAATATTCCAAATTTTTAGGTATGTCCATTGATGAGAGATTAAATTGGAAGAAACACATTGATGATCTGCTGAAACGTTTGAGTTCAGCTACTTATGCAATAAGGGTCATTGCAAATTTTGGTGATAAACATCTTAGTAAATTAGCTTACTACGCATATTTTCACTCATTGCTTTCATATGGCATCATATTTTGGGGTAATTCATCACTGAGGAATAAAGTATTTATTGCACAGAAGCGTGTAATCAGAATAATAGCTGGAGTCCACCCAAGATCATCCTGCAGACATTTATTTAAGGATCTAGGGATATTCACAGTAGCTTCTCAGTATATATACTCTCTTATGAAATTTGTTATTAACAACCAAACCCAATTCAAAAGTAATAGCAGTGTGCATAACTACAATACTAGGAGAAAGGACGATCTTCACTATTCAAGATTAAATCTAAAGGTACGTTTACACTGGGATACATGTATCGCGACATGTATAGGTGCGTTTACACTGCGATTTGTATCGGCACATGTGTGAGATACATGTATATGCGACTTTGCGACATGTATCGCGACTTGTATGAGTTGACAAGTATCAACCTCATACATGTATGAGCGCGCGTTTACACTGGTTGATATGAATCACTGTGCGATAGCTTTCGACGACGATTTGGAAGATTTCACATTTTTATGTGCTGATACACTTGCTCTTTTGGAAGATGATAGGAAGAAAAGGCGGAGGAAGCGTAGATGGTGGCACAGAGAGTTTCTCGCGAATTAACGCTAGAGGATGGCGCATATTTTAGAAATTATGTTAGGATGAGTATGGAGGATTTCCGCGGTTTGTTATCACTTGTGGCTCCTCTTGTGTCCAAAACCAACACAAACTTTCGGGAAGCGATTCCACCAGAGGATCAGTTGGCAGTAACACTCCGTTTTTTAGCCACTGGGGATTCCTCGTAAAACGAAGATTTCATGACAAAACATTTGCATTGTCGCGCGATTGCTAATGCCAACGTCTCACACACGATTGTCGGCATCCGTTGTCAACATTATCACGCGAGGCCGCCGGAATAATAGTAAAACATTTATATACGTGCCAGATGCATGAAAAAATTATATAATGTATTACATACTCTGATATATATATAAAACTTTTACCTTCACTTCTTGGGATAAAACTTGCACAATGGCCTCGCAAACACGAAGAATAATGTTGCTTACGGCACTTTTTGATATTCTATGCAGATACATTAACGTCGAAACGACAGTCGGCACCTTCAAAACTCAAACAGCCGCCAAAGAGCCTGGTACTACGCACGCGCTAATCGTCGAAATAAGCGGCAGTCGACAAGACGACAGGAAATGATAGTACTGCGCATGCGCGAGTTCAAATGTCGCTCATACATGTCGCGTATAAGGTACGTTTACACTGGGATACATGTATCGCGACATGTATGAGCGACATGTCAATTTGACATGTCGCGATACATCACCTCATACAAAAATTCACGGAACTTGTATGCGGACCCTCGAGCTCATACATGTCGCGTATACATTTTGTATATCGCTTTTTGGCCATATACGCGCGCGTATACATTTTGTATATCGCTTTTTGGCCATATACGCGACATGTATGAGCGACATTTGAAGAACTCGCGCATGCGCAGTACTATCATTTCCTGTCGCCTTGTCGACTGCCGCTTATTTCGACGATTAGCGTATGCGTAGTACCAGGCTCTTTGGCGGCTGTTTGAGTTTTGAAGGTGCCGACTGTCGTTTCGACGTTAATGTATCTGCATAGAATATCAAAAAGTGCCATATGCAACATTATTCTTCGTGTTTGAGAGGCCATTGTGCAAGTTTTATCCCAATAAGTGAAGGTAAAAGTTTTATATATATCAGAGTATGTAATACATTATATAATTTTTTCATGCATCTGGCACGTATATCAATGTTTTGCTGTTATTCCGGCGGCCTCGCGTGATAATGTTGACAACGGATGCCGACAATCGTGTGTGAGACGTTGGTATTAGCTATCGCGCGACAATGCAAATGTTTTGTCATGAAATCTTCGTTTTACGAGGAATCCCCAGTGGCTAAAAAACGGATTGTTACTGCCAACTGATCCTCTGGTGGAATCGCTTCCCAAAAGTTTGTGTTGGTTTTGGACACAAGAGGAGCCAAAAGTGATAACAAACCGCGGAAATCCTCCATACTCATCCTAACATAATTTCTAAAATATGCGCCATCCTCTAGCGTTAATTCGCGAGAAACTCTCTGTGCCACCATCTACGCTTCCTCCGCCTTTTCTTCTTATCATCTTCCAAAAGAGCAAGTGTATCAGCACATAAAAATGTGAAAACTTCCAAATCGTCGTCGGAAGCTATCGCACAGTGATACACATCAACCAGTGTAAACGCACGCTCATACATGTATGAGGTTGATACTTGTCAACTCATACAAGTCGCGATACATGTCGCAAAGTCGCATATACATGTATCTCATACATGTGCCGATACAAATCGCAGTGTAAACGCACCTATATGGCCAAAAAGCGATATACAAAATGTATACGCGACATGTATGAGCTCGAGGGTCCGCATACAAGTTCCGTGAATTTTTGTATGAGGTGATGTATCGCGACATGTCAAATTGACATGTCGCTCATAAGGTACGTTTACACTGGGATACATGTATCGCGACATGTATGAGCGACATGTCAATTTGACATGTCGCGATACATCACCTCATACAAAAATTCACGGAACTTGTATGCGGACCCTCGAGCTCATACATGTCGCGTATACATTTTGTATATCGCTTTTTGGCCATATACGCGACATGTATGAGCGACATTTGAACTCGCGCATGCGCAGTACTATCATTTCCTGTCGTCTTGTCGACTGCCGCTTATTTCGACGATTAGCGCGTGCGTAGTACCAGGCTCTTTGGCGGCTGTTTGAGTTTTGAAGGTGCCGACTGTCGTTTCGACGTTAATGTATCTGCATAGAATATCAAAAAGTGCCATATGCAACATTATTCTTCGTGTTTGCGAGGCCATTGTGCAAGTTTTATTCCAAGAAGTGAAGGTAAAAGTTTTATATATATCAGAGTATGTAATACATTCTATAATGTTTTCATGCATCTGGCACGTATATCAATTTTTTGCTATTATTCCGGCGGCCTCGCGTGATAATGTTGACAACGGATGCCGACAATCGTGTGTGAGACGTTGGCATTAGCAATCGCGCGACAATGCAAATGTTTTGCAATGAAATCTTCGTTTCAAGAGGAATCCCCAGTGGCCAAAAAACGGAGTGTTACTGCCAACTGATCCTCTGGTGGAACCGCTTCCCGAAAGTTTGTGTTGGTTTTGGACACAAGAGGAGCCACAAGTGATAACAAACCGCGGAAATCCTCCATACTCATCCTAACATAATTTCTAAAATATGCGCCATCCTTTAGCGTTAATTCGCGAGACACTCTCTCTGCCACCATCTACGCTTCCTCCGCCTTTTCTTCCTATCATCTTCCAAAAGAGCAAGTGTTCCAGCACATAAAAATGTGAAATCTTCCAAATCGTCGTCGAAAGCTATCGCACAGTGATTCATATCAACCTGTGTAAACGCACGCTCATACATGTATGAGGTTGATACTTGTCAACTCATACAAGTCGCGATACATGTCGCAAAGTCGCATATACATGTATCTCATACATGTGCCGATACAAATGGCAGTGTAAACGCACCTATACATGTCGCGATACATGTATCCCAGTGTAAACGTACCTTATGAGCGACATGTCAATTTGACATGTCGCGATACATCACCTCATACAAAAATTCACGGAACTTGTATGCGGACCCTCGAGCTCATACATGTCGCGTATACATTTTGTATATCGCTTTTTGGCCATATACGCGACATGTATGAGCGACATTTGAAGAACTCGCGCACGCGCAGTACCATCATTTCCTGTCGTCTTGTCACCTGCCGCTTATTTTGACGATTAGCGCATGCGTAGTATCAGGCTCTTTGGTGGCTGTTTGAGTTTTGGAGGTGCCGACTATCGTTTCGACGTTAATGTATCTGCATAGAACATCAAAAAGTGCCATATGCAACATTATTCTTCGTGTTTGCGAGGCTACTGTGCAAGTTTTATCCCAAGAAGTGAAGGTAAAAGTTTTATATATATATCAGAGTATGTAATACATTCTATAATTTTTTCATTCATCTGGCACGTATATCAATTTTTTGCTATTATTCCGGCGGCCTCGCGTGATAATGTTGACAGCGGATGCCGACAATCGTGTGTGAGACGTTGGCATTAGCAATCGTGCGACAATGCAAATGTTTTGTAATGAAATCTTCGTTTCAAGAGGAATCCCCAGTGGCCAAAAAACGGAGTGTTACTGCCAACTGATCCTCTGGTGGAATCGCTTCCCGAAAGTTTGTGTTGGTTTTGGACACAAGAGGAGCCACAAGTGATAACAAACCGCGGAAATCCTCCATACTCATCCTAACATAATTTCTAAAATATGCGCCATCCTTTAGCGTTAATTCGCGAGAAACTCTCTCTGCCACCATCTACGCTTCCTCCGCCTTTTCTTCCTATCATCTTCCAAAAGAGCAAGTGTACCAACACATAAAAATGTGAAATCTTCCAAATCGTCGTCGAAAGCTATCGCACAGTGATTCATATCAACCAGTGTAAACGCACGCTCATACATGTATGAGGTTGATACTTGTCAACTCATACAAGTCGCGATACATGTCGCAAAGTCGCATATACATGTATCTCATACATGTGCCGATACAAATGGCAGTGTAAACGCACCTTAACTTTGGCACAGAAAGGGGTGAATTATACTGGCACTAAAGTCTTTGGTCACTTACCAAATAGTATCAAAAGTCTGACAGATAACCAACAAGTATTTAAGAAGAAATTAAAAGAATTTCTGAATGACAACTCCTTCTACTCCATAGAGGAATTTTTAGATATAAATTAAGAAAAAAAAAATAATGATAAAAAAAATTTAAAAAAAAATAAAAAAAACAAAAAAAGTAGTTATATTAACTTAAGTATGTTGTTAAATTAACCTAATTATGTCATGTATTGGAAAATTCGACTCGTTCCACATCATTACGAAATATCGTATTCATGATCCATGGAACTAGTATTAATCTAATCTAATCACCATTTTCACCATCATTGACACGCAAGTTACCGAAGTGGCGTCAACTAAAAAAACTTGCAATACGGCGGCCGAAACCTGAAGGGGATATCTCGGCCAATAAATGCCATACGATCATTTCATTTCATTGCCCCACATTTCATTTCATTGCCCCAGAGTTTGTCCACAAACATCTGTTCCACATTTACAGCCACGCACCAAATCAGCATGTCATTAGCACACCTTGAGGCCGTTTTTTATGTAGTGTTCTAACACCTTTACGATTCACATGATAGCGCCAAGATCTGCCGTGGTATATAACATTCTACCGTTGTGCAGTGCTCACTGAGATCGCCGAAGCATGCCCAGAGCGCAGAGTATTTGAGTTAATTGAAATTCTTACGCTCGCAAATTATCCTCGGGGTAAAAGATATTCCTTATGGGTACATTTGGAGCAGGTCTGGAGAAGGTTGGCTCGTACTTCGGTGGAAAGGATTTGTACACATCGTACCAAATTGGTCTATCTTCATTCTTCATGGCACCAGACTTCAGAAGACCGGTAACCCTGCGAACGAGAAACACGGACATAGTTTCTACCTGTGAACTACACTATTGTCATCATATGCAACTTAAGACCACACGATGTGAGGTAGTAGCAAAACTACTAAAATTTACCTTGAATATATGGTTCCAACTTTTTCTAATCTGCTACTTGCCATGTCTCAGAAGGACGCAATATTTCGAACACCACTTCTGTTACACTACGAAGAAGAGATGGTTTTCTCCTATAGACCAATAAGATATCTATACATCACTAACATTGTTCACAACAAAAATATAGTGCTACGCAGCTGCGGTCGTGGTTGTCTAGTGTTTGTAAACACAGGAACTTATAAGGGCTCTATACCACGCTACACTCGATGTTTACACATGACAGTGAACGAAGTCGCGGCTGCCCGTAATATAGGCGGCAGTGACACAGCGTGAAAATGAATAGAAAACCATTCCAAATAGAACTAGCAAATTAGTCAAATAAATAGAAAATATGCAGGAATAGTTTACTTTGTGTTAAAGGGAAATTAGAGGGAAAAATTATAAAAACAATACATGTGACAACCTAACAGCTTTCAGCGATATGCGTTGGTTGTGATTGTCACATGTCTTGCCGTCTTGGTGACTGATGATGTGACGTTGAAACGAAGTGTGTAACTGTGTATGTTGTGAATTAAGTTCGTTATAATATTGCAGCAAGATGAGTTTGAGTCTGATTCCTGAAGAGAGAATACGAGCTATTGGATCAGTGTTGAACGACCAGGAAAGGCCGCTGAAAGAAAGATTTAGAGCATTATTCACATTGAAAAACATAGGCGGACCTGTTGCTGTTGAATGTATTAAGCAATGTTTTAATGATCCTTCGGCGTTACTGAAACATGAACTGGCATACTGCCTTGGGCAGATGCAGGATCCCATCGCAAATCCTATTCTGATAGATATTTTGAGAGACCGTAATCAGGAGCCCATGGTCAGACATGAAGCAGGTCAGGTTACATTAGTCGTGGAACTTTTAATGACATATCAGTTAATTTTGTTGAGAACTACAGTATTTTCAATGCAAGACCCTATACCGTAGAGAAATTAACATTAGACTATGTGATATTTGATAGTGTAACAGCAATGTTATCTCAAATCGTTATCGATACGGAAAGCATTAGTAAAGATATTTCTTTTGTTTCAAGAATATGCACGTCAGCGGTTTCTCACAATTTTGTGTGATATTTTCTTACCTTTGAAGTGGTATGTTCTCGTAGAGTAGTCCCTATACTTAACGCAGTTGAAATAGGCTAAGTCAGATCTACTTCATTACTGAAAGTTCTCATTGTTTATTTATATTTGCTAGTAGACGAAATAGTACCTATGATGCCTGGTGTATATGGGACCTTTTCCTTTTTTTTACATGGGCTGTATGAGTAGTAGGGCCTAGTGGTATGTAAGTAAAATACTGTAGAAGGGGAAAAGAAAATTTATTAGAAAGATGTTGATTACACTTCTTTGTACTACTATATGCGAATCTTTTGGGCTTAAAGATTATCTCTACTAGTTGATAAAGCCTTTCGAAGTTTCTGCATGTTAGATCTCACTTAGCCAGTGATAACATCTTGAAATTTTTTTGTCAGTGCTGGAACCCAAGGCACTTTGGATGCATTAAATAGTGAAAAATTACTTGTAGTAAAGTCCAAGCTACGTGGGCAGTCTTACAAAGTGAACACTTCGAATTGACACACTAATTATTTGCCAAGAAGTGCAATATACCAAGAATAACTGTTGAATCAGTTGAAATTGTACATGTTTCAACATCTGTCCTACAGCCTACACTTGGCAGCAAGTGATTTCCACCTCATCATGCTTTTTTTTAGGCCTCTTCATCTCAGAGTAGCAGTTGCAACCTATGTCCTCAATTATTTGCTGGATGTGTTCCAGTCTGTCTTCCTCTACAGTTTTTACCATGTGCTGCTCCCTCTCGTACTATGCAAGTTATTCCCTGATGTCTTAACAGATGTCCAATCATCCTGTCCCTCCTTGTCCAAGTATTCCATATATTCCTTTCCTCACCAATTCTGCTGAGAACTTTCTCATTCCTTACCCAGTGCACCTAACTTACAAAATTTTTTTGTAGCACCACAGCTCAGATGCTTAGATTCTCTTCTGCTTCAGTTTTCCCACAGTCCTTGTTTCACAACCATATAGTCCTGTGCTCCAAACATACATTCTCAGACATTTCTTCCTCAAAGACTATATTTGTTACTAGCAGACTTCTCTTTGTCAGGAATGCCCTTTTTGCCAGTGTGGCGGACAGCAGGTAAATAATCAAAATGGTCATTACCTTTGTTATGTCACCATGAAAAGACACTTAAATTGTGTACCTGTGTGCTTTAAATCTACCTTCACCATTTACAAAAGCCTGAAAATGATAATTGCAGTCAGTGAGAAAGTGGTGGAAAACATATTGAACATTATTTCCAGTCTTCCAGTCCACATAACTCTTTGAACTCATTGAAAGAAAAAAATTCCTACTTGCTGTTTACCCAGTTGGATCAGGAACTGTGACTGTAATTAAAAGTTCTGAGTTTTAACTGATTGATACATTCTTTAAAGGTTGACATGCACAAAATATGATGATGTCCCTATCAGAAACAGCAATATTAACAGTTCAGAGGTGACCTGTATAGTAAGTTCCAAGTTAAATGGTCTATTGCCCTGACTTCTAACCAAAAGTTAATTACTTGTCTGAAAAGTAGAAATGATCTCTCCTCTTGCCTTGTGGTTTTGTCAACATGACGGGCAACACACAAACAGTTACGTCCGTGAAATCTTAGCGACCCACAACAGTGTTTGGTCCTCATGAGTTCACTTCCTAATTTTACCATTAACACTTTTGATAGCTGCATGGCTCTGATGTCATCTGAAGCACAGCACACACAGGCGTTTGATTGACACGGACAGACTGGTATCTTTGTGCAAAGTGTCTCTTCTAACTGCTTCGCTGGCTGTATTTATGCACAGCAGATGTCCAAAAGGAATGTGTGCTATCTACCGACCTAGGCACAAGTAGCAGCATCTAAATGGCCCCTTCTTGGACATGTATTAATTAATAGCTCTGTTTAACAATTTACAATCTTCTTAATTTTTATATAAAGACAGTAATTTTTTTCTTTAGTTACTGAAAAAGTTTTTGCTCTACTGTGTTTAAACTTTGCTGGCTAAAATTTTAGTATGGATCTGATAGTAGAACATGGCCTTTGAACTGCCTTTTTAAGATTCCTTGTATTAATAGTTATTTACAATACATTCTTGAAACTTTGTACAGCTTTATTATATTATGAATATAATGAAGTGCTATAATTAGAACTTTCTGTTACAAATACAAACAATACTTAATCTATTATGAATAAAAATGTTTTTGTTCCAATTCGGTTTTCAGTAAAAATTTGAAAACTAGCAGAGGTACCTTATTTCAGCCTCTTAGTCTTATTATTTGGTGCCACTTATTTTATTCTTTGGATCATATATTATGCCTAATATATTCATTTGATCATTCTGAGTCCTTATGATGTTAACATTAACATACTGAAGAATACACTGACAAAGTTTGGAAAGTTGTTTTAATTTTTCAATTTCTCCCTTAGATTATGATGCAATTCTTTGACTGTTGAGCACAGATATGTTCTGATGATGTGGCGCTGGTAGTAGTGAATGGGGGTAAGCCCCAGCACACTCGCACACTTCTGTACCTCTTACAATCATACAGTGCTTGTTTTGCCTCAAGAACGAGTCTGCTTTTTACATCCTCCTTGCTCCATCTGTCATGGCTTATTTTATTGTCTAGGTACCAGAATTCCCTAAGTTTATCTGGTTTGTGATCCCCAATTCTGATGATAAGTTTCTCGCTTTTCTCATTTCTGCTGCTTCTCATTACTTTCATCTTTCTTCGATTTACTCTGTCCATATTTTGTGCCCATTATACTGTTCATTCAAAAAATCCTATAACTCTGCTTCACTTTCACTGAGGATATCAATGTCATCAGCAAATCTTATCACTGATACCTTTCATCTTGAATTGTAAACCCACCCTAGAACCTTTCTTTTATTTCCACCATTACTTCTTCAATGTATGAGAGCAGAAGACTACATCACTGTCTTACATCTTTTTTAATGTGAGCACTTCGTTCTTGGTCTTCCAGTGTTATTGTTCCCTGTTGGGTTATTTACATATTGTATATTACCTGTCTTTTGCTGTAATTTACCCCTATTTTTCTCAGAATTTTTAACATCTTGCACCAATTTACACTGTTGAAAGCTTTTCAGAGTCGCCATATCCTGTGAATGTGCCTTGACTTTTCTTCAGTCTTCATTCCTTATCAACACACCATCAAAAGTGCTTCTCTGGTGCCTTTACCTTTCCTAAAGCCAAATTATCATCCAACAGCTCCTCAAGTTTCTTTTCCATTCTTCTGTATATTATTTTTGTCAGCTACTTGGCTTCATAAGCTGTTAAGCTCATTGTGCAATAACACTCGCATTTGCCAACGCTTGGTACATCACCAGTCAATACATTCTACAGACCAGTGTGAATAGTGGTTTTGGGGCCACTTCCCCCAATGATTTTAGAAATCCCTATGGAATGCTATTTATCCCTTCTGCTTTATTTGGTATTAAGTCATCCAAAGCTCTTTTAAATTCTGAGTATAATACTCGACACTGATCACCTTGCTGTTAAGTACCCATAAGTTCCATCGAATACTGTATTACATATCTCTGTCCTGTTGACTTATGTTTCTTCTTCTATCACATTATCAAACAACTCGTAGAGGCCTCCGTTGCACTCTTTCCACCTAACTGCCCTCTCTTCTGCGTTTAAAGGTGGAATTCCCATTACAGTGTTAATGTTACTGCCCTTGCGTTTAATTTCACCAAACATTGTTGTTACTTTCTTGTATGCAGAGTCAGTCCTTCATACAGTGCTGTACAGATATAGTTCAGCAAGTGCCCTTTATTAGTGTCACACATATTAATCAAAAACGGAAAATCCATGCTCGAAGGTAATAATATTATGAAAAGGATAGTTGCTACTAACCAAAGAGCGGAGATGCTGAGTCACAGATAGGCAGAACGAAAAGACTGTCAGAAAGTGAGTTTTTGGCCAACAAGGCCTTCATTGAAAATGGACAGCCCCCCCCCCCCCCCCCCACACACACACACACACACACACACACACACACACGTGCGCGACTACAGTCTCATCTGGCAGCTGAAGCCAGACTGCGAGCAGCAGTGTGTGATGGGAGAGGCAACTGGATGGTGGGGATGAGGAGGCTGGGGTGTGGATGGGAAGGGATAGCAGGGTAGGATTGGAGGACAGTAAAGTGCTGCTTGTGGTAGCGTGCAGGAATGAAGTGGAGAGAGGGCGTGCAACTAGACGCAGTCAGGAGTTAGGTGGAGGGCAGGGGAGAGTGGGGGTAGCAGAAATGGAGAGAAGTAAAAAGATTGGATGTGTTGGTGGAATAGAGAGCTGTGCAGTGCTAGAATGGGAGCAGGGAAGGGGCTACATGGATAAGGACAATGGCTAACGGAGATTAAGGCCAGAAGTGTTACGGGAACGTAGGATATACTGCAGGGAGAGTTTCCACCTGCATAATTCAGAAAAGCTGTTGTTGGTGGGAAGGATCCAGATGACACAGGTTGTGAGGTAGTCATTGAAATAAGAGTGTCACGTTGCATGGCATGCCCAGCAGCAGGGTGGTCCAACTGTTTCTTGGCCACAGTTCGTTGGTGGCCTTTTATGTGGAGATAAGCTTTTGTTGGTTGTCATGCCCTTATGGAATGCAGCACAATGGTTGCAGCTTGGCTTATAGATTGCATGTCTGGTTTCACAGGTAGTCCTGCCTCTGATGGGGTAGATGAGGATTGTGACTGGACTGGAGTAGGTGGTAGTGTGAGGATGTATGGGACAGGTCTTGCATCTAGGTCTGTTACGGGGATATGAGCCATGAGGCAAGGGGTTGAGAGCATGGGTTGTGTAGTGACGAGTAGTCCCTCTCAAAATATATTGAATCTCTCGCCGAGGCCTTCACAGACCGTAATTACTCTCCCACCCTTGTACAAAAACAGACATCTTGTGCCTTACCTTTCCAGTCACCCACCACCTCACAAAGTCCCATCGTCTGGCCACTCAGTACCATCCAGAGTGGAGTAACTGAGTTACATACATCAGTGTGTAGATTTCCTCTTGTGTGCTGAAATGAGAAATGTCCTACTCACTATCCTTCCCACCCCTCCCACAGTGGTATTCTGCCACCCACCGAACCTACACAATATCCTTGTCCATCCCTACACAACTCCTGCTCCCTCCTCTTTGCTTCATGGCTTATGTCCCTGTAATAGACAGAGATGCAAGACCTGTCGCATACACCACCACCTACTCCAGTCTTGTCACAAGCATCACCTATCCCATCAAAGGCATGGCTACCTGTGAAACCAGTCATGTGATCTACAAGTTAAGCTGCAACCACTGTGCTGCATTTTATGTGGACATGACAACCAACAAGCTGCCTGTCTGCACAAATGGCCACCGACGGGAAGGTGGCCAAGAAACAGCTTGTCCACCCTGTTGCTGAGCGCTCCACCCAATGTGATGTTTCTGAATTGCACAGATGGGAACTGTCCTGTAATATATCCTATGTTCCTGTAACTCTCGTGGTGTAAATCTTCGTTAGTCATTGACCTTACCCATCTAGCCCCTTCCCTGTCCCCATTCCAGCACTACACAGCCCTCTATTCCCCCACTGCACCCAGTCTCTTTACTCCTCTCCTTTTCCATCACCCGCACTCTCCCCTGCCCTCCATCTAACCTTCTGGCTGCACCTAGTTACATGCCCTCTCTCCACTTCATCCCTGCGCACTCCCACAAGCAGCACTTCGCTGTTCTCTACCCCTACCCTGCTATCCCACCCCAGCCTCCACCTCACCCCCACCACCCAGTTGCCTCTCCCACCATGCACTTCTGCTCACAGTCTGGCTTCAGCTGCCAGAGGAAGCTGTTGTCGTCTCTCTCTCTCTCTCTCTCTCTCTCTCTCTCTCTCTCTCTCTCTCTCTCTCTGTCTGTCTGTCTGTCTGTCTGTGTGTGTGTGTGTGTGTGTGTGTGTGTGTGTGTGTGTGTGTGTGTGTGTGTGGGGAGGGGGGGGGGGGTTGTCAGTTTTCGACAAAGACCTTGCTCGCCAAAAGCTCACTTTCTGACAATCTTTTCATTCTGCCTATCTGCGACTCAGCATCTCCACTCTACTCTATCACGAGTAGCAATTATCCTTTTCATAAGATTGTTACATTCAAGCCTGAATTTTCCATTTTGTGATTAATAAGTGCGAAATTAATAGATGGCACTTGCTGTACTATATCTTCACTTCAAAATCTCAAACTGGTACCCACTATATTGCATACTTCATTGTTCACTATGTACATTTGACAGCAGAAAGTGGTAGTTGCTGAAAGTTAAGTTGCCCACTCTTTCCACTGAAACCAGTCACAGGTCATGCCATGTCAAATCAACACAATTTCGGGAGCTTTTCAGAACTGATGTCTCAGATTTTCATGATTTTTGGTATGCAGCAATATATCATAGACTTATGAAAAAATACCAAATTTCAGTTATACTGCACAATTATTTTTGAAGCTATTAATTTTTAAAGATTAAAATTTTTTAAAAAATTTCGTATTTTGGCACCTTTAGATGCCCATAGGCTGGCAACCATTGAGGATGTAAAACCTGGAAGTGGTCTCATTTTAAAGCTGTTGAATGGGGCTTTAATATGATATGCCACAAGATAGGCATTACAATTTTTAAAAAATTGAAAATTATAAAATTTAAATTTCTCTAAAAGTGGCGATTTTAAAAATTTCAAAAATTATCAAATATAGTTTGTAATGTCTTAATACATATAGCTAAATTCTATCATGGGATCTAATGGGATCAGATACACGGGCTTCAGATACACACACGTTTTGTAAAAAAAAGTACCAAATTAGTAAAATTTTATTTTTGAATTACTAATTTTGCTATGCAGTATGCAGTACACTATTAAATTAATAAAACACAATGATTACTTTATAGTGTACCATATTTGGAAACTTCTCTTTAAAAGAAAACAGGAGCTGATTGCCATACAAATAGAGGGAAATCCCCTTTTACTCAGATAAAAAGGGGATTTCCCTCGTGGGAAATCCCCTTTCACAAGGTGGAAGCTGATTGGTTAAGCAGACAAGACCACATTTATAGCCAGTGTAGCATCAGAGTTGTTTGTATGAAGTTCATTTGATGTTTCCTGTGTTATTGTATATTTAGAACACAACCCATTTCTTGGCCACTATACTTTTCCTTGTTAATTTCTCACTGTTTTTCCCTTGCAGGATGAATACCACTGACAAGATAGTGAGAATGGATTGTTTTAATCCTTTTAATAAACCTAATCACTCCCATGCAAGAAAAGGTTTCAGACACGTTACTTCATGGACGTTTGACTTGATTCCAGGAACACCTGAGTTATCCGAGGTCTGTGACCATTGTAGGAAGCAGCTGAAGAAGTTGAAAAATGAAAAACATAGAGAAATTTCCACTGGAACTAGCAACATACATGAAGAAAGTCAGTCTGATACTGAAATTGAAGAAGCTATTTATATGCCATTTTCAAATGAATGTGAAGCTCTAACAGCTCTCTTTTAGAGATGGGAGAGTCGCCTGTAGACAAAAAGAGGATGCAATCCAAAATTTACTCTACTGAGAAGGCCAACAGAATCAATGTGCCTGGCAAGAGAAAACTGCTAGTGAATGCATCTAGCAATGATGAGAATGATGGTTCACAAGATGAGTTCTTAACACATGTAAAGTAGGTGTACAACAGCTTCAATAGTAGGAAGAAGAAGAAGCTTCAACTGCTGACTCTTATGCCTGACAGCTGGAGTGTAAGGAAAAGTAATGCAGGAATTTTTGGCCTCTAACTACTTAGTTCAATAAATCAAGACGTAGAAAAAAAGGGCGCCTTGTCTGGTCCTGATCTGAAATCAGGAAAAGGTCTATCAAATCATACCATTCATATTGTTAAAGGATTTTTTACAAGTTATGAAATGAGTAGAGTGATACCAGGGATGAAAGACTTTATATCAGTGAAAGAAGACAACAGCACAGGTGGAAATAATATGTTTAAAAAAGGTTGATGCTTAATAATTTAATTTAAAAGAAGCATACACTATATACATAGTTTTCAAAGAAAAATTCCCACCTGTAGAAGTGAGATTTTCTAAGTTTGCAGAACTTAGGCCTAAAAATTGTGTGCTAGCGGGCGAGAGTAGAACACACTCAGTCTGTGTGTGCACCACTCAACGGAATGTGAAGCTTATGTTTGAAAATGCAAGAATGAGTTCAGTGATGGATGGCAGAATTAAAACATACAAGGACTGCCTGCAAATGATGGTTTGCAGCCCACCATCAACTGACTGCTTCTTTTCAAATTGTTTCATGTCCAGGTACCAAAAGGATTAGAGAACTTTTGGAAAAAGCATATAAAGACAATGCAATTGAGACTGTCACATACAGACTGTGGAGCGATGTAACTTGGAAATAATTCAAAAACCAGTAGGTGAATTTGCTGATGTATTTTGTGAAAAACTTCCTGTCCTACTTCGTCACAACTTCACAGCAAAGGAACAAAGTGCATTTCTGAGACATACTGAGGAAAATCTTGTGGAATGTGAAGTGACTGTCATTTGTGACTTTTCTTAGAATTATTTGATCATTTTTCAAGATGAGGCACAATCCAATCCTATCATTGGTCAAATAGTCAGGCAACCATTCACCCTGTTGTGGTGTATTTTAAAGAGAAAGAAGCCAAACATTTAAATTTTGTAATAATATCAGATTGCCTCAACCACAACAACACAGCCGTCTATCTATACAAAAATAAAACTTTATTAACTTGTGTAATCACAAGCAAGATTTTGGAGCTGAGGCTGAAAGGCATTTTTCAGCAACAGCACATGGCAAAGGACCATGCGATAGGTTGGGGGCCACAGTAAAAAGACTAGCAGCCAGAGCAAGCCTACAAAGACCGTATAAGGACCAAATTATGGACGCAAGGCAACTGTATGAATGGTCACATCAGAACATATCTAACATAGACTTTGTATTTGTGACCCTTGAAGAATACGTTAAAACTGAAGAACTGGCCAACTGGTACAATACCACTGGAACTAGATCACACACCCAGAAATTTCATGCCTTCATACCTCTGAAATGTGGAACCAAAGTAAATGTGAAATTATTTTCTTCTGCAGTTGTTTGAAACATATTTCCTGTTGTGAAGGACATACAGCAGATATTAGTAGATATGTAACATCAATCTGTGGCGACATTTGGTGGTTGAGTTATGTTCTGGATAAAGATGAAGATTGCAGTAAAGTGCAAGTTACATTCCTCCATTCCTCAGGTCCATCACCCACACTTATATATCCCATACCACATGATACACCATGGATCCCTTTTGCAGATGTGATATGCAAAGTGAACCCCGTCACACAGACTGTCTGAAATATAGTTTACCAGACAGTGAAGTGAACAAATGTGTGGGTATCTTCCACTGATTGAAGTCTCAATGAATTAATTTGTTAACCCTTAACTTTACTGATAATATTGGATTTTTGAAGTTACACTTATACGTGTATGTGACCTTTTTCCACTAAAAAATCTAAAAATAATTGCTACTGCTTGTTTCATTGTAATGTGTTGCTTGTTTCATTCAATGAACTATTCAAAATTTTCTGAAGTGATACTAATTCTGGTATTTTTCACAAAACATGTATTTCTGAAGTCCTATATCTCCTGAACCCATGATAAAATTTTGCTATATGTATTAAGGCCTTACAAACTGTATTTAATAATGTTTTGGAATTTTTAAGATTGCCACTTTTGAGAAATTTAGATTTTAAAATTTACAATTTTTTTAAAAGAATTGTAATCCCTATCTTGTGGCATATCATATTAAAGCCCCATTCAACAGCTTTAAAATGAGACCACTCCCAGGTTTACATCATCACTGGTTGCTAGCCTATAGGCATCCAAAGGTGCCAAAACATGTAGTAGAAGCAGTAGTAGTAGCAGCAGCAGCAGCAGCAGCTTTATTTATTGCAGATATCTTTTTACTAGGATATAGGACATGTCAAAGTATTTACAAATTTAGATCAATTTAAAATAAGCTAATTCGTATACACATATATTTACCAACTTCTAGTTAGAGACAATCATTACATTTACTCCTGGTATACAATACTTTTTTTTATAAATAACGTATTAAATCTGGTGATCTCTGGGCCATTTTCTGTACCGCAACTTCCCATTTGCTATCCTGAAAAACTGAGTCAGCATCCCTCCATAATGAGTCAGATGTTGAGCTCAGAAATATGAAGAGGTTTTAGTATTGTGCCATGCATAGCTTGGGGGTAAGTATTTCTAGAAAGGAAAAAAAGAAGGAAAAAGTATTTCTAGAAAGGAAAAAAAGAAGGGGAAAAACATATAAAGTGGAAGGTGTTATGTAGAATGTTGGATATTTTATAATCATTATTATTATTATTATTATTTGTATAACATTTTTTATCCAAACCATACTGTGTTAGCTAAGTAATCCTTCAGTGTATAAAATGTGTTACATAACTGGTACTTTTAGCTGCCTTTTTAAATAAGTGTGTTTTTGCAATTTTGTTAATCTCTAGTGTGGTAATTTATTATAGTTTTATTCCTTGGTAGAAAATGCTATTTTGAGTTTCATGTGTATTTTTTCTTGGTAAATGTAAGTTGAGTCTCTCTCTCATTGCATGGTCATGGACAGAGCTGTTTGTGCAGTAATTGCCAATGTTATTTTTGATGTGTACAACTGACTGGTAAATGTATTCACATGGAGCAGTCCCCAATGTTCTGAACAGATCTTTACAATGAGCTCGACTTGTAATTTTGGTTATTAGTTTTACGGCTCTTTTCTGAAGTTTGAAAATTGTGTTCATATTGTGTGCATTTGTTCCCCAAAAAAGAATGCCATAGCTAATAACTGAGTGTACATATGAATAATATGTAACTAGAAGGCACTGCATGTTACACACTGATGATAGGATTCTAAGGGCATAACATGCTGATGACATTCTGTTTGCAAGTACCTTTGTGTGTTCACACCACTTCAACTGAAATTCATTCCTAGAAATTTTGCATTTGTTACAGTCTGTAGAGGTGCCATCTACATTTAATTTAACATTGTCATTTTTCCTCTTCAAATTGAAATTCATGGCATTAGTTTTCTTTAGGTTCAATGTCACTTTATTACTTATTGACCAATCATAAACTTCCTTTAGAGTTTCATTTGCTTTCACAGCAAGGAGTTCTCTTGTTTTCTCAGTGACTATAATATTGCTGTCATCAGCAAAGAGGATTTTTTCGCCATGAGTAACACTACTGAGAAAGCCAGGAACAATATTGGTCCTAATATGCTACCTTGTGAACCCCTATATTAATGTATTTTGGTTCTGATAAGTGTTTTAGTAAATGTTTAGATCTATTTGAAGTATGTGTTACCTCTACTCTTTGTACCTCATGTATTAGGTATGATTGTAACTAGTCATTAGCTACTCCTCTTATTCCTAATGCTTATAATTTATTTAATAGTATCTTGTGGTCAACTGTATCAAACACCTTAGAAAGATCCAAAAATATGCCTGTGACACACTCATCTTTGCCAGGAACATCAAGTACAATTTTTGTGAATTCTACTATCGCTGACTCCATATTTTTGCCACTTCGGAAACCGAACTGTGATTCACTTAAAAGATTGTATTTATTCAGGCAATTCATTTATCTGTCTTTCATAATTGCTTCTATTATTTTTGAGAATGCTGACAGCAGGGAAATGGGCCGGTAATTTTCTATGTCTTCTGCATTACCTTTCTTAAGCAAAGGTGTAACTCTTGCCTGTTTTAACTGCTCTGGAAATGTCCCTGATGTGAAGGATTCATTTATTATATTTGTTAAGGGGCCTTGTATAATCCCTATGCATTGTTTCCGTACACAGATTGGTACTTCATCTAAGCCTACTGACTTTTTATTTTTTAGTTTTTGAATTGTTTTACTGACTTCATTCTCTGTGGTTGGAAATAACATCATTGTTTTTAGGGCAACATTATTTACAGGTGTTATATTTGTTTGGGGAATTTTTGCTGTACCTTCTCTGCAATACTTGAAAAATGCCCATTTACATAGTTTGCTAAGTGCTGTGGATCATTTATTACTTCATCCCCCTCCCTTAGCAGTATTTTATTCTGTTTGTTTGCTCTCCCTGTTTCCTTTTTTATAACATCCCAAACTGCTTTGCTTTTATTCTCTGCATTATATATTATTTTGTCATTAAATGAGTTTTTTGCAGCTACTTCCTATAGATCTTTTTGGATCTGTGATAGAAATTTAAGAATTCTGGATAATTGCAAATCTTTTTCATGGAACAGAGGTGTTTGTTTGGGAGGACTTCTTAACACCTGCTGTTATCCATCTGTTTTTGTGGGATGTTGATACAGTCATGCATACTTTTGGAAATGCCTTTTCAAAGTTCAATTTAAACACTGTGGAGAAATTAGAGAATTTCATATTCAAATTGGTTTCCTTATACACTTCATCCCAGCTTTGTTTTTCTAGTTCCTTTGAAAAATCTTTTATTTTGATTTCTGATAGATGTCGTTTGTAGGCTTGTAGTTTAGGGAATGATTCGATGCCCAATTTTACTGTTGTTTTTTTGACAGAGATGGGCTGATAGAGATCTTTTACAGCTACATCACATTTTTCCCTGTCCATATTTGTGACCACATGGTCAATTACTGATGAAGTTGTCGTGGTAACCGTTGTTGCACTATTGACCAATAGGGACATGCTAAAACTTTGAAGGATGTTTATGAAGGATTCATTTATGTTGTTAGTGTTGATGTTAATGTCCCCACACAGAATTATGTGGACCTTTTTTACTTGAGACTTTATCTAAAACTTCTGTTAGGTTACTGAAAAATGTGTTCACTCTACCACTGGGAGATCTATACATAAACAAAATGATTAATTTCTTGGTGATATCAAGCCCTGTTAATTCAATAGCTGATATTTCAAAGTGTTTGTCTTCACATACAGTACTGAGGTCATGTCTTGATTTGAACTGTGTTCCTTTTCTGATATAAATGCATGATCCTCCACTCCTTGAATTGCCCTTCCATACAAAGATAATACTACATGTTGGATTTCTGTGTCTCTACACCAGTTCAAAGACTGGAGCTCAACTTCTAATAGTTGTATTTTATTTTTTATTGATTGCATGTTTTGATGGATGATTAAGTCTGTGAAATGCCCCATGTTACTCTTTCCAATGGTTTGTTTTTCTTTGTGAAATCTGGTATATGTGATATTTTAGCTGTTAAAATCTGTCTTGTGAGTGATTGTTTCAGTATTTTTTAAAATGCTGGAGATACTCTTTAGGCAGGGGAACCAGTTGTCTGGATTTATCCTAAAAAAGACCTACTTTTCCTACCTATGACAACAGGTATTTGACCATTTGTGGCCCAAGATCCACACCCTATACTTTCATGAATCAGCTGTACCAATCTTCCCTTCCCAGTCATGTTTAGGTGTAGGCCATGCCTAGTGAAACCCCATCTGTTGATAGTTCCGACAGGCACCAGAGAAACACGAGCAAAGTTGGCTGTCCTCAGAGCCATCCCTAACCCCACATTGATTCGCCTCACAGCTCCATCAAGGTGTGGTTGATCATGATGCCGGAACAGCTCAACAAAGTGTACGTTGATGCCATGAGTCAGGGAAGCTTTCTTGTCCAGATCACCAACTATGTCATGTACCCCATCCCTGTCCAAACTGTTTCCCACCCCACTCACGATCACTACATGGTCCTCTTTTGTAAAGTCCTTACATAAAGACCCTACTTCCTCCATCACATGACAACCCTGCATTTGGCTTGAAGATACTGGTGGCCTGGTACGCTGCCCCTAAACTTTCCTGTAGCTGAGGGCCTACACCTTGCCCATGGCTACTACCTAGCAGCAGCACTTTCTTCTTCCTAACACTTTGTACATTCCTAGGCTTCTTGGCCTTGGTTGAAGTGTGCTGCAGATTTCCTGCTCCTCGTTCTACCTGAGGCTCTTTTCCACTAAACTCTGGCAGTGGTAGATACCCGTTTTTGATGTTGATAAAACTGTCAGATCGCGTCCTTTCTTCCTGTCCTCCTACCAGCTGCCAGTTCCTAGCCACCCTCCTCCCCTCCTATCTCCCTTGATCCCTATGAGTTCCTTCCTTGCTTCCTCCAACTGTGTCTGAAGGGCACAGATTTTCCTTTCCTGTTCCCCAATCAAAATGTTCCTACTGCATACTCTGCAGTTCCAGCAGAACCTCTCTTCTCCCCACTGCCCCCCCCCCCCCCCCCCCCCCCCAGTGAAAATATTTCCTACAAGATTGGCAACAAATCCCTGTACTCGCTACCCTATAACAGCTCCCACGTTTCTCACTCAGTCAGTTTCAAAAGAATAATTAAGTTTAAAGAATGTTTTAAATTTGCCAAGGACGCGAGATTGGTTGTGTGTAAACAAAAAAGACACAAAGGTCTTACATGCAGTGGTTATTTTTTTGTACTGATCTAGAGATAAAATGACAGAAGACTGAATTTGTAATTAATTTGCTTTTAGAGAATTTACGTTATCAAGTTTGTTTCGTCAGTTTTTTGAAAGTTTATAACTCGGAAAATTTAGGCCAAGATCGCGCCTATCTAACTGGTAAGCAATACGAAGTGTGTCAGTTAAGTACGATTTAGAAATGTTACACTTTTATTGCAACAATAGACACTGATGAAACTAGTAGCAGCCTTTTGTAAACAAATTTTGCTCTGTCAAGAAAACTTGCATAGAATTTTTTGTGTTTGTCACACAAAATTTCAGGGTATGTCGTAATTATCGGGACTTCAGCTAAAGTACAAGTTTGTTCAAGAACAAGCACAGCTGGGATGCTAATATTCAGTTGTGTGTCAAGAACGGACACTACAGCAAGTATACAAAACAAAGAAAATTTAAGTTGACTCTATTTCCTCTTAAATAAGTTCTTTTAGCGGACAAAGAAAATACCTGTGATCTCACTCGGCGGCCATTTTGAAATTTCTTCATAAAAATTTTAATCTTTGAAAATTAATAACTTCAAAAATAATTGTGCTTCATAACTGAAATTGGGTATTTTTCCTTAAGTCTATGATATATCGCTGCATACCAAAAATCATGGAAATCTGAGACATCAAGTCTGAATCAGTGTGTTGATTTGACATGGAATGACCCTCACTCCAGATGTGCAGTTAGCTTACTACTCATAAAAGTAAAGGTTACTTGTAACTGTGACTAATTATGTCCTGTTAGCTCTTGGCACAAAGCACACTCTCTCTAAAAACGCACAAGAAAATCTGCTCAGTGTCATTCCTAGGATTCCACACATGAAAAACTCATGTGAAGTCTTGAGGTGGAGTCGGGGTGGAATGGCACTAAGAAATATCTGAATATCACAGAATTTAGTATAGTCCCAGATCATGTAATAGGACCATTCCATGTCAAGTGGTCTAATTTCAGAAAAAAACTTCAGAATAAATTCCAGCATGACCATCACAGGTTTTTCTGAAATTTTGTGCGAACAGTTGCACATGTTCCCAGTGAACATTTGGAGTTTTTACTTCCAGTAGTTTAATACTTGCAGAGATATACCCGTAGTCATTTGTTTGATCCTGTTGTGCAAAAGTGAGTTTTCGGCAAAACTGCGACGTAGTATCTCCGGAAATATTTTCTTGAAAGAAACAGAAATAGACCACCTTGTGCAACTTCTTGCACTCTCCTGAGTGAAATAAATGCCTTAGAATATAAAATTTCATTCTCCTATTGATTTCCAAAAGCTGAATTGTGGTGTCAAACAAATTACTACACAACCGGAAGTATTGAATTAATAATTATGAAAATTTACTAGTGTCATTGGGGACATGTATGGTTGTTCATACAAAATTTTATCAATCTCCATTATGGTCATGTGGGAACCTGTAGACCACTTGGCGTGGAATTGATTCCATTTACTCTTACATGATTAGGGTATAGTGACTTCACAGTTCAGTAGCATAGTCAGCAGACTTCCAAGTAATCATATGATCGCAGGATTTGAATCATACCACACCTCTGGCAATTTTTTCTGTTTTAATTTAACTTGTTGAATCCATAGAACACAAAATTAATGTAACTAACAGTTAACATTCCTTGTTGTTGTTGTTGTGGTCTTCAGTCCTGAGACTGGTTTGATGCAGCTCTCCATGCTACTCTATCCTGTGCAAGCTTTTTCATCTCCCAGTACCTACTGCAACCTACATCCTTCTGAATCTGCTTAGTGTATTCATCTCTTGGTATCGCTCTACGATTTTTACCCTCCACGCTGCCCTCCAATACTAAATTGGTGATCCCTTGATGCCTCAGAACATGTCCTACCAACCGATCCCTTCTTCTGGTCAAGTTGTGCCACAAACTTCTCTTCTCCCCAATCCTATTCAATACTTCCTCATTAGTTATGTGATCTACCCATCTAATCTTCAGCATTCTTCTGTAGCACCACATTTCGAAGGCTTCTATTCTCTTCTTGTCCAAACTATTTATCGTCCATGCTTCACTTCCATACATGGCTACACTCCATACGAATACTTTCAGAAATGACTTCCTGACACTTAAATCAATACTGAATGTTAACAAATTTCTCTTCTTCAGAAACGCTTTCCTTGCCATTGCCAGTCTACATTTTATATCCTCTCTACTTCGACCATCATCAGTTATTTTGCTCCCCAAATAGCAAAACTCCTTTACTACTTTAAGTGCCTCATTTCCTAATCTAATTCGCTCAACATCACCCGACTTAATTAGACTACATTCCATTGTCCTTGTTTTGCTTTTGTTGATGTTCATCTTATATCCTCCTTTCAAGACACTGTCCATTCCATTCAACTGCTCTTCCAAGTCCTTTGCTGTCTCTGACAGAATTACAATGTCATCGGCGAACCTCAAAGTTTTTATTTCTTCTCCATGAATTTTAATACCTAGTCCGAATTTTTCTTTTGTTTCCTTTACTGCTTGCTCAATATACAGATTGAACAACATTGGGGAGAGGCTACAACCCTGTCTTACTCCCTTCCCAACCACTGCTTCCCTTTCATGTCCCTCGACTCTTATAACTGCCATCTGGTTTCTGTACAAATTGTAAATAGCCTTTCGCTCCCTGTATTTTACCCCTGCCACCTTTAGAATTTGAAAGAGAGTATTCCAGTCAACATTGTCAAAAGCTTTCTCTAAGTCTACAAATGCTAGAAACGTAGGTTTGCCTTTCCTTAATCTTTCTTCTAAGATAAGTCGTAAGGTCAGTATTCCCTCATGTGTTCCAGTGTTTCTACGGAATCCAAACTGATCTTCCCCGAGGTTGGCTTCTACTAGTTTTTCCATTCGTCTGTAAAGAATTCGTGTTAGTATTTTGCAGCTGTGACTTATTAAACTGATAGTTCGGTAATTTTCACATCTGTCAACACCTGCTTTCTTTGGGATTGGAATTATTATATTCTTCTTGAAGTCTGAGGGTATTTCGCCTGTTTCATACATCTTGCTCACCAGATGGTAGAGTTTTGTCAGGACTGGCTCTCCCAAGGCCGTCAGTAGTTCCAATGGAACGTTGTCTACTCCGGGGGCCTTGTTTCGACTCAGGTCTTTCAGTGCTCTGTCAAACTCTTCACGCAGTATCATATCTCCCATTTCATCTTCATCCTCTTCCATTTCCATAATATTGTCCTCAAGTACATCACCCTTGTGTAGACCCTCTATATACTCCTTCCACCTTTCTGCTTTCCCTTCTTTGCTTAGAACTGGGTTTCCATCTGAGCTCTTGATATTCATACAAGTCGTTCTCTTATCTCCAAAGGTCTCTTTAATTTTCCTGTAGACAGTATCTATCTTACCCCTAGTGAGATAGGCCTCTACATCCTTACATTTGTCCTCTAGCCATCCCTGCTTAGCCATTTTGCACTTCCTGTCGATCTCATTTTTGAGACGTTTGTATTTCTTTTTGCCTGCTTCATTTACTGCATTTTTGTATTTTCTCCTTTCATCAATTAAATTCAATATTTCTTCTGTTACCCAAGGATTTCTACTAGCCCTTGTCTTTTTACCTACTTGATCCTCTGCTGCCTTCGCTACTTCGTCCCTCAAAGCTACCCATTCTTCTTCTACTGTATTTCTTTCCCCCATTCCTGTCAATTGTTCCCTTATGCTCTCCCTGAAACTCTGTACAACCTCTGGTTTAGTCAGTTTATCCAGGTCCCATCTCCTTAAATTACCACCTTTTTGCAGTTTCTTCAGTTTTAATCTACAGTTCATAACCAATAGATTGTGGTCAGAGTCGACATCTGCCCCTGGAAATGTCTTACAATTTAAAACCTGGTTCCTAAATCTCTGTCTTACCATTATATAATCTATCTGATACCTTTTAGTATCTCCAGGGTTCTTCCATGTATACAACCTTCTTTCATGATTCTTAAACCAAGTGTTAGTTATGATTATGTTGTGCTCTGTGCAAAATTCTACCAGGCGGCTTCCTCTTTCATTTCTTAGCCCCAATCCATATTCACCGACTATGTTTCCTTCTCTCCCTTTTCCTACACTCGAATTCCAGTCACCCATGACTATTAAATTTTCGTCTCCCTTCACAATCTGAATAATTTCTTTTATTTCATCATACATTTCTTCAATTTCTTCGTCATCTGCAGAGCTAGTTGGCATATAAACTTCTACTACTGTAGTAGGTGTGGGCTTCGTATCTATCTTGGCTACAATAATGCGTTCACTATGCTGTTTGTAGTAGCTTACCCGCATTCCTATTTTCCTATTCATTATTAAACCTACTCCTGCATTACCCCTATTTGATTTTGGGTTTATAACCCTGTAGTCACCTGACCAGAAGTCTTGTTCCTCCTGCCACCGAACTTCACTAATTCCCACTATATCTAACTTCAACCTATCCATTTCCCTTTTTAAATTTTCTAACCTACCTGCCCGATTAAGGGATCTGACATTCCACGCTCTGATCCGTAGAACGCCAGTTTTCTTTCTCCTGATAACGACATCCTCTTGAGTAGTCCCCGCCCGGAGATCCGAATGGGGGACTATTTTATCTCCGGAATATTTTACCCAAGAGGACGCCATCATCATTTAATCATACAGTAAAGCTACATGACCTCGGGAAAAATTACGGCTGTAGTTTCCCCTTGCTTTCAGCCGTTCGCAGTACCAGCACAGCAAGGCCGTTTTGGTTATTGTTACAAGGCCAGATCAGTCAATCATCCAGACTGTTGCCCCTGCAACTACTGAAAAGGCTGCTGCTCCTCTTCAGGAACCACACGTTTGTCTGGCCTCTCAACAGATACCCCTCCGTTGTGGTTGCACCTACGGTACGGCTATCTGTATCGCTGAGGCACGCAAGCCTCCCCACCAACGGCAAGGTCCATGGTTCATGGGGGGGGGGGGGGGGGGGGGGACATTCCTTATTGAGATATTTTTAGCCTTAAAACTTGCACAGTGTTTCACATGGTCCATTTCATCTCTGTCAATATGTTGGCATTGGGGCTGAGGTTTGGTATAAATTCTTGGTGAGTGTATGCTGGGCAGCATCAAGCCAGTCATATGTCCTGTGAAACATCCAAACTCCACATGAAGACATCCACGTCCAAATTGCCACAGACATGTGGCTGGTTAGTCAGTCAGTCAGTGTTCCATTTATAACGTCCACAATAAATCGCAATGATTTAGAATGAATCATTTTATATTCACATCATAAAGTACTTTGTAAATGTGCCTACATGCTGATCAGTTATAGTGTTTTTCTTCTGCCATATTGTGCAATTGAAATAGTTAGCAACCTAATATGTGGTGACCAATATAACTTGCCATGTTAAAATGTCGGTCAATGTAGTAGGTTATGCCACCACAAGCAGGGGTAATGTCCAATGTTATATATTACACCAGAATGATGTTCCCCTTCAGGTATGATGCTGCTAAAATGTTTAGCCCTGTACACAGTTTAGATCACTAAGCCTTGGTTAATGAATGAAACATGGTCTACAGTCATCACATTTGATGACTAGTTAGGACTGGAGAGTTGATGGGGCATTAGGTGGATTACTTGCTCACCTGGACATTGTGGGTTCAAATCCCTAAAGTTAACAGTTTTAGAAGTGTTTAGTAAAACTGTACTTTGTGTGATAATTACGGGAAAATCTAATAATGCAGGTAAAAATAAAGCAAAGTACAGCTACAGTTAGTTCCATGTTACATGGATCATTTGCATGATAAAATGGTAATTATGTGAAATGAATCATTTTACATTCACATCACAAATTAATTTGTAGATGTGCTGAACATTTTTGTTTTGTTTATTATTATTATTATTATTATTATTATTATTATTATTATTATTAAATATACTGGCATGAGTTAGCAATTCCTGCCCACAGCCTTTTACACACTACAATAAGAGAGATTCCTCTATGGAATTGGAGTTGCCAAAGGGTTTATCCTCAATTCATTTTCAAATTTTACTTTGCTGTGTCAGACATTTTATATCACTGTGCAAGTTATAGATAATTTTAGTTGTCATGTGCACCCCTTTTTGTGCTAAAGAATAGCATAATGTGGAGTCTAAAGAATAGCATAATGTGGAGTAGTGAATGTCATTTTTCCTTTGCCTTCTGCCATCATAATTATATACATCATTGTTCCTTTTGAAGTACATTTGATTATTTACAAAAAATTTCATGAGAGACTAAATGGCTGAAGCAATAGTCAAAACTCCCAACTCCTTAAACAGGCGTCTAAAAGATGATCGTGGGTGAGAACCATGTATTGTTCTTACAGCATGATTTTTAGCGAAGAAGATTACCTTTCCTAAATATGAGTTATCCCAGAACATTATTCTGTGTGACATTATTGAATGAAAACGTGCAAAATATGTGAACCTACTGCTTTGTGTGTCCTCAAGATTTGCAGTGATTCTAGGTGCAAATGTTGAATGACTTAGTTGTGTTAGGAGTTCCAAAATGTGCAATTTAAACTCTAATCAATATGGAAACCTATGTATTTTGAAGTTTTGACTCTATTTATTATTTCCTCACCATTTGTTACATGTATCGTTGCTGTAATACCCCTAGCTGCACAGAACTGAATATGTTGTCTTTTTAAAATTGAAGGTGAGACCATTTGCAGAAAATCTGTCAATGATGCTTTTAAGAACCTCATTTACCATTTCTATGGTTGCTGTATGTATGCTTGGATTGATTACAATACTAGTATCATCTGGAAAAAAGAACTATCTTGCTAGTAATTGTGGTGCAGAAAATTTTTGTGTTTTGAGTGCCTTTGACATTTATCATTAGACACATAAAGACAAAGTTCAGGAAGAGGCTGCCTGAACAGTAATATGAAACAATAAACATTACAGTTACCTATATTTTTACCTATATAGCTAAGACCTAGTCACCTAAATTGTTTCACAAGAGTTACTTTTGAATGGTCCACTGTCAATGTGTCAAAGCGCATCAGAATCCTTGGTTAGTTGTGTGTATCCACCCCTTATCAGAATTCCGTAATATAATTGTAAGATAATATGCAGCTGTTGTGTAGACAGAATACTCAGCTGCTGATGGTAGACTTACGGAATTAATGTATTATTAGTATTATAGTTTTTTGCATAGTTTTCAGAGCCATCCCATACACGTGAGCTAGCAGCAAACATTGGCCCCAGTTTTATCGTATTTTGCCATTACAAATAACACTCATTGTTCTACGGAATAGTGTTTTGTACATAGAATCAATGTTAATTGGTATCAGGAATTCAACAATGGTGCAGAGTGGGCTTTGTACAAGTTTGACTTTGTTCACCTTCCCATTCGTACACACATTTTGATCATTTCATATTGTATAACTTGCACGGCATTGGGTCTCATTCGATTAACATCATGGGCCAATTGAGCTACAGGAACTTAGTTGATAGAGTGTGCAATGGAACAGGATGATGCAATGTATTGCATATGAATGACATGTAGTAGAAAAGTACTCTATCCCCTGATTGTTTCAGGGCTCGGGAATAGAGATCAGCATATTCCAGTACAACATTAGCAGCGATGTCTTGAGATAGTATTGGGATGATCTCCTGGTGGAGGGATTAATAGAGTTGTTTAGTTACTGTCATTAATATCATTCAGGATTTGTACTCTCTTTTGAGGAGAATTGTCGTGCAGTTGGTTCCTTGGTTTTGAAGTCAAAGTTTGCAAAAAATGTTGAGTGTTTCAGTGGTTTTAAAAGAGGCTTGGAATAGATTGTGTGAACAGAGAGGCCAAGTTTTTGTGGCCAGCACATTCCTTGCAGCTGACAAGAACAGCACTGCCATTATATTCTGCAGTCAAATAAAACTTTATTGATTGCAGACATATTTGAGGCAATATATTACCACAGATATCTTCTACATATGGTGGCTTTGTTGTTTTGCATCTTAGTGCATCATTTGATTATGATCTCATTTGAATATAATCTCATTTGAGCAAGCATTGCAGAATGTCTTCAGATTTTTCTGGATGTCTGTCTGTGGCAACCAAGGATGTCACAGTTCACGTGGATTCCAGCCTATGAGGAGACTGAAGATTGGCATATATCCAGGAATACACCACTGTAGGTCACTATAATGGGCTAAGCATTGATCAGCACTCTAGGGCCATGTTGGTATGACCCTAGGAGACACAACAAAAATATTACAGTTTGTTATTAATAGTGCATACCAGAAATTTAAACTCAGACTTTATTAGTATAATCAGCTGCTGTGCATTTATGGTTGTGGTATTCATTTTGGGAAAGAGTACTGTGATTCCACAATTGGAAATGGCTGGTATGGGCACACCCTGAAACCCCCCCTTCGGGGGCTCACCTATCTTTGGCAGGTTTGCGCTTGACTACCAAGTGTCCCCAGCCTTTGCAACATCTTTTCCCTTCCGTGATGCATGTCTGTCCTCTTGCTGTTCTTTTTCCCCTCCCTTGGGGAACATGTCTGGGGTATTTTTCGTAATGTACTCTGCATTTTCAGTGACTGACATCAGAACAGTCTCACCACTGTTTTTCATTCCTTTTTTCTTCTTTCTTCATTCACTTTCTCCTATCCTTCCGCCACTTCAGCATTTGAGGTTCCTCTTTTTCTTCTTCCTCCCTGTGCACTCCTGAAGGCCAGCTCACACATCTGATATGTAACAGGTGAAGGTAACACGTAATTCCCATGCCTGGGTTGACAGGTAGGGTTTCCACATACCGCCTGGTACAGGCCAGGCCCAGGGAAGGGTGATTGCCTGAGCTGCTACCTTCCCATATTGCCGATTGGTCCCTCTGTCAGCTGTTTGGGAGGCGTGGCTTGAGGTGTGAACAATCACCTAAGGTGGATGCGTCCCCTTCTGAAGGGGGCCCCTAATTGGAAGGATCACACCACCAGACACACTGGCAATCATGGTGGATTTTCTTGCAATGAGCCAATTATCTTCTTTACAGTCAAAAGTCTACAAAATGTAAATGGAAGTAGTTAAACAATTCAAAGACCCTTCCAGTGGCACCACGGTACCTCATGGTTTCACGTACTGAAGATGCAGTCCTTTGCATTGGTAAATCCTTTTATTATTCAGAAAGTTGTTGATGCAATTGCTGGCCCTGTGAAATCCTGCTCTTATTTACGCAATGGCACTTTGTTTTTGAAGACTACTTGTGATTCTCAAGCATAACAACTGGTTGCAGCTCTGCCTCTCCATGGCTATCCTGTTCATGTCGAGGCCCATTGAATGATGAATTCTTCCTGTAATGTTATTTACATTAGGCTGCTCGATGGTGTGACAGAGACAGAAATCCAAATATACCTCTCTGATCAGGGTTTCATTGCAGTCCGTCAGGCGATGATAAAGGGGAATGCCTCTTTAATGACAAAAGCACTCATTTTCTGACTTTTCTCTGGTGTTCCCATCAAATATCAAACCAGGTTATGAAATTATCACTCTCAGTCTGTACATTCTGAACCCAATGCGCTGCTACCTGTGTCATTGTTACAACCACTCTAGAGTCTCCGGTCGACAACTGGCCAATGTGTCATCTGTGGTAGGGATGCTCACGAGAGCAATTGTCCACCTCCTCCTTCCCGGTGTATCAACTGCACTGGCGACCATGCCGCAGCCTCCAGAGATTGTTCCATGTATCTCGACGAGTGGGCTGACCAGGAGATCTGGTTGAAGGAAAAAGTGCCTTCTCCGCTCGCTCACAAGTTGTTGGCTAGTCGGAAACCCTGCATTCTACCACCCAGCACTTAAAAGTATTGTTCTTGCTGCTTCTTGCTCCATGAACGACACGGTTCTGCAGACAAACGACCTCAAATACAGCATTGCAATTGTAAAATCGCTCAGTGTTATGGTAGCAGCCCAGTCTCCTCCTCCAGCTGTGCAGCAAGCCACAAAACTTTGGGTGAAGTCACCTGCTACACAACCAGCAGTCCGGAAAGAATGGAAGGAATACTCCCATGACTTAATATGTCCCTCCAGCCAACCAACATCTGAGCCCCCCTTTGCCAACCGGAAAGGCTCCAAGGCGTCAAACAAAGGCAAACAGTCATATCCTTTGCCGACTTGAAGTTCCTCTTCAATGGTGTCGCCATGTGGTACCCTCACCCAGCCGTCGTCCATGTTGCTGGTGCATACCACCAACAGTTTTTCTGCCCTGGACTCCGCAGACTGACAGAAGGAGAATGGCAGTGCCTCTGTAGATCTCACAGAGCAGGGTCCTCCAGCCACTGTGCCCTGTAGTAGTCCCCCTGTGGGCCTGGGGGTTAGAATAGGCCCGAGGTATTACTGCCTGTCGTAAGAAGTGACTAAAAGGAGTCTCACACGTTTTGTCCTTTATGTGATGGTCCCACGTAGGGTTTGACCTCCATTTTTCAAAATTTTGCCCAAGAGTGAGCCGATTGGGGAAGGGCACCTTACATGATGCATCATGTCCCACCTTACATGGTGCACCGTGTCCATCATGCATGTAGATCTTTAGCCCACTTTCTCGTCGTGGCATTGCAGTCCTGCTCACCCTCCATCTCTTGAGCAAGGACACCTTCCTGGGTGCGTTTTCCTCCACCCATTATGCAATATAGTTTTCTGTGCCAACGATGACCATGGAATTCTCTGCACCTCACGTTCAGCACGGTAGCCAGTCCATTGTGGTGAGGCTGCAATGTACCCTGTTGATTGTAACCCCTGACTACACAAGGATCGTTCTGCTGATGCCTGCACATTTAACTCCCCTTGTATGCCATGGAGTAGATGCCCATCTCCTTGGGGCATCAGGACTCCCGGCAATGACCATCCTGCCAGGTGGCCTTTACTGAGGCTGGGTGATGCCCCTGGGGAGGGCGGTGGTCGGAGTGGGTGGCATCAGGGCAGATGACACGCCATGAAGTGTAGTACGTGATCACTTGCTGGTGATCAAACGCCAGCAGTCTCTAAGCATTTCAAGTCTCAGTACAATGGAAGGAAGTACGATCCTAAATCGTTCCCCTCCCTGGTCACACCATGGGAGGAATGCCAGGCTAAGGATGGCAGTGAACCTTATTCAGCCCGGTACCGCATATGTACAAGAGCTGGTGGGGACTCCTTTGTCTCGATGAAGCCTCAGTTTTTTGTAGAGCATTTAGTGGACAAGTTTGGGGAGGTGGAGGGCTTGTCCAAAATGCAGTCGGGGTCAGTCTTGATAAAAACGGCATCCTCTGCCCAGTAACGAGCATTACTCGCTTGTGACAAGTTGGGTGACGTTTCCATTACCATCACGCCTCATAAGAGCTTAAATATGGTCCGGGGTATTATATTCCACAGGGACCTTCTTTTGCAGTCTGACAACGAGCTGCGCGCCAACTTAGAGTGACGAGGAGTTCATTTCGTCCAGCGCATCCATCAGGGCCTGAGGGATAATCAGGTTGCCACTGGTGCCTTCATCTTGGCCTTCAAGGGTGACACATTACCCGAGAGGGTCAAGGTGATGGTCTACCGCTGTGATGTCAAGCCATATATCCTTCCCCCAATGCGGTGCTTTAAGCGCTGGAAGTTCGGTCATATGTCTTCCCGCTGTACTTTCAGCATAACATGTCGAGATTGTAAATGTCCATCCCATCCCAATTCTCTATGTGACCCGCTCCCATCTGTGTCAACTGTGGAGAACATCATTCCCTTGCTCAGTAGACTGCAGGATTTTACAGCGAGAAAGGAAAATCATAGAATACAAGACCCTGGACTGACTGACCTACACTGAGGCCAAGAGGAAATTTGAGCACATACATCCTGTGGCTATGGCCTCCTCTTATGGCACCGCTACAAGAACAGTTGTAGCCCCATCACTATGGCGAGTTCCAGTCAGCTCTCAGTGCTGGAAGACTGCACCTGCCTCCTTGATGGCGGGGGGCACTTCCCTCCCTGATGCTCCCACATCGGGAGCACTGTCCCCCCAACCATCAGGGACACCAGTCCCCACTTCTCAACCGGAGAGGCGAAAGGGCTTCATGATCATCCTCAGTCCTGGAGACTGAATAAGTGAAGCCCTCCCAGCCAGAGAAACCCAAGGATCAACAAGAGAAATCCAGAAAGAAAACCCCCAAGCCTAAGGGAATTGCGTTGCATCTGCACCGTTGCTGCCTACAAGCTCTACATCTGAGGATGAGGTGAAGACGCTGGTGTCTGTTCAGGACCTAGATCTCGCCAGACCCTCAGACACAATGGATATAGGCTGTTCAGCAAATAAGTCAGTGGTAGCAGGTGACCCTGAGGCATAGACTGCCTCATTGAGTGTTTCGTGCCTTCCCAGTCTCGCGATCGCGTCATCCTCTATTGGAATTGCTGGCTGAGCTACGGCAACTCTTAAACTGTACACCTGCTTCCTGCATTGCCCTCCAGGAAGCCTGGTTCCCAGCAATGCGGCCCCCTGCCCTTTGCGTCTACAGGGGATAGTACAAGAACCATAGCGAATATAATAGTGTGTCAGGTGGAGTATGCGTTTATGTCCTGAACTCAGTATTTAGTGAACCTGTGCCCCTTCAAACTCCACTTGAAACTGTGGCTGTCAGGATACGGACAACGCAGGAAATAAGTGTCTGCAACATATATATCCTTCCAGATGGTTTGGTACCCCTGAATGTCTTGGCTGCATTGATTGATCAACTCCCTAAACCTTTCCGACATTTGGGAGGTTTTAACGCCTTGTGGTGTGGCACCATGCTTACTGGCCATGGCGGAGATGTCCAGAATTTACTATCCCAACTCGACCTCTGCCTCTGAAATACTGGAGGCGTCACACATTTCAGTGTGGCTCATGGTAGTTACTCGGCCATTGATTTATCAATTTGCAGCCCAGGACTTCTCCCATCTATCCACTGAAGAACACATGATGAACTGTGTGGTAGTGACCACTTCGCCATCTTCCTGTCACTCACCCAACGTCAAGCCCACGGACACCTACCGAGGTGGGCTTTAAACAAGGCAACCCCCCCTGCGGGTTCGGGGGTTAGAATAGGCCCGCGGTATTCCTGCCTGTCGTAAGAGGCGACTAAAAGGAGTCTCAAACGTTTCGGCCTTATGTGATGGTCCCCTCTCGGGTTTGACCTCCATCTATCTAAATTATTCCGAAGAGCGAGCCAATTGGGGAAGGGCACCTTACATGGTGCACTGTATCCTTCGTGCAATTAGACCTATAGCCGTCTTTCTCGTCGTTGCAATGGTGTCCCGCTCGTTTTCGATCTCTTGGGCGATTACCACGCTGCACTCTGCAGTGTTTCTTTTAACTGTGACGACGACCTTGGCCATTTTTGCACCTAAGATCCAGCACGGTAGCCAGTCCGTTGTGGTGGGGTCGCCATGTACCCTCTTGGTTGTAGCCCCCTGACAACACAGGGATCGCTCTACTGATGCCTGCGCCGTTCACTCCCCACGTATGCCAAGGAGTAGATGCCCATCTCCCTGGGGCATCGGGACTCCCGGCAACGGCCATCCTGCCAGGTGGCCTTTGCTGTGGCTGGGTGGCGCCCGTGGGGAGGGCCCTTGGTCGGAGTAGGTGGCATCAGGGCGGATGACCCGCAATGAAGCGTGGTACATCATCTATCGCTGGTGGGCCTCCACCAGCAGTCTCTAAGCGATCGAGGTCTAACCTCAACGGGAAGAAATTGGATCAGAGATCGTTTCCCTCCCTAGCTACTCCATGGGAGGAACGTCTTGCTAAAGAAGGCAGTGGCGAATATTCACCCCGGTACCTTGTGTGTACACGGGTTGATGGAGAATCGTTCGTGTCGACCAAGCCCCAGTTTTTTGTGGAGCATTTAGAGGACAAGTTCGGGGAGGTGGAGGGCTTGTCCAAGATGCGCTCTGGCTCTGTGCTCATCAAAACGGCATCCTCTGCCCAGTCACGGAGGTTGCTCAATTGTGACAAGTTGGGGAATGTTTCAGTTACCATCACGCCGCATAAGAGTCTCAACATGGTCCAGGGTATTATATTCCATAGGGATCTTCTTCTGCAGTCCGACGATGAATTACGCGCCAACCTCGAACGACGAGGTGTTCACTTCGTCCGGCGCGTCCATCGGGGTCCGAGGGATAATCAGGTAGCCACCGGTGCCTTCATCTTGGCCTTTGAGGGTGATGTCTTACCCGAAAAGGTTAAGGTGATGGTTTACCGTTGTGATGTGAAACCATATATCCCTCCTCCGATGCGGTGTTTTAAATGCTGGAAGTTCGGGCACATGTCATCTCGCTGTACTTCCAGCATCACGTGTCGGGATTGCGGACGTCCTTCGCATCCTGATACTCCATGTGCTCCGCCTCCTGTCTGTGTTAACTGTGGAGAACACCATTCCCCCTGCTCACCGGACTGTCGGATCTTCCAGAAGGAAAGGAAGATAATGGAATATAAGACCCTGGACCGCCTGACCTACACAGAGGCACGGCGGAAATATGAGCGGCTCCATCCTGTGCCCATGACATCCACCTATGCCGCTGCTGCAACAGCGGTCCGATCCTCTCCCGTGTCGTCACGTACTGTTGCCTCTCAGCTATGTCAAAATGACCCGGCCCCCTTGGTTGTGGGGAGCACTTCGCCCTCTGTTGCTCCATCTACTCCAGGAGCGACACCACCCCAACCATCGGGGACATTCGTCCCCCCTTCCCAGCCGGAGAAGCGTAGGGCTTCTTCGGCTACTCTAGCCAGGAAGGGGTCCCTTGGGGCCCTCCCTTCCCAGGCTTTGCCCAGTGTCAAAGCGGATACCCGCAAAGTTTTGAAGCAACAACCGGTCGCTGGTCATAGGGCTTCACGGTCGTCGTCCGTCCCTGAGACTGACCCAGTGGGGCCCTCCCAGCCAGACCCTCCCAAGGCACAGCGTGCGAAGCCGTTGAAGAAAAAGGCTCCCAAGCATCCTGACATTGCGGTGGCACCTGTCCTACCGCAACCTTCACCCTCTGCGTCTGAGGACGAGGTGGAGATCCTGGCGTCCGCTGAGGACCTCGATCTCGCCGGTCCCTCCGACGCCATGGAAAGCACTGGCACAGGTGCTCACTTGGAGGCAGCGGGTGACCCAGTGGCGTAATCTGCCTTCCCCGTCCCGTCACGCCTTTCCCAGCAATGGCCAGTACCATCCTCCAGTGGAACTGCAGCGGTTTCTTCCACCATTTAGCTGAGCTCCGCCAACTTATCAGCCGTCATCCTTTCCTTTGCATTGCTCTGCAGGAAACTTGGTTTCCAGCAATGCGAACCCCCGCCCTCCGTGGCTATCGGGGTTATTTTAAGAACCGGGCAACTTACGAAAGGGTGTCTGGTGGCGTCTGCATATATGTCCTGAACTCTCTTCACAGCGAGTTTGTACCTCTACAAACAGCTTTAGAGGCTGTCGCTGTTCAGGTGTGGACGCCACAGGCTATCACCGTCTGCAGTATCTACCTTCCACCTGATGGTACTGTCGCGCAGCATGTCCTGGCTGCTCTGATAGCACAACTGCCGCCACCTTTTTTGCTGCTGGGCGATTTCAATGCCCACAACCCTCTATGGGGTGGGACTGTCTCCGATGATCGTGGTCGGGCCGTGGAGCATGTGTTGGCTCAGCTCGACCTTAGCCTCTTAAACACCGGTGCTCCCACGCATTTCAGTGTGGCCCATGGCTCGTTCTTGGCCATCGATCTCTCTATTTGCAGCCCTGGACTTGTCCCATCCCTCCACTGGAGGGTGCATCCTGACCTGTGTGGTAGTGACCATTTTCCCATCTATTTGTCACTGCCACAGTGTCATTCTTCTGGGCGCTTGCCCCGCTGGGCTTTCCACAGGGCTGACTGGCCAGCTTTTACTTCCGCTGTAACCATTGCGTCTCCCCCACAGGGTGACATTGACGAGGTGGTCCGTGTTTTAACCACGTCCATCGTTTCAGCGGCCGAGGCTACCATCCCCCGTTCCTCTGGCCTCCCTCGGCGGAAGGCTGTCCCCTGGTGGTCGCCGGAGATTGCTGAGGCTATTCGCGACCGTAGGCGGGCTCTCCAGCGTCATAGGCGGCACCCGTCTCTGGAGACCCTCATCGCCTTTAAGAGGCTCCGTGCCTTCGCCCGTCGACTTATTGCACGGCGTAAGCAGGAGTGCTGGGAGAGGTACGTCTCCTCCCTGGGCTCCCGTGTCTCGTCCTCGCACGTGTGGTCCCGTATCCGGCGGATTTATGGCTCCCAGACCCCTGTGGGTGTCCCTGGGCTGTCCTTGGACGGCGCTGTCTGCACGGACGCTGCCGCCATTGCTGAACGGCTAGCCGCGCACTTTGCTCAGAGCTCTGCGACTGCATCCTATCCCCCCGCCTTTCGCTCTCTAAAGGAGCGAGCCGAGCGGACGCCGTTCTCATTCCACACGCGTCATTATGAAACATACAATGCTCCTTTCAGCGAGAGGGAACTCCTCGCTGCCCTCGCCGATTGCCCTGATACAGCACCAGGACCGGACTGCATCCATGCGCAGATGCTGAAGCATCTCTCCAGGGACTGCCAGAGACACATCCTCGCCATCTTTAACCGCATTTGGAACGAGGGCGTGTTCCCGTCGCAATGGCGAGAGGGTCTTATTGTCCCCGTCGTGAAGCCCGGTGCGGACCCACTGGCGGTGGACAGCTATCGTCCCATTACCCTCACCAATGTTTTGTGCAAATTGCTCGAACGTATGGTGGGGCGGCGTTTGTGTTGGGTCCTTGAGTCGCGCGGTCTCCTCGCTCCATCCCAGGGTGGCTTCCGTCGGGGCCGGTCTGCAGTGGACAATTTGGTGCGGCTGGAATCTGCTGTCCGTACGGCTTTTGCCCGACGTCAGCACCTTGTTGCTGTATTTTTCGATCTGCGGAAGGCGTATGACACCACATGGAGGCATCACATCCTCGCCACGTTGCATGGGTGGGGTCTTCGTGGTCGGCTCCCGGCTTTTCTTCAAAGCTTTTTATTGCGCCGCTCTTTCCGGGTGCAAGTCGGTGCCACCTCTAGTTCCTCTTATATACAGGAAAATGGGGTCCCGCAGGGCTCGGTGTTGAGCGTCTCGTTATTTCTAGTGGCCATTAATGGTCTGGCTGCAGCAGTGGGGTCGTCGGTGTCTCCTTCTTTGTATGCCGACGACTTCTGCATCTCATTTAGCTCCACGACTACGGGAGTCGCCGAACGCAGGTTGCAAGTCGCCGTTCGCAAGGCAGCATCATGGGCTCTGGCTCATGGTTTTCAGTTCTCTGCTGCCAAGACTCGGGTTATGCACTTCTGCAGGCGTCGGACGGTCCACCCTCATCCTGAACTTTACCTCGACGGCCACCTGCTTGACGTGGTGGACACTTGCCGCTTCTTGGGACTCGTGTTTGATGCCCGGCTCACATGGGTTCCTCATGTTACTCAGCTGAAGCAAAAATGCTGGCGGCACCTCAACGCCCTCCGCTGCCTTAGCCACACGTCTTGGGGTGCAGATCGCTGCACGCTACTGCAATTGTACAGAGCCCTTGTGCAGTCCCGGCTTGATTATGGGAGCCTGGCCTATGGGTCTGCGTCACCCTCAGTGTTGAAGTTGTTAGACCCCATACACCACTGTGGGGTCCGGCTTGCAACTGGCGCTTTTCGTACGAGCCCCGTGGATAGTTTACTGGTGGAGGCCGGGGTTCCCCCGCTGCGGTTTCGCCGCCATCGACTGCTCGCCGACTATGCTGTCCACGTGCATTGCTCGCCAGGCCATCCCAATCGTCGCCTGCTTTTCCCTGCCATGGTCCTCCATCTGCCCGAACGGCGACCTAGGTCTGGGCTTTCCGTAGCTGTCCGTGTCCAGTCCCTGCTGTCAGAACTGGGGTCATTCCCTCTTCTGCCTCCCTTCCGGGTCCATACACCTACGCCTCCCTGGTGTTTGTCCCGGCCGTCTGTCCGTCTGGATTTGGCACAGGGCCCTAAGGACTCGGTTCTGCCTGTGGCCCTCCGTCGCCGTTTTCTTGCGCTCCTCGAATCATTTCCGGGCTGTGAGCCTGTCTACACTGATGGTTCCCTGGTTGATGGTCGCACTGCCTACGCCTTTGCTCACTCTGACCATATTGAGCAACGCTCCTTGCCGGCTGGCTGCAGTATTTTTACTGCAGAGCTGGTGGCCATCTTGCGCGCTCTTGAGCACATGCGTTTCTGCTCAGGTAGGTCCGTTGTCATCTGCAGTGACTCCCTGAGCAGCCTTCAGGCCATCGACCGCTGCTATCCCTCCTCTCCTCTGGTGTCCTCCATTCAGGAGGCTGTTTCCGCCATTGCCCGTTCTGGTGGTTCAGTGGTCCTGGTTTGGACGCCCGGTCATGTTGGCATCCCAGGGAACGAACGTGTAGACAGGCTGGCCAAAGGGGCGATAGACGCCCCAGCTTTGGAGATCGGCCTAACGGCTCGCGACCAGCAGCTGGTGTTGCGCCGTAAGGTACTTGGGATGTGGGCTGCTGAGTGGCGTGGCATGACAGCCCCGAATAAACTGCGGGCTGTCAAGGAGACGACCGATGTGTGGCGTTCCTCCCTGCGGGCTTCTCGCAGGGACTCGGTAGTCCTGTGTCGGCTGCGCATCGGCCATACGTACCTGACGCACGGCCATCTCTTGCGTCGGGAGGATCCCCCCTTGTGTCAGTGTGGGTCCCGGCTGACGGTCGGCCACATTTTGCTGGAGTGTCCTCGACTGCGCACACTCCGGCAATCTTTTAATCTCTCGGGCACTTTGGCTTTGGTTTTATCTGACGATGCCTCCATGGCTGATGACGTTTTAAATTTTATCCGTGGTAGTCCTTTTTATGGTTCGATTTAGGGAGGTCCTGCGCCTTTCCCTTTCTGTGTCTTTTGTCCTCGTGTCTGTTGCTGTTCTGGTAGGCCGTGAGATGGTTGACTCTTTCCCTTTTTTGATCTCGTGGTCAGTCAACCAGTCTCCGGCCCTCTTCCTTTCTTCTGTTTCTTTCTGTCTGGTGTTCCTCTGTTCTGTTCTTGTCTGTAGTGTTCGTTGCTGCATTTGTGTTCTTTTAGCGCCTGGGGGGACGTCTCCTCCCCCTTTGGTTTTTATCTGCTTCGTAGATTTTCGGCTCGCCTGATTTTGGAATGGGGGACTGATGACCTTCGCTGTTTAGTCCCCCTTAAACATCCAACAACCACCACCAAGGCAACCTCTGCTGTCACCAATGAATCTCCACCACATGGTGCCATCAATGTTATGATTGAGCAGGTCACTAAATGATAATTTCTGCGGCAGAAAACGCGATCCCTTGTTCTCTAGGGTGCCCCAGGCAAAAGACAGTCCCTTGATGGTCGCCAGAAGTTGCTGAGGCAATTAAAGAGCATCAGTGAGCTCTACAGTGACATAAGTGACGCCCTTCTCTAGAGAACCTAATAGCCTTCAAGCCGCTCCGTGCGCGTGTTTGCCTGCTTATAAAATGACGGTAACAGGAGTGTTGGGAGAGGTACGTGTCGACCATTGGGTGCCATACATCACCTTCTCAAGTCTGGACGAAGATCAGACGTCTTCTGGGTACCAGACCCCAACAGGTGTCCCTGGTGTTAACATCAATGATGTGCTCTCTGCTGATGCAAACGCGATTGCTGAGCACTATGCTCGAGCCTCTGCATTGGAGACCTACCCCCCAGCCTTTCACAACCCCAAATGGCGAATGGAAAGTCCTCTTGTTCACTACACGCCTCAGTAAACCCTGTAACACCCCATTTACAGAGTGGGAGCTCCTCAGCAACCTTGCACATTGCCCCGACACATCTCCTGGGCCAGATCGGATCCACAGTCGGATGATCAAACATCTCTTGTCTGACTACAAGCGATAATAGCTCCTTGTCATCTTCAACCGGATCTGATGCGATGGTGTCTTTCCATCGCAATGGCGGGAGAGCACCATCATTCTGGTGCTAACACATGGTAAAAATCCGCTTTATGTGGATAGCTATTGGCCCATTAGCCTCACCAACGTTCTCTGTAAGCTGCTGGGATGTACTGTGTGTTGGCAGTTGGGTTGGGTCGGGTCGGGTTCTGGAGTCTCGTGGCCTACTGGCTCCATGTCAGGGCGGCTTCCACCAGGGTTGCTCTACCACTGATAATCTTGTATCCCTTGAGTCTGCAATCTGAACAGCCTTTTCCAGATGCCAACACCTGGTTGCCACCTTTTTTGACTTAGGTAAAGCATACAACGCAACCTGGCAACATCGTATCCTTGCCACATTGTGTGAGTGGGGTCTCCTGGGCCCGCTCCTGATTTTTATCCAAAACTTCCTGCCACTCCGTACTTTCCATGTCCAAGTTGATGTCTCCTATAGTTCCCCCATATTCAGGAGAATGGCATTCTGCAGGGCTCCAAATTGAGTGTGTCTCTATTTTTAGTGGCCATTAATTGTCTAGCAGCAGCTGTAGGGCCATCAGTCTCCCATTCTCTGTACGCAGATGACTTCTGCCTTTCATATTGCTCCTCCAGTACTGGTGTTGCTGAGCGGTGCCTACAGGGAGCCATTCAAAAGGTGCAGTCATGGGCTCTAGTCCACGGCTTCCAGTTTTCAGCTGCAAAGTTGTGTGTCATGCACTTCTGTCAGCATTGTAGCGCTCATCCGGAACCTGAAATTTATCTTAATGACAATCCACTCACTGTAGTGGAGACATATTGATTCTTCAGAGTGTTTTTTGATGCCGTTTGACTTGGCTACCTCACCTTCGTCAGCTTAAGCAGGAGTGCGGACATCACCTCAATGCTCGTCGCTGCCTGAGCAACACCAACTGGGGTACAGATTGCTCTACGCTGCAGCAGCTCTACAGAGCCCTTGTTCAATCCTGCCTTGACTGTGGGAGTCTGGTTTACGGTGTGGAAGTGCCCTCAGCGTTGCATTTACTGGACTCAGTGCACCACTGTGGCGTTCGCCTAGGAACGAGAGTTTTCAGAATGAGTTGGGTGACCAATGTCCTAGTGGAGGCCAGAGTCCTCCATTAAGGATCCAATGTGCACAACTGCTCACCAGTTATATTGCACACATTCGTAGTTCTCCTGAGCATCCGAATTACCATCTCCTTTTCCCACCCGTGGCAGTTAATCTCCCTCATTGGTGGCCCAGGTCAAGGGTCACAATTGCGGTTCACTTGCGATCCCTTCTCTCCGTACAGGAGTCCTTCCCTTTACCATCTCTACTTGAGGTCCATTCACGTACACCTTCATGGTGTCATGGTGTACACCTCGGCCGAATCTTCGTCTGGACCTTTCGCACAGCCCTAAGGACTCCGTTAACCCCGCCACTCTCCACTGTCACTTCCTCTCGATTCTTGACTTGTTCCGAGACTCTGAAGTTATTTACACCAATGGCTTGATGACTGATGGTAACGTTGGCTTTGCCTATGTCTGCAGAGGCTATACTGAACAGCAATCCTTGCCCTCTGGTTGCAGCGTATTCACTGCAGAACTTGTGGCTATATCTTGTGCACTTCAGAACATCTGTTCCTGTTCTGGTGAGTCGTTTCTTCTCTGTTCTGACTCGCTGAGCAGCATGCAAGCTATCAACCAGTGCTACCCTCGCCACCCTTTGGTAGTGAACATACAGGAGTCCATCTCTGCCCAGGAGCGGTCTAGTCGTTCAGTGGTGTTTGTGTGGTCCCCAAGACAGATCGGAGTCCCAGGCAGTGAACTTGCTGACAGGCTGGCCAAACCAGCTACGCAGAAACTGCTCATGGAAATGGGCATCTCTGAAACTGACTTGCATTCTGTCTTACACCGCAAGGGTTTTCAGCTTTGGGAGACAGAGTGGCATAATAGTATGTACAACAAACTGCATGTCATTAAGGAGACTGCATACGTGTGGAAGTCTTCCCTGCAGGCTTCTCGGGAATCAGTTGTCCTTTGTCGGCTCTGCATTGGCCATAGGTGGCTCACACATGGTCACCTCCGTCGTCGCGAGGACCCACCTCAGTGTCGCTGTGGCTCCCAAATGACAGTCATCCACATCTTGCTGGACTGCCCACTTTTATTCTCTCTGCGGCAGACTTTTTTCCCCAGCACTCTACCTTCGGTGTTGGACGACAGTGCCTCAACAGCAGCTTTAGTTTTACATTTTATTGGTGAGGGTGAGTTTTATCATTTGATCTGAGTTTTAGTGCGTGTCCTTTGTCCCTCTGTGTCCTCCACACTAGGGCTTTTAGGGTGGAGGTTTTAATATGTTGCAGAGTGGCTGACTTCTCCTTATTTATTCTCATGGTAATCTGCTTACTTGTTTTTAATCGCTTCTCCCTGTTTCTTGCATTTCTCTGTGGTTTTCTTGTCCTGTTTTGCCCATTGTAGTGTTTGTTGTCCTTCTGGTTCTTAATTTCTCCTGTTATTGTGCCGTACATCTTCTTTGTTTTCTTCTTTCCCTTGGGTGAAGGTTCTAGTGGAAACAAGGGACCGATGACCTTGCAGTTTGGTCTCTTCCCCCCCCCCCCCCCCTTTCTCCTTTTAAACCAACCAACCCTGTAGTAGTGAGTCTTTGAAGGCTGGCACTCGGCAGCAGCTGAGGTGAGAACCCTTCATTTTTTCCTTACTCTCCTTCCTTCTTGGCCTTCGATCCGAGAAAGAGAACTGAGGCTGCTCTTAGAATCACAGCATCCGCTTGTTCTCTGTCTCCTGGAACCAAAACTGCGTCCTCACAACCACTGTGACCTCTTGCATTTCTCTCTGGTTTGTTTTGACCTTCCCCCACCCCCTCCCACCGAGAACTGAATTCCCTGATGTGTGGGAGTCACGGTGCTCATCCGGGATGACATTCATAGTCGCACGATGTCCCTAACTATCCGGCTGCTTCAAGCTGTTGCAGTTCACCATTTCTTTCCCTACTTGACCTTTTCCCTTTGTACCATTCATATCCCTCCGTCATTCGGTGTCAGGAGGGCAGACTACCTCCAACTTATTGGGCAGCTTCCTCACCTATTTCTGCTGTTCAGTTACTTTAATATGCACCATCCCCTTTGGGGTTCTCCCAGGTCCTGTTGGAGAGGTGCCCTTTTGACTGAACCTCTTAATCAACTTAACCTCTTTGGCCTTAACACAGGAGCACCCACATTCCTTTCCGACTCCTCACACACTTATTCCCATTTGGAACTATCCTGTACTTCCCAGCTTGCCCATAGTCTCGAGCAGTCCATTCTTTCTGACACCTATTCGAGCGACAACTTCCCGTGTGCTACCCATTTGCTGACTCCTACCCCACCTGTGTGCACATCCAAATGGTGGCTTACTAAGGCCGACTGGTGGCTTTACTCCTCCCTGACGACCTTCCACAGTTGTGATGACCAGGTGGACTACCTTACAAACATTATCCATACCGCAGCAGAACAGTCCATTCCTCGCACTTCCTCTTTATCATGCTGTGTCCTGGTCCCTTGGTGGACTGAGACATGCTGCAATGCAATTCGTGCGCGGAGACATGCTCTGTGTTTTTAACAGTCATCCTACAATGGAAAACTGCATTCATTATAAGCAGATGCATGAAAAGTGTTATTGCATTCTTCAGGATAGCAAAAAAGCTAGCCGGGTTTCATTCACTAGTACTTTTAACAGTTCCGCCCCTTGGTCTGTCATGTGGGCCAACCTCCGGTGGCTCTCTAGGACCGAGATCCATTGGCCAATTTCGAGCCTGACAGTAGCAGACAAGGTAATCGTGGACTCTGTTGCTATCTCCAACACCTTGGGCCACCATTTTGTGGGCTCTCAAGGGCTCAGCATTGATTTGCTGCGTATGGGCTTGGCGACCATGGGGTTCCTTAGCTGGGGACTGGTAAGCACTGCCAATCCCCCGTCTCCATAAGCTCTGGGTATGCTTCTGCAACCAACGTGTGGCACGGTGGTGGAACGTTGTGGCTTAGGGAATGGGGATCTGGACTTGACTTCCTGGAACGCAAGGACAGAATTAAAAGGGAAAAAAAGGGATGCATGGCTGTTGAGATGGAACAGTCGTTAGCTGGCAGCCTCTGGGGAACCTGCCGCACATCAGTTGTATAAGGCTTACTCAGGCACACAGGGCTCTGTCTGAGTGGATCCTTATTTCCCTTGCTGCTCGTGGGACTGAGATGGAACTCTCGAAATCATCTTCTTCTCTTTCCAGCAGGAAGGGTGTACCGCCTGGGAGTATCTACACACATTCATCCAAAAGAATGAGAGCGGCTAGTCCTGATAATAAGAATACTTTGGACTGCAGTAACAAGGCTCATGGAGTCAAGAATAACAATGTGCTTCGGTGATAAAGAGGAAGAAGTGGACATTTGAGAAAGTGTCCCTCTTTTATATCCATAAGGGTATGGAAGGCCTTGCTGAACATTAAAATCTATGACGCAGTTGCGTAATGGCTCATCATTGGTCGAAACTAACAGGTCAAAGCAGATAGACCTTCTTAAGAAATCACAGAAACTGATTGATATGATATCATTGTTGAGATGCACACCTCTCTCAACTCCAGTAAGGGTGTTGTCACATGCTGAGATATCATGGATGTGGACATAGCAGAACTGAAGCAAGAATGGGCATCCCAGGGAATAGTCAATGTGGAGCAACAAACTCAGAAGAATAATGGAGCAACTGAAAGACTGCCACTTTCATTGTCACATTCAATTCTCAGACACTGCCTGAACATCTTATGGCAGGGTTCCTTCAACTTTATGTTCAACCTTACATTCCAAACCCTAAATGGTGCTATAAATGCCAGCGTTTCAGCCATACAACCATGAGTTGTGGAGATAACGCAAACTGTGGAAAAGCCACTATGACACTGGGACTGACTGCTCATCTCCGGCTATTTGCATCAACTGCTCAGGAAACCACCCAGTCTGGAGCTGAAACTGCCCTTTTTTTGCTGAAGAACACAAAGTACAGGAAACAAAAGTGACCAAGCGGGTCTCCTATGCCTATGCTGAAAACAGAATGTAAGGCAACAAAACTGCCTGTCTTTGGCACCTTCCATGGTGTAGAAACCTATTCCCAAGGTGGACCATCAACACAGAAGACACCTGATTTTATTTGATTTTATCAGGGTAGTGAATACAGCATTGGTCAAGCCCGCTGGTGCCCACACCAAAACAGAGTTTATTGTGTGGTATCATTCCCTGTGTGTCTAGTAAAGCCAACCAATGCCCTTGAATGGTGCAAGGAGATCCTTTACCAGTGCTTTGCTAGACACAGTTTCTTCAGGTCTGGTTGATCCGAATGTTCTGTGTCTCTTAATCTCCAATGCCTCGCATTCGAAGATCAAATGTGATGCAATTTCCTCACCCACACCACTCATCCTACATTTGGGGGTCTTCTTCTATTATCACCATTGTATGTAGGTGTTTTTTGAAGTTCCCATGGCCTTTCAATAGTCCAACCATGAGTATCATTTCTCCCCTGTTCAAGCCCAGGATTGAGACACGTCTTTTAGAACATAGCTTCGGCATCAATACCTTGCCATGTTTTTGCTTTTGGACCTTAGCCCAATATTCTGCATGCTGACTCCTCGTCCAGTCTCGAAGTTTTATTTTGATCATTGCCTTGGTGATTGTCAGGATGGGTTCTGGTCCAATAAATGGTGTCATTGTCCCTATCCTGGCCAACCTATCAGCTTGCTCATTACCACTAATTCCTGAGTGAGCAGAGACCCACAATAGGTTTACCCTATCACTTTCCACTAGCTCCACAAGGACTTTGTGGCATTCTGGTACAATCTTTGATCTTGTTGCAGAGGCTGCTTCTTGGACCCAAGTTGGTAACACACTGTCTGATAAATTTGAACAGGATAATGATGTTCCTCAGGGCAGCCATCAACTGTATCACATCTATGGTAAGGAGTCCTATACAGTGCTCCTTATTTGTAGACGATTTTGCTGTTTTCTGTTCGTCCTCCAGTGTTACAACAATGAGCCATCTGTTGCAACTTAAAATGTGTAGTTTAGAGGAGTGGGCTGCAAAAATTGGCTTTCAGTTTACTGCACATAAGTGCGTGCGAGTTCTTTTTAATCATTCTCATCGCCGTCTTATTTTGCCTGTCTTGAATATGGGCTACATCATCCTACATTTTAGAGACACAGTGCCATTTCTGGCCCTCGTGTTTGACTGCCAATTGTCGTGGTTACCGCACCTGCGAGACGTGAAAGCCAGAACCCTGAAGGCATTGATCATCGTCAAGTGTCTTAGCCACAGGTCTTGAGGAGCGGACAGAGCACATCTCCTTCAGTTTTATTGGGCTTTTGTGCATTCGTGGCTGGACTATAGTTGCATGGTGCATGGGTCAGCGAGGCCCTCTTACTTGCGGATCATTGATGCTGTCCGTTATGAGGGGATTCGGCTGGCCACAGGTGCTTATCGGACCAGTCTCATACCTAGCATCTGTGCTGAGGCAGGGGAACTGCCGCTTACCACCTGGTGGCAGCGCGGTTCGTCAGGTGTGTAAGTTCCTTGCAGCCCCACCTTCACCCGCACACTTCACTGTTGAGGTACAAAGTCATGAATTGATGGGAAAGACAAATGGCTGGCAGTAACCGATAACAAGCTCCGTGTCATCAAGCCCACAACTCGGCTGTGGAGTACTTCCTTCCAGCCAAGTTAGCAGGATGAGATCCTTCTAACCCATCTTCGCATAGGCCACAGCTCTATGTGTATGTATGTGGCCTGTGACTAGGGCCTCCCATTGGGTAGACCGTTCGCCTGGTGCAAGTCTTTCGATTTGACACCACTTCGGCGATTTGCGCGTCGATGAGGATGAAATGATGATTAGGACAACACAACACCCATTCCCTGAGCAGAGAAAATCTACCCAGCCAGGAATCAAATCCGGGCCCTTAGGATTGACAGTCTGTCGTGCTGACCACTCGGCTACCAAGGGGCGGATGCCACAGCTCTATGACACATGCATTCTTACTCCAGCGAAAGGACCCTCCTATGTGTGGTGCCTGTGGCGTGCAGATCACAGTGCACCACATTTTATAGGACTGCATTTTATTTGTCGAGCAGTGGACTGTGGCAGATTTGCCAGCAGATCTGCCATCTATTTTATATAATGATCAAACTAATGTTGTTAGGGTTTTAAAGTTTTGTTAAGTGTCCAACATTTTTAACAAGATTTAAGGAAGATGTTCTTAATTTGTCAAAGGGTGGCTGGCTGATCCTAGATTTTTGTAAGTGGTCAGCCAGTCACATTTCCCTATGGTTTTTTTTTCCTTCCCATTAGTTCTCTTCCCTCCTAATTAGTTTTAGTGCATATGAGAGTGCATGTGGTACAGAGTAACTGTGCGGTCATTTCGAGTGCATGCGTGTCCAACACTTTTAGATAATCTCCACGTTCGTTTGTTTTCATTAGTGTAAGGACAGTGCTGACCTCACTGTTGGGCACCCATCATATCTAGACCCTCACAGTCTGGACCAAGACAACTGGTTTTCACTTCTCACCGAAGAAGACTAAGTGTGTCAATTTTAACCGTGCTCGTCGGCATTTTAGCCGACCAGTACTCACACTGGAGGACAATATTTTATGTTTTCAAGGCACTGTTCACTTTTTGGGTTTTTTATTTGACTCGAAATTAACTTGGCTCCCACACATGAAAGACCTATGAACAAAGGGGTTCCAGTCATTGAATATTTTGAAATGCTTAGTGGAAAAACATGGGTAGCTGACAGTTCCCACTCCTGCAGTTTTATAGGGCATTTGTTCAATCATTTTTAGATTATGGCATCATGATCTATGGCTCAGGCTGTCCTTCCTACCTCAGGATGTTAGATGCTATCCACCACGAGGACATTCAGATATCGACTGAAGCCTTTTGGACCAGCCCGGTTCAGAGTCTGTGTGCAGAGGCTGGTGAACCACCACACTGGATTCGGCAACGTATCCTTTTGGCTCACAGGGGCTGAAAACTCAGTGTCACCTCAGCCATTGACATTCAGTTCAGTGGTCCAACCCACCTTTGAACAACTATTCAGGAATTGGCCCCATGCAACCAAGCCATTTGGTATACGTTCTACAGTTGTCTCAAGAATCTGGATCTCTCAGGCATCAAAATACACAGCCAGGGATGGAACACATTGCCACTTAGGCTTCTTCAGAGGCCCAAAGTGATTTTCACAGTACAAGAAAACTTGTACTCCAGATTTTGTTCTTACAACTTTTTCTGTCCATTTTAAGTTCATACCACTGTTTTATCTTTGTTTGTACAGGTGGAGCCCAGCAAGAGAATGCTCTCGATTTTTCTGATGTTTTCCCTGATGGGGTTTTTAAAGTGTCTCTTCCACAATAATTTACAGATTATGATGAGGAATTATATGGCACTCTTACGGCAGTGGAGAGGGTTCAGTCATCGCTGTGGAAGGTTTCTTGTCTGTTCTGACTCTCTTGGTACACCGCAAGCACTTCGTCTAATGTATTCAGTGGACCAGCTGATTCAGTTCATCCATGACTCCTTATAGCGGCACCAACACCTTGGCAAGGAGGTGATCTTTTGCTGGGTACATGGCCACATTGGAATACAGGGCAATGACATGGCCGACAAAGCTACCAAGGAAGCATGTTGGGATACTGCTGTCCATCAATGTCCCATACTGTTGCATGTCATCATCTCATTTTCTGACAGATGTATCTTGCGTCAGTGGGAGACTGAATGGTTGCAAGTGACAGACAACAAACTGCGGTCACGCAAATCGACCACAAATGCATGGTGAATTTCTAGTCAGTCTCGCCACTGGAAGGAGATTCTGCTTACGAGACTGCACATTAGCACATGACTTCCTCCTCTGGCGGGAGGAACCACCACTCTGTAAAGTTTGTGGCATGCCACTTTCAGTTTGGCATATTGTGGCTACGTGTGTCCTATATACTGATACTGGAGATCTGCCCACCATCCTCATAGATACCGGTTACAGTGTTACAAGGGTGGTGAAATTTTGTGAACTGTCAGACCTAATCCCTAAATTGGTGGGAAAGGGTGGCAGTCTTTAATATATTATAAACTGCTTGACATGTGCGGACAGCCTTTGTCCCCACACGTGAGATTTGTGGGCTGACTTTTCATTAGAGTACTGAAGACCATGATGTCGAGTGCCCTATCTACCCAAATAGTAATCATCATCATCATTATCTGGCAGTGGCCAGTCATTAATCATAGGCTGTGTAGGAGAATTCTGCCTTTGAACATTAATTTTTCATAAGGGCTAAGAGCTCCAGTAGTAACAGGGCATTTTGTGCATAGTGGTCCAAAGCTTTGCATGCTGCACAGGCTTTTATACAGTCAGAACCTTGCAAGCATTTATGTTCGAGTAACAGAAAATATGATTCTTCATTTCTGCTTGCATACCATTTTATATATTAAAATGTATGTTTACTGCTGTAGACTTCATTTCTTTTGCAGATATCTCCCATGAAAAAAGGAAAATCAACGCTGCCATCAAAGCGGCCAACTACTCAACCACATGTGTTGGTCGTGTGTGCATGAGATGTGCTTGCTTGCGTGAATTGTGTGTGTGTGTGTGTGTGTGTGTGTGTGTGTGTGTGTGTGTTTTGTGATTTGTGTTTTTTTTTTTCTGAGGAAGGCTTTGGTTGAAAGCTAAATGTCTAACAGTCTTTTCGTTGTGCCTGTCTGCAGCTTAACGTGTCATCTATACTTTTCTTAAGATTGTTGATATTCCAACATGGAGTTCCCATTGTGTGACACTGGCCAGAAAGATGTGTTGGAAGCTGCACAGTAAGCCACACAATTTGTGTTCTTATAGACTGTTTGTTTATGCTAATCTGCTGTCAATGGTATTGCTGTACGGATGCCCTTATCTGTATAGTAATTCAACTCTAACAATGGATTTCATTGGTCTGTTTGCATGTTGTCATTAACATTACTCATAATCAAAAGGAGTAAGACCTCTGGCTGCAGTAAACTCTGTTGTTTACTCCGATAGGCCATGAAAACATCACACCGACCAAAAAATTCCCTGGTAAGGGTCTCTGTAATGTATCTACAGCTAATGAGTATCAGTCCTTGGAATAGGTCCAGAATACACACAGAAATAGTTTTGCATAATATTTCAAGTAATACTGCCTTTACACATGTTCTCAATGTAATTTGGATAAATGGCACCTCGCATATCATCCGTGTCGGTGCTGCACTGGACTTTGAATCTGGCTGTGACTTTCCACTACAACCTCTTTTGCTGTCAAGTGTACATTATCAGAGGAAAATAATTATGAATATATTGCACTAGGAAGCCTGTGCCTGGTGGTGGTGTCGAGACAGTTGCAGCATCAGGATATAGATAATTAGTGGAAGTGGTTGTTGAATCTTTGGGTAAATTGGGGTTACTATTACGTCGAGAACTAGCAAAAAAAGCTTTTGGACAAGAACAGAGAACTTCAGTTTGGCACCAAGCCAAATAAGTAAAATCCAATTTTAAGTCTTTTTTACTTTATGTTGTAATTATTTTGGTTTGTCTGAAACTTAATTTTTGTTAGTAAACATAGATAACATGACTGATGCAGTTGTTTGTGATTCCACAAGAGGCTGCTGCATAACCTTTTGTTGTCAGCTTTACATAGTATTCTTATCACTCAATTCTGCAGAATAAACGCTTTTGATACAATAGTGTGTAGCTCCATCAAGCATATTAAATGGATAGTTTTGTTCCATGTAACCTACTGGACACAGAGAATGTTGGGGGAACTATGTAATTTAGTATCAGGGTTATCTTTTGAAGTATGTTAAAGTGGTCCTCAGTTTTCAAAATTGGAGTTTAAAAGTCCAGCCATTCAATGGGATGTCATTTCTTCACATTATCTTCTTTGTGAAAAGCATGGTAATTTATGTAGAGGTTTTGGCAGCATCTCCAAAAATATATTGTGATATTTTTTTGTGTGTATCCCTGACAACAACATTTTCAGGTATGCATTACAAAGTATGACTTTCTTGAAAGTGAGACTTATACAGTATTATCAGTAAATTAGATGAACAGATTAAATAAGAAATGGAAGTGGATCTCCACAGAATGAGTGAGGAAAAGACTGCTTAAAATATTGACAAGAAGAGACAGAATGGTTGGATAATGTGTTAAGACATCAAGGAATAATTTCCATGATTTAGTGATTGCTTTAGATGATAAAACTGTAGGGGAAGAAATGTTGGAATATATCTAACAAATAATTGAAGACACTGGCTGTTATGTGCTATTCTGTGATGGTGAAGACATTGACAGAGGATTGGATGACATGGTGGGCCCCATCTAACAATTCGGGAGACTGATCACCAGAAAGAAAAGATTTTTGGTGGTTAAAAAGACTTTGACATTATCTCGTAGAACATAAAACAACAAACAAGGCATCAAATTTGGCCAATGGTTGGGTAGACCCAAATATGTAAAAGATTTTTGTACTTGTCCACCATTGAGTGCCTCATTTCTACTCGCAGCAACATTCATGGTAGTGAATATCGTGGGGTTACTACAAATTTATTTCCATTGGATAACCACACATATTATAAAATATTTTGACCTTGCAATTCACTGTGCATATAATAAAAATTCCTGACACATTGAAATGATTACCATTGTTGTGTTGTTGTTAGATTCTAAAAAGATAAAAGTATTCACTTAAGATAAAGGTTTTTTTCATATTTTAGCTGAAGCACTTGGAGCAATAGGATCAATGGAAGTATCTGACATTCTAAGGAAATATGTTGAAGATCCAGCTGTTGAAGTAGCTGAAACATGCCAATTAGCTTTAGCAAGGATTGAGTGGTTTCATAAATCCAGGGAACCAAATGATCAGCGGAAGAGTCCATATGCTTCAGTGGACCCAGCTCCACCATCATCTGAAAATGATGTACCCCATCTGAAGAACATCTTGTTGGATGAGAATAGCAGTCTGTTTGATAGATACAGGGCTATGTTTGCCTTAAGAAATATTAACACAGAGGAAAGCATATTGGCATTATGTGAAGGTGAGTGTTTTTTAAATTCTGTAATTGTCAAACTGTCTTGAGATTGAATTTTCTGACAAAATGCCTAATCTTCAAACATTTCTTGATTTGTAGGGCTAAAAGTCGGAGGTGCCCTATTTCGTCACGAGATTGCTTTTGTATTAGGACAAATACAAAGTGCGGTATCTGTTCCGTTTCTGGAGGCATCCTTGAAAGATGCTTCTGAAAATGAAATGGTGCGCCATGAATGTGCAGAAGCTCTGGGAGCTATTGCATCTCCGGAATGCTTTGAAATACTAAAGGATTACCTGCAGGATCCAAAACGTGTTGTGAAGGAGAGCTGTGAGATTGCCCTTGATATGTGTGAATATGAAACAAGTACTGAGTTCCAATATGCTGATACATTGCTGAAAGTCCATTGAATATATGATTGTCATCAGCAATGTATTACAGATCCATCTATGTAACTATCTATATATGTACCAACTTACCTATATATTGATAAAGGTAATGTGATGGAACTATTGTAACATATGTAACTGTGAAAGAGCTTGAATAGTGTGAAAATTTCTGTAAAATTTTCCCATTACCAAGTAAATTTGTGTGACAAACCTCTCTCACTGGTCACAAAAAATAAATAATCACTTGCAATGCAAAAAAAATGGCATTTTCAATAGAATTGAGTCAGTGAACTTGGAGACTTCTTATACCTGAAGAATGTAATTTTAGCAGAGGTACACGAACCTTATTCTATCCTAAAGGATTGATAGTATAGAATGTAATTAATAATCATTGTGCCTTTTTACAATATTAATAGCTTTCAACCTGTTGTTAAGACTCATTTTGTTAGATAATCAAGTGATAATATCGATAAGTCAGTCTGCTAATGCACTCAATGTAATTTTGATGAGTTTCTTGGTGTGGACACACTTTGATATCTGATTTCATTTACATTTGAGACTAGTGTGTCAAGGACTTTTCAATGCATGTAGATGTGATAAGTTACTTGATAAGTATATCTTTCCACCATGTCACAAAAGTCGTAACATGAGCTGATGTACAGGATTTTTACCCATAGCGTCTTTAACTGTAATGAACATTATGCTGCATCAAAAAGCATTCCCGGGCAGAAGAAATCAGTCACACAAGCTTTTCTGTTGTTTATCAACTTGCCGTTGAGCCAGGACCTGTAGCACCTCAAATGAGACCATTAGAAATGCAGAGGTGTATGTGCCACCAAAGTGTATCTTTTTGGTTTTTTCTGCTGTGCGCTGATGGTATGCATGGCTGTTGAGGTGGAACAGTCATTATTGGGCAACGTGTGGGGATCCTGCTGCACCTCCGTTGTATAAGGGTTACTCAGGCACGCGGGACTTTGTCTGAGTAGACCCTTGTTTCCCTAGCTGCTCATGGGACTGAAATGGAATCCTTGAATATTCTCTCCTCCCAGTGGGTAGGGTGTACCACCTGGGAGTATTTACATCCATCCATCCATCCATCCATCCATCCAAAAGAATGAGAGGCTAGTCCTCCAGATGATAAGAATACTTTGGACTGCAGTAACAGGGCTGATGGAGTCATGAATAACAATGTGTTTGTGGTGATAAAGAGGAAGCAGGGGACATTAGAGGAAGTGTCCCCCTTTTATATCCATAAGGGTTTGGAAGGCATTCCTGGAGCATCAAAATCTATAACATGATTGTGTAGTGGCACATTGTTGGTTGAAACTTACAGGTCAAAGCCGGTAGACCTTCTTAAGAAATGGCAGAAACTGGGTGACTATGATATCATTGTTGAGGTTCACACCTCTCTCTCAGCTCCAGTAAGGTCATTGTCACATGCTGAGATGTCATGGACGTGGACATACCAGAACTGAAGCAAGAATGGGCATCCCAGGGAGTAGTCAATGTGGAGCAACAAACTCAGAAGAATAATGGAGCAACTGAAAGACTGCCACTTTCATTGTCACATTCAATTCTCTGACACTGCCTGAACATCTTATGATGGGGTTCAGCCTTACATTCCAAACCCTATGTGGTGCTATAAATGCGAGCATTTCAGCCATACAACCATGAGTTGTGGAGGTGAAGTGATTTTCGTGAACTATGGAAAACCCGCTATGACGCTGGGACTGACTGCCCATCTCCGGTGATGTGATGTGCATCAACAGCTCTGGAAACCACCCAGGCTGGAGTCGAGACTGCCCTGTTTCTGCTGAAGAATGCAAAACACAGGAGATAAGTGACCAAGCAGATCCCCTGTGCCGAAGCCAAAAAAGAATATAAGGTGATGAAGCACCCTGTCTTTGACTCCTCATATTCCTCCAGGACAGACCAACAGTAGTTCCACAGCGAGCATCCAAAAGGTACAAGAAAAGCAGAGTGCCTCTCAACACACAACCCCCCCTCCCCCCCTCATCCTCAGAGGGACAGGGTGCAGGGAAAGGCTCACGACATTCAGGTCAAAAGCTGTCCCGAGTGCCATCAGACATCATTCTTCCCTGTCTTAACTGATGAGGAGGATATCATAGAGTAAGATGCATTGGATCCAGGCAGCCCCTCCACTCCCCCTTGCTCTTAAAATACCTCACATCCCCGGTGCAAAGATAGGGGTAAATTAAATCTGCATTGATGACATGGCTTCCATACTACAGTGGAACGTGAATGGGTTCAAGACTCATTTGGAGGACCTGGAAACTCCTATCACAGGTATGTCCCTTGTGCTTTTGTTTAGAAGAAATGAATTTTAAAGACGTAGATGTCCCTGTGCTACAAGGATATACACTATACCGCAAGGATGACGAATCAGGGGAAAGGGCCAAGGGAAGTGTTGCAGTGTTTGTCACCAGTGCGCACCACTTCTCTGCCCTCCCCTTGGCTACTGACCTGCTAGCAGTTGCAGCTCAAATTCATGTCGAAGGATCACTGTTTGTTCACTGTATTTACCTCTGCAAGATGCACTAGACTCTGAGGCACTCACAGATCTTATCACGTAACTCCTGCAACCATTCCTCCTCCTGGGAGATTTCAGTGCCCATCATGTCCTGTGGGGCTTGACCAGTACTTGCCCTCGGGGTCGGGTTTTGAAGGGCCTCATGATGTCTCATGAGCTGTGCATCCTCAACGTGGGTACTCACACACATTTCTCTACTGCTACTGTGTCATTCTCAGCCATCGTCCTCTCTGTTCTCCCGTCCTTGCTGACTCTCTTCAGTGGGAGGTCATTGACGACATTCATTCCAGTGACCACTTCCCAATTCGCCTTCACCTACTAAATGGCTCACCACCTGAAGTTAAGCCCTGAAAATGGATGATCAGTAGGGCTAATTGGGCATGTTTCAGCCAGCTGGCTGTGTTCAATCAGTGGGATAGCATCCAAGGATGGGTGGACCGCATCACATGAGTGAGTGATCCTTCACGCCACTGACTTCTCATCCCACAGACCTCAGGTCATCTTAGGAGGCAACCAGTACCTTGGTGGACAGATGAGTGCCATTCCACGATACGGGAAAGGCATGTGGCTCTTCGATATTTTAAATGACGACCGACAGCAGACCATCTCAGGCCTTTCGAGTCATGAGGGCCAAGGCACGACGTGTCATTAGGGAAGTTAAGATGAGGTCATGGCAAGTGTTCCTGGACTCCATCAATCGTTCCACTTCTTCTATAAAAGTATGGGAAGCCATCCGGAGGATTTCTGGTAAACACAGCCGTTTACCGATAGCAGCAGTGCTGAAACAGGGCTGCCTCCAAAAACACCCAGAGACATTGCTCAGACGCTGACCGAACATTTTGCACAAACTACTGCCAATGCAATCCAGGATCCAGAATTTCATTGCTATCGTGTGACTCTAGAGAGGGAAAAGTTGGACTTCAGGTCCATTAGTTCTGAGGCCTACAACTCCACTTTCAGCACTGACAGATTTGTGACACTGAACCTGTTTATGACCAAATCTAGTACAGAATGCTTCGATATTTGCCAGTGACACCAAAAGAAATCCTCCTCTAATGTTTTAATCTAATGTGGCATTCAGGCAACTTCCCCAACTCGTGGAGGGAGGCAATTCTAATCCCTCTCCTCAAACCAGGAAAGGACTGCACATGTCCTAGTAGTTATCAGAGTATTGTCTTAACGAGTTGTGTAGGAAAGACCCTGGAGCAAATGGTTAACCATCATCTGGCCTTTTTGTTAAGAGACCAGGCAACTCCTTAGCTGATCTCAGTGTGGATTCCGAAGATTTCGGTCTACTGTCGACAGTCTGACCCCCCACCCCCATAAGCACCTAGAGGCGGCTATTCAGCAGGCTTTCCTCTGTAAGCATCATTGTATTGGCATATTCTGCGATATAAGTATGGCATATGACATTACTTGGAGACACTGTATTCTCGCCCAACTGCATCGATGGGGCTTTCGTGGCCACCGCCCCATCTTCATACGGTCTTTCCAGTCTCAACTGTTTTTTGGGACCTGAGTTGGTAACATGCTGTCTGATTGATTTGAGCAGGAGACTAGTGTTCCTCAGGGCAGTATTTTAAGTGTTACACTCTTTGCCATAGCCATCAATAGTACCACATTTACAGTAAGGAGTCCTGTTGTGTTGTATTAATAAAAGAAATAAATAAAAAATGACAGTATTATTAATAAATATTATTAAATATTCATATGAAGACACATTTTTGTAGGATATAATATGACTGTGTTGTTAGAAATGTTCTGTGCTTATTTGAATTTTTCTTGGCTATCGGACTTCGCATACATTTCAATTGTAGTTGCAGGCAGCGGACTCTGAGAACACCAGTGCTTGTCATAATCAAGAAAATCCTCCTTATATGATCTTCCCTCCACTTAAGTGTATAAAAAATACTTCATACTGTTGTTCAGTATACTATTATTCATGCACACATATGATAAATAGAATTCATAATACTTCATATTTAAAATCACACATCTCCATCATTCTTGTACATACGAGAGTGGGTGTATGTGTTAAAAAAAAACTTGTACAAATAATTGAATGAATGTTTTTATTGTTTATCTGCGCCTTACCGTGCATTTCTAATTAACATCTTTGCAATCTCTTCTGGTCGATTGGTGTTTCATTTTTTGTTTATTAAAAAACATTAACTTCACGGTATTCTGGGAGTCTTTCATCATGGACCTAAGCCATTGTCCCCACAATGTACGTTGACGTGGTATGGGGATATACAGTTTTTTACATTTGCTGATAGAGGTCAATGACCTTTATTGTCAGCTTTGTTTTTATTTAATGGAATGGACGTGTCAGCGTATCCCAAGTAAGTTAAATTTCTGCAAGAAATTAAAAGATTATAGATAATATGATACTCTATTAAATATTTGAATTTAGCGCACTAACAATAATGTTCAGTTTGCTTCATTCTCGCTGCCGGGTTTCGCGCTGGCACACTGGTTGACTTTGGCGACTAAGAGCTAGACACTAACTGTCTGCGTGCTAGCTGCTACTGTCACACGTGTGCGCACTTGTTTTCTTAGTGTTTATTTCACATTGAGTGTCACTTTCACCGGAGTGTCACATATCGAAGCATTGCTATAGCATTTGTCTTCTTTCTGGGTGCATTGGGTGTGCGCCCATTGTTCAAAATCCATTATCATCACCCATCATACTCGCATTTTTAGCGGAGAGAACTCCAACCAACAGCACATTCGTCAATGAGGTGAGTAGGTGCTCAAACAACTATATAGTTCATTTGTTAGTGTCAAGCGTTGTGAGCCACGATACTCAGAAATTACTTCATTGCACATGCATGTTAATGTCGTCACAGTTGACCGTCCACTTGTTGAAAGACACACATAGCCATCCAAAACCTTGTATAAATTGCTTGTCTTTGAAGTTCATTTCTTCATATAGAGTTTGGTTTCCAATGAAAATTCATACAAGTATTCAGTTATGACAATATACATAACATGATAGCTTATACCTACGGCTGACATTCCATCCATTGCTTATACTACAAACATAAATTTCTTAAGTTTTAAAACATCATAAATTTTTCAGTAACTGGGTTTTGTTACTACAGTTGTTTGTTAGCTTCAACTTATCTTCGTTCACATCACATACACAAATTAATGACATACACATCATCATGATACACTACAAGCATATGATACATTTATGTTTCATTTTATAGATAGGCTTTTATCACTTATGGGAGCTCATTTCTTCTTTAGGTAGAGGAGGTAGAAAAACATTGGAAAGAGGACTAAAAAACACCATGCATTGCTGGCCTAACTATGCTTGGCGTTGTCTCCTTTGTTTGGAAGGGAAGAAGGGGATATACTCCTTTAGTTGTTCAAGGATTTACGAGGAAAATGTTACTCGTACAATCATGGACTAGTTGCTAAGGAACTTTAGTTTCATGGAAATAATATGCACTGACTAATCATTGGTGTAGTATCATGTTTGTTCATATGCTAGTGCTGTTTACTTCAAATCACGTGTAGCTTAGTGTGAAATATGACATTTTAACCATCGTAGACATATCTTTTTCAAATACCTGGAAATATTATTATTCAAGCTTTCATGTGACAGGATTAAATTGGTTTTTGTAAAATCTTATGCTTAAATGTTTATGTGTATATTTTCATTTGCCTTATGACCTTTGTATAAATATCCCTATAACTAAATTGTTTATATGAGGTGCGGCCCATTTCTTCATTTGGTACCCGCTACTCTCGACGTAATTCTCGTCTTCTGCGCTGTGACGACACACTGGTCGCTGAAAGAAAAAACTTAAAACTAATTGCATTACGTAGCTCGGTGGCCACTGATACATTTGGTCATTGCATACGTACACTGATATTTCCATACTTTGTTTCAATTCATAGACATTCGTTTATTCTGATACCCATTATGATCATTTACTCTGCAAAGAAAATTATTTGACATTTCTCATGGTATTTTGTCATTAGTCTTCTATAGTTTTTCATAATGCTTCCTTTTGGTTGTAAATATGTTGTATATAGCTTAGTATTTAATTAAATCTCTGTATACCTGTATCAATAGGTTCCTTCTTAGACAGTAGATGTATTTGCGTAGTATTTCCATTTACTTTGTATTTGGGTTAGGTACATATTGCATTCCTATTTTGGTTGCGCCTTCTGCCAGTCTGTCGCGCAAGCGCATAGGTCAATGCGTCCTTTCCTGCTACTGACGTCAGCGTGTATTGTTGAGCGCATGACAGCAGAGCCATATGCTACTTTTGATTAGACATTCGCTTCACATGAAGTGGTGTATTACTTCCCATTACTGTTAATTTTTATGCCTACATTTACAAATCAAAAGAATTACTTATGCCTATACACATTACTTTATCTTAAAATACACCCCAGAAGAAAAATTACACTTAGAATTATGTACACTATGTACAATTATCATGTGATAAAAGAAATGTTACCACACTTCGTCATTCTATAAAGGCTTTTATGTCTTTGTGAGGGTGGAGACTCTTGTTTCTCCCTGTTTTCTCATAGGCTAATCTGTACATCCCTGGTTATGGTATTTTGGAAATTACATATGGTCCTGAATAGAGTAATTGCCACTTCTTACTCAGTGTGCAAAATTTTGTTGATTTAGGGTATGTCCGTAAGAGGACTTGTTACCCTTCAGAAAATTGTGTAACACGTTTCACTTTCTTGTTATAAATTTTCCTTCTATACTCGGCCCTGTTTTCTAGTGTAACCTTGGCTTGTTTGATTTTGTCTTGTAGCGTCATTTCTGTTGTGGGTACCTTTGGTATGGGCGACTCCCACTCATTTGTTAGTTTTTTCTGGAACATCAATTCGTCAGCTGTGAAACCTGTTGAAGAATGTGGAAGGTTATTGACAACTTGCAGGAAATGAGTTACATATTCCACCCACCAGGTGTGTTTGTGAGGGGTGTATGTCCTAATAAACTGGTTAAATTCTTTAAAGACACGTCCTACTGGGCTTGCTTCTGGATGAAAAAAGCTTACTAAAACATGTTTTATGCCCTGTGAGTTCATAAATTGTTTCCACTTTTGCCCAACGAAATATGAAGCATTATCAGTTTGTTGTGTTTCCTTTCCTCGGGGTCTGCCGTGAAAATACAAAATAGAAAATCTGATTGGGTTTTGAATTTTGATGGAATAAGTTACGGATAAGGCGGACTTCGTATTACTGATTGAGATAGTGCTGTAATTTGACCGTGCGCGGCAGACCGGGTCGGCAACACTACAAAAAGCAACTGTACGGAAATAGCATCAGAAATTAGTTGAAATTTACCTTATAATTTTGTTAGAAATGTAGTATTAATTGTAATATAGTCTTCGTGGCTGTCTTCTTAATTTTCTTGTAGTATGACCTGTTTTCATTGTTCTCCGTCTGTGGAAAATTTCTTTAAGTTGTCACTGTCAGGATTATAAATTTGGTGATAACCATTTCGAATCACTATTGAAATAACTTCATTTCGTAATATAGTTTTAATTTCCACTTAAAAGCATGTTTAACACAGCGCCGAAAAATACACGTCTTTCGTATGAAGACAAGAGAGAGAGAGTGTAATCAATTAGTTGTTAAAAACAAACACCTACGCAAAAAAAAAAAAAAAAATATTATTTATAAAAATCGGTCGCTGGCGCAGCGCTCTTCCGCATGCGCGATCTCAAATCATATCTTTGTATTGGCGGAGGCGCGGTAGTCAAAGTACCGTTACAAGTTAGTAGTACCTTTGGTTTACCTACTCATGTCAGATAATCTCACTCAATCCTTTTTCTGATATTTGTGGCTGTTGCATTTTTAATGGCATACATTTTGATATGTATCAAGAAAATATTGTATAGTGCTACTACGTATCTTACTCCTCCTTTAGTTCTTGGATATGGACCAGCTATGTCCAGGGATATTATATCTAGAGGGTTTTTTGTGAGCATTTGATGTAGCTCAGTGATCAGATTTCTTGTGTTTCCTATGAAGCAAAACGCCCTTGTACTCCTGATACCATTTACTTACCTTCCCACCTTCATCTTGCTTAAGGTTTTGCATGACTTTACTGCATCTGCGATCCTTCTGTTGTATAATTTTCATTTGCTTACAAAACTTATGGTAATCTGACTGTTGTGCTGTACCTTGCATTTATAATGTTTTAATTTCTGCGTCTTGCTCTGTTACCTCACCAAATTCCTCTAAATCTTGTGGTAACCTGGGCAAGTCATCTGCAATAACATTCTGACTTCCTTTAATATAAATGATGTCGAAATTGTATTCTTGTAAATATAGACATCGCCTACCTAATCAGTGGTGCAATAGTTTACATGTTAAAAGAAATGACAGTGATTGATGGTCACAGTAAACTTTAGTATTCTTGCCCCACAAAAAATATTCAAACTAATGCCCATATTACAGTTAAACTTTCCAATTCTGACACAGAGTAAGATCTTTCATGTTTTGATAATATGCGACTAGCAAAACTGATTACCTTGGGTACTTCCTTACCTTCTTCCTCCCGTATCTGGAACAAGCATTGCCCCAGGCCTTGAGATGAGGCATCTGTGCATAGACAACAACCCTGGGACATAGCAGGGTGGCTAAGAATGTTTGCATTGACTAATGCCTGCTTAATGTTATTACAGTCCTCCTGATGCTTACCATCCCATAACCAAATTCGTAAAAGTTGAGCAATGCATCATTGTTCATCAGTTGTTGTGGTACATACTTAGGAAAAAATGAAGTTAGTCTAAAAAGGCTTTTAATTGTTTTTATTCCATAGAGCTGGACAGTTGCATATGGCATCAAGTTTTTGGGGTCAGATAATATACCTTGTTCTGACAAATTCCTAAAAATTTGACTTGCTCCTTAGTAAAACTAGACTTCTTTAAATTGGCTGTGACTCTGTAATCTGTAAATCGGTGAAGTACCTGTTCAATCAGCGTGATATGTTCCAACCGAGTGGGTGTAGTTATTAGCATGTCGTCTACATAAACAGTGACTGCTAAGCAATTCTGGTCCTAAAACCTTGTCCACTGCAGATATAAACGCTCCTGTGCTAATGTTCAGTCCAAAAGGTACATTAAGAAATTCTTAACTTCTGCCACCACAAATAAATGCTGTATATTTTCGACTTTCTTCATGGAGCTTTATTTAGCAATAGGACATCTTGAAATTGAGTATACTGAAATATTTTGTACTGTAAAACTTAAGAAGCTGTTCATCCAAGTTGTCTGGTCTTATGCGTACTGGTACTATAATCTTATTGATACCTGTAGCATTGAGAACTAATCTTACAGAACCATCACTTACTGGTAATATTGGACTACAATGGGGTGAAAATGAAGGTTGTATAATTCCCCATTTAATCATATAATTGATCTCTTTCTTTACTGTCTTTTGTCCATGGAATAGGATATGACATTACACAAAATGCCTCATGTGGATAGATTTCAAATTTATATTCATAGTCTTTGATTACTCCTGGCTCCTTACAGAAAACATTTGCTTACTTAAATAACAAATTAGGTAGTTCTTGTCATTGCATATCATTTGGTATCTGTGATTCACTTAGTTTCTGCTCTACCATTTCGTAAATAACCTCAGTGTTTGCTTCTTGTTCATTATCAAATTTGTTTGTGAAATATACAGCTGGAAAGGAATATTGTACTACTACATTTGACTCTGGTTTGTTTTTGTTACTTTCATCAGGTGTTTTGACTAAATCAATAGAACAAATCTGGTCCTTTATATAAAATATTCAATCCTTGAATATTTGTTTTTGTTCTTGCGTCATTGCGTTTAGATCTTGTGTAACAGTGTTACGTTGGTGTTTTACTGTGTTCATATCTTGTGTAACAGTCAATCTGTGTTTTGTACATTCTAAACATGTCCATGCCAATAAGACTATTAACTGTAAGTTTGTCAATTATAAGGAAATTGCACTTCACTGTAAAATGTTCATTTTGTACTGGAGTAAGTGCCTGATGCTTAACCAATTTAGTCTAACTGCATGTAGCAGTTTGAACTTTGCAATTTTGTACAGGAAATGTTGGGAACTTGCCTCATGTTCAGTTTACAAAAAAATGCATTTGACATTAGGTTGGTAGTTGAACCTGTGTCTAAAATTAACTGTGTGTCAATGTTAAATATTTTCACCTTAATGATTGCTCGTACCTGTTCTTCCAGGATATTACCTATTGCATCTAACTCATGCTGATACAAATCATCTTTGATGTCACCTTGTTTGTCAAACCTTATGAAACATGTTTGTTGTTCTGCCTTGCCCCCACTCCCAAAGAGGTAAATAGCCTGGGGCTTAACTATGACTGGTTGGTGTTTTTCGACAGTGTAGTGTAACTTAATTCATTACTTGGAGTGTAACTTAATTCATTACTTGGAGTGTAACTTAATTCATTACTTGGAGTAATTTCAGTGAGTTGCACTGTGTGTGCATTTCGCCACTTTGTGCTGTTAGCTGCTGTGCAGTTACTCTGCTGCCCATAGGTCGGCTGCAGTACAGCATAAGGCATGGCATTGTTGCCGCACATTGGCCACTGCTGCGGCTGACTGTTTCTGTTTATGTTCAGCATAAGGCCTTGTGATGGTTAATTTTAATTCACTCGTGCGTTGAAATTACCCCTGTTGTTTTGAAAATTTCTTTTAAATAATTTTTCCCCCCCACTCCCGTTACCGTACTCGTTACCTCTGGCTATGTAACTTTGCTGTTGTGTGTACCATCCTTGCTGTGTGTTTACATCGTGTTTTACTGACTGATTTACATAACTATGTTGTTGTTGTGTCTGATTTTCTGTAGTTCTATTGGTACTCAATTGAGCACTGACAGAAAATATTCAATGTTGTGCTCTGGCATTGTGACTAATTTTTCTCTAATGTGCGATGGTAAATGCCTTTCCAAAATTTTTAACACATCTACCGGTGATATTGGGTTCATCCAGTTGTGTGTCTTGTTCAGGTATTTTTCAAAGTATTCACGTAGACTACCGTATTTGCCATTCAATGCTGCAGGGTTGAAAACTTCGCATCTGAGTCTTTCTTGCACTGCCCCAGACCAGTATTTGTATAGAGGAAAGCTTGTTCAAATTGGATATAAGTGCTGCAACGTTCAGTCACTTCAGTTGCCCATGAAAGCACATCACCTTGTGTATATCCCACAACAAATCTGATTTTATGTGCTTTCATCCAGTTGCATGGAAATACATTACGAAAAGCACCGATAAATACCACGGGATTCATTCTTGTACCTTCTGTAGTGAATGTAGGAAACTGTCGATGTCTCAGCAAACCTTCATCTGCAAAAATACTTGATAGACACATGGCATTTTTGGTCGTATTTATGTTGTTATTGTAGTTACCAGTAATTCCAGCTGGTTATTGTTCAGATATTGGAGTTGTAGGTATGTTAACATGTTGCACTCTACAACTGTCTATGGTACCTGCTGTAGGACTCCTGACAATTTGTGGATAAATACCAACAGGTTGTGGTTTGTTCACTGTAGCCTGTGTATTATTTGCATTCATATTTCGAGATCCGGTAATATTTTCTTCTAAAAGATTGCGGATTCTATGTTCCGTGGCTTGTAGGTTAATGTTTACCTTGTTCATGATCTCATTTTCTTTTTTCTGAATAGCCTTTTCTACTACATCTGTGTAACTTTCAATTCATTACTATCTTCTCTGCAATGGTATTACCCTTATCTAACATACATTTTTCAGCTTAAGTAATGATGTCACTCAGATTTTCATTGATCCTGTCTCCTTCTTAGCACACGCTGAGTCAAGTTTTAATGTTGCTACCCTTAAAGTAAGTTCTTCTACAGCTAGAGGTACACTTTCATAGGCTTTATTTAGTTTGTTTACGACAGTGGTTACCTTTTTTACTGTCGAAACCAACTGGTTTTGTGTGGCTTCAATGTTTGTGTTTGCTTCTGTGATTTTCTTTATCTGTTGCTCTGCTAGATTGTGATGGTCATTAAAAGAATCTACCTTCTGTTATAACTCCATAATTTTACTGTTAACTTCAGAAAGTACTTCGTGCTTTACCCGTGTTTTCATCTCATTCAATTTTTCGTCGATTTCAGTGGAAAAATTTTTGTCTAAGTCATCGAATTTCTGTGAGACCGTGTCTTGTCAATCCTTGAATATTTGTTTTTGTTCTTGCTTCATTGCATTTAGATCTTGTGTAACAGTGCTATGTTGGTGTTTTACTGTGTTCATATCTTGTGTAACAGTGTTTTGTTGCTGTTTTACCATGTTCATATGTTGTGTAAAATTACTGAAATTGTGTTCATATTGTGTTCTATATCATCAAATTTCACATTTATGTTAGATAGTAACTGCCATAGCAATATTTCAGTTATACTACTATGGTTGCTGTCAGCTGTACTTCCCAAGTTAATGTTTGTGTTGTGACCAAGTGGTGTTTGTAACGTGTTGTCAGAATTCATATTGGAATCGCTTTCCAATGTTTCATTCATGAGCGGTATGTCGCTCTGGGAGATGCGTGACATTGTCTCATCAACTGTAAACATTGTATCATCGGGGTTGTTCTGCTGTGGAACTTCGCTAGCATTTGTCACTTCTGCGACATTCATCTCTGACCTACTTAAACCTTCTGCAGTAGGCATGCATGCATAGCACCTGAACTTCAGTAGTTCGATCACGCAATTCTACGCCATCTTGGCTGATTGCATTTTCGCTATTGCTATCGGCAATGGACATATATTTTTCTGCCATGTTGTATGAATATGCAAAAAATAGAAATTTCACAAAAATGTTAAAATAACAGTGTCATAAAAATTTCTTACTATAACAATAGTTAACAAACACTACTCACAACCGGTGCCCTGAAGTCCTGGCACATAGGTCAGTGTGTTGTAATAAAAAAAGAATAAATAAATAAATATTATTGAATATTCCTTTGAAGACACATTTTTGTGGGATATAATATGATTGCGTTATTATAAATGTTGTGTACTTATTTAAATTTTTCTTTGCTATCGGACTTTGCTTACATTTCAGTTGTAGTTTCAGGCAGTGGACTGCGAGAACACTGGCACTTGTCATAATCAAGAAAATACTCCTTACGTGGTCTTCACTTCAATAAATAAAAATTACTTGATACTGTTCTTTAGTATACTATTATTCATGCACACATGATATATAGAACTCGTAATACGTCATATTTAAAATAGCACATCTTCATTGTCCTCCTACATACAAGAGAGAATGTGTAAAAGACAAAAACTGTAAAAATAATTGAATGAGTGTTTTTGTTGTTTGTCTGCGCCTTGCCGCACATTCATAATTAATGTCTTTGCCAACTCTTCTGGTTGATTGGTGTTTTGTTTTTTAATACATATTAACTTTACAATATCCTGGGGGGCTTTCATCATGTACCTACACACTGTACAGTGCTCCTCATTTGTAGATGAATTTGCTGTTTTCTGTTCCTTCTCCAGTGTTGCTACGGTGAGCCATCAGTTGCAACTTACAGTGCAGCGGTTAGAGGAGTGGGCTGCAAAAATGGGTTTTCAGTTTTCTGCAGGTGTGTGTGTGTGTGTGTGTGTGTGTGTGTGTGTGTGTGTGTGTGTGTGTGTGTGTGTGTGTGTGTGTGGGCGCGCGCGTGCATTTTAATCATTCTCATCGTCTCTTGAATTTGCCTGCCTTGAATATGGGGACACCGTCCTACATTTTAGAGACACGGTGCAGTTTCTGAGCCTCATGTTTGACTCCCAATTGTTGTGGTTACCACACCTGCGAGACCCAAAAGCCAGAACTGTGAAGGCATTGGTCACCATAAAGTTCCCTAGCCACACGTCTTGGGGAGCAGACAGGGTATGTCTCATTCAGTTTTACTGAGCTTTTGTGCGTTTGTGGCTGGACTATGGTTGCACGGTGTATGGGTCAGTAAGGCCCTCTGACTTGCATATCATTGACACTGTCCATCATTAGGGAATTCAGCTGGCCATGGGTGCTTATTGAACCAGTCCCATACCTAGCAACTGTGCTGTGCTGAGAGAGCCTTGCTTAGCATCCAGCACCAGCTCCTCAGGGTGTAAGGTGTGTAAGTTCCTTGTAGCCCCAACTTCACCCACACACCATACTGTTGCTCATCCACCTCTGGAAGTAAGTAGCGGCAGGAACACCACTACAAAATTACGCAGCACTAACACTCCAAACCATCGACTCTCGGAGAGGGATTTTGACCGTGTTCAACCCAGTGGTAAAGTATTGAACTATTTTTCTCCGAATCATACAGTTTGGGGGAAAAACAGTGAGAATATTTACTTTTGGAAACCTTTTATCAGACAAAGCCTGTTATAACAGTAAACTGTTTCGCTTATTAAAATGGCCGCCAGCCCAAATCGGGCACAGTGTCTACACAAAAAGATGAAGTCAATTTTCGACACCATAAATAACTACTTTCACTTACTACAGTCACTTGGCAGTAATTACTATTAATCCCACTTTCTGTTACTTATGGAATTTATCACTATACTTCAGTAATTATTTAAAGAAGACACACACATGTTTCAACAAGGATCCAAAAAATATTAAACTTATAGCTATCATTCATATGACCAAAACTATTATTTAACACGACTAAGTTTCATTTCTTTAGGACTGTTATTTGTTAATGTTTTACTAACACCAACATTTGTCTGGCTTTCTTTGACATGGAGAAGCAACACGAACAATTACTGTTAAGATTGTTGCAGTTAAACAATTATGTTACTTTACTTTCAGAAATACTATTGAAAACTTATCCTCATGGCTATGCAAAGCGGTGGCCCTTAAACTGATACGTGCAAACTTTAGTATTTAATAATGGTTTTCAGAATTTACTACCAAAACAGTTCTCTTGCCAGTAATTTACTATTATTCAAGCTTCAATAAACATTAGGATACTCAGAATAAATTCGTTTAGGTAAGGACCCTACTGAGGTAAATGACATAGGAAAATCACGGTTATACACAAAGGTACATTTAAAACTTATATTCCACTGATTGAAGATGGATGGTTCACACTGTGATACACTTCTAAATAAAGTACTTTGTCTGTTACTGATGTCGAAGGTCGCGTGAGGTGGTGCTGCGTAGTAACATTGCGCAGGTACGGCTCTTGATGTACATAGCTTTGTCTTCCTCTTGGTGGCGACGATAAAATTACAAATTCCTGAGCTATTAATTTATTGTCATACTGCGCCAATCATGTAGAACACGTTGGAGGCAAAAAACTCAGTCTTGCAGGTAAATTTGGGGCCTCTAGTGCGTGACCAACGTAATGCATGTTCACCACTTGCAGGTCAGATACCGACTATATGAGCCACTTGCGCGCCAAATCTCACTCGTGCTCCCCACCACCTTTTCCATTCCACCACAGAACGGAGTTCCGTTCTACCTATGATCCCTACACTTTTTCAATATACACTTCTGCTTACAAAAACCCTAAGTATGAACCATCTACAATTGCATAACAGCATATACATACAAAATAGACATAATTAATTATAGTTGTACTTGAAATATTACATAATTATTTACAAAATATGTTTCAATACATTTATTCCTCCTGCGTCAACGAGGTTATTTTAAATACATAAACTACACTTAACAAAAGCTTACTCTCGTTATAGTATTTTCTTAATTTTTCAAAATTATTTTGGAACAAAAAAAATTTTAAAATATCTAGATTAATGGCACTATTATATTTACAATAGCATTACAAGCACTAGAGCAGACAAGATGTTCTCCCAGTGTTAGATTTCTCATCTGCTCAGATTCTCTGAGTGCACTTGACTCTCTCCAACATTTTTACCCAGCAGATACAGTAACCCAGAATGTCTAGGATGCCCTCCTAAAACTGCAACGCCTGGGGACGGAGGCGTCTTTCCACTGGGTACCTGCGCTCATTGGAATTGCGGAGAATTAAAGGGCGGATCGTGCAGCTAAGGGTGGATCGTGCAGTCAAGGAAGTGTGTTGCATCAGGTATTTCGGTGTGCTATCCCCCTGCATGCTATCACCTCACCGTTCAGATACAAAGTCATGTGTCGATGGGAATAAGGGGTGTCCTGGCCAACGACGCCAAACGCTCATTTCCATTTCCATGTGAAGAAGAGTGGCTGGCAGTGACCGATAACAAGCTCCATCTCATCAAGCCCACAACTCGGACATGGAGTACTTCCTTCCAGCCATGTCGGCAGGACAAGGTCCTTCTTAGTCATCTCCGCAAAGGCCACAGCCCTATGACACATAGATTTTTACTCTGGCGAGAGTACTCTCCAATGTGTGGTGCTTGTGGTGTGCAGATAACGGTATCCACATTTTATCGGACTGCATTTTATTTGCCGACCAGCAGATTGCAGCGGATTTGCCAGCGAATATGCCATCTATTTTATGTAATGATCAAAAACATGTTGGTAGTTTTAAAAGTTTTGTGTATTGTCCAACATTTTTAACAACGTTTTGGGGAGATGTTGTTAATGTGTCAAGGAGTGGCTAGCTAATCCTAGATTTTTGTAAGCGGTCAGCCAGTCACATTAATTGTGCTTTTCTTTTAGTTCTTCTGTGTTATAATTTCTTGATTAGTGCTCTTCCCTTCTATTTGGTTTTGGTGCCTGTGAGAGTTCATGTGATACAGGGTGACTGTGGTCATTTCAAGTGCATGTCTGTACAACACTTCCAGTTCATCTCCATATTCATTTGCTTTCGTAAGTGTAAGGGTGCTGATGACCTCGCCGTTGGGTGCCCATCAGGTACACACACACTTGGTTTTTTCATGCAACGTAGTGTATGAAACAAACTATTTTATGCCTCCTAAGTATGAATGGACGATACACCTTGGATGTGTATGAACTCGCCATTTGACTACAGCCTGACCGCCGGGTCTGCAGTTGAATCGCGAGAATAGAACAGGCATATGAAACAGTGTGCCCAGGTCTGGGTATCTGTCGATTTCAGTCTGCTGTGTGTGAAGATAGTTGTAACATGCAATCTAGTGGTTTGTAGATCACAGATTAAGGTTTATTGAGTGCATGTAGTGTTGTGTATTGAAAGTAGTGTTGTGTAATTATGATACAACTCAACAAATCTTTAGTGCATTTATTGTAATGCTGCACATTTATGTAGCACAATGAGTGATACAGACTATGATTTAACATCTCATCCTAGAAAATTCTTTGTGCAGCAACACCAATTGAAAATGAATATGACCAAGAAGAGAGAGAGAGAGAGAGAGAGAGAGAGAGAGAGAGAGAGAGATACATATATACAGGTAAAGACAATGTAAGTGAGACAACAAACAATGTTGTAAAGGCCAAAGAAAGAAGTAGGGCTTGCTCGTGCGTGCAGTTGTTTCGGGAAACTGGATCAAGATAAAATGCATGAAATGTTTCAAACGTTTTGGAACATAGGGAATCACAACCTACAAGAATAGCTTTTTAAATAAACTAATGACAAGAGTGGATTGCACACAGTGGATTAAAAAGCGACTCATGGAAATAAATGTTACAACTTTTGCACAGTTGCTTTTTTCAACGTACATGGTTTGAGAGAAAAGCGACTGTGTACTGCTCATGATAAGGTTACAGGAACTGAAATCATTGATATAGATCATTGTGGGCATCAGGAAAAGACATGAAGAACACCTGATTCAGATAGAGACAAAGTAAAGGCATGTATTAAGTTTCCCTACCTTATCCAACCACTCTAGCAGAGTTAAAAGTCCACACAGGAATTACTTAGCCTCTGATTTAAATACATCCAAAGCGTATGAGACTTATTGTGACTCGATTCTTGAAAACCATGCTAAAGGTCATCCAGTTTCGGAGTCATTTTACCATCACATCTTTAACACAGAATTTAATTTTGGATTTACTCCTATGTCTGACACCTGCAACTATTGTGGCAAAACAAAATGACAATGGGAGACAATGAGACAAGACATTGATTCCTAATAAATAATAGAATTAAAATAGGAAATGAGTTTGCGTGAACACAGAGCTATGGTGGCACAAACATTGTTCAAACAAATGGCTGATAACAAGGATTCAACAGTTACTGCTGTTGCCATACACCTGCAACAGGTGCTTCCATACCGAAAATAAATCCTGGAATCCAGGTTTACAACAGAAAATAATGGACATATAAGTTTGAAATCCACATTATAAATGACAGAACAGAATGAAATGTTCACTCTGTAGCAAAGTGGGCACTAATATGAAACTTCCTGCCAGAGTAAAACTGTGTGCCAGACGAAGTCTTGAACGTAGGATCTTTGCCCTTTAGCAGGCAAGTGCTCACCATCTGAGCTGCCCAACTACGATTCACAACCCATCCTCACAGCTTTAATTCCACCAGCACCTCAGCTCCTACCTTTCAGACTTCACAGAAGCTCTCCTGCAGACCTTGCACTTCTGGCAGAAAGGATATTGCGTAGACTTGGCTTAGTCACAGCCAGGGGGATGTTCCAGAATGAAATTTTCACTCTGCAGTGGATTGTGCACTAATATGAAACTCCTTGGCAGATTTAAACTGTGTGCTGGACTAAGACTTGAACTCAGGACCTTTTGCCTTTCCGTAGGCAAGTGCTCTATCATCTGAGCACCCAAGCATGACTTATGACCTGCCAGTGCCTCGTGTCCTACCTTCCAAACTTCAGAGAAGTTCTCCTGCAGACCTTGCAAAACTAGCACTCCTACAGAGTGAAAATTTCAGACTGTGACTAAGTCATGTCTCTGCAATATCCTTTCTTCCAGCAGTGCAGTGGAAGGTCTGCGTAGAGTTTCTGTGAAGTTTAGAAGGTAGGAGATGAGGAACTGGTAGAATTAAAACTGTGAGGATCGATTGTGAGTTGTGCTTTGGTAGCTTCAATGGTAGAACATTTGCCCATAAAAGGCAAAGGTCACCAGTTTGAGTCTCAGTCCAGCACACAGTTTTAATCTGCGAGGAATTTTAAATGACAGAACAGCTTCTATGTATCTTTGGAATGGAAGTTCTGGAAAACGAGGCTCTGCTGAAATTACAAGTTACCCCGTGCACTGTATTGAAAGTAAAGTACCAGCAGAAGTGAAGACATTATATATTTTCAGTGATAACTGTAGAGGACAGAATAAAAACATGAACATGGGTCTGACCTGTCTCAGATGCATCCATGCAGACCATTTCTCAACAATGGAACACTTCATCATGGTTTCCGGGCACTCTTTATCTTCCATGTGATTGTGATGCTGGTATTATAGAATTGTACCTTAGGAGAATTGAAGTGTATACAGGGATTCAGTATGGCCAACAAATAACAATTTGCAGAAGGAAGAACCCTTTTGATGCCATTATGGTAACAAGAGACCAGTTGAAAGATGCTGGAATTATGCAATGGCACATAATGAAGCGGCAAGTTCTGGACGCCAAGTTTTCAGAGGGATGAGTTTTTGTTTTCCTCAGCAACTACAAAATGAGATTTGGCATTAAACCTGCGTATAGTGGAGAACCTTATCAAGTGCATGTGCAAAAACGATGTGTGAAGAGCTACGATCACCATTTCATTCTTTCAGCAGTCAGTCTATCGAATAAGTACACAAAACCTGTAGTTATTTCACCAGAAAAACTTGCAGATCTTTAGTCACTTCTTCAGTACATTCCTGGCAACCATCATGCATGCTTCACAAGTATATTTACTGGTCAAGAAAACATGTATCACACACTAGAGGGAGGAGAGGAGGCAGCTGTAGATTGTGACACTTGACATTTCTGACATACTCGTGGTTCTTCACAGCACAACCCAACGTGGACCAGCTCTTAGTCATCTTTTGTACACTGCACTATATGCTTTATGGCTATGTATTTCTTTAGATTCATTAGTCTGTTAAATAATGTATTGCTTATTATTTGTATTAATGAAATATAATATTAGTTCTTGCAAAGTGTTAACATTACAGAAAAACAGTTTCAGCTATCACAAGCGTTTGCCTTATTTAAATAACATTGTCAATGAAATTAGCATTCAGAAACCTTGAATATCTGTTCAATAGCTGTTATTGTATGTTCACATCTGAACACTTCTTAATGTCTAGTGCAGTAAACCCATAGTGCATTGTTCTCCAAAACTGGCTTTTAGTGCGTACATCCCTTAGGGAAATGTTAATCACATTTCTCTCAAAACTAGCTTTTGGCACGTATGCCTCTGCTATTCTAAGGGCTCAAATCATGGATCTTGGTAGACAAAGACTGTCATATGCCAGACACGGAAGAATACATTCTATAGCCTGTCAAAGAAGATCCAGGTATAAGGAAAACATACTTCACTGTAGCATGACACATTTCTGAAAACTTGAATGGTACTTCGCTGACATCCTACTATAATAGAACTTTTGCTGGTGTTTATTTTGCTCAGATTGCCAATCCATATTTTGTACATTTAGGTTTTTTACAAATGAGACAACATTTAGAAGGGAGACAATAGCAAATTTTTACTTTTTTACTGGGGGGAGGGGAAAGGGGGGGGGGAGGGAGGATGAGTATCCTGACGATACATCTCTACGTTAGACACCACTAACAACTGAAGGTTGTGTAGGCAGGAATTATAGAGGAATGTTCTCCCAGCCCATCATACAGGTGCTACTTACAGATACTTAGTTAAAAGCATTCTTCCAAACAAGCTACTGATTGGCTCTAAGCCTCTGTTGGTAAGGGTATGAATTGGGGATTCCACTTGAGGTTTGTGAAGCATTCACATTTCTCTCAACTGCTCTTTAGAACATTCTGCTTGAGTTTAGTGAAGAACAAGCTCAGACAGTGAAGCTGTTCAGGCCCTATAAAGCCTGCAACAGTTATATTATCCAAGTAATTGCCACAACTGGTTATATCGAAAAATAAATTAATTTGAGGTAGCGCTCGAAAATTGCCTGAGTGCTAGTAGCACTATAAGGCAAGTAGTGACAGCAGATCAAAAGGCATGTTGATGACCATAAGCAAGTGGGATTGTTTGCCTAGTGGGAACTGGAAATATGTATTGATCAGATCATTTTTGCAAAAAGAGTAGCTGCCTAAGAGTTTGGTCAGGAGGTGTTCTGTGTGAGGGATTTGGTATGAATGGACCACAGTGGGCATTGATAGTGGATTTGAAATCCCTGCAGAGGCAAAGTTAGCTGTTAGATTTCTTTGTTACAACTAGGGGCATAGCCTATTAACTGAATGAGACGCATCAACATATCGCACTCCAGCAAGAACAGTGACACAACTCAAAATTCAATACTGAGGAAAAACTGAGTTAAACAATTCTGTAAAACCTTTTATTGAAATAGTACGAGATTCCTTTAAATTTCAAGTCCGTATTTTTGGAAGTAAATTCCATTATATTCTCTACAAGAATAATATGGACATATAATTGTGTTCTTGTCGAATGTGAGGTGTTACCAGGTAAATTATTACTTAATTGTTTGTCACCTTTCTAAAACAATTTTTGTTTTGTTATGACCCCTCATGTAATACTTTTGCGACTTTTCCATCCCAATACAACATTCAAACATCCATCACAGCAAACTTAGTACTGAAGTTAGAATAAACAATGAAAACCAAGTTAAAATTGTTTTATTAGAAGAAGACAAAATGCAAAATTATAATTTAAGAAAAATTAATAAATTTGATAAGTCAAATTAATTAGGTACAATTTAAGCAACACAATTTATGAAAACATAATCATGAATGGGTGTATATAATGAAGCAATACTTTTTGCTGAGAAAGGGGTATGATATGAACTTTCTTCATAGGAGGAAGTTCCCCCACTCCCCCCGCCCCCCCCCCCCCCCCCCCCTGCCCAGATGCAATGATGGGATTTTGCATTTACAACAGCTGTAATTGTCAAAACTGTCCATTCCTTCAGATTTGTATACATGTCTTAAGTGACCAGACCACATCTGCAGTGGCAATGCTGAGAGTAACTTAAATAGGATTAGTGTGGTAGAACTTAGGTGTCACTGTGGATTTGAATGTGTGCAATATAGTCTTTTGCGCAATCCAGTCTTGCATCAAAGACAGAAGAATGTTCATCACAGAATGCTTCTCAAGAGTCCAAGATAATGGATTGTGAAATATGGAGTTTGTCACCAGTCTGAAAGCTGAAGACCTGAAAGGCATCTAAGCCGAAAATGTTCTGTTCTCAGGCAGAAATGCAAACAAAGGAGGAGAGAAGGCATGAGGCTTTTTCGTACATCGTGTCATTCACAAACCCTCCGTAGCAGAATATGTTGCTTGCTATAGCAACGACTCCATGTTTGATGTGTGGTGCTCCCACTTTCTTGGATGTAATTTCATTGATTGAGACAGTGTGGCACTCACATCGAACTGAAATTGAATGGTAGTCCTATCAATCGTAAGCTGGAGAAATGTCCACTTAGATCCTTCCATGAATGGGTCAAGCTAAGTAAACACCTGCTGTTCTGTTTACACTGTTGTTCCCGCCAAGAGTGAGCTGGCAGTGGCGACCAGTGCTGCACTGACCTCTGAGAGGTGCTATGACAATTGTCAGCTGTGTGTCAGACTTTGACACAACGATCACCTTTCTCATGCCAGAAATGACACCTGGGAAGAGAACACTTAGTGAAACTGCAACGGCAACCCAAACAAATGTGTGCAGCTCACTGCGTGGGTATTGAATGATGCAGCAAAGTATGTGCTCTGCATTCATAAGAGTTTCTATTAACAGAAAGATGTTTCATCATTATACATTGATGAACTCTCTGATTTGCAGCCATGTGAAATCTTACATGGACAGAAATTACTGTCTGAATTACAATCTATCAAATTCCAATCTCGGTCAGTTTTGTTGAAGTGGAAAGGTTTAGACCCAGTGCTAATGGCGTGCTGACAGAGATTTTGTAAGTGTTGGTGATTGCAAGAGCTTCTTGTAGCATGGGGTTCTCTACTTTCAAAGCTTGTGACGCAACTTCTCAGTCAGGACAGTAACGAATTAAGATGTCATGCACTAAAGATTCTACGTGCAATTGTTTAAAGTTGAGGTTGACATGTAAAATGACACTTCCAGGAGATATTGTTTAACCCTTTAACTGCTCTGGACGTGTTAACGTGCGCGTGTGATGCCAGTCTGCTATCACCATGCTTTGTAATTGTCCATGTTTCTGAGTCATAGGTAAGTATTTGGTGTATCAGCATTTTATAGAGTCAGCACTGATCCCCTCATGATAGAAACTTGGATTTAAAATGATGCACCATTCCCCTGCCTTAACCTAGTTCATGTGGGGAAACTGGAATGATAGTCGAAACTGAACTCGCATGATACACTGGGGCTGCCTTAGGGTGACCTCTATCAAACATATCAACTTCCCAGGCACCCAAAATTCCCGCAGTGCCTCATAAAGTTTAGTTCAATTTATTGTGTCATATGTAGACATGAAATCGGTGAAAAGATGTTGCACACCAACATTAAATTTGTTGGTCTTTTCTTCTATTTGCCGGAGAGTAAATATCTGGTTCACAGCCAACTTTCCTGGTCTGAATCCACATTGATAACTTCCAATAATGTTTTGTACTATGGGTGAGAGTCTACTAAACAAGATGTTTGGCAATACTTTTAAATGCAATATTTAGGAGTGTTATGCCTCTGTAGTTGCTGCATTTAAATATATCTCCTTTCTTTGTATCAACACACTATCCCTACATTCCAATCTTCTGATAACTCTTCCTTTTCCCAGAGAGGCACAAAATATTGAAAACTCCTCAGGTTTCAGTAGTTCTGATTTTATATTATCAGTGCCTGGTGCTTTATTGTCCTTCAGTCAGGCAATTGCTTTGTCTGCTTCTCTGTGAGAAGGGAGGGACTATGACCTTGTGGCATCATAGGTCATGTCAACCACATAAAGCATGATCCTTGAACTCTAACTGCTCTGATGAGCAACCATGTTACTGTTTCAGTCAGCCTTTGTACCTTGTACATTGTACACGTGTATCTTGCTTTGTGCTGAAATATATGTATGTATACACATTTATGGGAATAGTTTGTTGCATATACAGTTATCCGTATTCCCGTTTCCCATATTGGTGACCCTGAAGTTTCTACATCTTCAATGCCAGCTGTGTGGAATCAACAGGTTTTACGTTTGATGCAATGAGACTGCCTCACCCAACGTTTTATACGAGGATTTGGAGGCTCAGCTACTACTACCAGGCCACTCCAATCACCTGCCAACGGTTGTTTTGCCGCTAACGGACAGCAATTCGCGATCTCCAATGAAGTTAACCTCAAACTTTGCAGCTCTACAACGGCCAAGTGTTATGCCATTACCTCAAACAATGGCCTCAGGTTTCGTGTTGCCAGACTGTGCATGCCAACATGTGAAAGGTGAAGTGGACGATTTCCAGAATAATGTAACGATCAATCGCTTGTGTAGTGTTCAAAGAGACCCAAATTTGCACACGTGCTTTGATCCTCTACGCGCCGCAACATCGGTTACAGTAGTGCCGGGTGTAACGCCGCCATTCATGCAAAATGCACACTAGGTCAACTGCTATCAAACTATGCCAGTTTTGCCTTCCTCACAATTTAATAATGGACATTTTTATAAATCAAGTTCGCCAGGCTCAACCACCAGATCTGTCGAACAGTTTCTCGACCACTTGGGTTCGAGCACACCTGACAGTACTTCGCCATCCAGGAACATTCAACCATGACAACGTGACCGCCAGCATGTTTCACCAGTGATTTATGGTCCTACCAAACATGTTGCATTTCCGATGTGCACAGAGAACTCTCGCTGTTGCCACACCAAATACCAACCACCCCCCTCCCCCCGCCCCACACTCCCCCTGACTCAAAGGAGGGCCCAATTCCGACCATACAGCCCCTCGCTCCTTCTGCAGTACCATCTGCGCCTGCCACGCCGGCTTTCCGCATCGTTTCTGAGGTGGGCAATTTAAGTACTGTGCCTTTAACCTCTGGTCCAGTTTACGGGCCTACCTGAAGCACCGCTCATCCGTTTGTTCCCACAGTACCAACCGTGCCTGCCACGTCGTGCTTCTGTGTCTCATCAGGGACATTGCAACCGGGCATTGTTTGGGATGTGTTTGCTAGTAACATGCTTATGCAAGTAGTGCCGTGTTACAGGACAGCCTATCCCAACATGGGACAGCAGGCCTTCCAAGATACACCGAAGCTGCGCGCCCCGATCTGCTTCATGCTGGGTGTGCAGCCGACCTCTCCAAACAAGCACACACCATGCTCACGTAATAGGCATGTGACTTTCGTGCAGCCTTTTCCCACTCATGCTAATGGCTACGCCTCATCGCGCCCCATTCGTCCCAAAACTTCAAGTCAGGACGTTACTCAGCCTTGTGTGCAGTTCTCAGTCTCTTCCATCACTGACGGAATGACACACAAGCTAATTACCACTCTCAGCCCTCCTATTAGGCACAAGGTTAGATGCCTCAACCCCATTAAGTTGCGCAGGGCCTGGTAGCAAATTAACGAACTTCTGGAGGCAGGCATTCTATATCCATCGGACAGCAAGTGGTCTTCACCGATTAACCTCGTCACCAAACATGATGGTTCTTTTCGAATGTATGGTGATTATAGATGCTGAAACGCTCGTACTGTCATGGACAATTACCCAGTGCTGAATATAAACGATTTCACCCATATGTTATCGGGTGCCACAATCTTCAGTGTGATTGACTGTAAACGTGACTATCACTAGATTCCTGTAGTGCCAGAAGACATTCCAAAGACTGCTATCATTATGCCACTTGGTTTGTTCCAATACAACTTCATGTAATTCGGCTTAAAGAATGCGGCACAAACGTGGCAACGTTTCATTGACTCAATCTTACAACAGTTCGAGTTCTGCTTTGCATACCTGGATGACATCCTCATTTTCAGCAAGTCGACTGAGGACCTCAAAGGTCATTTATCCCAGGTCCTCCAGACCTTAAACTCCAACGGTGTCGAGGTCAACAAAGATAAATTCCAATTGCGCCAGTCTTCTTGACTTTTTGGGTTACACCGTCTCTGCAGATGGAATACAGCCTCCCAAATGCTGCGTGCAGGCTATCACGACATTGCCACCCCCAGCTACGTACAAAGAACTCCGACATTTCCTGGCTACTATAAATTACTACCACTGACATCTACCTTCTGCCGCCGCAGTGCAGACCCCGCTGACGGACTAACTGTACGGCAAACAGACTTTAGGCATTAAGCCAGTCCGTTGGACTGAACCTATGCTAGAGGCCTTCAGGGCTCTAAAGACAGCATTAGCTCACGCTGTCGTACTCACCCACCCCAATCCGTCTGCCGAGTTGTTCATCACTATGGACGCCAGCGACATTGAGGTCGGGCACCGCAAAGGCGACACGGTTTCACCCCTTCATTTCTTCTCTAAAAAACTGTCTACAGCACAGAAGAAATCTTCCACTTTTGATAGAGAACTTCTGGTGGTCTATGAAGCCATCAAACACTTTCGCCCTGACATCGAGGGCCGTTCTACCTTCATCCTTACTGACCACAAACCACTGGTGGACACCTTCTGCAACCCTCCCAAGGACCCACCCCCACGACGTTTCTTCCACTTTGATCTGGTCTCTCAATTTACTACATCAAAGGCTCGGAAAACATTCCTGCTGATTTCTTTTTGCTGATCAAATTGGTTCAAATGGCTCTGAGCACTATGGGACTTAACATCTGAGGTCATCAGTCCCCTAGACTTAGAACTACCTAAACCTAACTAACCTAAGGACATCACACATATCCATGCCCGAGACAGGATTCGAACCTGTGACCGTAGCAGTTGCACGGTTCCGGACTGAAGCGCCTAGAACGGTTTGGCCACCACAGCCAGCTCTTGTCGCAGATCAATACTGTCTCGCGCATCATTGATTTATCCGACCTCGCTGCTCTCCAGGCCTCTGACGAGGAATCTCAAGCCGCCTCACAGATCATCAGACATTGCTTGTGTTTACCAAAGGCAAGTTGTGTGGTGTGATTCTTCCACCGGCACTCTATGGCTGTTGCTCCCTCCTACGTTGCGCCGACAAGCCTTCGACGCCTTGCATAACCTTGTCCACCCTGGCATCCTCGCCACCACATGCCTCGTCACCGAGCGTTTTGTTTGGAAAAATGTTAAGCAGGACTGTCAAACCTGGGCACGCAGCTGCATTTCCTGCCAACGCCACAAAATTGGACGCCCCCCCCCCCCCCCCCCGCCCTTGGCAAGTTTGACATTCTGCAAGGACGTTTTTGTCATGTGCATATCGACCTTATCATCGGCCCTCTGCCATTGTCAGAGGGCCACAGATATATCCTCTCCACAATTGAACCGCATGTCTCGTTGGGTGGAAGCTGTTCCTTTACCCAACATCACAGCAGAAACCATGGCGAAGAGATTCGTCTCATCATGGATCGATAGATTCAGTTGTCCATCCACCATCACCACCGACCAGGGTTGACAATTCAAGTCTGCACTTTTCACGATTCTATGTAACCTTTGCGGTATCAAAAAAAATTCATACAACAGCCTACCACCTGCAAAGCAACAGTTTAGTGGAACAACGGCACTGCACCCTTAAAACAGCACTCAGGTGCCATGACTGCCTCTGGTCTGAGGCACTTCCTTGGGTGTTACTCGGTCTCCATTCAACCTTTAAACCTGACTTACAGGGAACCAGCTCTGAATTCGTTTTCGGCCAGAACCCAGTTCTACCTAGAGAACTTATCCTGCCCCAAGCACCCGCGGATTTCCCCACCTCCCCAGACTTTATTAGTCTGTAGAATGCACACGCACGGCTACACCTGCCTGTCAGTCATTCCCCGCCGGACACTTACATGCCAACCACACTCAACACGTGCTCCCACATTTGCTCAGGGACAATTCCATTAGACAACCCCTGCAACCCCCATACCTTGGCCCCTTTGAAGTACTCTGGAGGGGTGAGACAACGTTCGACAGTACGGTTAAAGATTGCCCACAGACCGTTTCACTACACAGGCTCAAGTCTGCTTTCGTGGACTCCGATGCCCCTCTGCCATCCCAGTTGCACCATCCGGATGAATTTTCTATTGCCGAGCCCAGTAATGAGTTAGATCATCCCATGGTAGGATCTTCTCCTGATGATTCGTCACCACAGTTCGTGGGTTTCCCAAGCATGTCGTCATCAACCCCATATGCAGGTTTTGATGACATTTCATCTACTGGAGAAACTTGCTCCTCGACTTTCAACTTGCGCTGCAATGTACCACCTAAGCGCATTGACAACATGTCGATTGTTGCCTTTGACGACCGTGTGCTCGTGCTCCTTACAGACACTGCAGACGCAACACTCAACAAGGAACTAGATGTCAAGATAGTGCATAGCCTGTTCCTCTCCCGAGAGCGCAATCCATCAAGAATTCATGCGTTCATCTCCTCGGATGGCTCAATCTGCATTAGGGGCAGGCACGCTCACACGTCATATCCCTCTCCACACTTCTACTCCCAGGCCAGCCGACGCATCGTCCGCCCCCGCTGGCTGTCTGATTACGATGGACTACGATGTGGACCTGCAGCCTGTCACCGTGCCTTCACACGCTGCCCTGACTGAGATGGAGCTTCCAGTCATGTGCCTGCCGTCTCGCACTACTCACTCCAACGCCGACACTCACATGACCTTCCCTCAGGCCTCACAGGCTGTACTCCATAATGCTGGGGGGGGGGGGGGGGGGGGGGCTGTGTGGCGTCGTTAGGTCACATCAACCATGTAAAGCATGACCTTTGTTGAACTCTAACTGCTCTGACGAGCTGTCAAGTTAATGTTTCAGTCAGCCTTTGTACCTTGTACAGTGTACACGTGTATCTTGCTTTGTGCTGAAATATATGTATGTATACACATTTATGGGAACAGTTTGTTGCATATACAGTTATCTGTATTCCCGTTTCCTATAACCTCATTATCTTCTTCTGGGTGGATTAGAATCTCTTCAATAGGGAGCTCTGGGAATCCAACAATTCACTAAAATATTCTTCCCAACATGCCAATATCTCTTGGTCATCAGTTAGTAATCCCACATTTTTACTGTTACATATATTACGGCACAGCTTATATGTTCTTTCAATATTAGTTTTCTGAGAGAACTTTCTGTGATCAATTGTTTTTCCAATTCTCTCCAATTCTTCAGTCTGCTTTCTTTCCCATTCCCTTTTCTTCCAATGCAGTTTCTTCTCTTCTTTCCTTTTATCTCGATAACTTCTTATCACTAAATGTGTATACGATTTCTCAAGCTCTTTCCTATAAGCCAGGTTTTTTTCGTAACTTACTCTCTTACTGTCTTCATCAAACCACGAATTCCGTGGTTGGTTTCCTTCTTTTCCTAGCACTACTTCTGCTGTCTTAATGGCTGCATCCCTGCAAGCATTCCATTCCTGACCCAGAGTATCACTTACACTAGGAGTGTATAGTGTGAGATTCTCAGTAACCTTCTCAGAGTGTTTTATCAATCTTTTATTTTTTTAGCTTTGATACCATATACTTTCTTTGGTATGTTCCTTTCACTTTTCTTGCATTAGATATTCAACCTTTTCGTTTCGCAATTACAAGGTGGTGATCTGAATCCACATTCACTCCTCTGTAGGTGTGTACATCTATTAAATTTGAGACATGCCTGCTGTTAATAATTACATGATCATTTTGGTTGAAGATGTGCTAATTAGGCTACACCATGTTGCTTTATGGATATTTTTTTGTGGGAACATAGTGTGACATACAGTGATGTTATGTGCTAGTTCAAACTGAACAACTCTTGTGTCCATTATCATATGTGTATTCATGGAAGCTATGCTTTCCTATTGCTGGACAATCTGTGCATTGAGGTCTCCAATAATTATTTTATCATCATGCACAGGGCATCCATCATAGGCTCCATCGAGGTTCTCACAGAAGGCATCTTTATCCTGGTCATCTGCAGGTGCATATACATTGATCAATGAATAGTTTGTGAATTGACCTTCACTCTCCTTTGTGAAATTCTAGGTGGTATTCCAGAAAATCCACCCACTATATGTTTAAATTTTTCTTGTAGTGCAAAACCTGTACCAAATGCATGGTCTCTGGACCATGGTAGAAAATTATCCAGCTTCCCATATCAAGCACTCTTGTGTCCAGATGTTGCTATCAGGGGATATTTACACACAGAAAGAGAGAACGATATCCTTTGCCCACCCCTCCCTCTCCTCTGTATCTGCCATTACTACCATTTACATTGCTCATCCTCTTATTGTCCTCAAAATTAATTTTCTCTCCTTTTGTCTGTAATTTTTTTTTTAAGTTTACCCTCATTTTCTTTTTTCTTGTTATTGAAATGATAATCAATTGATATTAATATTTCAGATATTACAGAAAAAACTTATCAAACCTTATTTTGGAGCTGAAGGAACGAAAACGCATTGCATGAATTGTTTGTTTCATCATATTTCACACTATTTGCATTCCATTAACTTTATGAAGAATATGTGGAGGCTCAACCAATAACACTGCTGCTTTGAGGGAAAAATACTTTTAGTTCCCAGAAGCAGTGTATATGCAGACTCTCTTTGATATGACTGTGTGTCTGTTTTCTGGCTTGTAACTTCATGGTTGCACTTCATGTAAGCTCAAATGTTTGGTAATAAATCACCACTTATACCAGTCGTTCATGTGTTAATTATGTTGGTTACCCACCACCGTACATAAGAACTATGTTGATGACCCTGTGATGACCATGACTGGCTGCATTTTCTCGCCTTACAACTGCGTCAGTCACTACACAGTAATAAAGCAGCCATTTTCCGACTCCAGAGTTCTGCAGTTAGTGCCAGAGAGAGTGACTTTTCTGTCATGTTACATGTGTGCAACAGAGTGCATCTCATCTGACTGTGCCTAAAACCAAGGATGTGATGCAACAGAGCTATGTGCCAATAATGAACAATGTCAACCTCCTACCTCAACAGTGACACCAAACAAACTCTCTGCACAATGTATCTATCATAGACCTGACATATTTGGCGTTTTCCATACCTCGGCCTGTGCAATGCTCTGATCTGCTTTCCCCACTTGAGTATGTCGCACCCACCACATTGCATGTGTTTACACTCCCACCCGAGCAGTGATGTCAGACATTTTTTTTAGTTGCAATGTCCCAATCTGTTTTTCTCACCTGTGTATGCCATACCTACTGCATCGTGTGTTTCTACAAATCCACTGCCCACATTTTAACAAATAATACAGCCAAGTGAACATGTACATAATGACAGTGCTGCTGCACCTAGTGTGCTGGGTTTCAATAGGCAAGCTCCCTTGCGCTCTGGCTTACACCATGCTTAATAACCTTGGGACTACTCGTCTACTTTTCACTCGACATTCAGACTTCCACTGTTCCACACTGATCAACCCACCATACAGTTCACCATCAGTGAGTGCATGATGGCCACACACAGAATAATAGGTGACAATGCCAAATTCCTCTTCCTCCCTCCGTCCCTTCCACCCTCCCTCCCTCCGGCTCTTGCCTCTATGTTTCTGACTGTACAATACAAAACTACCTGCTTGTCAATATACTTGCCAACACCAGCACCGTGCCACTGACCAGCATACCCTTGCCTGTTGTAATGTTGCACATTCAGTGTCATATAGTGAACAGCACTACAATCGCTGTATACAACTAGACCACCATTGATGCCATCTGCCTTCTAACGACCCACTACCATGGACCTTCCTCATTGCCATTGTCACAGAACAGACTTCTTATGACACCACCTGCTGCTACCAGACTTGGCTCACATTGTTTTATTTCAGCAAGATCGTAGTTGACCCATCATCGGTATTGCCAGTGACAAACTCCTTCACCCAGCTGAAGATCTGTGTCAGTCTCTGCTAGCCCTCTCGCCATCAATTCACATGAATCCCTCAACCAATGCCTCTCAATGAGATTCAACCACTCCAGACTGAATATTTTAACATATGTCACTTCAATGCTTGTTTAAGTGAACTGTGCTAGAGTATTGCTACAGCCACTGCCGCACTCCAGGATTGCAAGACACAATCTTGCTAATCTACATCAATGTCACATGCCCCCACCTATGTCAAGTTCAACCTCTCCCTCCCGACAGAGCCATGGTGCTCCTCGTAGACTGACTCAACCAGCTCACCAAATTTCGTACTCAGAGTTAGTAAAGTGGCGTTATCAGATCCCCCTTGCCAAATTTGTCACTCAAATTGCTTCTCCCCCTCCCCCCCCCCCCCTCCCACACAAATGATTCTGACCACCCAACACTAGTCACACACTTGCACCTGCATTAAGCATGCAAGGCGTTAGCCTCGTGTTCCCACATCATGCTCCATGATGACACCTTCAGGCCCTCTCTACACCTCTCTGTTCCAGACTGTGTACAGTGGTCCTACATGGCAGAAACACATCTGATGTTATGGTTAACAGTAACTGCTCCACTGTCTAAGTGAAAAGATTAAAGCATGCATGGACACTATTAGACACCGGTAGCGCCATGTTTATGCCAGTCGCACTTTGTGCAAGCTCTAATTCTTGGTAATAAATTATCATTTATACCAGTCATATGTTATTAATTATGTTGCTCACTCAACCACCACGGCAAAGGTCCATAGCTTGTGGTCTAGTGGCTAGTGTTGCTGCCTTTGGATCAAGGGGTCCCAGGTTCGATTCCCAGCCGTGTTGGGGATTTTCTCTGCCCGGGAACTGGGTGTTTGTGACAGTGGCTGGATTGGACTGTGTAAAAAAAATGGAATGTGTAACAATTGGGACTTTGTATGAGCGCTGGTGACCGCGCAGTTGAGCGCCCCACAAACCAAACAACATCGTCATCACCACGGCAAGGAATATAACTTATTTTTCAGTACAGTAAATAAAACTGCTTGCTTTGAGTCATAAATCGTGGTTGTGACACGTAAGAAAGCACACCACCTCGATCACTGCTGTTTTTCTTTTATGTGACACACACTGAATAGGCACTGGCGATTTATAAGCTCTTTTTCAACAAATAAAGTATTTGTATGTAAGTCACGTGTTGTCGTACAACATTCTACTTTGTACAGCAGAAGCAATGATGATGATGTCAAAAAGTTGTACTCAGCTGTGCTGGTTGCTATTGGTCCCACACGACACACTCCACTCTGATCAAGGAATGAGGGAAAGTGAAAAATATTAATTATATTATCTGTGAGTGATGTAACTTAATTTTAGTTGCATAATTAATTTTGGAGTTATAACTCAAAATGTACTACACAGTAAACGTTTGACTTCAGTTTCACTGACTGGACCCGCTTACCTGTCTGAGGCCTTAAGACATATTCACGTCCAAAAGACATATGAGTAATGTGATATGTGAAAGCCGGCCGGAGTGGCCGAGCGGTTCTAGGCACTACAGTCTGGAGCCGTGCGACCGCTCCGGTCGCAGGTTCGAATCCTGCCTCGGGCATGGATGTGTGTCCTGTCCTTAGGTTAGTTAGGTTTAAGTAGTTCTAAGTTCTAGGGGACTGATGACCACAGTAGTTAAGTCCCATAGTGCTCAGAGCCATTTTTTTTTCATATGTGAAAATAAGACTTTGTGGATGAATGATATTGTGAAAATGGTTGACTATGTCTGAAAATGCAATGGGGAGGAGGGAGGATGGTGTGTGAAAATTCTACATGGGGCAGCAAAATCCCTGGAGCTGGCTCTGTTCACTCTAGACAGATGTGGGATACACAGGGTGGTCCATCTGGAGTTTCGGATGAGATTATCTCGAAAACTATACATCGGGTAAAAATAGTGGGTAAGACAAATTTGTAAGCTCAAAGGGGGACATCAAATGATACTACATGTGATCCCCAGCCCCTGCCCCCTTGTGTGGGGCAGGGGTAACTTTTAAATCTTAAATGGAAACCCCCTCTTTTATTGCAGAATGGGATTCTCCATAAAAAAAAGTAATCAAGCTTTGTCTGAAACATTTTTTTAAACCATTGACAGATGGTGCTGAAATCGAGAAAAATTAAAATTGGGAAAGAGCTCCAATTTATTTAGAATCATCCGAGAAGGACACAATCGATACAAAATGTGCACCAGTTCTTCTATTATGCCAAATTGAGCTAAAATATTATTCAAAATCGCACTCAACAAGCTCGAAATGGATGCATGCACTGTCCACCTCATCATCGCGAATATGATGATAACGATGCTCATACCCTTACCGTTCTCGCCTGTGTTCAACTGGATCCTGAAATGAGTAGTCGTGCGATTCAGAAACAAACAGGAATACTGAAATCAACTGTTTTGAGGATTTTTAAAGCACATAAATATCATGCGTATCGTATCACACTGACACAAGCATTAACACCGAAAGATATGCAAATACGCGTGCATTTCTGCCAATGGGCCTTGGAAATGATAAGAGGTGACAATGATTTTCTTAGGTACATTATGTTAACCGATGAAGCCACATTCAAAAACAATGGTGAATTAAATCGTCATGATTGTCATTATTGGTTCTCTGTCAATCCACACTGGCACAGACCCATTGACAATCAACACAAATGGTCATTAATGGTCTGGTGTGGAATTTTAAACAGTTTCTTGATAGGACCATATTTTTTTGACTGAAACGTTACTGGAGAATCTTATTTACAACTTCTCCACGATGATTTGTTGGAGCTAATGGAAGATGTTGATTTAGAAACTAGGCCACGAATGTGGTTCCGACAGGACGGAGCAGCTACCCATTATGCTAAAAATGTGTGGAACATTTTAAATTTATGGTATCCTGGGCAGTGGATAGGACACAGTGGACCAATTCACTGGCCTCCACGTTCACCACACCTAACATCTCATGATTTTTTCTTGTGGGTTATTTAAAAAAATATTGTTTATGAAAGACAGCCCACAACCTGAAACGATATGGAGTAACGCATTCGAAGAGCGTGTGCAGCCACACCACGGGATGTGCTGCTCAAAACTGTGGACAAGTTTTGCAGGCGATTGACTTTACGCATTAAGGCAAATGAGGATAATTTTGAACAATTTCTTCATGGCTAATTTCATTAAGTAAGCACCCCAAATTGTGAGAGACAAGGGGACTCACACTAGTGAAGCACCCTAACATGTGAGAGGCAAGGGGACTCACACTAATGAAGCACCCCATGGGAACATCATTCTACTACGTCCATGTCATTGGTCCTGGGTAACGCTAAAAGTAGGATACAGTACATTTTGTACAAAAATAGCTTAATTTGGCGTAACGAAAGAATTGGTGCACATTTTTTATCGATTTGGTGCATGTTTCTTGGAATTCTAAATAAATCAGAGTTCTTCCCCAATTTTACTTTTTCCTCGATTTCAGCGCCATCTGTCAATGGTTTAAAAAAGGTTTCAGACAAAACTTGATTACTTTTTTATGGAGAACCTGAATCTGTAATAAAAAAATGGGTGTTTCCATTTAACATTTAAAAACTGCCCCCCACACCACACGAGGGGACGGGGGCTGGAGGTCACATGTAGTATGATCATTTGATGGCCCCCCTTTGAACTTACGAACTTGTCTTACCCACTATTTTTACCCGATATATAGTTTTCGAGTTAATCTCACCCGAAACTTCAGATGGACCACCCAAAAGATGTTCAAAATTGTGTATCACTGTAGAAGGATATATACCCCATCAACCATGAAAGGTTTACTCTGCCTCTCAAGCCGCATGTACATTTGTGAGGATTATTTACGACACTGAAAAAGCTCAAGCCTTGCAGCAGCAATGTGACACTTTTGCTCATACTGGAAGACAAGAAGTTACAAATGTCAGCAAAAGCTAGTATCTCTTGCTCTACAAGAGGATGCAATATGCAAAGGATAGACAAAAATTTGGGATTATCTGCTAAAAGGCAACTACATTGAATAACAACTTCAGTGACATTACATGCCACAAAATGGAGAAGGAGGCTGCATGTTTCCCAATCTGCTTCCTTAGGTTAGAAGGTTGGAATAGTAGGCAGGTGTTGCGCTATAGGGGCAGCCCAGTGTGATAGTTGCTTCAAGATTGCTTGTCGTGTGTCTTGTTGCTGTGCATGATGCTCAGCTGTTGCTGCAGCTGCGCAATTTCAAGAATTTTAGATCCATAGTAGAACTGAATGTTACGGGCAAATTTCAGACATTAACTGCAGTCAATACAGTAACCACAGTTCTCATCTCCACTGTATTCGATACAGAAATTGATGAATACTCTGATTTATGCAACGCAGTCAGAGTGAGTATAACAAGTGGAATAGTTTTTACTCAGTCTGTGCTGAGTTGAAGTCCACAGAACAAGATAGCTTGGTCAGAATGTCTAAGGATCCTAAGCCAGGTCACTATATGCGGTAGCACAGTTGTCCAATGTACTAATGCAATTTGTATCCAATTTCAGAAGCTGTGGCAGGTTTTATCAATTAGTTCAGGCAATGTCACTAGTTGCTTGATGATCTGAAGTGTCACTGCATGGCCAATGCAGGACCTTGTCTACTGACCATGCACTGTAATTGAGGACACCACTTCACATGTTCCAAGAACCTCCTTCTGGGGGCCATGGTGTATGTCAGTGCTTGTACTGCATCAATATCAACGTCTGAGTTGTAGCTTGAGCTACTATTATGGTGGGATACAAGGGTATGTGATTTATTATAACGGTGCAGTGTCTTCGTTAAACTGGTGTCTCGCTACATACAACAAATCTGAACTCAAAACCCATTTAACATAGATGTGTAGATGGGAAATGTATAAAGTACTGATAATAAACGCTGAAGATACAGCTGTGCAAAATGGATAAGCACTGTGAATGATGAGGTAAGTGGACGGGGTAGTGCCACGACGCCACTGAAGTGTCCTACGAACGTACAAGATACACAAGGTGGGGGTAGACGTCGACAAAGAAGCAGAGAAGGGTCGACAGGAGCAGAGGTCTGCTGGAGGTAGTTACTGACTGAACAGATTTACATCTACTTCTATACTCTGCAAACCCCCTCGAGATGCACGGCAGAGGGTACATCCCATTGTACCAGTTATTAGGGTTTCTTCCTGTTCCACTCACATATGGAGTGTGGGAAGAACAGTTGTTTGAATAAGAATTGATAAGATATGGGCATAAAGTCGAGGAGGCAGATTAAGACTGAATAATTGGTAAAGGTAATTTGAGGAAATGATGAGTGGAATAATGTGTGATTCTAGAGTAGAGTACAAGTTTATGAACAAGTTAAACAGAACATGGTGCAGTCAGGGAATACTGTGTCTGAAGAATAGTTGGTGTCATAACTAAAGTGAAATGAAAAAGAGGATAATAAATGAAGTGACTTTAAATGTTTAACTTGAAGGAAGACAACTTCTCAGCCAAGATCACATTTTTAAATTTTCATTTGCAATGAGAGGATTCGGTAAAACAGAGTTACCACCATCTAATCTCATTAAAGGTTAATGCAAGTGCCAAATTAGAACTATAAACGTTTTCCTTATCTAAAATAGCTGGATAGTTGATGTTAAGATGCATTGCCATGACAAAATTAAAACCAATATTTGCAATATGTCTCGCCACATGCACCTACCACGTATTACAAATCACAGAGTACATCACTGATAGAAGAGCGCTGCTGAAGTTGTCCCGTAATTTATATCTGGTGAATTCTCTCTTCCTGCTGTTCTACTGGCTTTGATTTTTGCATCCAGCCTCAAACAGCAAAGCAGTATGTTTTGTGCATACCTTCAAATTACAACTTAAGAAAGCAATATCTATTACATACCACAACAATGAGGACACCCTGGTGGGAGTCTTCTCTTCATTTTGAATACTGGGCAGTCCTCAGGATAGATACTCCATGGCACACTGCCAATACATGTTGTTAGATCTCTTGCATCTATCACTTCAATCGGCTAGCCTGTGTTACTCTTTGGGTTCATCGATGTGGGCCTGCACCTATGACTGGGTTCCAGATTGGATATTGGGGTCACCTACAGCCATCTGCAGTAAGATACTTCAGCAAACATCAAGAATCCTAAGAAGGTGCTGCAGTTTTTATCATCTGGAGAATTTTCTTGGCCGGTACTTATTTGCCTAGCTGGTTTCTGTGCACTCCATATCTGGTAAAATACTCTCCGACATAACTGGTTGCTGCAACGCAAGTTGTGTGCACAAAACTGCTACAAATCTTCCTGAATTTTCTGTTTGTCGTGACGATATCTTTATTTACACAAGAGTTTTCAATTAAATTATGTCTATGATGAATGTTTAAGACAAATACTTGGCTTGTGAAATTTTTCCTAGCGATTTTTTCAGTGCTTTTACAACGAGGCTACTCTGGTTTTTTTGCAAACATCATTTCCTCCTCCGATTGTGACACAGTTCACACCGCTTTTTACTGTGGTTTCACAGTTTTTTAGCACTACTCATTAATGAGCTCCAGGCTTTGAAATTCCAGTCACATTATAGTCTGGCTGGATATCAGAAACAATTGTAGCTAGTTCCCTACCGCAGCTCGTTGCTAATACGTATATTACTTCTTTTTCTTCGCTGTTTGCTTTTCTGTCTTGGTGTTCCGTGTTTTCACATGTTGTTCTACGATGATTTTTGCGTTTAACATTACTTGGCAGTAACGAGTTTTCTCTGACCTTTTTTTTTTTTTTTTTTTTTTGTCAGTAGTTCTTTCTGAGTAATTTCCCGCAGCACTGAAATTTTTTCGGCGTTTTTGAACAGTCAGTATTCAACACATCGTATTTTTTGTTAATGGAACATGAAAAGCGCTCGTATTTAACAAAGGGCGGGAGAATTTCTTAGGCCCTATATACAGTAGACCAATAATGCGAACACTCTTGTTCACAGCTTTGCGTCTCATTGGGAATGCCCACATACTGAATCAAACTTCTCAGCAATTCGGCATATTGTCTGGCTTTGCTTAGGTCGTTTTGCAGTTATTCTAATATTACTATAGAATCGTCCAAAAAATACCGTATTTGAAAATGGTCCAAGACCGAAACTGTACAGTCGTACATGAAATAAACGGAATGGCAACTGAAGACATCACGAAAGCATAAAAAAGAATCTTCCCAAGAATAAGTCAGGCGAATGTTTTGGAAGCAACTTCCCTTGTGGAAGAATTTGAATTTGGCAAGTGCGTTCCCCTCAATTTAATTTATGTTTCTGTTTCATCACATTTCTCTCCAGAGGAACACTCCTACAAGTTTCACAGTTGTAAATGAATCCAGTGAGCCCTTGGTGGTAGCATATCAAAATATGATGTCATTTCCCCTATGTTGGTGAATGATGTTATTTAAATGATGTTCATCTAGAGGATTAGATGCCAGTCTTTGCATCAATTGTCTACAGTTCACAACAGCTTCCTAATGGCACGATCTCCCAAAACAGTTAGAAAGAGTTTCCGTCATTATGTATCAACAAACAGGTCATTTATATACGTAGCAAATCGTAACGATAATATCACACTTCTTTCGCCATACACCCCACGATACTTTTGTTTCCTAAGGTAACCGAGGAAAAATAGACGATTACACAAAATAATATCTCGAATACTGTAAAGCAATATAGTCAATGAAGATGTGACAACATTTTCAGTTGTATTATAAGATCCAGAATTACAGTACCATATACGTAATTGTTTTTGGGTAAATTCTAGTGAGAAGCGTCTCGCGGGCCCCGAGGAATCATTACGTCATATCATGACACATGACGTCATCTCTCATGCTAGGCAATATCGCTGGTAGTTTTCCAACCATGGATATTCTTTCAACCAAGGCATCATGGAGGACTTGCGTCTCGCGACCCGCTGGTCGCGATGCTGATTGGCTGGCAGTTAAATTCATGACGTCATATACAGTAGCCAATCAGAAGCATAGGTGACATCTGAGGGAATGCAACATCTTTGCTACACACATTCTCGTATTCATAGTTGATGTGAGCGAATATCCTTGCACCGTGTGAGAGTGAGTTATTTCGTTGGAATGGGTGGTTCTGTTGCTTGTTACGTATGTGATCGAGAATATTCAGCAAGAAAGCATTTGAATGTTCATTTGAGAAATGTGCATAAAATTCAGCCAGGTGAAGAAGGTACGATAAAGTGCTCAAAAAGTGGGGTCTAGTGAAGCAGGGGATACAACCCGTCGGCTTTGAATAATGACGTCATTCCTTAGTCATAGATAGTAATGTCTTCACTTCGAGGCATAGATAATAAAACAGTTCTGTGTTCTAATAAGCGCTATCATTAAAATAATTGAATGTGAATCTAAAAGCAATCGCTTGATATTAGATACAGATGCTTCAGTAGCTGATAAGTGTTTTTTGGCTTTTAAAAAAAAAAAATCTCACGAGATACAATAAACTGATCCTAAGATACAGATGCTTCAGTAGCTGATAAGTGTTTTTTTGCTTTTAAAAAAAAATCTCACGAGATAGAATAAACTGATCCTACTTTATTAAGCAATCAATAAAAAAAACTAAACTAAAACATAACAGCAAAAGACAAGTGAAACGCAAAGGTTAAATAAACAATCAAAACATATAAAATGAAACAGGTTGCAAATGTAACGTACGTGTATTTCCACCTATTCGTAAGTAGGATCAGTTTATTCTATCTCGTGAGATTTAAAAAAAAAAAAAAAAAAAAAAAAAAAAAAAAAAAGCCAAAAAACACTTATCAGCTACTGAAGCATCTGTATCTTCTAATGGGTGCGGGAGTTCCGACTCACACCCACCCACCTCCCCAGGAGTCGGAACTCCCGCACCCATTAGAAGATACAGATGCTTCAGTAGCTGATAAGTGTTTTTTGGCTTTAAAAAAAAAAAATCTCACGAGATAGAATAAACTGATGCTAAGATACAGATGCTTCAGTAGCTGATAAGTGTTTTTTGGCTTTTTTTAAAAAAAAATCTCACAAGATAGAATAAACTGATCCTACTTTATGTTAGTAATAGCGGAGACGAAATAAACAGCACATCTACAATTTGTACCCCGTGTTCCACTTAGGGTTTACTGAAGCGGAGGATACATCGTTCAGGTGAAGAACAGGACAGTAATGCTAGTGAAAACAAAGAAATCGCCTTACGACAAACTCGTATTCCGGACTGTACTTAAGCAACACACTTCGAATGAGCTTTTAATTTGTATCGGGTTTCATTTGTGGTTTAGTGAAGCAGGGGATACATAGTTCAAGTGAACAACAGGACAGAAATCGACTACGCTGAACTCGTATCGCGTACTGCACATAAGCAATACAGTTTGAAAGACTTTCGAGATACAACTGACATACATGTAACGTGATGTATTCTTTGCTAGTAATTTCATTCATTTCTTTCCATTGTATTTTGCGGAGAAATACTAAGATACAAACACGCGATACCTTTAACGTGAAAATACTACTGGCCCTTACATATGTGAAATAAAGTTTATCTCTCTCGCATTCCTTTGTTTCTCAACATTCTCCTCAGCTCTTTCATCTTTGTAATACATGCTCTCTGGTGACTTGTGACGTCATTGTTCAAGGCCGACGGGTTGTATCCCCTGCTACACTAGACCCAAAAAGTGACTGCATCTTTAAATGCAATTTTTTGGCTAAGTTGCGCCTACATGTGGAGCAGGAGCACATGGTTGAGATGGTGAAAGAAATTAGTGAATTTCAAACGAAGGACGGTAAGTAAAGTGTACACTGCCTACTTAAATTAATATCGTCCATTATTATTACATACTTGTCTGACCCGTGGCCATTAGATCTTGTTTTTGTTGGTCAATAGAACATGTGCCTATTTGAAAACCTGAAAAGATGCATTTCACATTAACTGTGAACTTACTGTCTGCTACATTAAGTATAAGTTAAATTGTTGCAAATTTAAATGATTAAAATAACACCAGTAACTCGTGAGGGTATCTAACAGTGCAGGTTTTTTTTACTCCTGCTATGTACTTTGCACTTGTTGAATCTGAATGCAATTGTCTTTCATCGATGCTTTTGTTTTAGACTTTATGAAGTGGAAGTCTGAGGAGGAGAGAAAAACAAAAAGTAGTTTTGTCTCTAGTTACGGCACTAAGCGTTTAAAGAATGGCACTGCAAAAACCACCCTTTTATGCCACAGAAGTGGCACATTTTCTTTGAAGTCAGGTGGCAAAAGGTTGTGTAAGTCCCAGGGCACTTGCAAGATGGGAAACCATTGCGTTGCTGCCATAGAGCTTCACGAAGAAGAAAGTGGAATCTGTAGTGTCATTTACTACAGAACACATTTCGGCCATGACCAGAACATTGCTTTCCTGCATCTCAGTGGTTTTGATAGAGAAGCCATCGCTGGTGAGTATTACCTTAATTGTAGAATTTTGCTGGCCTTCAGTGATCCCCAAGTAAATATGGTGTGAAAGTTTCAGAATCCATTGTCAGGCTTGCTTTTAGTTATATGTAGTTGACTTTTATTATTTTTGCAGTGAAGGAGCATTGTTTTTTACTGCTGAGAAATTAATATTGTTATGGATATGTGATCTGGAGTAAAAGGTGTGAATATATCAATTGGCAGTTCATATGAATACAATTTGTGATGTTAGCATGAAAGCAGTTGTAAAAGACCAGATGTTGTGATCCATATTGACCACAATATTGGTGACTGTAATGCCATGTACTTAGGTGTGTGTGAGAGCAGGTGTAATGCATTACAGTAATGCAAGTGTGGAAATAAGTTCTGAAATACTTATGTGTTGCCCTGTGTTATTGCTTGTGTCATAGTAATCTATTTAAGAATAGATCATTAATGCATCTAATAGACTAAAGGTAGTACATTTATTGTTTCTTGTCCAGCATGTTAAACATGGTGGATCAGGGCATTTGCAACTACAATAATGGATTTGAGACTAGACAAAAACACCAGTTAAAATTCTCTGACATGTACTTGTAGACCTCGTAACCATTTGAAAATAGCATTGGTAGGTGAAACTGGGAAATATCACATTGCAACAGGTACTTTAATCAGGCCTGTTTATTCTCCCATCCCCAGTGTGTTAATAGTATCTTCAGTACTGTTGGAAGGGTACACTGAATATACTGTTAAGCCATTTGTTAAACTATCTAGTTTATAAGTACTTAGCAACTGTTATATTGCATGAATTTATTTTATTGGGGGGGGGGGTTACTACAGTGTCCTTTCTGAATAGTGTTTTCATGTACATACTCAGAATTGGCCTCTTTGTAGTTGGAGTAATTTTAAAATGTTGCAGGTAAAATTGCTGAGGGGGTCACTTTCAAGAGAATTCTGGATGATGTGCAGGACTCAGTTCATTCCAGCGGAGTGGAGAGGCTGCATCTCCTGACTCGGCATGACCTTCATAACATTAAGAGAGACTTCGCCATTGCTGATGATCAGCAGCATAACATTGATGAAGTCAGTGTTAGTATGTGGCAGGAGAAAATAAAAGACTGTGCTCTCCTCTATAAGAAAGAAGGCGAGGCCTGGGAAGATTTTGATAGGACTGACTCGGTGATAGTGTTAATGACTGACTACCAGAAACAGTTATTACAGAGATTTGGACAAAATATTGTATGTGTAGACTCCACACATTGTACAAATGTTTACAAACTGTTGGTGACCACATTGTTAGTGGTAGACGATTTTGGTTCAGGTATGCCTGTAGCATTCTGTGTTTCAAATCGGGAGACTACTTCCATAATGACTCATTTCTTTAGTGCTGTGAAAGAGAGAGCTGGCATCATAAAAACGTCTGTATTCATGTCCGACGACACTAATACTTTCCGTAGTGCATGGTCACGAGTCATGGGACCTGCAGAAAATAATCTACTGTGTGCTTGGCACATATACCGCAGCTGGCGGAATAATTTGAAGAAAGTCCATGGCAATGAAGAAAAGAAAGCACTTGTGTACAAAGCTCTTCGTACATTGCTGGAAGAAGTGGATGTAGACAATTTTAATGAGTTGCTGGAATCGTTCGTCGGGCAGCTTCAAGCAAATGAAGGTACAAGAGACTTTGGTGTATATTTCTCGTCAAATTACTTATTCCGGCCTCAGCAGTGGGCATACTGTCACCGTCGCAATCTGGGTATAAATACAAATATGCACCTTGAACCAGTGCATAGAGTTTTAAAATATTGTTATCTAGAGGGAAAAACAAACAATAGACTTGACAGACTACTTGTTGTGTTGATGAAATTGGTGCGTGACAAACTGTGTGCTCGAATGGTTAAATTGTATAAGGGTGGCCATTCATATAGAATAAATCTTATTGAGGCTCGTCATAAAGCTTCATGTAGTATTAAGGAGAATGACATTACAGTCAATACTGATGGTACAAAGTTTCATGTGAAATCCCAAACACATTGTGGTGTAACACATACTGTGATTTTAAATAACATTGAATGTAAATTGGAGTGCAAGTTGAAGTGCTCCAAGTGTAATATATGTATACATGCTTTCAGTTGTTCTTGTGTGGACAGTTTAATTCATTTGAACATATGCAAGCACATTCATGCAGTGTCAATGACGTATGCATTACATTCAAGTGCCACAGTTACACCAAGTGAAGCAACGGTGACAGAAGAGGCTTCTGCCATTTTGTGTTCACTGCAAACAAATACTGATGATCACGAGAACACATCTCTGGCCCGAGAACTAGTGTCCACATACCAAATTTTGATTAACCATGTCGGTTCAGGTAAAGTGTCCACAGAAATCCTGAAGTCGCTGCAGAAGGATGCAGCTCATTCGCTGTCACTTTTTCAATCAGACTGCAGGGAAGTTCCACGACGCCCCAGCAACGAGAAGGTAAAAGTGCAACGAAGACCTGGTAAATGTAACAAACAGCCAAAGGGCAGTTTGAAGAAATCAACTCTTGCTGAAAAAGCAAATATTGTTTCAGCACTGAGGCAGCCTGAAAGTGAGATATTAAATTTTCACGTAGATTCTGACCATAATTACTGTCGGTACTAAGTTTTAGATGTGTATGTGCTTCTGTACATTCCATGGTTTGTAGGCCTACTGGGGAAACTCGCCATGTAAAACAAAGAGTAACGCATTGTGCTTGGTACCCCTGTTGGTGATGTGGAAACCCAAGTGATATTAATAAAGAAAATAAAAACTTTTGCAGTGTTGTCTTTCAATTGATACCTTTATCCTTTTATTTGCATGTGCAATTAAAACCTTTATTTGAAATACTACTTGATTACATTAAGATGAATTGCTGTGTAACTAGTGGAGAAAATTGATGTCTGCAGAGCTTGTGTGACGTGAATTTGAAGCCCCTTATCACATGATGTACTGAAGTCTGTTGTAACAGTACATTGCAAAATAAAATTGCTTGCATAAAAATTAAAAAGATATTTTTCACTTCTGAATCACATTTCAGTTTGGTTCATTACTAAGAGTTCAACAGAATAAAATTCAGTGCACTTAAGCTAAGTATCTGATGCTCCCTTATATTTATTTAAAGGCTCTGAATGTAGCAACTTCCTGAAAAATTTTGTATGTGCATTCCTACAGTAATTGACCAAGGCAATTTGTGGTAAATTTTTAGAGTTTGTGGTCTCATGTGCTTTACATCTAGCAATTATATTTTTAGATTTATATACCTTTACTTGTCTTCAGTACCTATTGAGACTCATCTTTCAGAATAGGAGTTTTTATGTAGATAGCAAAGAGGAAAACTTTAAACTATTTTGGAGTCATTCGCCCAATTTTTATTGGTACAAAAGATGCTGTAACTGGTTCTTTCTAGTCAGTACAGCAGTTGTTATAAGTTGGCCTTTAAGAGACTTTACTGTAATGTAGAGAAGAATTTCATCATTACTGCATAAAGGTAATCCTATTTTCATGGATCTTAATTGTGCGCTTTCTTTCACTGAATATTCTTTACAAGTTGTCAGTGGCTTTTTTTTTAATAGACAATAAGTGTCTGAGCTGCAGTAACTGTACTTACAGTAAAGATGTTTCACCTGTTTTTTGTTCACACTTCACGGATGAGAACACCTCATTCCTGTTTTTGCAGTTTTAGAACATTTTACAGAGTGAAAGGAATTTGCTATCCTGGTCACTTTCTTCCTTTTTTTAGCTACACATATTTCTCAACATGATATGTTTCAAATGTAAGTATTTTACTTCAAAATGGACACTATGCTGCTAGGATATTGAGAGCAATAGAAGTAATAATTGATTCTGAGACACCAGAAATTGTGTGGAAGAAAATGTAATCAAGATGTACAACGTTCTTTTATTTGTAAGGTATGTGACCATTCAGACTTTCCATGTAGTAATTCCATGGAAATGCTTTAATTGCTAAAAACTTTATGGGTTTTGAGTCATCATCAGATAATTGTGCCAAGTTTACACTAAAGACAAATTATGAAAGCTAATACATAATAATTATGAGGCAAAAGTAACATCAGGAATGAAAATACATACTGGGTACAAGTACCTACAATATGCTTAGGCAGGTTCATATGAGTTAGCAATACAAGAAAAACACACCGTCTCGTACGCAATTGCTGGTAGGCTTGATTGTATTGTTTTTAACTTGCACCAGATGGCATTGATGTCAAAGATTGAGACAAACCAAGACATAGCTTTTATAATACACAAAACAATGTAAATATTCCAGCCACATTTTTTGATACAAGAGACTTGCAATGTTTCAGTGGACAGGAACATAAGGGAGGCAGAGTTGCTATATATTTAAACAGAAAGGTAAAGGATACCACTTTGTGGACAGACAGAAACATACAGAAACTGTCTTGAAGCAGTGGCTATACAGAGAAAGGAAGAAGAGCTTAATACTAGGGCAGTACTGATCTCCAAGTTGTCAGGTAAGACATTTTCTCAAGTAACTGCATGTACTACTAGAAAAGGATACCAGAGAATTCCCTTAAATAATAGTAGTAGGTGGTAGGATAGTATAAAAACACTAGAAGGCAGTTCTCATTCAAGAGACTTATATGATCTAATCAGATCTTCACAACCTACATTGACAGGGGGTGGCATGCTGCTGTTCCACCATTAGCAACACTGGTAAATCATGTCGTCAGTCTATACAAAAAGTTCATGTATTAAATATTAATTTCAGACCATTGCAAGTTGTTGATAGAAATAATTGACAAATCAAAACACGATGCATTTACATTTATGGATGTAAGACAGTAAAAATAAATAAATATGTTACATTTAGCTCACAAAAATGGAGTGATAATAATAAAATTTTATTGTCATTCAGCTTGTTAAAGCAATAGACAAAGTCAAGAAAATACATTTCCCTGTGTATTTTAGTTTGTGTGAAATGGACAAAAGTAGAAACCACATGTTACCAAGCAGTACTTTCCTCTTAAATAATTCAACAACAGTGTAAAAAGGATCAATTACTAGTAGCTTATACAATTTGGCTTTAAAAACATTTACAAGTAAATCTTTAAAATCTTTGTTTAGTCTGTTAAATGTACTTAGTCCAAGGACTAGGTAGGAGTTCTGTGATTTACATAGTCTATGACATGGCATGTCTACACATGTTCTGTTTCTAGTATTACAGGTATGAATATCACTTCTCAATACAAATTTTGAAACATCGTTTCTAATGTACAACAGAACATTATAAATGAATAGTTTTACTACTGTTACACATTGCAATTTAACAAACATAGTTTTACAGTGTTCTGATTTACTGGAATCAGTAATTATTCTCAATACTTTCTTCTGCAAAAGCAAAATATCATTTATGTGACAATTACTACCCCACAATAAATTCCACATGATAAAATGCTTGGAAGAAAGCAAAATATGCTGATCTTACATAGTTGTCTGGAACATATATTTTTAAATTCCTAATTAAATAAATAACTCTTGAAAGTCTACCTAATATATTTCAATTTGTTATCAGTTGTAACACCTAAAATTTCAACAGTTTCTAGTTCATGGTGCTTACAGATCTCCGAGCTAATGAAAAGTTCCTGGGTTTTACTTTTAGCAAGAAACCATTTGCTCTGAACCGTAATGAAGATTAAGTAAGCGTATTTTTGGTCAATGTTTTCAGTATGGCTAGATCTGTGCTTTTATTTCGAAAAGTTGTATCACCAGCATACAGTATTGTGTGAGAGTTTGTGAATAAAGGTAGATCAAATATTCTGAGCTGTTGCTCATCAACACTGGTTAGCGTCCATGTTTCGCATCCATAGGTTACAGCTGGCCTGATCATGACCTTATATAGTTGCAGTTTCAGCTGCCTATTTAATAATCTAGAGGCCAGCAACTTCTTAAACATGGGAGCATCTATTACAACTTAGGATGCGGATGCGCAGTGTTATTTCAGTTAACATGGAATTTATGCTGTTAATATTAGAGCCAAATATCATCTCCACCATCTTTTGTTTGTAACTTCTGTCTCAATCTGTCTGGGTACTCCTGAACAGTAGACCTATCTTTCAGTTGTTCTATATTCCATTTCTTTACTCCGGTACTACTTCCTCTGGCAGCCATGCCAAGTTTCTGTCTCACTTTGGCTCTACATCTACTTGGTAACTCTGCCATTCATGCTTAAGTGCCTGGCAGAGGATTCATCGAACCATTTTCATACTATTTCTCTACCATTCCACTCTCGAATGGCGTGTGGGAAAAGGAACACCTAAATCTTTCCGTTTGAGCTCTAATTTCTCTTATTTTATTATGATGATCATTTCTCCCTACTTAGGTGGGTATTGCGTTCGGAAGAGAAAGTTGGTGATTGAAATTTTGTAAATAGATCTTGCCGCAAAGAAAACCGCCTTTGTTTCAGTGACTGCCACCCCAACTTGCGTATCATGTCAGTGACACTCTCACCCCTATTGTGCGATAACACGAAACGAGCTGCCCTTTTTTGCACTTTTTCGATGTCTTCCATCAATCCTACCCGGTAAACATCCCATACCATGCAGCAATATTCCAGCAGAGTACGGACAAGTGTAATGTAGGCTGTCTCTTTAGTGGGTTTGTTGCATCTTCTAAGTGTTCTGCCAACAAAGCGCAGTCTTTGTTTTGCCTTCCCCACAATATCATCTATGTGGTATTTCCAATCTATGTTGCTCGTAATTGTAATTCCTAGGTATTTAGTCAAATTGACAGCCCTTAGATTTTTGTGATTTATCATACACCCAAAATTTATTGGATTTCTTTTAGTACCTATGTGGATGACCTCGCACTTTTCTTTGCTTAGTGCCAATTGCCACTTTTCGCACCATACAGAATTTTTGAATCATTTTGTAATTGGAATCGATCATCTAATGATTTTACTAGACAGTAAATTACAGCGTCATCTGCAAACAATCTAAGGGGCTGCTCAGATTACCACCTAGAACGTTTATGTAAGTCAGGAACAGCAGAGGGCCTATGACACTACCTTGCGGAACGCCAGATATCACTTCTGTTCTACTCAATGATTTACCATCTATCACTATGAACTGTGACCTTTCTGAGAGGAAATCACGAATCCAGTCACACAACTGAGATGATACTCCATATGCAAGCAATTTGATTAAAAGTCACTTGGGAGGAACGGTATCAAAAGCCTTCTGGAAATCTAAGTAGGTAACGGTCAGAATTAGCTCCTTGGAAAGTGCGCTCATTTTGCATATCAGATGCTCACATCTTTGATATAAAGATATGGTCTATTTGGTTTGCTTCATTTGTTTCTGATATTTTCCATGTCCCTTTGTAGATATTTTTCCTTGGAAAACAGGTACTTACTGCCTTCAGCTTGTTTGCAGAAGCAAACTGGGCAACCCTCATACCATTATTATTACTTTCATCATGCAGACTTTCCTTACCAAACACACTTCTGAGTGCCTCTTCCTTTCCCAGTGTGGCGTTCATAGGTCATATCAACAATGAACAAATTAATCTTTGACCTTAGATCACTCTTCCGAGCCGCAATATTAATTCATTCAGTCTGCATTTGTATCTCGTGTCATGTACATGTGTCCGACTACAGTAAATATATATACTTATGTGCAGACATTTGTGGAAAAGTTTGTTCAGTATACCTCTATACACATCCCATTCCCATACCAGTTTTCCATTATAGTCGCCAAAACTATTTTCGGATCATATCTGGGTATTCTGCCGCGCACTTCCAGTAGTTTATCATAGAAGATGTCTACAGTATCTTCATCTGATTCTTCTATTGGTGCATATACATTAACAAAGGTCACACTGTGAAATATGCCTTTCATACGCAGAGTACATATCTTTCATTATATGGGGTAAAGGTGATAACTGATTTACGCATATCCTTGGAGACTATAAACCCAACTCCATACTCCCCTAGTCTTTCATCTTTTCCTCAAAAGTACATCAAGAATGTCTGCTTATAAATCTCTCCTCTTCCCTTTCACCTGATTTCGTGCGGTGCAAAATCTCCCATTCCATACCTTAGCACCTCTTCTGCAACACTATTCATCACTCCTGTTTGCAACAGCGTGCGCACGTTCCATGATCCAAATATAAGCGTTCATAAATCCATATTCCTGTTTCCTATCAGTTTGTCTACGTAGGGGCAGTGTGGCATTCCTTGTTGAATTATTCACAATAATAGATTTTTACAAGGCACACAAACCCTGTGCTCAACTCCCAACCTGGAAGACCAGGCTTTCATTTCGGGGCTAGCTCCCCTAGAGGGGTTGACAACCTATAGAGTCCCCCTACCCTATGGTGTGGGACACACTTCGTCTAGCTCCTCAGACGAGGCCACTCTGGCTTGGGTGATCCTGCCAGTAGCTACACTACCACTGGTACAGCTCTCAACCTCATCACAGCACAAAAAGCCTCCCACGCAGTGCTGTAGGTGCCTACGATAAGGTGGTGTCCCCTGATAGGGTATCATTAATCATTAACAGAAACGATAAAGATCCGAGCACTGACACTTGTAGCATTCCAGATCTAATATAAACCAAATTTTACTTCTCTCTACCAATGCACACAACTTGTTGGCAGTTCTCTAGGAAAGATTTAAACATATTTATACTGTTGCCATCAAAACCATAATAGAGTACCTTATTCAACAAAGTATTATGCTCTACACCAGTGGTTCCTAACAGGTGGTCTGCGGATCCCCCGGGGTCCGCGAGCTATGCCAGAGCAAGATGCTATTAAAATAAAAAATATATTTCATATGATAACAGATTTTTTGTTTTGGCCGCTTCCTGCATGAGCAGAGCTTTAGCGAATGCTAACTTCTGCGTCTAGCATCTTCCTAGAGCCAACTGACACTAGCACACTTAGTGCACAACTAGAATTAACTAGAGGCAAATAGTTCTGTTGTATGCTGTTAGACAGTGTGCGCTGCCTCTTTGCAGCTGACAACTGACAGTCACTTTCCACAGAAACTCGCATTTCAGATGACAATCGACCATTGTTAATTTATTGCCAGAGATTTCACAGACCACGTTGTTTACATATTCAATATTCTGTATTAAAACAGTAGTGTTTGTAAAGCATTGTTTTTCGTGGAAGCTACGGTTCGCGTAGTTAAAAACAGACCATTGGTTAAAAAGTGGTTCATTAAAACGAGAAAAGCCTACAGATGAAGAGGAAGATAATGCATCTGATGTTCCAGCAAGTAAGTGAGTGACTCTCGAACCGAAGTTGTCAGTGTCCATTGAACCTAAATTGTCGGCATCCCTTAAACCTAACCCTTCCAAGATCAGTGTTAAGCTTACTGGAAAAATTAGAAAATATAACTCTGATTACTGGGAAATCGGTTTTACTTTCACTTGACCTGAGCAACAGCCTAAACCTCAATGTGTAATTTGCTATGAAAGCCTTTCGAATGAATGTATGAAACCAGCAAATCTCTGGTGCCATCTTGAAACAAAGCACGCAGAGTACAAAAGTAAGTCATTAGATTTTTTCGAAAATAAATTAAGAGAGTTGAAAATATCTCATAAAACAATTACCAAACACTGTGGTGCAAAAATAAATGAAAATGCAACCCATGCATCTTACGAGGTGGCTCAGCTTGTTGCTAAATGTGGGAAAAAACACACAATTGCTGAGGAACTTATACTGCCATCAGCAATAATACTTTGCAAGAGAATGTTAGGTGATGCAGCTGCTAAGATAACAGGAACTGTCCCACTCTCAAATAATACTGTTCAAAGACAAATTACTGATATGGCAGTTAACGTGGAAGAAACATTGCTGGCTAGACTTTGCATGAGTGACATGTACGCTCTACAATTGGATGAAAGCACAGACATATCAAAAAAAGCCATAATGTTGGTTTTCGCATGATTCTTATGGGAGGGCCAAGTGTTCGAAGATTTTCTTTTTTCATGCGAACTACTGCATACAACAGCAGGCAATATTTTTACTGCATTAAATAATTATCTCAATGAACATGATGACACCTGGAAAAAAGTGTAGGCTTGTCGACGGATGGAGCAAAGTCAATGGCTGGCAAAAAAACAGGACTTCTACCTCATATCAAAGCAGTAGCCCCTGAGGTGAAATGGACTTACTGTTGTATCCTTCGTGAAGGCTTAGTAGCCAAAAGATTGCCTGAACCTTTGCAAAAGATACTTAACGAAGTAGTTCAAATCATCAACTACATTAAAACTCGACATCTGCAATCCAGATTATTTCATTTGTTGTGTAAAGAGATTGGCAGTGAGCATGAGCAACTTCTTATTCATACGGAAGTAAGATGGCTTTCTCAAGGTAGGATCTTGTCAAAAGTTTTTGAATTTAGAGATGAGTTTCGTGTCTTCCTTCTTGACACAAAGTACGCGGATTTTCTCACTAACTTCTCTTGGCTTTGCTCAGTTGTGTACTTAGCTGATGTATTTGAACACTTGAATGTGTTAAACTTGAGTTTACAAGGAAAAATGTAGACATGTTCAAAGTTGAGGATAAGATTAGTGCTATGGTCAAAAAGTGTCAGATCTGGGCGTCAAGTATAGAAAACGAGTCACTAACTGACTTTTCTACTTTAAAAAAATTCTTGGAGTCATCAGAGGAGAGTTTGCCTGACCAGATCAAGATCAATGTAGCCGAGCATCTACGCACCCTAGCCACCACTTTTAGAGAGTATTTCCCTGAACCTGACGACAGATGGATTCAAAATCCCTTCAGATGTGAAGAAATAGACAAAATCCAAGGCCTCACTGAAGAAGAGCAAGGTCAACTTGCGGATCTGTCCAGCTGTGGTATGATGATAAACATTTTCATTGGTGATAAAATTACAGACTTCTGGGCAACAGCACGCAAGGACTACAAGAAACTTGGAGATAAGGCAATGAAAAAAATCTTTCCATTTGCAACCACATATTGGTGTGAGCAAGCATTTTCTTCCATGTGGTTCATGAAAAACAAAATATGGGAATCGGCTCGACGTGCGGTCGGATTTCAGAGTGAAAGTTTCAAGTTTGGAACCTAATATTTCAGAAATAAGGGATTCAGAGGTCAGATTGAACTCATCTCATTAAGAACTGAAAATTAAAACTAATTGTATACTGATGGAGTACTCTGTTGTAACTGTATTTTTTTCAAATAAATAATACTTTGTATGAAATTAGTGTTTTCTTATTTTTCACATGTCTACTCAATGCAATCTCAAGTGTAGTACACTTGAAAGACCAATACACTCAGTTTAAATTTTTTCCTGTCATTTTCAGTTCATACTCAATTTTTTTAAGGACTTTGTTATGCTAAACACCCAGATTTGAAGGCAAAGATTTTGAGCAATAATCAAAAATTTAACAATAACGATGATGGCTAAATTGAAAAAGTTTTAAGCTCAATATTTTTTCAATAATGAATATGTCAATGTTTTTTCTAAGTACCAGAAATAGAAAACTTATAAAAAGACTCTTAATTTGGCTTTATAGGTACTTGATACTGTGATATGACAAGGTACCAATCATGTTCAATGAGGGGGTCCTTGAGAAAATTTTGTTGGGAAGCCCTGCTCTACACAATCAAAAGCTCTGCTCAGGTCACAAAACATAGCCGGATCGTAGTCCCTAGTGTCGAACACAACTAGGACAAATTTTACTTGTGAATCCATTGAGTCAGTTGTGCATTTACCTTTCCTGAACCCAAATTGTTTATCATTGATTTGCCGAAATAAACACTAACTTTTTTATACATTATTGTTTCAAAAATTTTAGAAAAAAAGGAGTTATGGATATGAGCCTATAGCTAGTGGGACAGTTCTTTTCAACTTTTTTATATATGGACACAACTCTAGAAATTTTTAGTTTCTCATTGAACTTATTTTCATCTAGAGATTTATTTACACAATAAGTTAAAGGATAAATTACACAGTCAATAGCATCTTTAAACAAATTACATGACAAATCGTAGTAATCAACACTAGCTGAAGGTTTGAAATTTTTACCTATTTTCAGGATCGTACTTGGACACACTCCTGTGATAGTGCATGGGAAAGGCTTTTCAAAGCAGTTGTCGCTGATACTAACTGCACTTTCGGGAGGTCATTTATTAACTACTAATTTCTTCAAGAAAACTAGTGTTCTCTGGGTTGGAGCTTGGAATGTCAAAGTGGCAGGTAGGTTAGAAAATTTAAAAAGGGAAATGGTCAGGTTAAAGCTAGATATAGTGAATTAGTGAGGTTCGGTAGCAGCGGGAACAAGACTTCTGGTCAGGTGAACACAGCATTATAAATAGAAATTCAAGCAGGGGTAATGCAGGAGTAGGTTTAATAACGAATAAAAAACAGGAGCACGGATAAGCTATTACGAATAGCATAGTGAACGCATTATTGTAGCCAAGGTAGACATGAAGTCCAGGCCTACCACAGTATTACAAGTTTATATGCCAACTAGCTCCACAGATGACGAAGAGGTTGAAGAAATGTATGACGTTAAAAAAATTATTCACACAGTGAAGGGAGCTGAAAATTTTATAGTCATGGGGGACTGGAATTTGATAGTAGGAAAATAAAGAGAAAGAAAAGTAGTAGGTAAATATGAAATGGGGGGTAAGGAATGAGAGAGGAAGCTGCCCAGTAGAATTATGCATGGAGCATAGCTTAATCACAGCTAACAATTGGCTTAAGAATCATGAAAGAAGGTTGTATATGTGGGAGAGGCGTCAAGACACTGGAAGATTTCAGATATGTTATACAGTGGTAAGACAGAGATTTAGGAGTCAGGTTTTACATTGTAAGACATTTTCAGGGACAAATGTGGACTCTGACCACAACTTATTGGTCATGAACTGTAGATGAAAACTGAAGAAACTGCAAAAAGGTGGGAATTTAAGGAGGTGGGACCTGGATAAACTGAAACAACCTGAGGTTGTAGAGAGTTTCCGAGAAAGCGTTAGGGAACAATTGACAAAAATGGGTGAAAGAAATATGGTAGAAGAAGAATGGGTGGGTTTGAGAGATGAAATAGTGAAGGCAGCAGAGGATCAAGTAGGTAAAAAGATGAGGGCTAGAAGAAATCCTTGGGTAACAGAAAAGATACTGAATTTAGTTGATGAAAGGCGAAAATACTAAAATGCGGTAAATGAAGCAGGCGAAAGGGAATACAAACATCTCAAAAATGAGATTGACAGGAAGTGTAAAATGGCTACGCATAGATGGCTAGAGGACAAATGTAAGGATGTAGAGGCTTATATCACCAGGGATAAGATAGATACTGCCTACAGGAAAATTAGAGAGACCTTTGGATAAAAGAGAACAACCTGTATGATTATCAATTGCTCAGATAGAAAACCAGTTCTAAGCAAAGAAGGGAAAGCAGAAAGGTGGAAGGGGCATATAGAGGGTCTATACTAGGGTGATTTACTTGTGGGCAATATTATGGAAATGGAAGAGGATGTAGATGAAAATGAAAGGGAGATATGATACTTTTGTGTGAAGAATTTGACACAGCGGTGAAAGGCCCCAGAAGTAGACAACATTCCATTAGGACTACTGGTAGCCTAGGAAGAGCCAGGGCCAGGGCCAGGACAAAACTCTACCATCTGGTGAGCAAGATGTATGAGACAGATGAAATGCCCTCAGATTTCAGGAAGAATATAGTAATTCCAATCCCAAAGAAAGCAGGTGTTGACTCGTGTGACAATTACTGAACTAACAGTTTAATAAGTCATGGCTGTAAAATACTCACACAAAATCTTTACAGATGAATGGAAAAACTGGAAGAACCCAGCCTTGGGGGAGATCAGTTTGGATTCCGTAGAAATGTAGGAACACATGAGGCAATACTGACCCTACGACTTATTTTAGAAGTTAGATTAAGGAAAGGCAAACTATGTTATAGCATTGGTAGACTTAGAGAAAGCATTTGACAATGTTGACTGGAATACTCTCTTTCAAATTCTGAAGGTGGCAGGGGTAAAATACAGGGAGCAAAAGGCTATTTACAATTTGTACAGAAACCAGATGGCAGTTATAAGAGTTGAGGGACATGAAAGGGAGCAGTGGTTGGGAAAGGAGTGAGACAGGGTTGTAGCCTCTCCCCAATGTTATTCAATCTGTATATTGAGCAAGCAGTAAAGGAAACAGAAGAAAAATTCGGAGTAGGTATTAAAATCAGTGGGGAAGAAATAAAAACTTTGACATATGCCGATGACATTATAATTCTATCAGAGACAGCAAAGGACTTGGAAGAGCTATTGAACAGAATGGACAGTGTCTTGAATGGAGGATATAAGATGAACATCTACAATAGTAAAATGAGGATAATGGAATGTAGTCAAATTAAATCAGGTGATACTGAGGGAATTAGATTAGGAAATAGACACTTAAAGTAGTAGATGAGTGTTGCTATTTGGGGAGAAAAATAAATGATGATGGTTGAAGTAGATAGAATATAAAACGTAGACTGGCTATAGCAAGGAAAACGTTTCTGAAGAAGAGAAATTTGTTAACATTGAGTATAGGTTTAAGTGTCATGATTTCCTGAAAGTATTTGTATGAAGTGCAGTCATGTGTGAATGTGAAACATGGACAATAAATAGTTTAGACAAGATGAGAATACAAAGTTTCAAAAAGTGGTGTTACAGAAGAATCCTGAAGATTAGTTACATAGATCATGTAACTAATCAGGAGGTACTGAATAGAATTGGGGAGAAGAGGAATTTGTGGCACAACTTGACAGAAAGACTGGATTGGTTTGTAGGACATGTTCTGAGGCATCAAGGGCTCACCAATTTAGTATTGGAGGGCAGCGTGGAGGGTAAAAATCATACAGAGAGACCAAGGCATGAATACACTGAGCAGATTGAGAAGGATGTAGGTTGCAGTAGGTGCTGGGAGATGAAGAAGTTTGCACAGGATAGAGTAGCAGGAAGAGCTGCATCAAACCAGTCTCTGGACTGAAGACCACAACAACAATTTCTTCAATGGATTGGATACAAAATTTCTTACATTTGTCTGGGGTTATGGCAATATCATCTTTTTGGTTAGGGTAGACAATAGAGTTAATTTCACTTCCGACTTCTTTGCATTTTTTCTGTTATTATTTTATTTATTTATTTATTATTTATTTATTTATTTATTTACTTTTAAATGTTTAGTATATCATGTAGTTTCTTTGCTTCATTGATTGCCTGCTTATACTTACACTTAGCTCTACCATACAATTCTTTATACATTTCTGATTTACCAGTTTAGTACAGTCCAGAATATAGCATAACAGTAACATGGTTATAGAAAATCCATGGATAAACATTGAGAAACTTTCTATTCATCTCTAAGCTACTGCAAAAATATTGCATGCTGTAAGAAAAGCAAAAATATAATGAGAAAGAAATGGATCACACCAGTCATTCCATGGGGAGGAGGGGACCTGAAGCATCCATATGAGAGGCACAAAAAATATTAAAAATCGAACCAGTAATGAAGACTGCACGAACAGAGAGAGAGAGAGAGAGAGAGAGAGATTACTGCAGATTGCTAAAAGAAATGAAGACAATGTTCTTCAAGAAATCAATTACCCACTTAATATGGCAAAGACTGTCTGGACTTTGATTAGCACAGACAGAAAAGAAATACGTGCCAACAATAATGAAAACATAATACCTAAAAAAAGAAGGAAATGAATTTTTGGACCCACATTTCATCGATTTCATTTTCTATGAACACAATTGTAACTGTGGTAGACAATCTCGTATGACAAAATCCCACAAAACAAAAGAAAAAGAATAATATATTTCTTTAAGCATTGTAAATGTAACAGAGTGTTTATTTCTGTTTCTCACAAATGATCTGTAAATATAAAAAATAATCTGCAAAATGAAAATAAAGAAAAAAAAATGCTATAGGGCCCGATGACATATGTACAAGAGCAGTTAATTATTGTTCAGAGTTTCCAGTGGAGCCGCTGACGTTTCTAATAAACAAGTGTAGGGAAGAATCCCTGAGCCTCAAAGCCAACACAGTATTGGGTCAACTGCTTTTCATTCTCTATATAAACGATATGAGTACATTAAAGGGTCCAAATGTCATTATATATGCTGATGACATGGGTCAATGGAGGTGGCCAATCCCACCCGTCAGCTTTGGCCCATGACTTAAAGGTGTTGTGGTGTGTGACATATTATGGTGCAGAGTTTAGTTTATGAGTGTGTTTTATTTTATTTGTAGATGCTGTCTTGTTGCAGTTGGTGGTGTGTGTATGATCCGCATGTTATGTGGTGTACACTGGGTTCGTTTGGGACTCGGTGTGGAAGTGTGCTTTTATCAGTCGTGACTTCAATAGAACAACGAAAATTGATTTCAGTGAGTTAGGAATTAAGTTTCTGTTGTGTTTATGATTATTTGTGGCTTCTATTGTTAGGTATGGATATGACTTCTAGGTTTAATAGTGTGCGTCTGCGGCCTAAAATGGGGGACGACATATTGTCCTTTATTAAGATTCTGCAACTTTTTGGGCTTGTGGTGGAGATAGTGAAATGTGGCGTATGCAAGCTGAATATGTGATTATCCAGAGTTCTGGCATCTCTGACCAGGGACTGTTGGTGGGTTTTTGTTTTTGGGGGAGGGTGAAGGTTGGGTGAGGGGTGTTGGTAAGTTGTAGGTGGGTTGGGAATTGGTTTTTTTTTTTTTTTTTTTTTTTTTTTTTTTTTTTTTTTTTTGTGTGTGTGTGTGTGTGTGTGTGTGTGTGTGTGTGTGAGAGAGAGAGAGAGAGAGAGAGAGAGAGAGAGAGAGAGAGAGAGAGAGAGAGAGATTGGGGTGGCTGACCTAGTGTGTAGTGCCTGAACTTTTTTGGGGTAAATAGTCATTGTTTTTGGGTCTATTGTTCACGTGTTATGATGTTTGGTGGAGTTTTTATATGTTCTTCGGCTGGTGTTATTTGCTGCATGTGTTGGTAGTTTATGTTTTGGTATTGGCACTTGTGGTTGATTTATGTATCTTAGGGAAAGAACTCAATTCCAATTTTTTTGATATCATCAGTTGTATTTGAGCCATATAGGTCATGGGAAGTGTCTGATTCCAATTTGTCATGGTAACTATGTGAGTTTTGGTATCGTGAGCTGCTGTTGACTTATGTAGGTATAGGGAAGTGTCCGATTCCAATGTGTCGTCATAGCTGTTTTGGTATCGTAAGCTGCTGTTGACCTATATAGGTCAAGGAAAGTGTGCGATTCCCGTTGTTTCATGTGTTGGTTTTGTGGTATTAATACTTGCGGTGTGATTATAATTTTTGGGGTAGTTGGTTTTTATTTTGTGGTCTCGACAATTGCGGTTGAGCTGTGTAGGTGAAGGGAAGTTACCGATGCCTGTCGATATTGTGAGTGTGGCGGAATTTGTGGTGTTTTTATGTAGTCGTTTTGTGTGGTTTGGGATCGTGGTGTGTGCCTGTATGTGTTTATATTTAGTTTGTCCCCACCCATAAACTCCCAATTTCCCGCACTGGTCTCGTTAGATTGATTATATTTTTGGAGGAAGATGTGTTTATGTAATGACGTTATAGGCTCTATATTGGAGATATTGAGAATGGCTGTTTCCACCATATTAGTGTGAGTCAAAGCAGACGAGTGGAATCGGACGCTTCTGTAATCCAGATAATACATATTTTGTAGTTAGTGATAGCACTTACAATGACCTGGAGAAAAAACTTACTCTGAACATAGAAAATGCAAACCAGTATTTCAGTAGTAACAGTTTGTTCATAATTGGTACACACACAATGTACATGCAGTTCCAAGCCAGCAGAAATATGGGAACACAGACATACAACAGACAAGTAGCTATATTTAAGTATTTGGGTGTGGTGATAAATCTGGGAAAATTATTTTGATAATGTGTATCCAAAAATATGTACGATTCTTATCAGTCCTGTAACGTAAAACTCTGTTTTTCTTGCTTGTTTCAAGCTGTCATCATGTAAGATGATCTAAAGAGATATAAACGTAAACGTTATTCTTGTTGGTTTATCAAACATCGTATTTGTTTGTGTTACATGTGCCTGGGATTCACCTATTAATAACACAGTAATCTCGCACATACAATCTGTGTTCGGAAATTATATGACAAACTGTCACGTAAAACAATAATACCGTTCTCTATCAATACAACCAACGTAATACGGCCTGGTATATCAAAATGTGAAGTTGTGAGAGATCTTTAATGTTAAAGTTACTCAATTACAGATATTGGAGTTGTTTCGTACAAATACACTATAAGACATTGTAATATATTCAATCTCTTTTATTGAGGGATACAGTCAGACTGGAATTATACTGTTACTAGAAACCTTGCAATGCATTAATTTAATCATTTGTAGAATGTGCAACTACAATTTATCTATCAGTAATCACTCAATAATACTAGCTTCCTCATGCACAAATGAAAGACCGAATTAAAAATGGCACTGTTTGGAGAGATCTTTAATACGGTGGATCATTACTTCCGTAATACACAAAATCGAAGGCTTCAATACGAGAAACACCGAATACGTCAGCAACTTCGGAAACCTTGACATTAAGAAGGCGACTGTTATTAACGGTTCGTATGAGCAGTTGCCAGCGGGCTCGTGCGGTTGCGCAGAGCTGAATTCGCGTATGAGCAGTGCCTTCCTCCCGCTTCTGGCTACTTGGAGCGTGGCTGTTTGGTGTATGAGCAGTAGCAGCAAGTAGCCATTCCCGGAAAAATTTTCCTGGCGCGCCCAAGCTGCCAGATTCGCGCATGCGCAGAGCAATTTATTTATTTATTTATTTATTCATCCGTGGAACAATAAATATTGTATGGATGTCGTCAGATTACAACACATGAGCACACATTTACATTTACAATTAAACAGGTTTCTCATATTTTGTGTAGTTTTTATAACTAGTCATACACATATTTATAATTACATAATATTTTGGTGATAATGTCATATGTTGCTAATAATCTACATCTATGTTAAATATTCTTTTACAGTATAAAAACTTTTACTTACTAAAAAGGTTTTAAGCTTTTGTCTGAAAGTGAGGGGCTCATTTATTTCTTTAATTTCTTGTGGTAATTTGTTGTACAGTTTTATCCCATTGTAAAATATACTTTTTTGCGTCTTTGCCTTGTTCTTTCTATCTAGATGGATGTGGTGACAAGCTCTTGTTTCATGGTCATGTATTAGGCTGTTTGTGTTGTACATGTTAAGATTTTTCTTAATGAACATTATGTTCTGAAAGATATACTCACAAGAAACAGTTAGAATTCCTAGCTTTCTAAATAATTCTAGACAGTGGGCCCTGTTGTTGCTATTTGTTATTATCCTTATGGCTCTTTTTTTGTACTTTGAACACAGTTTGTATGTTACTGGCACTTGTTCCCCAAAACATGATCCCATAGCTGAGGACTGAGTGTAGATATCCGTAATATGTTATTTTAAGACAGGTATTATTGCATACCGGTGCAAGGATTCTAAGAGCATAGCATGCTGTGGATAATTTCTTTGCCAAAATGTTGACATGGTTTGTCCATTTCAGTTGACTGTCTACATTCATCCCTAAGAATTTGGTACTTGTTACACATTCTAATTCATTATTATTAACTTTTATTCTAGTGGCATTGTGTTTTTTGTTCAGTTGGAAGTTAATATAGTTAGTTTTCTTTACATTTAGGGTTACTTTATTTTTTAATGACCAGTTGTGGACATCATTGAGAGCCTCGTTTGCTCTTTCTGACAGTTGTGTTGGATTTTCACCTGTTATTACTATGTTGCTATCATCAGCAAAAAGTATTTTTTCGCCATGTCTGATACTTTGTGGGAAGTCGTTAATGTATATAAGAAACAATATTGGGCCTAATACACTTCCCTGTGGGACGCCTATATTCACATTTTCTGGGTCAGACAGGTGTTTTATAAGGGAATTGTTATAGTGAGGGGTCTTTCCCCACGTGACCCGTGGCCGTGTACATGTTTCGTGTCTTCGTTTACAGCTCCTACGTCAAATGAAAACAAAACAGATTTCTGTGGCCTGGAGCCATCAAGTGAATTAATATACATTCTCATAAACACGAAAGACCAAAATAAGTTACTAGTTTCAATTTTATGATTTTATATTATTTCCTCGTTATTAGCGATCAACCATTAATGTCTTAATGAAGCTATTTCTGTCCGTTTTATAGAGAAATTTGCTTCAGTTAATTTTTTTTTCCGCTGAGATAGTTTATTTGAAACGAAGTGTTTCATTCCGCGCTGTTGGCTACTTTCAACCTCGTTCAGTTTAAAGGGCAAATTTTCATTTTCTGGGACGAATGGCGTTATACCACAATAAAGAAACAAACATGAGAATACAGTACTGGACCTCCAAGAAAATTGGTATCACGAGAACCACATGAAAAGCTGAATATCAGGTACTTCAGAGTCCATCTGGACATAGTAATGTGCAATTAGAGCGGAATGAAGCATTTTAGTATGGTTTATGAAATTCCGATGGTGCTGGAGTAGTCTCTGATGTCCTGTTCCTTTTATGACACTGTAAGATCTCTTAATGGTATATACGTACGAAATACGTAAACATTGACTTGAAGCTAAGTAGGCAAATTTGGTCAGTAGTTTTGAACTAAATATTTTGTTTCAAATATAATGACAGCTGTAGCAGAATTTTATAGATGTGCCTTCTGTGAAAGTGTTTTTCGATCACAAGGCACTTGTCTAGTACTTCCTCTGGGCCTGAAGTTATTTCTTAATTTGTGTTTACGTCTTAAATTTATAGAATGCCATTCTGTGCTAAATTTGAGACTGGCAGCATACCATGTTTTATCGTTTTAACTCTCCACATGGCTTCATATTTATTCCGAGAGTACAATATAAACTGTCAGTTGTCCAGTTTCTTTGCCTCACAGACAACCATGTTAATTTTTTCACATTTTGAAATAGTCATGAAATTTATTGTCCTTTATTCCGGTTAAGCTACACAAGAAACTGTGTTTTTTTGTTGCAAGTAATTTGTATTCCATCCTAGTAGCTTTTTGCAGTGCTGTGTAGATGTAAACCTGTTGGAAATGCTGCATAACAATATTGGAGAGTACGAATTAAAAAAAAAAAATCTGTCAGTCACCCCTTAGCAAAACTTTATGGTACTTCGAGCTGTGGACTCTAATTTTGAAATGATATTTTGCCAAGAACTGCTTCCTTATTTGCATCCTTTATCCGTGTGGGATATGATAAAACAATTGCTCTATGTACAACTCAGTTGTCCTCTCAGCAACATGCCACACGGGCGGCACGGCGACACATGGTCACGTGATGCCCCACCAGAAATACGACGAAAAGCGTATGAGCAGAGCAAGCACAAAGCACGGGCTGCCTACGTCATCGTAGCTGCGCATGCGCAGTACAGCCTGTTGTCTGGCGCTTTCTGGTAACTGCTCAAACTCAAACGAACCTGAAGGTACCTCCATGCAAGGCATACTTTGCTGATACGTTGTGTAAAATAGCGGATTTCAATACGTGTTTTGTTTGCGATAAAACATTTCAGTTACGAAAAACTTTTTATGCACACATAAGGAAAGTGCATGATATAGAACCGAATACGGATGGTACAGTGAAATGCCCACAGGACGATTGTAGTTTTTCGTTTAACGTTTTGGCTAATTTGAAAGCACATGTACAGGAAAAGCACATGGTTCCAACAGAGAAAGAAAATCTTATATTTCAGTCAATGGACGGTAAGTATCGTCATATAATAATTTTATTATATGCAAGAAAAGTAAAATGCCTAGCGAAACTATAGAATATCGTTCCTTGTGCCTTCAGTATTCAACTTTAATGTTGCCTTATTTGTTTGTCAGAAAATGTGTAGTAACTGCATTGTCGAGACGTAGATAATAAAACAGTTCTGTGTTCCAATAAGCGCTATCATTAAAATAATTGAATGTGAATCTAAAAGCGATCGCTTGGTATTCGTTAAATTATTAATCGTGTGATTTGATTAAGTTAATTGTTTGTTTCTTATTCAGACGGTACTTAATATTTTTCGTAGTGATATTGAGGTAATTTGGAGTATTAGTTTTTTACTGTAGAACAATTTTTAGTGTCTTATTATCTTTTATAGGAATGGATTTGTCTATCCCAATGAATCTTGACGATTTAAGAGAAGCCATGGGCGAAGACATGTTGACCACAATTTGCTTCTTGCAAATGTGTGGTCTCATTGCTGAATACGTCCGATGTCGTGAGTGCGGCGAACATATGCGCCTCACCAGTATATCAAGTCGCCGTACTCACGACTTATTTGTATGGAGGTGCAGCAGAGACCGGTTATGGCGATCTATTACGAGGGGAACGTGGTTCGAGAAATCTAAGCTCGCCCTGAGGGACATAATGAAAATCACAAACGGTTGGTGTTTAAGATATCCTGTGTGGATCTGTTTGCATGAATGTCGTATGAGATGAGTAAGCGTACGGTAGTAGACTGGTACTCGTTTTGTAGGGAAGTTTGTGGGGAATATATGAGACATCGCGGGCCGTTGGGGGAGCCGGGTGTTATGGTCGAAATTGACGAACCGCATTTTGGGAAAAGGAAGTACAATAGGGGGGAACCTCCGGTGGGATTATGGGTGTGGGGGCAGTGGTTTCAGGTCAGCATTGTGACGATGTAGTGTTCAGAGTAGTACCAAAAAGTAGTTTTGGTTAGGTTAATTGAAGATCAGGTTGCAGAGGGTTCTATTGTTATTTCAGACGGGTTTTCTTCATATAGGGATTTAGGGGATAGGGGTTATCAACATCTAGTAGTAAACCACAACATGAATTTAGATCTCTATCGCCAGGCGCCTGCACTAACAGCATAGAGGGGTACTGGTCAGCGGTAAAATCTCTTATAGGTAAAGGGAAACGTCAGTTTTCGACTCTTGAAAGCCACCTAGATGAGTATTCGTGGAGACAAAGTATTCCGCGGACATATTGCCTGTTTAAGTGTTTTACTAAACACGTTGGCAAAATGTACCGTCCCAAACATCAGTTAATTTCAGAGAGGGGCAGGGAGGGATGAGGGGTTGGTGAGTGTGTGTGTGTGTGTGTGTGTGTGTGTGTGTGTGTGTGTGTGTGTGTGGGAGGGAGGGAGAGGTTTCGTAATGTCGTGAGTGTGGATATGTGATTTTCGTTACTGTCTAGGCGAGCTTCCGTTATTCCTCGATATTCCGTGTGGTAAGTTCACTTTTCCATTTGCTTCTTTCACTGTATTTCACTATTTTGCCATATTTCACTGTTTTATTCCACTAATAAGTGTGTTTTCGTGTTGTGAAGTACGTAACAGAAATTTGACAGCTGTCGATCTTGTTTCGTTTTCCAGCTCTAGTAACAGTACGACATTTTCGAATGTGTACTTGCGAAACCCCCGACACAACTAAACTTTGTAGGCCGTGTTTCATTTAGGGTTTACTGAAGCGGAGGATACATTCTTCAAGTGAAGAACACAACAGTAATGCTAGTGAAAACGAAGAAATCGACTTACGACACACTCGTTTTCCGTACTGTACTTAGGCAACACACTTTGAATGAGCTTTTAATTTGTATCGGGTGTTTCATTTACGGTTTAGTGAAACAGGCGATACATTAAACTTGTATCCCGTACTGCACTTAAAGCAATATAGTTCAAAAGAGTTTCGAGATACAACTGACATACATGTAACGTGATGTACTCTTTGCTAGTAATATATTCCATTCATTTCTTTCCATTGTATTTTGCGGAGAAATACTAAGATATAAATATCCGATATTGTTAACGTGACAATACTACTGGCTCTTATATGTGTGAAGTACAGTTTTTCTCTCTCGCATTCCTTTGTTTCTGAACATTCTTCTCAGCTCTTTCATCTTTGTAATACATGCTCTCTGGCGAATTCTGACGTCATTGGTCAAAGCTAACGGGTTGTATCCCCTGCTAAACTAGACCCAAAACTTCTGAGGTTCAAACTTACATCAGTAATCGTAGTAATTCTTTTTGGCAGTAAAATAGCTATGAATTGCACGACAGAAAGCAGATTTGTGAGTAGTGTAATATTTCTTTGTAATGGGTATTTCAGATTTTCTGAAGTCCAGAGAAGAGAAGGAAGCAAGAAGTAGCTTTGAAACACACGGTGGTGCTAAGCCTCTGAAAGGTACCACTAAGACCATTTACATGTGTCATAGATCTGAGGTATTCAAATCTCAATCAAAAGGCCAGAGGCAGCTGAAGTCGCAAGGCAGTAACAAAATGGGAGGTCATTGCACTGCTGCCATAGAGGTTAGCCAAGATACAAATGGTATTTGTACTGTTGTTTATTTCAAAACACATTTTGGACATGAAAAGAATATTGTGTTTCAACACCTCCCTAGATCTGAAAGGGAAGTCATTGCTGGTGAGTGTCACCTTAACCATAGAATAGATGCAACAGTATTAAATAGTGCTTTTATACAGATATATTTAATATTAGTTATAAAATTTTATATAGCCTTATCTAAGGCTACGGTATTAAAGTAAGGTAACTTGCTGTATGGAATCTGCTGTAAGTCAGGACAATGTGTTGTATTACTTACAGAAAGGGTATTTGTATCAGGTTGTGTGTGTATAGTTGGACCAGAAATTCTGCATAACAAATTTGCTGGTGGAAACATGGCAGACTGATGTGTATCACATTGATTGGCATTCCTGGTTATGAGGTTTTTACGTGGGGAATGTAGATAGTGTATCTTAAAGAATAAATTAACTAAAGTGTGTTTATAACGTCATGTTCTTGGGGCTGTGGGTAGTTCTAGTTTGGAGTAATTATAACTATGTTTATTTTTATTGAGAGGTCCTCTCTACCTGCCATATGTAATGCCTTCTAAAGTAGGTTCCTTGGAATAGTATCATAAGTGTTATCTAAATCCATGGAAACTTATCCAATTTTCTTTTAGCTGGTGTTAATTTTTGTACAATGTTAACAGTATGAAAATGTGGTAAAGTCCTAAAATTAAGTTCAGCCCAGTCTTTTCTTTCTTACCTTTAAATTCTTGTTAATAATATGTAACACAAATTTCTATATAGTTCAAACAAATTTAGTGATCTCCATTTGGTAGTAATGTAACTGACATTTCTTCACATATTAAATTTCCACATACAATTTTGTTGAATAACTGTTTCTGATTTTACTATCTTGGTACAATGTTTCAAAATCTCCAGATTGATACTCCCTGGTTCACCGTGTGTCCTTTCTCACATTTCATTCTTTACTATGCTTGTTATTCCTTTATTTTGCAGTTTGCTTGTGGTTTACCTGTATGTCTAGCACATCGGTATCCTCACCATTCCATAGCAAGTAATGGTTCTACTCTTTCATCTGAAAAGATGTTGATATTTTTCATCCTTCTCAGTATAGTTCCTCAGGACATTTTTCATTTGGCTACCATGTAGTAATTAGGTGTTACTGCCACCTCAGTTTTGCCTTGCCTGTTGTGCCTCTCTTCCATGCTCTACTATAGCAAACTATTTATACAAAGGCTTATTTATCACAGTTTGACAATGATTTGTTTTGATCTTTCATAAAAGTGTTAGTCACAGCAGCAACACTAACAAAGGCCAAAATTAAATATGCTGCTAAAGTCTGATTCATTTTCATTATATTTGCCTTACTACGTAGTGTTGTTTTGCTAGTGTATTGCCTCAAAATTCATGGGAGACATAATATATACCCAAACATATTAGTGCCACCTGGATCCCTTACAAATGTAAAGTAAAAATACAAATACAGTTTACATCAGTGGAAAGATAAAATTCCTGTATATTTGAATTGAAATGACTGTTTCTGTGGTCCTTTATGAATTATAGCAAGCTTTATAAATTATGGCAATTGTGCACTGTGTTAACTGTTGAGGGCCTTTATTACCCTTCCCCACAGATTTGTCCTGGTAGAATTAAGTAAACAGTGACACATTAGGTGTTGCTAGTAGTATGTGGTTAATGATGTGTTTCTAGCTTTATTAATTGTAGAAATGTTACAGGTAAAATAGCCAAAGGTGTGACCTTCCAGATAATTTTGGATGATGTCTACCTGTTCCGAGGAGGTAGAAAGACTCCACCTTTTAACTCGAAAGATTCTCCATAATATAAAGAGGGACTTTGGAATTCATACTCACCAGTTCCATGCCAATGATATAAGTGTGAGCATCTTTTTAGAACGAATAAAAGACGGCGCTCTAATGAACAAAAATGTCGTTGGTAATGTGGACTATTAATCAGACAAAGATGTGATGATTGTGTTAATGACAGATCTACAGAGTCAAATGCTTCAAAAGTTTGGCTCAAAAATTGTGTGTGTAGATTCAACACATTGTACAAATGTGTACAAGTTACTAGTAACAACACTATTAGATATGGATAATTTGGAAGCGGCATTCCAGTTGCTTTCTGTGTTTTCAATAAAGAGAACACTGCTGTAATGACACAATTTTTTTACATTTGTCAAAGAGAAAGCATGTCTAATAAAACCAGCTGTTTTCATATCAGATGATACACAAATTTGGAAGCGGCATTCCGAAGAACCTGATGTAGACAAGTTCGGTGAGCTGTTAGAATTGTTTGAGAGGGAACTTCAAGAAGATGAAAGCACGAAAGACTTTGGAATATATTTCTCAAATACTTATGGATTCAGGCCTCAACACTGCCATCACCGCAGTTTAAATATCAACACTAATATTCACCTTGAAGTCGTGCATAGAGTATTGAAGTATTGTTTTTTATCTGGACGGAAAGACAAATAGACTGGACAAGTTGCTGCTGATATTTATGAAGTTAACTAGATATAAATTTTTTGAGAGACTTGTGAAACTCTTTAAGGGTGGGCATTCCCATAGACTGCAGTAGATTCGACGACGACATACAGAGTAAAAAAGAAAAAAATTGACAGACAGATTATGGCCAGTAATGGAAAGCATTTTCAGGTGAAATCTGTCAATAAGTGGTATCACTTACACTGTTATCCTACAAACCCTGGAATTTGACCTGAAGTGCAAACTGTTGTGCTCTGCATGTGAGATATGTGTGCACAGTTTTTCTTGCTGTTTCCCAGACAATTTAATCAACTTGAATATATGTAAACATATTCACGCTGTCTCTGTGATGTATGGATTACATTCCATTAAAACAGGCAAACAGATGGAAACTACTTCGATCAAAGAGGCTTCTGCTATTTTTTTCCTTGATGACAAAACAAAGTGATAATGAAGAAATTGCTTCTCATGGAACACAGTTAAAAGCCAAATTGAAAGTTCTGTTAAGCCAAGTAGATCAATTGGATACAGAAACAGTAGGTACTGTGGAAAAAGAAATTGACAGTTTGCTACTACTCGTTAACTCTTGCTGCAGTAGGATAGGTTTACATTGTGCCAACAATGAAAAGGTGAAAGTACAATGAATACCTAATCAGCATAACATCTGTCCAAAGAGCACTTGCCAAACCAACCATTGACGAGAAGTTGAACATTGCTAGTGCACTGAAACAATCTGAATCTGAAGTGTTGACTGTACATACTGGTTTCCATCACACATACCGTACTGTAAGATCTAACTTGATCTTCCCTTGATTTGTGAGTGTTTCATGGTTTTGTAGGCCTCGCCATGTAAAATGAGTAACGCATCAAGCTTGGTACCTCTATGAAACCCAATAAAGAAATTAATTCTGTGTTCGTCTGTTTCTTCTGTTTTTTATCTTGTTACCTATAGTTCCCAAATTTAATTGAAATACCCAGGTAATAATTTCAACATAAATTGGACTATGTGCATAGCTGTTTCTAATGGCTTTGCTTATTTTTCACAGGTAAAGTATGAATATTCACTGGTCCTCGAGTATGCATGTTTACTAGTCGGTTGTGGCAAAAGAAATCACTGACACAAAGCAAAATTTAGTTGGTTGACACAATTGTAAATTGCCTTCAGTTGTAATTTTGCTTTTTTAGATTATAGTAATTGCTGACCTTAATTTTATATATTTAACATGCTGACTGACTTGGTTAGTGACAGATGTTACACTGCCAGGCTGGGCAGTGTGGTTCTGCCATTGTCGGTGGCAGCAGGATACCGTCTGAGGGATTGCCCTTTACACAGTCAGGTATCCTGTGTTGAAATATGTATCTAAAACTGAATTTATGGACACCTTTCTAATTGTTTAATCATTTGATTTTGTAAGATACTGAAATAAAAATACTGCAGACCCAAAAGCCTTGTAACGAATGTCAGATACAAATATTGTTGCTCAATACAATTAGAGCGTAAAAATGCTGATAACTGGTTGTTACCATGAGACCACTACCAGCAACAGCAGAGCTATCCGCTGTGACCACCAGCACCTTGTCAGCCACCCAGTTATTACACAGAATTTGGTCCCTAGTTCTCTGTGGTTGAAGAAAATAAAATTTCTGAGGTATGTTTGAACTGTGTTATTGGTATATTCTGCAGCATGATCTAAAACATTAACACTGATGTAGCATTGACAAGTGCATAATATATTTTGCAACTGAGAATAGAACTTAAAAACTGATGTGGGAATACATTTTATGAAACCCTCCAGAGTCAAACATGACAATTGTATTGATACACAAGCAAATCCATCTGAGTGGCACACTAGGTTATGCATTCATTGGCTGTAGGTACAGGATATTCAGAGAACTCTTCATACAAATTTTATTGTAAAGCATACTGTAGTTAAGGAAAAGATGCAGTGCATAGATGAGATAAATTTTGGCATGCCAGAACTGGTTTTGCTCAAATATTTGGAAAATGAACTGTGAAATTATATTTACATATTTGGTGCAGTTTCTTGTGTTCGCAACACGTCTGTGGTGCGAATTTCTGGGAGATGAGAGCTTACATTGGACCTGTTATGTGTATGGTGTACTTTTTGTTCCACTGCTGGCATGGTGAGGTGGTTCAGATTTCAAAATTAGGGGCCTGGGAATGAAACTCTTCTTAGTTTTAATATTTCAAAATGAACATACCTGAAAAGGAAGCTGAATTAGGACTTCCCAATAAATTGCACCTTCCCCCCCCCCCCCCCCCCCCCCTCTCTCAACAGTTCATTGCAGGTGACACTTGAAAGCACAGGGATGGTGGTCTGTGTTGACCACAGTGAAGATTTTAAGGTAACAAAGTAGTTGTTGACATTCTGATATTAATGGATAACAGTATGAACCATAACAATGAAATAATGTAAATTACTTAAACCAGGAATTAAATCTACATAGCCTTGAACAGTCATTAGAGACACTTCCTAGTCACCGTGTATTTGTGTGCTATAACTAATACACCAACCTTTTCTTTTCCCCATCTGTGATGAAAAACACATGCCACCTCTTATTTGGTTTGCTAGAACAACTCTAGGTTCACAAGCACCACATTTCAGAATTCTGGTAATCGGTAGTTCTACCTCCTGTGGAAAGTGCAGGTTGATAGCTGTCTCTTCAGATATGGTCTGATCAACTACCATTATAGGTACTTGAAGCAAAAATGTGACTCAATTTTCTGTTAATGATGAATATATCACTAATGTATTTACTACAAAGATATTCATGATGGTATAGAACTGTGTGAGGACACCTTCTGAAATACCTGCTGGTAGAGTAAATTGTGCACTTCACTCCCAGTGCATTGATTTCTTCTTAGGTAATATCACAGTACTGTTATCTCAGGCTTGTTTGTTGCTTTGATCAGCGAAGCAGCATTATACCTTGAAGACACAAAACTAACCGCATTCTTAGATTTTACTACTTATCTCCTAAAACAAATAAAGTTTTATGATTAGCTGTCAGGAACTGCTTTTGAAATCTCATTATTATAATTATTATTATCATCATCATCTTTTTACATGTGTGGCCTCTTACCAGTTTAAGTACATCAGCTTTGCTTAATGAGGATACTTATGGCTTCAAACAAAGAAAAGAAAAGGGTAGTGACAATGCAGCCTGTAAACTTAGTTAATACACAGTTTGGAGTTAAGTCTGCAGATATGATCCACAAATCCAAATACAGTTTCAAGATTATCAACCAAAATTTTACAAGCCTTGGAAGTAAGCACAATGATTAGGACATCATAACATATGTTAATAAATGAGATGTTTCAGTTGCTAATGAGCACTGGTATACCAAAGAAGGACCTTATTATGCATCCATTAACAAAGAATCTCTCCTCATCTTTCAGTAGGAAGCTCAGGCCTTATGATGATGTTTCAAAGTTTGCAAAAAGTTGGAAGAATTACCGCCCCATATTGTAAGCTCTTTACCTGTTGAATATGTCATTGGACTTTCTGTGATGAACTATAGATGAAAAAGGAAACACATAATTGTGTGTATGGACAGTCCTCCATCTGCAAGTATAGGTATTTTTCTAGTTGATCTCCATTACATGCTTGTAGAGACAGATGGTAAATACTCTGAGAAAATGTCTGGGTAAATAGGCTGATAATTGTTCATGGTCTTATACAATCTTATCTAACACGAATCAATTTTTACTGTTAAGAATGGTGAGGGACACACACAGATCTAACATTACTGATATGTAATACAGGGCAGCCAGGGCTCTGTAGTGGGATGCCTTCTTTTCTTGTTTTAGGTAAATGATGTAAAATACTGCTCCCCAAATTTAAAGATAGTTCCATATGCAAGAGCTACATCTATTGTGCACAAGCATAGAGATCATGAGCAGCTACAAATACTGTGAAACTGTATTACAAATGAAATAATTCATAACTCAGCCAAAGAAGATTACAGCATTGATGGATTTTAACCCCACAAGACAAATTTTGAGATTCAGTTGTGCACTGGAACTGATATTGTCATCAAGGAAAACTACCAGTTGGTTATAATTAAACTTTCTGTATTTAACATGTTATAGCATGGAAACTAATTACCATACAGGAACATAACTTGGCAGCATTAATGCCAAAGACATGGGGAAGAGAAAAAATGCAGAATCAATTCAATTGAAACACTTTTAATGTGCTGCTACAGTACATCATACCACTACATACTGGTGGTGGTGATGGAGGCTGTTATGAAAATCTTGCGATTTTATACAAATTTGATATGGCGAGTTAACAGAACTTTTTATCCATGCGAGTAAAATTATTGTGTAAAATCAATAGCTCTGCCTCTTACAGAAGTCTCTCTCCAGGGTCCTTGGGAGTCTTTCACTTACATTTCAACATATTTACTCTCTAATAGTATTTGTTGTTCATAATAGGGGTAATTTTACTCTGTTCAGTGAAATGAACTAAGAAAATACAAGAAGTAAAGATAATGCCCGTGTAGACTATGCATTCCTGCCTATGACTCAGAATGGAATTTTACATTCTGATACAAAAGTCTGTAACAGGTTGCTGCTAGACGTCAGGCAGAAAACTGGAAATCCTAAGATATTAAAAAAATACAAAGTAAAAAATTATTTTATTAGCCTCTCCTTGTGTGTGTGTGTGTGTGTGTGTGTGTGTGTGTGGAATGAGAAAGAAAATGATTTGTAGTGGTACAAGGTACCCTCCGCCATGCACCATTTTGTTGCTTGTGTAGTATGTATATATATTAAAATACGGAAGAAAATTGTGGCTGCCTACTGCATTCAAAAATATAGTTGAAACTAACCTAAAACTCTTTGATTTATTTCAAATGTTTTGTTCCACATTCAGCTGTACCTGATACAGGGTGTTTCAAAAATGACCGGTATATTTGAAACGGCAATAAAAACTAAACGAGCAGCGATAGAAATACACCGTTTGTTGCAATATGCTTGGGACAACAGTACATTTTCAGGCAGACAAACTTTCGAAATTACAGTAGTTACAATTTTCAACAACAGATGGCGCTGCGGTCTGGGAAACTCTATAGTACGATATTTTCCACATATCCACCATGCGTAGCAATAATATGGCGTAGTCTCTGAATGAAATTACCCGAAACCCTTGACAACGTGTCTGGCGGAATGGCTTCACATGCAGATGAGATGTACTGTTTCAGCTGTTCAATTGTTTCTGGATTCTGGCGGTACACCTGGTCTTTCAAGTGTCCCCACAGAAAGAAGTCACAGGGGTTCATGTCTGGCGAATAGGGAGGCCAATCCACGCCGCCTCCTGTATGTTGCGGATAGCCCAAAGCAATCACACGATCATCGAAATATTCATTCAGGAAATTAAAGACGTCGGCCGTGCTATGTGGCCGGGCACCATCTTGCATAAACCACGAGGTGTTCGCAGTGTCGTCTAAGGCAGTTTGTACCGCCACAAATTCACGAAGAATGTCCAGATAGCGTGATGCAGTAATCGTTTCGGATCTGAAAAATGGGCCAATGATTCCTTTGGAAGAAATGGCGCCCCAGACCAGTACTTTTTGAGGATGCAGGGACGATGGGACTGCAACATGGGGCTTTTCGGTTCCCCATATGCGCCAGTTCTGTTTATTGACGAAGCCGTCCAGGTAAAAATAAGCTTCGTCAGTAAACCAAATGCTGCCCACATGCATATCGCCGTCATCAATCCTGTGCACTATATTGTTAGCAAATGTCTCTCGTGCAGCAATGGTAGCGGCGCTGAGGGGTTGCCGCGTTTGAATTTTGTATGGATAGAGGTGTAAACTCTGGCGCATGAGACGATACGTGGACGTTGGTGTCATTTGGACCGCAGCTGCAACACGGCGAACGGAAACCCAAGGCACTGTTGGATCACCTGCTGCACTAGCTGCGCGTTGCCCTCTGTGGTTGCCGTACGCGGTCGCCCTACCTTTCCAGCACGTTCATCCGTCACATTCCCAGTCCGTTGAAATTTTTCAAACAGATCCTTTATTGTATCGCTTTTCGGTCCTTTGGTTACATTAAACCTCTGTTGAAAACTTTGTCTTGTTGCAACAACACTGTGTTCTAGGCAGTGGAATTCCAACACCGGAAAAATCCTCTGTTCTAAGGAATAAACCATGTTGTCTACAGCACATTTGCACGTTGTGAACAGCACACGCTTACAGCAGAAAGACGATGTACAGAATGGTGCACCCACAGACTGCGTTGTCTTTTATATCTTTCACATCACTTGCAGCGCCATCTGTTGTTTAAAATTGTAACTACTGTAATTTCGAAAGTTTGTCTGCCTGAAAATGTACTGTTGTCCCAAGCATATTGCAACAAACGGTGTATTTCTATCGCTGCTCGTTTAGTTTTTAATGCCGTTTCAAATATACCGGTCATTTTTGAAACATCCTGTACACACTGATAATTACTGACTTACATCTATAGCAGTGTTACAATTTGGACATCCCAGTATTTCTTAGCTCATTCAGTTCTTTTCATCAAAAGATCACATAAAAATAAACTGGATTTTGAGAAACTACATACAGGAAGATGTGATTGGCGTATAGATGTTTGTTTACAGAACAACAACGATCAGAATTTAAGTGCATCGGTAAGGCCGGTATTACACTATCAAATTTCTTTGTCAGAGATTTGATCAAAGTTGTGATCCAATATTCCGTCCAATATATTTGACAAAGATCTGCGCTAGAAGGGGTATTACACTGTCATCAAATTTTTCGTCAAAGTTCAAGATGGCTGACAACAACTTGTTATTTAACCACAGCAGTTCTACGTACTCCAATTGCATTGTGTGCACATGCGGAAAAGAAGTGGGGGGGGAGAAATGGAACCATACATACGAGGTTGACAGTCTTAAAAGTCCTGGGATTACAACTTGATAATAAATTCAGTTGGGAGGAGCACACCACAGAACTGCAGAAAGGCCTTAACAAATCTGTATTTGCAATTCGAGTGTTAGCAGACATAGGCAACATAAAAATGAAAAAGCTTGCATACTTTCATTCCATAATGCCATATGGGATAATATTTTGGGGGTAAATCTTGAAGTCAAACAAAAGTTTTCAAGGTCCAAAAGCGTGTAATACATATTATTTGTGGAGTAAATTCATGGACCTCCTGCAGAAACCTCTTCAAAGAACTGGGTATACTAACTACTGCCTCTCAGTATATTTACTTCTTAATGAAATTTGTCATAAATAATATATCTCTTTTTCCAACAAACAACTCAGTTCATACATACAATACCAGGAACAAAAATGATCTGCACAAGGACTTAAAAGCACTTACTTTAGCTCAAAAAGGGGTCCACTACTCAGGAACACTCATCTTCAATAATTTGCCAGAAAACATAAAAAATTTAGTTAGAAATAAAGATCAGTTTAAAAAAGCAGCCTGAAAGACTTACTTCTGGCCAACTCCTCCTACTCCATTGGCGAAATTTTTAATAGAAACAAATGATGTATTTATTCATACTATTAGTATTGTTATTTCAGCTTAAAAAAATCGACATGTTCCACATCCGCGAGGATCTCCTCAGCACGGATCTATGGAACGAAAAAACTAATCTAATCTGGGTGAAGCAGCGGGTTTTACGACGACACGATAAAAGCATTCAACAAAACTTGTTACGTGAGCTTACAGTGGAAGACGTCAAGTCGTACATCAATTACTTAAGAATGGATGAGCACACATTTCTGTATGTGCTCAATGAAGTGTATCCTCATATCACAAAGCACAATATTCACTTAAGAACTGCTACATCTTCAGAAGACAGGCTCACTATAACACTCCGATTCCTTGCTACAGGAGAGGGTTATGTTAGGTTAGGTCAGGTCAGGTTAGGTCTCCAATCTTCTTAATCTATTTTTGTATTCAGGGTGCCTCACGTTGTAAAGCGCCTCATCAGCTTCAGACATCTCTATTAATTTTTTTGTTGTCGGCACACACCAATTGTATTTACCGGTAATGGTTATAAAAACACTACAGACGACAGAATGCTGCAGCGATGCTAGCGCTCCATGTGGTAACATGTCACATTGCAGTGAACAGAAGACAAGCGGTTTCTTTGATCAAATATACAGCGAGGCCCTAGATTTGATCAAATATTGGACGACGTTTGACAAAGTCCTTATTACACTATCAAATATCTTTGACAAAGATATTGGACAAAGAAATTTGATAGTGTAATACCGGCCTAACACACATTGGGCAGGAGCACATATCTGGGCTAGAGTACTATACTGGTTTTCGCCCCCTTTTCCCTAGAAATCTTGGCTGGAGTAACAAACTTATTTGTAACAGTCTGAGGTCTACATTAGGTTGAAAAGCGATAATTTTGTTGACAGTTGTGGGACACAGCGAATGAGAAATAACGGTTGTGGTAACAGACAGACGTGTGACTTTGCCCAATATTTTGTTTGCGGCATATTTCAATGCACTTCTCCATATTTAACGCATTTTTCATAATACAAAATAAAACTACTAGGTCATCTCCAAAAACATATATTGGAAAATGAACAAGCATCCGACGTGTTTCGATGCACATTACGTACAGATATCGTACACAAACTGGAAAAATGCAATGGGCGTTCCATTACGTATCCTTTATCATATTTGATCCATTTTTCCGCTTTTGTTACTGCTCGTGTAACCTCAAAGACAAATTCGTGCTGTAAACGCCTGAATGGTAGTTACATTAGTAAGCTGCAGTTAATGCGTTAAAAACATTGACACACATTGTCCTGAATGTGTACTATGTGTTATGCCGTTCAACTAATAAATCAATCACGTAAGACTCTAATCTGTAACTCTGACTACGCTGCGGATTATTATGTCACCTTAATCGAGATTATTCGCATTCGAACGTTGTTTCTACATTTAATTCTCTTAACAGAAGCTTCATTCAAACAATCTGGATTGACGACGTTCCACAGCAACAGCTGAACTGCTGAAGGCAACTCTGTAGAATAGCTGTGGGAGCCCAACATGTAACGCCACAGAGCTGCTTACAGGTCTAGTCACCAAGCAGTGCTGTGACCATGGAGGTAAGGCTGTGACGCTTTCGGATGACGTCATGAAGCGATTCCTCGGGGCCCGCGAGACGCACGTTGAAGGGAACGGATCATACTCGTAAACAAACGAATATAGCATGTGATCAAATAATACATTTAACACGATTATTATTTAAGCGCGAATTACATGTAAATGAATTGATGATAACGGAAATAACTAAGAAAACGAGAGTAAAAAATTGTGTCTAATTAGAATTACTATCGTAAATTATGCGAGTGGAGGGGAATAGAGGACCATAAACCGTATTACAGTATAGCGCACGATGAAATCGTTCTATTGCAAAATTACGTTAATTGTATTATTGATTCAAACGGGATAAACCCAGGACAGTTGCAGTTTTGGGTGGGGAGAAATTAAATTAGAACAGAACAACGGAAAAATAAAGTGAATTATAAGAAATAAGAGTTACTAATGTAAAATATGGAGAAAGGAACACCATAAATCCTGAACAAAGAAGGAACTCAAGTAAATGAAGTCCATTTAAAAACTAACAAATAGTGGAATCGATAAGTAGACTTGACCTATATAAGATGTCAATTCGAGTTACCAATTTCAATGCCTGTAGCTGTTTCGTGGTAATTGAGAGAGCAATGACGAGCAGAAAAATTTTATTACGTGTGAGATAACTACTGGAAAAATAAAGATTCAAGAGATAAACTTTCGAATAGATGGAATCGGTAACTGGAATTGACCTCATATATATGAACCATCGAATATTTGGAATTGGTAACTAGAAGTAACCTATATAGGAGGATCCCAATATTACTGTTACGTGATACAACAAAGACCTCATACATAGTTCAATTCTAGTCACTGATTCCAAAATTGCTGACTGTTTCGTGAAACTTCAGAAAGGAATTACGAGTGCAGATATTGTATTATATATTCCAGACATACTGCAAAGACGACGCAAGTAATGAATCGTCGAATATTTGGAATTGGTAACTAGAAGTAACCTATATAGGAGCCTGTCCAGTTGGCTGTGCGGTCTAATGCGCGGCGGATTTGTGTCGAGGTCTGGTGAACCAGGCAGTCTGTGGATGGTTTTTAGGCGGTTTTCCATCTGCTTCAGCGAATGCCAGCTGGTTCCCCTTATTCCGCCTCAGTTACACTATGCAGCGATTGCTGCACAAACAAGTTCTCCATGTGACCATACACCACCATTACTCTACCTCGCTAACACAGGGGCTACACTTGTCTGGTGTGAGGCGTTCCCTGGTGGGTCCACTGGGGGCCAAACCACACAATAAACCTGGGTTCGGTGTGGGGCGGCGGAGGGGTCAAGTGGACTGCGGTAGTCGTCATGGGGTTGCAGACAACTGCGGCTGTGGCGAGGACGGAGCCTCTCCGTCGTTTCTAGGTCCCTGGTTAACATACAATACAATACAAAAATGGTTCAAATGGCTCTGAGCACTATGGGACTTAACATCTATGGTCATCAGTCCCCTAGAACTTAGAACTACTTAAACCTAACTAATCTAAGGACAGCACACAACACCCAGCCATCACGAGGCAGAGAAAATCCCTGACCCCGCCGGGAATCGAACCCGGGAACCCGGGCGTGGGAAGCGAGAACGCTACCGCACGACCACGAGATGCGGGCAATACAATACAATACAACCTATATAGGAGGTCATTTCTAGTTACCGATTCCAACATTACTGTTACACATTAGTAAAAAGAGCAATCACAGTTGCAAAGATCATATAACGTATAAGAAAAGTGCTTAAAAACGATCTTGTTAGTGAACAGCAGAATATGACTAGACTTTCAAAAAATGAAAATCCTTGCACACATTACTGCACACTCAAAAAAATAAAACACAAAAATGACCAAACCTTGGAACCGATAACTATACTACACGAAAGTGACACCAGCTACAGTAGCTCCAAAATAACACTCAATAGGTTGAAAGTGAAATTAAGAGAAGTATGGCAAAAGCATCGAAAAGGAAAACATAACAGTGGCTACATGAAAAGGAACTTACCACATATGAACTTCCAAAGGAGTGAAAGATCGAGGCTGACAAGAAGAACAAATCAAGGGCATAACAAGAAATCATAATGTTAGGAGGCCAAACTATAACGAAATACGCAAAATGAAGAAATTAATAAGAAACACAAACTGCCAGGCATGAAAGAGGTATTACGCAAATCAGGTCTTCCCTACCACCCTCCCTCAGCCAGACGCAAAATTTTAAAATAATAATTTAAGAAATGGTACCATGAGTCAATCACTTAAACCCTTTGGGAAAGACACAGCAATCCCCCTCGACTCACCATTGTAAACAGAAAATATTAAAACGACAGAAAAACTTCCCCCCAGAGAAACCAAAAAAAGTGGCAATCACATAGTATAGTAAAAAAAACAACATAAAACAAGAAAAAAGTATCAGACCCACCAGCACATAAAAAACAAAATGAGGCTTGTACATTTTGCTAACTGCTTTCATAAATCCAAGAAACAGACAATAACTTTTAGGAATACTCTTCCTCCAACAATATTCATCTAAATGGCCTTTCAACATTGAAATCCTTCTCTTTCCCTGCCCAACAACAGATTTTACAGCTCGATAGTATTGGTACATGCCTCCATTTTGTAATCTTTAAACTGAATATTGTGATTCATGACCAAATGATGATAACCCCTATCACCCAACCCCTTGTACAAAGCAAACCCATCTGACATGACTACGGAACCTTCTTCCACATATTCTTCTACTAAAGATGTCAACACTTCCTTTGTGTGAGTTGGTATGACCCTAAATACATAATCACAATCCCCTCCAGAAACTACTTCAAAAACCCAATGTCCAACAACCTCATGCCCCCTTTCGTACTTTCTCTTTCCAAAATGTGACTCATCTACTTCAACTGTAACCCCTTCCCCCCCCGCCCCCCCCCCCCCCCCCCGTCCAATGATTCCCTATACAGTAAAAACTCGATTAACTGTCACTCTTTAAACCGTCAGTTTCTGTTAACCGTCACTGCTGTAACAGCATAATAATACTGTAATAACAGAATGCTATAAGGTGCAATGACGCGTTCGCTTTGTTTATTTACTCTATTTTAGTGGGAAGTGAATGTACCCGCCCGCCGTAGAATGGTACATAAACTATGACCTTCAGTAGACGTGCTAACACATCTCCTCCTTTTCTTGTCTTTGTCTCACTTGTGAGTCAACAATCACCACTGGATCGGTTTCCAGTTGTGGCGAGAAGAATGTAATTGTTAGTTAGAGCACATTTGGCTGAAAAAAATTTGCCACAGAAAGCGCTATTGCTATTAGACAATGCCCCAACGCACCCTACTTGTGAAATGAAAAGTGATGACGGCAACATAACATGTCTCTTCCTTCCAGCAAATACAACTTCACTTATACAGCCCATGGATCAGGGAATCATCGAAAACATGAAACGTCGTTATAGAAAAATATTTATCGAAAGTTTGCTCTCATCTGATGAATCAACATCTGTAAAACAGTTTTGGAGGTCTTACAGTATTAAAGATACCATTTTCAATGTTGCCAGTGCATGGAGTGATTTGTCAGTGTCAAATCTCAAGAACGACTGGAAGAAACTTTGGCCTCAGCCTAGACGTGAAGAATCGGAGGAACCTGAGTGTATGACAGTTGACAAGATGGTCAATTTGTGCAATAATTTACAAATCAGCACAAATCTGACGTCAGAAGAAGTATCAGAGTGGTTAGAGTGTGACAAAGTGGACGGGGGTTTTCAAATTTTGAGTGATGAAATTGTTGCCAGCGTAAGTGCCACCAAAGAAGAAGAAAAAGAAAAAGAAGAAGGGGCTGATGAAGACGAGTGTTCAAACCATGAAGAAAAACGAACTATTAGCCATTCAGAGGACGAAACAATGCTGACCAAGTGTATAGAATGGTTTGAAAGTCAAGAAGAGGCTAATGCAACGCAAGGCACTACTGCTCCGAAAAATACGAAATATTGCCGCAGTGAAAGATCGAACATCAAAAAGGCAGAAGAAATTGACTATTTCCAAGCTAGATAAACTATTTCACCTGTAAGTTTATAGTACATTACAGTACTGTACATTACGTATTTTGCAACTTTTGTAGCTACTGTACGGATGTTTTTATCATGTAATAAATAGTTTTATTTGCTATTACAATCGTGTTTAATTTGTTTTCGCTCCGAAATATTATTATATTACTGTGAGGGTGATATGTGTCTATACATAAAATAATTGATTGAGGTTATGTTTTGGAGGAATACAGTGTTTCTGTTATCCGTCTATTCGCTCGACCGTCACGACCACAGTCCCGAACATGACGGTTAATCGAGATTCCACTGTACTTTATAAATTCCCTGCAGACTTCTCTACAAAATGATAACTAGTCAACTACATTGCCACACGAAACCCCTGATTCGTGGACAGATTTGCAAGAATATTTATCTCAAAAATAGTAGGTTAGCATGACTACTACTTCTAAATACCATATAATTTCCACAAGCACTGCGCTTGCAAAATTCTGCAATAACGCCGAATGATTGCAAAAATATAATAGCTGATTTACAGTCAGTCATTTTCTGAAGGAGAATTTTCGCTGTAAACACAACTGACTCTTCCATAACGAACAGCAATTGTGTGAGAAATCAAGATCTTATAAATCACGACTACTTTCATTAACAAAAGATGCCGAAAACAAATTACGATATCAAAACAAAACAATCAATATCGAATTTTTAATATACGCGATTACGCGCGTAACGAGGAAATCCAGAGAAATCATTTAACGTTCATTGACACAAATCTGCGGCACAAACAAAATAACATCACACATTACCTCATTGGTCACTGCCGACGGGTGGAATCAGACACTAGAACTGACATCCACCCCTTATTTTTTAGTTACATCAAGTCAGTTTTAGAAACGAAGGTCAAATTTAGAGCACAATGACCCTCTTACAGAGAACATCTATTTCATATGCATTTCGATTTGTTAATGTTCCTAAACTCGTTAAATTTTTCAAAGAAGTTTATAATACGAAGTCATAGCAACTATTACACTGTTGTTTCACTGAAATACCGTAGCATTAAAATTCATGGGAACTTTTCCATGAACTATTTATATTAAATCCTCAGAAACTGTAAACAGCCTCAGCACAGAGAAACTGATTGAATATAGCATTTTATCTTTGCTGTGCAATTATCGTTTCTTTAATTTTTGGGAAATATGAAACCCTACAGTACTTTGTAAGAGTTCCAGATATGCCACTAACAAGATTTGAAGCACAGAGACGGGTACATACTTTCACTCGGAATAAAGACTTTTTGTGTTCGCGGCATTAAACAGAATGCAGGTTTATTACTTCATTGTCTTTTTACAGATGAACTTAATGCTTCGGCACATTGAAGCGGAAACGGATATTAAGATAGCAATGATTCAACACAGAGTAGAGGAGGAGTTCACAAAAGAAAAGGCTTACGAATTAAATGCGGGAATCGCGAAGATACAAGCGCATTTTAAGGCTAAAGAAGATAGGCTCTTGGCTCAAAGCAAAGCGTAAGTAAATATCAGCTGCACTTTGTTATGTTTATACACACTTTCTGAAGTATTTTGCGTAGATTAAAGTTCACCGCTCTCCCTAAGACTCCTATAACCTATATAGGAGCTGTAGCTCTCCGTAGCAGATGCTATTTATCCTGCCTCACCCTCCTAGCTTCTTACAAATTTTTGCGACATTTTGTTGGGTTCTTCAGTGACGATATGTTTTCTCGTTTCTGTATTCCACTCTGCAGTTTATTCAACGGATTTGGGATAGAGCTCCTCGATCAGTGGGAGGACTCTGCAGCAAGATCACAGTTCCGAAATCTCACGATTATGATGCTACAGAGTTGGAAGACACCTGTGTTGTAATTGAAGGTAGCGTCAGTGTAAAACACTACTTCAGTTTTCATTAAATGAGGTGTCGACTATTGTCTCTTTCTGTTATACTCTGACATTTCAAGGTCTGACAATCCATTGCTTTTCAGGAGCATTTTACCTGTGTATTCATATCAATGAGAAGCTTTTCGTTGGAAATAAGGAATGCCCAGATGATGAACTGTTTAAATGAGTGTATTTAGTCACTACTCCTATTCGCCTGTAAGTGTAGATGACCAAATAATGTGTACCAGTGATCACAGAACTGGACTTGTATTCTGGTGAAACATGAAAAAAAATCCTCAACTGGCCATCCGGATTTAGGTTATTCATAGCTTCCTGAAATCTGAATCAGATGAATGACTGGATGGTTTCTTAAGGCCACAGCTCGTTGCCTATCCCACCTTATTCTAATCAGTGCTAATGTAATGTCTATAACGACCTCTGTGTTAACGAGACAAAATATAAACGTTTTGTCCCCTACCGCCCATGGTAGTGAATAAATGTTGCGAAGACTACTGTCACATACACGGATTAAATATCATCTATATCTACGTACACAATCTGAAAATCCTTGACAAGTGCATGACAGAGGGTGCTTCAGCATTGTACCACATATTAGTGTTTGCTTCCGTATGGAGCGCAGGAAGAATGCCTGTATGCGCACAGTAATATGTTTCGTGTCCTCGGCATTTCATATTGAAGTGATACATACGAGGCTCAATTCCAAGATTCCTCACTTCATACTGGTTCTGTAAGTAGGCTTTCACGAGATAATTGGCATCTGTCTTCAAGAGGCAAACAAGATTAAGTTTTTCAGCTCTGTCGTGAGTCAAACAAACGTGTGTCCTTGACGTTGAATCTCCTCTATCCACGTTTGCTTACAAACAGATTTATTTTCAAAGAGGATCTGCCTTGAGCAAAACATAATTTTTGTTTCTGTTTTTATTTCCTGAACACGTTTCGCTGAAGTATCAGCATTGTCAATGGTTTTTTATATAAAAACAAAAAATGCTGTTTACCTCTTAGTATATTTGAAAAGCACAAAAAGTTTTGTATATTTACCATGTTAAATAACAAAACCCAGGAAGTCCACAGCATATGTGTGTGTGTTTGCATCATGTTTCACTTAATTCTTACGGTTTCCCTATGAAGGTCTGCAATAAGTAACTTTCACTGTCTGTTTGCAAACTACAGAAGGAAGAAGGCGAACAGCTGAACAGTTGAATGTTTTCTGGGAGGGAATTTGGGGTGTACTTGCCTGCCTTCTTTGTGTGTGTGTGTGTGTATGTTTATTTGTTTTCCTTTAGTTAAGACTCTTATAGGTTTCTTCAGTTATTAGTTTTTGTCAGGGGCATTTGAGAATTTTCAAATCATTGTTGATAATTTTTTGACCTTGTGTCCTGTCCACAAAGTGTTCAGTAGAATGCCAGCTGTTACTTTTTAATGTTTTTCCATGTTCTGCGTGTCTGGTTTAAAGCTTCTGGCTGTGTGTCCTATATAAATTGATTTGCAGTCCTGGCATGTCAGTTGGTAAATACCAGATGTGTTCCGTTTGTCTGCGCTTGTGCTGGTTGCCCTTAGTTTCCTCCGTATTGAATTGTATGTCCTGTAGGCTGCTTTAACACTTGTTTTTTTGAATATGTTGCCTATTCTATGGGTTGTTTGTTGCTGTAAGTGAGAGTGTACCATTTGTTTGTTGTTATGGGTGTTTCTTGTTAATGTGTGCTTGTGTGTGTGTTCTGTGGATTTCCCTTATGTCTCTTTATGTTTTGTCCGTCTGTGTTTGTAATTTGGCAACAGGTTGTTCGTTTTTGTGTGCATGGTGTCCCCTTTATTTGTGTTTTAATTTTGTGATTCAGTTTCTCTATAATGGTTGTATTATCATTCTGTGTTATTTGTTTGAGTGTCAGTAATTCATTTTTGTAGTTGCCTTCACTGGGTGGACTGTTGTTCATTTCACTTACTTGTTTTAGGTTGAAAGATTTAACCACTGCACTGTACAAGGATGTCGCCAAGTGAAAGTTCTCTTTAAATAATAACAATATGACTGACATAATTTGTTGTGAATAATAAGAGCTGTGCAGAAGTATTAATGAATCGTAATAGATAATTGAACTGTCATTATGAGAAGGCAGCCCTTTAATACTGGTAAAGTGAATAATCTGACTGCAAGAATTTTGAACAGTATAAACTCCATGAATAATTAACTTTGGCATAAAACCTACAATAATCAGTTTAGCAAAACTTATCCCAGATCCCAGAACTAAAACTGATACACGATACAGAAAAATCTAACAGCCTCTGAATGACACAAGTTGGCCGGGATTGAATAAAAAAACCATCAAAATATTTAGTCCTTACCTCTATTCTGCGCAAACGTGTTGCAGTACTGCCGTGTTGTTTGCCGCTACGCTAAGCTGCAAATTGCTATATCTACACAGAGACACTCATGAGATGCACTGTTTTAATTGCAACTCGAAGTATTTTCGGTACACACTTGGTTCCTTTTCTACTTTTGCAAAAAAACGAGATCAATTAAAAATTGTAAGAGAAAGGAAGGTCAAAAATGGCTTTGCAGTAACAAATGAGTGACTTCAAAAATTGCCTTATAATTCCTCTTCACGTAAATAAAAGATTCCATTACACTTTCTCCTTCTCAGATCAGTTATCATTACATAATCATCATCATTAAATACATCGATAAAGTGAGACTTTACATTTGAAACATAACTTTACACCTGCTTCCTCACTTCAACACAGCTATCCACTATCTGCTACTGTGCTTACGTGCACCACAAAGATGATAACCTAACACTGCATACAGCTTACAACATCGCTGTTCTCCCACATGTAGCAGCTCAAGAGGAAAGAATTGACATTATTGTACAATTGATTAATACTCAAATAACACCTGTCATTACCCCTCACTCTGGCTGACCAAAATTTCACAGGTAAGGTGATGTCAGTGACATTGCTGACACAAGTAAATTTTACTTTACAAAAACAATATTCTGATAAAATGTGTAGAAAAGTTAGTAAAAAAGTTAAAAGATACAGTAGATGAGTACAAAGATAATAATAACCATATACATGACAGAAAAAAGTAGAAATTATTGATGGACATGAACATTTTGTTACAAGTTCAGTATTTGTTGAATATTAGGGTACATTCACAGTAGTGCACACTGCATTAGATGTGTAGACTGTTAGTGTAGAGAGACAAATAGAAGTGATAGCATACATGTATGTAAAGCACATTGTAGTGTCCTAAATACAAAGAAAATGTTTATCACCACCATAGGTTGCAACATGCACGTGATTAAATGCCACAAAAAGTGTCCTCTGCCTACCATAACTGAGTAGGAAGTGTATACGACACATTGCAGGAAAATCTTGCAGTCCCACAGACAATGACATATATTTTATTAGAAAAGCACAATGAAACAATCTTGCAGTCCAACTGGCACCAACATGAGAAATGTTTGGTATAATTGAGCAGTGCAGCATCATCTTGCAGTCCCACTGCATAGTAATCATAAAAATATTACTATTGCCAGTTATGAGTAGGTAGCAAGCTCAGAATCTGCTAAAGAGGTAGTCCATCCAAACTGAGCTTATTACAAACATGTCTCCACAAGAGCATCCACATACGTATAACCTTATGTGCATTACTCGCTAATCACAAGCCTGAAGTAAAAAATGTAAAGTCTCTGAGAAACACAGTTATGAGAGCTAACAGCTGCTCTAAATTTGAAAATATCTGCTCAGAGTGCAAGTAAAGTACAACACTGCTCATAAAACAAGAAGGCGTGTCCGGACAATGAAATACAATGAGAAACAAATATACATATTACATTGAGAAACAACATGAGAGGGATATTACGTTAAAGAGTAAAAATGCGAGAATACAGTACATCTAAATACTAAATCACTTATTCCAAAACATTTACAAAGTCCAGCATGTCATGGCACATACAAATGGCGTGGGAACATCCTGTTTCATTCAGTGTAATATCGAGTGCAAAGTACGTCAAATTCGGTAACATGAGTAACACAGTACTGTAAAATAGTTTATGAAAATATTTGCCACATTATTGCAAGGACATCTCTGTGTTACTGTAAGAGATTTTTATGTTAATATCTAGGCTAACTGTCTCTGCTGAGTGAACACACAAGAGAAAATTATGAGCTCCACTAACTATGGGAACAAATAGGACATGAGTAAAAGGAAAGTTTGTATAGTGCACTAAGCCTAGAGTACTTATGGAAAGAAATTATTGATAGTCATTCGTTGTGTGTCAGTCAATGTCGCAACAACAAAAGTTTGGCCAAAATAATGAGAAAACTTACATAAGAAGCAAATAAAAATGTAAACCTGTGGGGAAGAAAACACGTACAGAATACTACAAACATCATACAATTTGCTGACAAAGGCAGAGCCTGACCTATTCTCAAACCAGTAAGACCTGTTAATATAGATTAGTACTAAATTTGAAAATTCATCAGGTGCAAAACCACAATACATGTTCGGCCAAGGTGTCTACTACATGACCATTACCTAAACACTTACCATTCACTTCTGTATGTACCAAACTGTCTGTATTAAGCTGCTGAAGTATATAGATCTGTCACTCCTTGACAAATTTATGGTAAGACAATGGGAAAAGGAAACATTTCAAGAATCATTTTACAATGATATTGGCTTCGTCATACAGGATGTAGTAGTACATACGTAATATTAAAATAAACTAGTGTCAGTACATTATAGAATACACTTTAAGCATGGCAGTGTACCAAATAACATCAGGCTGGTTTCTAAAAGTTAATGCAATAAGCTATACTATAATATGAGGTGTGATTGGAAGGTTTTAAGAATGGTATTGTAATAGTACAATGGTAGTACTTACATGCTACTGTGGCGCATCTTCTTCAAAATAGCACTCTTCTGACGGAACAAACCAATTCCAACGATGTTTCCAGTTTTGGAAACATTCCTGGAAATTTTTTTCCTGAAGTGTGTTAGGACGCACTCCGTATTTGCCTGGAATCTTCAATCGACTCAAATTCATCCCTTTCAGTGAAAACTTCAGTTTAGGAAAAAGGTAGAAGCCCGCAGGGACCAAATCATGGGGATGTGGCGGTTGTGGAAGCACAGGAATTTTTAATTTGGTCAAAAATTCAACGATGGATAAGGCACGATGATCTGGAGAATTGTCATGGTGTAGCACCCAACTCTTGTCTTTCCACAATGCAGGCCTTTTCTTCTCCACCTTCTCGCGCAAACACTCAAGGACAAATTTGTAATATTCCTGGTTAATTGTCTGTCCTCTAGGGGTAAATTCATGATTCACAATACCGGTACAATCGAAAAAAATCACCAACATTGTCTTCACTGTCGACCGACTTTGCTGTGCTTTTTTCGGTCGTGGTGAACCTGGAGTTTTCCACTGCGAAGACTACAATTTGGTTAAAGAATCATATCCATATACTCACGATTGGGCATCTATAATTACCCTATTTAACAAATCTGGGTCGTTTTTAGTCTGATTAATCAGTTCTTGGCACGCTTAAAGTTGGTATTGTCTCTAGTCACTTGACAACACTTCTGGAATGAATTTTGTGGACACTCGATGCGTGTTCAGATCTTCGGTTAAAATTGACTGAACTGCATCGATACTAAAATTACGTTCATAAGCAATCTCCCTAGTTGTAAGTCTACGATCAGAGCGCACTAAGTCGCGAACTTTCACAACATTTTCATTCAATTTTGAGGTGGAAGTACAACCAGACTGTTGTTCGTCTTCAAATGATCGTGGCCACTTTTAAATCTGTTGAATCAGACACAAACATTTGACTGTGTCATACAATTATCTCCAAAAGCTCTTTTTAATGGTTCATAAGTCTCAAAAGCTGCATTCCCGGATTTAAAACAAAATTTCGCACAAACTCGTTGCTCCGGTTTTACGTCCATTTTCACACAGACAGAATCTGGCAACAAGCCCTAACAGATCTGCACTCAAGCAGTTGCCACAACGAACTGAATAAGGAAACGCAGTTTCCTGTCAGAGGGCGTTCAAGGACAAGGCAATGACTCATTCCTCACGCTTTGTGTACTTGCCCGCCAAACCAGTAAGCAGTAGCGCATCCATTCTTAAAACTTTTCAGTCACACCTCGTATAACATAGTATTGTATTGTGTATTGTATACATTATGTAATTACACATGATTAACCACAGCACACAATAATATGTTTAACTGTGGACAACTTGTAAATGCTAAATTCCTACACAGGCATCTCAAAGAATTCTTTGATGTCATAGAATGGATGATCTCACAGCTAGGTGTACCACTTAATTAAAAAAAATTATATCGATGGATTGTATATGAATTGGCAGTTTATCGATCATTTTGAGTGGATTAACTTTGTGGGAATTTCCTGTTCTTGCTAATCTGAAGCGCAGTATGTCTAAATTACCCTTAAACCTGGTGTTGCGTTCATGTATTTCCCGTCTGGCAATAAATACTGAAATATTATTTTTAATATAGAGTACAGACACACAGATGTATAAATTTGTAATTGTGAGTATTCTAAGTCTGGAAAAAAAGAGGATGACAGTGCTCCCTATGGTCTCTTTTACATATTATGTCATAGAATGGATGATGTCACAGCCAGCTGTACCACTTAATTAAAAAAAAATTATATCGATGGATTGAATATGAATTGGCAGTTTATTGATCATTTTGAGTGGATTTACTTTGTGGGAATTTCCTGTTCTTGCTAATCTGCAGCGCGGAATGTCTAAATTACCCTGGTGTTGTGTTCATGTATTTCCCGTCTGGCAATAAATACTGAAGTATTATTTTTAATATAGAGTACAGACACACAGATGTATAAATTTGTAATTGTGAGTATTCTAAGTCTGGAAAAAAAAGAGGAAGACAGTGCTCCCTATGGTCTCTTTTACATATTATGTGTAAGACTTTTTTTTCGTAATTTCATGATGTTCTTGATGTGAGGGGAGTGCCCCCATATAATCAGACCATATGTGACTGGAATAGCACAAAGTATGTCACCCTAAGGTACTCCAAGCTCACTACCTCCCTTAGTTTCAAGATAAGGTATGCCACCTGATATATTTTTTCATGTACGTGATTGGCATGTTCCTCTCAATAGAGTTAAGAGTCAATGTGAATACCTAAGAGTTCTACTGACTTATTGCCTAGTTAATTTGATATTCCCATTAAAAGTTTTTAGGTTTTTTCAGCATTGCACAGGAGCTTATTGGCTGCTAACCAGTCCAGGGCCTTTCAAATGTTTCTTTTGTTAGGCTATTCAGATCTGAAATGTTCTGATGTGTGGTAAGTAGTGTTGTATCGTCAGCATAACATACCACAGGGTGGGCTATGTTTTTAGGCAAATCATGAATAGCAACAATGAAATAGAAGGGTCCAAGGATAGACCCTTGTGGTACACCTGTGCTGATTTCCACCATGGAATAATTTACATTTCTGACTGAAACAAACTGTTTTCGGTTGCTTGAATAAGAATTTATCAAAGCTGAAGTGCTCGCTCTCACCTCATAAAACTCCAGTTTCCTAGTAGTACGTCAACAGGAATGCAATCGAAAGCTGTGCTTAGGTGACATAATACTAGTGATACCATGTTATCGTTTTCAAATGCTGTTAAGGTTTGATCAATGATTTCCAAAATGGCCCCTGTTGTGTTTTTACCCTTGTGAAAAGCAAACTGATTGCTACATAGAATATTGTGTTTTTCAAAGAAGCTGCTTATTTGTGTGTGTATCAGTGTCTCAAATATCTTTGAGAATATTGGAACAATGGAGACTGGTCTGTAGATTTGGGGAAGATGTTTGTCCCATTTTTTAAAAACTGGAACAACTTTTGATACCTTAAGTGCATTTGGACAACTCCAAATTCCACACATTTTTTAAAAATAAAAGCTGATCGTTTGGTGATTGAGTGTATTGTCTTTTTAATTATATTATTCGATAGCCAGTAACAGTCCCTACCTTTAGAAGCTGAAAATTTGGAGACAGCTTTTATAACATCAGCAGGTGTGACAGCCCTCCGTTAAAATACCAGGTTAACAGGCAGTGGTGTTCCAACAAGGTCCATTGCAGATGAATTTGTTGCTTTAACACTGTTACTTATTTATTTAACTAAGTTTAAAAAGTAGTGATTAAATTCCTTGGGTTTGAGCGGAGCTGTTTCTGTGCATTTTGGTGAATTCTCTTGCTTTATTATTTGCTATGTTGCCTTGCATTTGTTGGGAGCCCTTTCTATATAGCTTTCCACTGCTTGCTTTTTTTGCCAGAAGAAGTATAGTTTTGTAGAGTTTTTTGCATTTCAGATATGACGTATGAATGTTCACACTCTGTTCTGCCCCTTGGTTAGCAGCATCCTTATGCATCTGGTACAGCATATGCATGTTTTGTCTAATTTCTGCTAGCTCTTCTGTAAACCAGTTGAGAATTTTATTTTTCATTTCACTTGGATATCTAATTTTTTTACTGGTGAGCTAGAATCCCACAAATTTGTGTACTTTTTCAAAGGTAATTTCAGCTCCCCTTTAACCATATTGACAATTATATATAAAGTCCCAATCTGCACTTCATAATCTATCAACAAACATACTTATGTACTCTTCCTTTGGCTCTTATACTGTTACTACTTTAGGTTCTTCAATTTTAACTGGTTTCCTCTTACAAAGTGTAAGGAGTAGTGGCTCATGATCTGCAAGTCCACTTCCTGCAAGTCTGATTGTAAAATCTTTCCTATGGAAATTCACAACAATATTGTCTATGCAGGCATTCTTATGTGGGGCATGGTCATTTGTACAATAGAAACCTAATGATCTTAGCATATTCAAGATTGTCCTAGTAACTAGCCTCTGTCTGTTTGCCATTTCTATGTTGAAATCACCACAGACAGCAATTCTTGTCTTACTCTTCAATATATTTTTAACAATTAATTCATGTTTTCAATTAACAAATTTACATCACTATCTGGAGACCTATATAGACTAACTACTACTACATTTTTCACTCATTCGTTTTACACAACTAGCCTCGCCATCTAGTTCTGAGGAATACATCAATTCAGGAAAACTTTACTCCTTCTTTGACAAAAATTCCAGCCCCACTCAGCTTTCTCTGTTTTTTACATATCATGTTTCCCACAACATACCATTGGGGAACAAATAAATTTACTTGTTCTTGGGTTAACCAGTGCTCAGATACACATATAACTTCTACAGTGTTACATAAATGTTCTAATTCTAAAATCTTATTTCTAATATATCCTATGTTAACTTGTAGAAAAGTAAGTAGTTTGTCTGTTTTCCTCTGAGAGCAATATGACTCTATATTTGAAGTTGCAGGTTCAGTTAATGTCTTTAATCTTGATGCACTGTGATCAATTGTGTTATGATATTCATATACCTGTTCATCCACTTCATGATTCACTTTGTTAACTGCTTCCTTCTGTGAAACGACCGTTGATCCTACCAAAAATCCTGGTCTCTTGGTTGTGGTTTCTTTCTTTGGGTTGACTGCCGTATTCCACATGTTGGTATTCTCACACCTTGAGTTTGAGTTCTTATTCTTCTGTTTGGGCCTTTAACAGTTAAGTACATAAGATTAAAATGTGCCAGTGGTAAAAAACTGCAAGACAAAGCTTCACCATAAACATCAAAGAAAATGTAAGCCTTATCCATAATACTACTGTATATAGGTAATAAACAAATTGCACAGCACTCTACAATCTATCTATAAATATCAGACAAGTAAAGCATAGTATGACTTACATACAACATTCTTGAAAAGACAAAGCATGAGTATGGGAAATGATAAGACACAAATTAGGTGTAGTAGTGTCATTTGTGTGAGTATGTTGTTTCTAAAGCTGTGTATGTCTTTCCTAATTCATTCAGTACACATGAGAAAATCATAGCTTCCACAAGAACAAATAATCAAAATAATACAGTAGATTATTATTTGGCAAGAGTAAAAAATGTCATAGTATATAGTAGTAATTAGACCAGAAATGTACACTAAAGTAAGATGTAGCATGGTTGTAGCCTATTGTGTTGCTCTCATAGAGAAAAGAAAAAAAATTACCTGGTATATCCAAGGTTGTACAAAAATCACAAAAAATGTCAACTGCATATCATACAAAAGAAACTTTATTGTAGTAGGAAATAGCGGTAAAACAGTTACTATCGCATTTTTGTAACAAATTGGATTTATACAGCTAATATTTACAATTTTTTAAAATACTGTATACTTTTAAATTATTTCTACAATTAAAGATACATATTACATTTTTTCTTGCATTAGATACAGTGAGATTGAATAGTAGCAGTTTTTGAGAAGGTAAGCTGTTGCAGACGTTTTAAAGCTCTGTAGTCAAGGAAGAGATTTTATATGTCTTTGTAATCTGTTGTATAGTTTTATTCCTGCATGATATACACCTTTTTGGCATAGTGTGGTGTTAAAATGATTATCATATATGTCACTGTCTAACCTGGTACTGTAATCATGGACACTTTTGTTTTGCAGGAAAAGGTTTTCTTTTCTCCGTATACTTATTTTGACATGTATGAATACTTCCAGTGTATAAATGCAGGGAAATGGTTGAATCTTTAGATTCTTAAAGAAAGGTTTGCATGGTTTTCTGCTGCTCACTGTTTCCTTATTCTTATGATTGTCTTCGGTTTCCAGAAAAGTTTTATGACCTTGTCTACATTTCCCCAGAAAATGATACCATACTTCAGTATTGAATGTACACGAGCAAAGTATACAGCCCAATTGTTTCTGCACTAGTACTGTTGCAAAGAATTCTTACTACATAGCTCACTTTTGCTAGTTTTTAATTTAGGGGTGTGAGATGAGTGTTCCATTTAAGATTTTCATGCATACGAATCCCAAGAAATTTATTTTTATTGACAGCAGTAATGTTTTGGTTATCTATACATATTACAGTTTGTGCCACATTTTTATTTTGATCAATGGGGAAATTCATGAGTACCATTTTTTTGGGATGAACTGTTAGTATTTTTCTGGTAAACCATTCGGACACTCCTTTTGTAATATCTTTTGCAGATGCAGTAAGATTTTCTTCTTTATTCCCTTCAATCAAGAGACTGGTGTCATCTGCAAACAGTACTGGTTCAGAATCCCTACATGTGATGGGAAATCATTACTGTATATGGAATAAAGAAAGGGACCTAAAGTGGAGCCCTGTGGAACACCATGACTCAGTCCACATATTTCCATAAGGTGTACCTCGAGTTCATTTCCTTCCATGTACTTAATTTCAGTTACCTGAGAGCGATATTCTAAATATGATATAATCCACTGATTTGGCACACCTCTTACAACATACTGTTCAGGCTTCCTCAGGAGCACAGAATGATCAATCACATCAAAAGCTTTTGTTAGGTGCAAGAATAAACCTGAGATATTACTGTGGTTGTCCACTGCATTTAAGACATCGTTTCTTCAGATTGAAAGTGGCTGTTTCAATTGATCCCTGTGGTGTGAAACCATGTTAACATCCAGAAATAATATCATTATTGTCGAAGAATGTAATTACTTTTGAAAGGAACACTATTTCAATAATTTTCAAAAACCCTGACAGTAGAGACACAGGCCTATAGTTTCCCATATATTGATGATTACCTTTTTTTTTGGAGGTATTACTTATTCCATTCTTAGTTGCTGTGGGAAGACACCACATGATAAGGATGAACTGCATATGTCCAATAAAGGTGAAAGTATTTATCTTGCTGTTGTTTTTATAATAAAATCTGGTATATCATCAATACCAGTTGAATAATTACTCCTCAGTGAGTTAATGGTATTTAGGAGCTCTGTTGGGCCTATTGGACTGAGGAACATGGATATATTTTTTATTTCAATAGGTGAAAGTTCTTTGTATGTTGTATTAGGTGGATTACCAAATTTTTCCTTCACCAATTTTCCAGAAACAGTTGCATAATAAGGCTGATTGGTTGGTTTGTGGGATTGAAGGGACCAGACTACAAAGGCCATCGGTTCCTTTTTCCACGACCATGAAACACTCACAAAGAAGAAAAAGACCAGCAACGCAGACGACAAGGGACGACACAGAACAAGAAAGACATAGAAAAAGACCAGAAAAGGGGAGATAAAAAACGCACAGAGTGTTACAGTGGTTGGCCGACCATGGTAACAAAAAAAGGAAAAGCCAACCACCAAGAGACACACTAAAAACCCCAGTCTAAAACCGTAGGCCAAAGGCCAGATTCAGCACAAAAAAGGACGTAGCCCCTCAGATCGAGTGATAAAAGCCCAAGCCCCCTGCGTAAATAAAACTCATAACTAAGCCTGCCATGGCAACGTCATCTGTTAAAAGTGCAGGGAGCGTATCAGGCAGCGCAAACGTCTGCCTGAGTGCAGTTAAAAGCGGACAGTCCAACAAAATGTGGACCACTGTCAACGCTGAACCACAGCGACAGAGAGGTGGGTCCTTGTGGCACAATAAATAACCGTGTGTTAGCCAGGTGTGGCCAATATGTAGCTGGCAGAGCACAACGGAGTCGTTGCGAGAGGCCTGCAAGGAGGAGCCCCACACACAAGTAGTCTCCTTGACAATCTGAACTTTGTTAGGGGAAGACAGGGAGCGCCATTCATCACCCCAAGTACCAAGGACTTTTTGTCGCAATACTGACTGGAGATCACATTCCGGAAGGCCAATCTCCAGGGCCAGTGCACTGACAGCCTGTCAACACGTTCATTACCTGGGATGTTGACATGACCCATGGTCCACACAAATACAACGGATCAGCTGCAACAGGCAAGAGTATGGATGGACTCCTGGATAGCCATCACCATACGAGAGCGAGGAAACCATTGGCCAATACCTCGTAAACGGCTCAGGGAGTCACTACAGATAACAAAGGACTCACCTGAGCAGGAGGGGATATACTCTAGGGTGTGAGAGGTGGCAACCAGCTCTGCAGTGAGCAGCTCGTTGGCAATGAGCGTTGTTTAGAATGATCCCTAATAGTAAAAGCATAACCAACTCGACCAGCAACCATCGAACCATCGGTAATGTCCATGTCAGAGCTGTGAAATGCAGAAAGTATGGAAAGAAAGCGGTAGTGGAGGGCATCAGGAGGGACTGAGTCCTTCAGGTCCTGTGCCAAATCCAGCCGAAGGCATGGGCGGGTCTCACACCACGGGGGTATACATAAATGGGCCCAGAAAAGAGGTGGGGGAGGGAAAAAAAATCAAGCCCAGAGAGAAAAGCCTGGATGCACACCGCAATTTTACACCCTGACCGGGGCTGCCATTTGGGAAGATGGATGACCGAGTTGGGGAACAGGAGATGGTAATTGCAGCAATATGCAGCATAAGCAGCCAGTAGTCGTTGGCGCCGGATCCGCAATGGAGGGAGACCAGCCTCCACAAGTAGGCTGTTTACAGGGCTTGTGCAGAAAGCTCCAGTTTTGAGTCAGATCCTGCAGTAAAGTATGGGGTCAAGCAACTGCAATGTGGAAGGTAATGCCAAACTGTAAGCCAGGCTCCCATAATCGAGATGGTACTCAATCAACGCCTGATACAGTTGTAGAAGGGTAGACCGATTGGCACCCCAGCTGGTGTGACTCAAGTAACAAAGAGCGTTAAGATAGCGCCAGCACAATCATTTAAGCTGCCGAATATGAGGGAGCCAAGTCAACTGGGTATCAAAAAGCAACCCCAAAAACTGATGCGTCTCCACCACAGCAATAAGTTCGCTGTCAAGATAAAGCCTTGGCTTAGGGTGAACAGTGTGATGCCAGCAGAAATGCATGATGCAAGTCTTGAAAGCTGAGAACTGGGAGCCATGTGTGGTGGTCAAGACTGCGCCCTGTGGATAATGCCCTGTAGTTGCCATTCAGCAACTGCAGTACCAGTGGAGCTATAGTACAGGTAGAAGTCATCAGCATACAAAGAAGCCAAGAGGGACATTTCCACAGCTGCAGCTAGCCCATTGATAGCAACTAAAACAGGCAGACACTCTAGACAGGGCCTTGCAGGACCCCATTCTCCCGGACTTGGGAAGGACCAACTTGTATGTGGAAGGAATTAAATGACAGAAAATTTTGAATAATCAGGAGCGGGCCCCTAAGACCCCCACCCATGAAGCGTGATGAGGATGTGGTATCATATTCCTTCCGCATGTCAATAAAGACGGCAACAACATGCTGATGGCGGGCAAAGGCCGTACGGATGGCAGACTCCAGGCAGACCAGATTATCGATGGCAGAGTGGCCCTTACAAAACCCACCCTGAGATGGAACCAGAAGACCCCGAGACTCAAGAAACCAACTCAACCTCCAGCTCACCATATGTTCAAGCAACTTGCAGACAACGTTGGTGAGGCTAATGGGGCGGTAGCTGCCCACCTCCAGTGGGTTCCTGCTAGGCTTCAACACTGTTATGATAATGCTTTCCTGCCATTGAGATGGGAACTCACCCTCAACCCAGATACTGTTGAAAAGGTCTAGGAGGCATCGCTGGCAGTCCACTGAGAGGTGTTTGAGCATCTGATAGTTGATGCGATATGGCCCGGGAGCTGTATCAGGGCAAGTGGCGAGAGAACTTTGGAATTCCTACTCACTGAATGGAGCATTGTACGATTTGGGGTGGAGAATATGGAATGAAGGGCTCTGACATTCCAACTGCTCTTTCAGGAAGCGGAAGGCCAGTGGGCAATTTGTAGAAGCAGAACTCCAAGCATTATGCTCTGCTAAGAGTTCTGCAATCATGTTGGAATCAGTACAGACTGCTCCATTCAGGGAAAGCCCAGGTACGCTAACAGGGGTATGATATCCATAGACTTGCCTAATCTTGGCCCAAACCTGCGATGGAGAGATACAGATGCTAATGGTGGAGACATACCTTTCCCAGCACTCCTGCTCAGGTACGGAGCCACTTAAAGGTAAGTACGTATTCCTGTAGTGGGTGCCACTTATGACGTTGGAGGGCCCACCTGTGATCTCCAATCGCCTCAGTGATCTCAGGTGACCACCAAGGCACAGTCCTCCACCGAGGAGTCCCGGAAGAACAGCGAAGTGCTGAGTCCGCGGCAGAAATGACGCCGGTGGTGATCATGTGAACCACCACATCAATGGTGTCATGAAAAAGAGGCTCAATAGTGGCAATGGAGGCGAAAAAGTCCCAGTCAGCCTTATTCAAAGCCCATCTGGGAAGGCACCCAGGAGAGTGGCGCTGTGGCAGTGACAGAAAGATCAGAAAGTGGTCACTACCACACAGGTTGTCATGCACATTCCATTGGACAGATGGTAGAAGGCTAGGGCTGCAGACTGAAAGGTCGATGGCTGAGTATGTGCCATGCGCCACACTGAACTGTGTGGAGGCACCACTATTTAAGAGGGAAAGGTCGAGCTGTGCCAGGACTTGCTCAACGACAGTGCCTCAGCCTGTTGCCACCAAGCCACCCCACAAAGGGTTATGGGCGTTAAAGTCACACAGTAACAGAAAAGGTGGCAGCAATTGGGCTATCAGCACGGCCAGTAAGTTCATGCTGTGGGACATCACCTTCCAGTGGAAGATACACTCCTGGAAATGGAAAAAAGAACACATTGACACCGGTGTGTCAGACCCACCATACTAGCTCCGGACACTGCGAGAGGGCTGTACAAGCAATGATCACACGCACGGCACAGCGGACACACCAGGAACTGCGGTGTTGGCCGTCGAATGGCGCTAGCTGCGCAGCATTTGTGCACCGCCACCGTCAGTGTCAGCCAGTTTGCCGTGGCATACGGAGCTCCATCGCAGTCTTTAAGACTGGTAGCATGCCGCGACAGCGTGGACGTGAACCGTATGTGCAGTTGACGGACTTTGAGCGAGGGCGTATAGTGGGCATGCGGGAGGCCGGGGGGACGTACCGCTGAATTGCTCAACACGTGGGGCGTGAGGTCTCCACAGTACATCGATGTTGTCGCCAGTGGTCGGCGGAAGGTGCACGTGCCCGTCGACCTGGGACCGGACCGCAGCGACGCACGGATGCACGCCAAGACTATAGGATCCTACGCAGTGCCATAGGGGACCGCACCGCCACTTCCCAGCAAATTAGGGACACTGTTGCTCCTGGGGTATCAGCGAGGACCATTCGCAACCGTCTCCATGAAGCTGAGCTATGGTCCCGCACACCGTTAGGCCGTCTTCCGCTCACGCCCCAACATCGTGCAGCCCGCCTCCAGTGGTGTCGCGACAGGCGTGAATGGAGGGACGAATGGAGACGTGTCGTCTTCAGCGATGAGAGTCGCTTCTGCCTTGGTGCCAATGATGGTCGTATGCGTCTTTGGCGCCGTGCAGGTGAGCGCCACAATCAGGACTGCATACGACCGAGGCACACAGGGCCAACACCCGGCATCATGGTGTGGGGAGCGATCTCCTACACTGACCGTACACCACTGGTGATCGTCGAGGGGACACTGAATAGTGCACGGTACATCCAAACCGTCATCGAACCCATCGTTCTACCATTCCTAGACCGGCAAGGGAACTTGCTGTTCCAACAGGACAATGCACGTCCGCATGTATCCCGTGCCACCCAACGTGCTCTAGTAGGTGTAAGTCAACTACCCTGGCCAGCAAGATCTCCGGGTCTGTCCCCCATTGAGCATGTTTGGGACTGGATGAAGCGTCGTCTCACGCGGTCTGCACGTCCAGCACGAACGCTGGTCCAACTGAGGCGCCAGGTGGAAATGGCATGGCAAGCCGTTCCACAGGACTACATCCACCATCTCTACGATCGTCTCCATGGGAGAATAGCAGCCTGCATTGCTGCGAAAGGTGGATATACACTGTACTAGTGCCGACATTGTGCATGCTCTGTTGCCTGTGTCTATGTGCCTGTGGTTCTGCCAGTGTGATCATGTGACGTATCTGACCCCAGGAATGTGTCAATAAAGTTTCCCCTTCCTGGGACAATGAATTCACGGTGTTCTTATTTCAATTTCCAGGAGTGTAGATACTGCAGATAGTAACAGCCTGAGGTGTCCACACCCGAACAGCGACACCCGCTAAAGGTGTGTGTAGAGTTTCACATTAGCTGTAAAGAGAGTTAGGAATGTAGATGCAGGCTAATTACGACTGATGTCGACAAGTTGATGGTATTTTCTTTCCCCAATATAATGAGAGACGTGGTAAAATGTTGCAGGGTGATGTTAGGAGATTCTATTGCAAGAAGAGGTATGGCCGGTTAAAGTTCGGATGAGGACAGAAAATGAATGTAATGCGCTCATGGATGACCATTTGTAATTTGAACATGCGGAATGCTCTCAAACTGTATCAATTTTGCTCCCAAAACTAATAGAAATCGGCTGTATCCATTCTCATAGAAACATGACTGTTTTATTATTATTGTCATTAATGTGTGTTTAAAATACGTTTACCCTAAGTTGTGTTTTATTTCATACTTCTTAACCTCCAATGATAAAGTAGCCACCACTTGAATTATAAGTCATTGTGGAACCTAGAAATAATAGTTTATTTCCCGACATGTGAGTAGACTGCATGAAACAGGCTGTTCTGTGGTGACCAAATGGCTTATGAAACTACAACTCAAGAATCTGGCGCTATTGCGAATGATGGTCTGCTGTGTGTTGTCTTCTTCTTCAAATATGGGTGACAAACTTTACACACAGGTCGGTAGAGACGAGTTATGGAGCAAATATGTCAGATATCAGCATGCAGACGGCATTTATTTTCGATGTACCGGTGAAATCTTATAGTATTCTCTTCTAGGTGACGTTACAAGGCTCTATTACAAGGCATGCTGTCACGACCTTTTTTTACGGTTTGTAGATGTCAGTGCGATATACCGTTGCACTGGTGAAATGGGACCTGCCATAGTCTACAAAACAACAAAGTCCTCTTGAATCATAGCTTGTTGCTGAATGTAAAATGATCGTGTTTTTCTCGATATGTGAACAGATAGCATAAAAGACAGTATCCTGTAATGTTATTTCAGGCGCCTGAAATGTTTGTAATACACTCATGGATAACAATTTATTTACAGATGCTGATTTGAACCCCAGGGATTTTCTCAAACCATGAAATTTTGTCCAACAAACCGAAATAAATCGCTTAACATAGATGTTGCATTAGGCTGTATGTTTATTTTCTTCGGGGTTTAAATTCTCACTTTTTCTTTACTCCAATGGAAGTTGTGAAATAATGAGGACATTCTGCAGTGGTTGGTAGTTTTTGAAGCAAAATAGTAGATGTTTTTTTCAATTTTACACAGGGTGAACATGTGCAGGAGCTGTGAGATAAGTTAATACATTTGTCATATGTATCACTATATGGCTCCGACCTCTGCAGTTTGCCCATTGGTAACCGGTGACAGTGCTGCGGCATTTTTTCACATTGTTGGATGTCACAAAAAACGGGAGACGGGAACAGAGATTTGAACTGTATCCTACAGTTAAACGTGAACAACTACACCGATTTTGCTAGTAAAACTAAAAGAAAATGGACTGCACTTATTTTCCTGGAAAGAAGGCTAACATCATCACTGTTCCCCCGTGGCAGTGGGCAGGGGTAGCAGGAGCTGTGGCAAGCAGAGGCGGTGGCAGCTGCCCATTTCCCAGCCAGCAGACGTTAGAAATAGCGTTCTGGAGGGTTCTCCGGAATTTTGTTGTTGATCCAAGTAGGGCCAGTCTTTCCAAGAAATACTTGTAATGGCTTGCAGAAAGTGTCCTGTTCTTGAGTCTTTTGTCTGTCTGTGACTGATTTCCGCAGACCGGACACAGTATGTCATTGCCACCAGAAGGATCTCTTTGTGTACCATCAGCGACAGTACAAAACAGGCCTGTATCCCTGCCTTGGTGAGGAGAGGTTGGAATGAGGTGTGGAAGGAGTGGAGGTAAGACTGGCACTAAGCTGGTTAGTTTGTGGCTGCACACTGATGTGAACAGAGGCGCAGCTGCCGCCACTCTCTCCTGGTGTGATCTTTTGGGGTCGCTTTTTGTAATAGTTGTGTTATTACTATGATTTTTCTCAGTTCCCAGTACATGTGTTAGATTATGACTCTGTTTGCTGGTGCTGGTTTTTTTATGACAATTTCGATGTATGATTATAACAGTGAAGCATTTCCATCAGTTGTGGTAGCGTGTCTTGGCCTTCCTACACTTCATTGATGCCCTATCCCTTCTTACTATGTATCAGTGTACAAGTAACACAGCAGCTATACCAAGGTGACAGCAGAATACCACGAAGTTGTCGAAAAATATAGAGAGCACCAATTACTTGAATTTTGAGCAATGAAACAGGAGGCATCTGTAGCGAACTCCGACATCAAACAGCGAAACAGACACGCGGTCGGTAAAAAGGGATGGCTGTGGGTGCACGAAATCGTCTCCTGCACTTATGGCTGACTGGCCATTTTAGAAACATGAACAGCTCCAACACAGGCAGCAGTCTCTATAAGTTGTCAAAGGCATCTTCAGTCCATCCCTCTGAATCACCATTAGTTGGGAGAAGTATTCCCCCTATGCATGGCAATTATCACCTCCTTCCATTCCTCATGTAGGAGGCTACAGACACAGTCCTCAGCTGTATGCTTACGGGTAATACACTTATTAGTCTCCTCTCTCTCCAACACCATCATATCGTCAGTTAAGCACATTTCCCAGCAAAAATATAACACTTTCCTGTCCAGCCTTTTCAAAATGGTTCAAATGGCTCTGAGCAGTGTGGGACTTAACTGCTGAGGTCATCAGTCCCCTAGAACGTAGAACTACTTAAACCTAACTAACCTAAGGACATCACACACATCCATGCCAGAGGCAGGATTCGAACCTGCGACCATATCGGTCGCGCGGTTCCAGACCGTAGCGCCTTGAACCGCTCGGCCACCCCGGCCGGCCTCCAGCCTTTTCCACGGCAGTGGAGCACAGAGATTTATTTGTACATGTAGGTGAAAGGATCATCCTACGTAGAGTAACTATTTATTTTGAATATGTCTGCCACTAGTTTCGAGCGCTGTTATGAATTTTTTTCCCAGAAGGATAACACCAGTAGTATGACTTCGTAAAGTTTTGAAATGTATTGCGATTTTAGATGTCCTTGTGTAGCCCTATGAATACAGATGTGTAATTAGGCGTGATCTTTATGATTAATTACGTAATTAGGATTGATGTTTACTTCAGTCTCCCACCCAAAATAACGTACACTAAGCTACCTTTCTCTCCAGCAGCTGGACAGAGACTGACCGTTTCCCTACATAGGGGGGGGGGGGGGGAGGGGGGGTGTAATTGAGTTTTTCACCCAGAAGGACCAGGATTCAAGCCCCAGAAAGGACACCCACCATTTTGAATTTCCTGCCAATTCCAGGGTGGGGGGTGGAGGTGAGGCGTCAGCACAGCCTTGGGACAAAGAAATTCCCTCCATTTTTGAAATTCTCATTATTTCTTGCGCCAAAATTCGAAATTTTCGCTAAGAGGGCAGGTGAGGAGAGAGAGAAGGGGGAGGGGCTGGTGATCCACATGCCATCTGGAGAAAACCGATAATGTCTTCCTGGGGTGGAGGTGGGGGTAATTAACTGATCAGTTAATTAATTTGCATATAAATTTGATATCAGAACTGTGCTCGTATATGGCTTTGCCCTCCTACTAATTTTAAGTGTCAGTTCTGAGTGTAGATCTAACCATATTATGATTTGCTTCTTTTTGTTCTTCTTTTGCGTACCAGTGTTTAAGTCTCTCTAAAATAGCTTTAAGTTCTACAGTGAGTACAAAAGGAATTTCAAGGAGCTTGAATGAGGCTTCTCGATTAGTCTTGCCTCATCTGTGTAGATCCTTCTTGAGTATGGCCCTATTGCTAGGTTGTCAGCTAAAATTTTCCTATTCAATGTACCGTGTCTGAATGGAAGGTGCGGCCTGATACATTTTCATCTTCACTAAGGTGCTAGTGCAGAGCATGCTGAAGCAGCTTAAATTTGCGGCACATAAAAACCTGCTGTGAAACCCTTGTGTGTTGTGTACATGGAGTGGAGAACCGCAATCAGAATGCAAAGGAGGTCATATTTTGGAGCTTATTGTGGTGCTATAAAAATGGAAAGGAAGATTTTTTAGTTGGGGAAATGGAAAGCCTTTCTCTTTCTTCAAAGCAAATTACAACAGTCTACACTGACAGATTCATATAAGAAGTCAAAACCAGGACAGACGTAAGGCTGGTACCCCAGTAGCAATTTTTTGGGAAACATCATTAAGGTAATACACCCACGAACTACCTCCTTCTCTTGTATCATGAATCTTTATAAGGGATGTAGTTCGTGCTGCACGTATGTCACTTCATTGAACTAAAAACCCTCTTCTTAAAATATCGGCTACTAATGTCTTTTAAAATTACTTACATTGACAAAGCGCTTACCATTGAAACCTGCAGAACTGCAACACTTTTTTGTGATGTCGGGCATTCATCATTCACACGGAGCACTTTAAAACTTCATTGCTAAAACTATCAATTTATGCTACACGTTCCTTGCGATTTCGATGTTATCCAGGCGGCACGAAATTAGCTTTTTCTATGATTCCTACAGCTCTGACGCTTTCGTTCTCTTTATAGTTCTCTTACCGACACGTGTTTTTGTGTTTTCAGATGTCAACAGTAGGAGACCTGCTTTTAAATTCACGTTTGAAAAAGTTATAAATGAGGTAAATAATCCCCATCGGCTGCTTGTGAAGCACTTCACATTTATTGCCGCCACCTGTCTTTTTTTTTAAAAAAAAAATCGCACTTAAGCGTTTACCAGATACACATTCACAGCTATACTGTTGCAAGAAAAAGAAAAGGAAACAAAAAGAACTGATGGTTGAATGAAAAACTCGGTTGTAGCGAAGTAAGGTAACAGTGCAGCATGTAGGAGCGAGATTCTCGCTCTTTAGCTGTAACCCTCTGCTAGCCTCTCGGAAAGAGAATGAATATTATTGGCTGCTAGTGGCTAGTGGAGGGGGATGCGCAGAATACCTGAAAACTGGGGCCTTCGCCTTGCATGACACGGCCTTTAGTACAAGTACCATTACATTTAACAAAAAACCCAATTCCTATTCACTTTCAGCTACCACTGCTGCATCGTCAGTGAACTGTATTGTGCTAATTTTCTGTACTTGACAAACAACAACTGTTATTTAATACCCTTTTCAACGAACAAATAAACGTCAGTGCTGAGAATGAACTTGGAGTCAATTTAAAAGCCTGATATTTTATTAACAACTTTTGCACCAAGTTGTTGGCGTTGCATTGTTAACAGAGATTGTCTAACAATTGTTTCTTTAAATACTCTCATATCAAAAGATGTAGGCAGCTCAGATAAATAGTATGACAACGAGAATACTTCCAAAGCTTGACAGCTATTCATCTGATTTAAGTTTAGTGACATCCCAACTGACTTATTTGCTTCTGCTCTTTTTGCTATCTCATTTTGTTTTTCTTGTACAGTACAGTACAGTACCGTTCAGGCACAATATGTGTTAGATACAATTATTATTAGAGTGTGTTTCAACAAGTTTCTGGGTTTTCACACGTGCTTTAATGGTCAATCTTGTCATATAAGCCAATTTGGTCATCCTGTCCCACCGAATATTGAGTTTCTGGCTTCCATCACGAAGCACAACAGAGATTAGGCAGCAAGGTTTTATTTATGGGATATTTAATGAAGAGTATAGCGGAATTTTACCCTGTATAAAAGTCTAAACTTTGTAAGTATATAATACGATGCATTTTACTTAACAACATGAGCTGTTATAATTTTTAATCAATTCCGAGGTAGCCTGTACAAGTCCACGCTAGCAAAGGCCAAATCTGTTTTGCCAGTAAATGAAAAAAAGAAAAAAGGAAATACCTGGGACAGTGGTCATATTACTCTTCCCACTTGGAGAAAACAAGAGTGAGAACACCGTGATCATCGTATACACAACTGAAGTAAATAGTGGTCCAAAAGTTTTATTTAAGTCTTCTGATGGAGAGACTAATTTACATTATAGCAAACATGAATAAATTTTTCGAACTATGAATTATGTGAGTAAAAACTGTGGTTTGTTTCATTATTTAAAAGAACATGCAATACATCACAAATACAGTGCTGACTGATTTCAATCTAATTGCATGTGTCTATTTACATTAGTTACATAGACACTGAATTTGAAATAGGGCCTCCTATGTTTTGTGAGCAGTTGCTTTTTCCTTAGACCATCCGTTCCTAAACGCATGCACTTTGGATGACAATTGGTGAAATTAAAATAAGTTTACTTTCTTCAGTCAAATTGACTGACGTTCACTCACGCAAAATACGAAGCATGAGAAACTGATAAATTTAGTCCAAGGAAGAGTGAGTCTGTGCATCGTGAGGATGAAAATATCATAATCGGGATCTAAACTATGGACTGAAATTGCAGATGTATTCGAAATCTCAAAAAGGCAAAGTCTTTATTCGAAATTTAGGCATAGATTATGACCTCAAAAAATAACTGTTCAAGTGAAAAGGGTAGCATATCTTATACGCTAATAGCTACTGTACTGGATCTTTTTTTGGTAGGCTGTCATTAGTTGCCTACATATTATTGTTACTGCTTACTAGCATTTGCAACACTCTTATACAAGCACAGAGGTGTCATGGTATCCACCTCACCCAAAGCGGCTAAAATCTAACCTGTTCCATGCACAGAATGTATTCCAACCCAACCTAACCTAACCACATCTCCTTGACCCTGCCAGAAACCGACGAAGGAGATCAGACACACTATGACCACGCTGTCGGCTGATGTTATCGGGCGATCTCTGGTGACGATGACTTGATGACCGTTGTTGGTGATACTGTGAACGCAGCCTAAGATGATGAGCATGCTATTTCTCCAACAAATTCATAGATCGCAGCACTTCTCCAAGCAGTTTCTGACAAGGGGAGGCTACAACATTGGTATCACAGATTTACTTCAAACTTTGTACACCTCCAGTAGGCCATAAATACAACATAATGTGCAAGTAGTAAGCTGCACTATTCGGGCAATTCCAAGATAATCACAAGAGACGTTTCACCCGTAACTTATGTATCTCTGTGTAGGTGCCAGACGTTAGAGGTTAGCGTAAGACGAACATAAATGAGGTCATGGTTCAACTCCCGTTCAAACCTTCATTTTTGTAATACAATTGTAAAATCTCTGATGTTTAAAAAATTACAGGTACACTGTTCAAATCAAATGGTTGAAATGGCTCTGAGCACTATGGGACTTAACATCCGAGGTCATCAGTCTCCTAGAACTTAGAACTACTTAAACCTAAGTAACCTGAGGACATCACACACATCGATGCCTGAGGCAGGATTCGAACCTGCGACCGTAGCGGTCGCTCGGTTCCAGACTGTAGCGCCTAGAACTGCATGGCCACTCCGGCCGGCTTTTGAAAATCATGACAGGCATACATTTTCACGAAAACACTATGTGTTTCTTCATTTACCTGTCGATAGTTATATGTTTGTTCTAATAGTAAAATTTAACTAAAAACAGTAATTAGTCAGATAACATGAAATTCACTAAAACTTCATGCAAATACATATGGATTTTTTAAATTATATTACCTCTCAAATGCCATATAAATTAAATAATATACTTCCATCTTCCAAAGCTCAAACACTAACCACTTTATTATTATTTTTTATTTAATTTAATATAATTTTTTTATGGGATCAGGTCAGGGGCTGGCGGAGGCAGGGTGGGCGTCGGTCGCAACCCGAGGCCTGGCCACAATATCTCCTCCCTCCCTTTTCTGGGGAGTGGTCCAAGGTATGAAGTGTCTTTTTTTGTATTTCTTAAAATTTTTATTTGAGCTTTTGTGGCTATTGGTTTTTTTTTCTTTTATAGATACAAAACACGACATACAGAAACTAAAAGTGCCATTCAACACATCCAAATTTAAAAACGGCTTCCAACACCCTCTAGATTTAAAGAGTTCACTAACAAATTTAAAAAAAATGATATATCGTCCCCTGAATACCTTAGGCATGAACGTAAGTTCCTGAACATTGAGCTATCTTCTCATTTCACTTCTCATACCCGGAACACCCCAGCTAGCCAGAGGGTCCATGAATAACAAACCCCAAGTAACTGAAAAAATATGTTCTATATTTCACGTGCCTCCACAAGATGACATGTTGATCTTGCAGTCTGTGCCAGAAGTCTATGACGCTCTTGTCATCGGTGCGATACAAATAATATGTTATCGTTCTCTTTATCGAGATTATGGTTTTCGTCCTGTCGATGGGAAAGTATACTTTGTCCAGGAATATAGGCCGTCAGCTTTTATCGCCGTGTGCACCATACGTAGTATAAGAATCAGCATTTTCCTCGTTAGAAGCCAGCAGTTGATTGCCTTGCCACAAACCAAATAGTGCTCATCGGAGTCGATGACCGCGCAGTAGCGGCATATCGGCGTGTCGACCAAGCGAACAGAGTGCAGTCGTTGACAGTTAGGGAATTTGCCGTTCACCTCTACATACCACAATACACGTACCTCTTTAGGAAGAGAGGGAAGATGAACTGATCTCCATATTCTCTGCCACTATATTGCTGGGTACTTCTATTCAACCATATTGCAAGATTGTTGCTGAATGGAGCTTCGATGTACGTCTTTTGTTGTGGGCAGCCTGGTCTCCAGCAAACTGTCCTTATTTATTTATTTATTTATTGTTCCGTGTGACCAAATTAAGGAGAAGTCTCCATGGTCATGGAACGAGTCAATACATGAAATTATAACACGATAGTAGAAACAGATAAAATGAAATATAAAAAACATATTCAGGCGACAAGTCGTAAGTTTAAATAAAGAAAATCAACAATGTAACACTGGAATTTGCTTAATTATTTAGCTCTTCCAGGAGCTCCTCGACAGAATAGAAGGAGTGAGCCATGAGGAAACTCTTCAGTTTCGACTTAAAAGAGTTTGGGCTACTGCTAAGATTTTTGAGTTCTTGTGGTAGCTTATTGAAAATGGATGCAGCAGAATACTGCACTCCTTTCTGCACAAGAGTCAAGGAAGTGCATTGAACATGCAGATTTGATTTCTGCCTAGTATTAACTGAGTGAAAGCTGTTAACTCTTGGTAATAGGCTAACAACAAACGACTTTAAAGAAAATATATACTGTGAGGGCAATGTCAGAATTCCCAGACTATTGAATAGGGGTCGACAAGAGGTTCTCGAACTTACACCACATATAGCTCGAACAGCCCGTTTTAGAGCCAAAAATACCCTTTTTGAATCAGAAGAATTACCCCAAAAAATAATACCATATGACATAAGCGAATGAAAATATGCGAAGTAGACTACTTTTCGTATTGAACGGTCACTTATTTCAGATACTGTTCTAATGGTAAATAAAGCAGCATTTAGCTTCTGAACAAGATCCTGGACATGGGCTTTCCACAACAGCTTACTATCTATCGGAACGCCTAGGAACTTGAACTGTTCCGTGTCGCTTATAATATGCCCATTCTGTCTGATCAAAATATCGGTTCTTGTTGAATTGTGAGTTAGAAACTGTAAAAACTGAGTCTTACTGTGATCTAACATAAAATTATTTTCCACAAGCCATGAACTTATTTCATGAACTACATTATTTGATACTGTTTCAATATTACACATAAGATCCTTCACTACCAAGCTGGTGTCATCAGCAAACAGAAATATTTTGAATCACCTGTAATACTAGAAGGCACATCATTTATATAACTGAACGTAACTGTAATCAACGAAGTCCCGTAAGTGTGCGAGCGGTGCCGTGATGCGGCCAACATTGACTGGTGGACAGAACGAATGGGTGGCCACTTTGTTGATCATAGCTCCCATTAAGGTGACGTTCTTGGTTCTCCAATAGCATTGCATCGTACTAAGAAATAACACATGTACAGTGTTCCTTACGTTTGCAAGTGTGATTCCTCATCCTTTCGGTGACAGCATCGAGGTATCGTAGCAGATTTTGAAGAGGAGTTCGGGAGTTACGAAATATCTGGAAGCCGGCTATAGTTTTGACGCGATCGTGGTTGGCAACGGTAGTATGTGTGCCAAGCGACTTATTTTTGGTGCCAAATGTGTGTGCTGGAACATGCCTGTAGCGCACAGTGCATGTTATCGTACTAATGCGCGAATCTGTCACAGCAGCCATCGACCATTATCCGCTCCTGTAAGTTGTATGTTTCCATGGAATACCACTCCCAAACACTTGAGAGTGGGGACCTTGGTGATGGGCACTGCTGTCTCTGGTGGCAGCCCTCCGCCCACTTCCATACTTCAGACATTTCATATCTTGATGACACTACCCCCACCGCTCCATACTACTGAAGCCATTTCAGCATCACCTGGATTTCGTCTCCTGACTTTACCAAAAGAACGATATCGTTGGCATGCCAGCCGGTGTGGCCGAGTGTTTCTAGGCGCTTCAGTCTGGAAGCGCACGACCGCTACGGTCGCAGGTACGAATCCTACCTCGGGCATGGATGTGTGTGATGTCCTTAGGTTAGTTAGGTTTAAGTAGTTCTAAGTTCTAGGGGACTGATGACCTCAGATGTTAAGTCCCATGGTGCTCAGAGCCATTTTTATCGTTGGCATGTGTGCTGCTTTGGAAAGATGCAGTCCATAGTTGGACGCCTTCAACGCGTCGCTGGAGGCAGTGTAGTGCAAGTTCAAAAGCGACTGCAAATATGATGGCCAAAACGGGGCAACAACCTTGCTGTACTGAGTGCTGGATCGTGATAGGTTCTGAGCTAGCACCGTTCACCAAGACTCTTGATTGCGCGCCATGAATAAGTCTCAAGATCGTGTCCACAAACGTCAGGGGGATTCCCATCCGTTCCATGACCCTTCATAGGGACACATGGTCCAGTCAGTCGCAAGTGTGATTGAAATCCAGTGCCATTAGGGCGCCTCATAATCTACATGCTGATGCTTTGACATCTCTGTATGCCCCTAGTGCTGTGTGTACATTGCTCTTTTCACCTGGACACATTTGATCTAAATGTAGTTTGTCCTTTATCGCCGCTTGAAGGCGAGCACAAAGTATATGTGTAAAGATTTTGTAGTCTCTGTTCAATAATGTCGAAGGCAGTAGTCTAGTAGTTTACGACCACCACTTGCAGGGTTACCACAAGTTCTGGAAATCAGGGAATTTCAAATGATCAGGGAAATATCACGGAAATTTGAAAAAACACTGGAAAAATCTCGTTTTAGTTTCAGCAGCATGAAATTGTTTGTTTACTGAGATGTCACGCTTCGTCGCTGGCTGGGCGCAGCTGAGTACGTTCAGCGCTTCCCTACTCTCTCTTTCTTACTGCTTCTCCCCTTCCCAACCCTTCCCGCAGCTTGCAGTCAGTGCTGCCACCAGTACCTGCTGCTAGCCTAGCAGCTGCTGATGAGAGGCAGGGAGGTGTGAGGAGCGGTTTGTTTGGATCTGATTCTCAGAGTTTGTTGACGCAGCTCCCAGAAACAGTGGTCATGTGTGCATGAGATGTGTCTTAGTGATTGTGTGAATGTGTGTGCACTCTCGTTTTGTGAAAAAAGCTATGGCCAAAACTTTAGTTGCGAGAGTGTGATCGTCTTTTCTATGTCCCTGTCTGTGGGTTAGTGAATATCTTGACAGTGAGTTGTTACCTGTCCTCATTAGCATTGATTATTTGCGCAGGTTATCTGTTGTGTTGATGGTCACCGCGGTCTCACTTCATCAGCATGGTGTCTGTGACACATGAATAGCTGGCCAAACAAGTAGACTTCCATGACGGGGCAAAACTGCAGGCCATTTCTGTGAGTATCCCTAACTGTTTCGGCCTGCCGATCTAAAGCCCATAATTTCCCTGTAATGTGCAGACCCTGCTTCTCAGACCTAGTCTCACTGATCCAACGAGATCCGGAAAAAAACTCTGGAATTTTAAGAGAAAACCAGGAAAAACCCTGGAAGTTTTTCAGGAATTTTTTTTGTTTCAGTTTTAAGTTAAATTTTTATAATGTTGACTGGTAAGAAACAATACTCTAACAAAGGGTATTGCTGTATCCCGCTACTGCAGAATAATATTGCATCAATAAAACATGAATGAGAGAAATAAAACAAAAGTAAAACTTGAGTTGCAAAGGAAACGTGTCATATACAACAACAAAACACAGTGCTCATACAATCGTCTGCCAATGGCACAATGTGTCAAAGGCCTTAGGAAGACTGTGCAATGCTACATATCAACAAATTGCCTCCGATGAGCATGACGTCATAACTATTTGCATTAGATTCATTTGAGCAGTTGCGAGCGGGCTCTTGCTCATGCACAGTTGACTCGCCCGTTTCTGGCTACAGAAGTGTGGCTGTTAGCTATATAAGCAGTAACAGCAAGTAGCAAGATGTTACCTGGAAAAATTTTACTGGCACACGCAAGCTGTCAAATTCACTGGGAGGCAAACCGGGGAATCTGTCCCAGCTGGCAATGCCAGGGGGGCGCGGAGGGCGCCAAATTCATATTCTTGAGGAAAAAATCCTTGTTTTCCAAAGCGTCTAGTATCCAGCGCATGTTGATCTATCAATTACTCATTTGATTTTGAAACGCATCCCTGCTGGTTTTTAACCATTTTTGAACAAATTCTAAGTTTATTTCTGAATGAATCATAAGTTGATTTTTGAATGCGTGCATAGTGTACGTAGCGTCTCTGCCAGGGGAGTCCCCGTCGCATCTAGAAGTAAACTTTCCTGCAGACAGAAGGGGACGGGGCTGTAAGAGCTGAGTGGAATAAAGCCGAACGGGTGAGTGCCAATCGCTGTTTGTTTATGTGGTTGACTGGGTTTCCGAATGATCAGTGTCATTATAATTAATAACGAAATCCATAGATTCGGACTAACGGAGTGGAAATAAACAACTAACAGGTAAGAAAGATTACGTATTATCTTCTCGGTGACCTAGTAGATAGTGTCGGAAGTTCCATGCGGCTTTTCGCGGATGATGCTGTAGTATACAGAGAAGTTGCTGCATTAGAAAATTGTAGCGAAATACAGGAAGATCTGCAGCGGATAGGCACTTGGTGCAGGGAGTGGCAACTGACCCTTAACATAGACAAATGTAATGTATTGCGAATACATAGAAAGAAGGATCCTTTATTGTATGATTATATGATAGCGGGACAAACACTGGTAGCAGTTACTTCTGTAAAATATCTGGGAGTGTGCGTACGGAACGATTTGAAGTGGAATGATCATATAAAATTAATTGTTGGTAAGGCGGGTACCAGGTTGAGATTCATTGGGAGAGTGCTTAGAAAATGTAGTCCATCAACAAAGGAGGTGGCTTACAAAACACTCGTTCGACCTATACTTGAGTATTGCTCATCAGTGTGGGATCCGTACCAGGTCGGGTTGACGGAGGAGATAGAGAAGATCCAAAGAAGAGCGGCGCGTTTCGTCAGCGGGTTATTTGGTAACCGTGATAGCGTTACGGAGATGTTTAATAAACTCAAGTGGCAGACTCTGCAAGAGAGGCGCTCTGCATCGCGGTGTAGCTTGCTCGCCAGGTTTCGAGAGGGTGCGTTTCTGGATGAGGTATCGAATATTTTGCTTCCCCCTACTTATACCTCCCGAGGAGATCACGAATGTAAAATTAGAGAGATTAGAGCGCGCACGGAGGCTTTCAGACAGTCGTTCTTCCCGCGAACCATACGCGACTGGAACAGGAAAGGGAGGTAATGACAGTGGCACGTAAAGTGCCCTCCGCCACACACCGTTGGGTGGCTTGCGGAGTATCAATGTAGATGTAGATGTAGATGTATCCAAGGAAAAGAAATTTTGATAGAAAATTTTTGGCCAGATCACTACACTAGTAACGGCCAGTTGTACAGCCCCCGGTAGCAACTGCCTAAGTTCTATTCTGGAAATAGCGCAGAAAACGCATCGTACAAACGCGTAGTAACGCCTAACTGGGGAATAAACACGGGATAAATAAGCCGTTGATTGTGACAGGGTCAGTGAAGTTCACTGGAGAATAAGTTCTGAAACCTGCAGGAATAGTTACTGAATTAGTGATGACAAGATTGTTTGGAGAAGAAACGGGGACATCACTCAAATTATGGAAGAATATGACGATTCCAAATTTGTATAAAAATTTCATACTACTGCTTTTCGATTTCATGCTTGAGAAGCTGGAGCTTATGGATGAAATGTGAAACTATTTCCGAACATAAAGCTTTTTGCTTGTAGTAGGCCTAATAGGCATTTGATATTGGTACTTCGTGAATTATATTCTGCCATGTTATAAATGAAGTGACAGTTTGTGCCAAAACGGTCTAGTTTATTTGGTGTGTGTTACAACTGCTGCAATATTAGACAGGCTTGCTTCGTTTTATCTAGCAAACAGTGACAAAATACACGCAATCGGATTGGGAAACCGCACCAGTCTTGGGTACTATTTGTATTAACAGCTTTTACAGTATTAGACAACGACATTTCGTTTTTTCATGTAGCAAAACGTTTGATGAGGTAATAGATCCTTTCGCAGAAAGGAAAGCACGCCATGTAAAGTTGTAGAAAGATTAGAGAGAAAAAAACGCTATGACTGAAGGATTGAAGAAACGTGTGCTGTCTTGCTTGACACTTGTCTTTATTGGTTTAATGTTTCCTATGTTTAATTTTATGTTACACAAAAAAGCAAGTTATTAGCTAATAGGCAATAAAGAGTGCAAATTTTCAGAGGAGTTCTTGTTCTCCTGGTTACAAATAATCCCATCCAATATTAATTGCGAGATCTTATATATATATATATATATATATATATATATATATATATATATATATATATAAAGGAGGGGCTGGATGTCAAACTGGCCTACTGGGAGCAGGAGAGGCACCACAGGACATTTTAATTTCCACTGTCCTGACTAAAGTTTGATGGCATCCATTACAAAATATTATACGTTTGAATTCCACAGAGTGAAATATAATGACGTGCGATAGAAGAATGCTGTGTAAAGAGGCGTGGCACTGCACTTTGGCACACTTAAGACCAAATAAAATGTCTTACATTACCTTGAGCACATGTTTTACGTATCCAACTGATCAGAAAGATGTGCGCTATAAAATGAACATATTCTTGAAAAATAGATTTTTTTTTAAATTTTTGGCGTTCTACCTCAAACGCTCGCAGGAGGAAGGGGGGCACCAACTATCTAGTATTTCCGCATTTCGGAAATACCGTTGATCCGAGGCTGATGCACAGAGCAGTCTGAGTTGTTGTGGGGACGTGGTAGTCTCCACGTGATCCATGTTTATGTTTAGTGATTTTGCTGTTTCCTCTTCGTTTATTGCTCTCATCTCAAATGAAGACAAAACGGATTTCTGTAGCTGGGAGCTATCAAGTGAATTAAAATACATTATCATAATCATGGAAGGAGAAAATATGTTACTAGTTTCAGATTTTATTTTATTTCCTCCTTTCTGACAATCAAGCATTACTCACCTTGCAGAACAATAAAGCTAGTTTGTCGGTTTGCTAAAGAAATTTGGCTTTTATTAGTCTTTCCCACCGAGGCAGTCAATTTATTTGAAACGAAGTGTTTAATTCCACACTGTTGCCTAGTTTCAACTGTTCGCTGCATTTCAAAAGTGCATCTTTTCATCTTTTAGCACATATGGCATTATGCCATATTAAAGAACCAAACATGAGATAATACAATACTGGCACACCAAGAAAATTTTCATCCGAATGTGGACTGTAAGTCGAATTATGCGTTTTAGCATGGTTCACGAAATTCCGATGCTCTTGGAGTATCCTCTGACGTCTTGTTTCTTTTATGACATAATGTAAGATCTTTTAAAGTTTTAAACATACGAACATACAGGCTTCCTGCGTCAACGTAGCTGCCAAAACGCAGTGAGGCCAGTTATCTGGCGCTCTCTGGCAACTGCTGAAACGAACGTATTTCTAACAGGTCGCTGGAAAATATTGTGAATGGTGTTTGAAAAGCGTTACTTTCAAAGAAAATTTCCTTTTATGCAAGCTGAACTATGTGTAAGAATGTGCGATGAATGTGTTAAACCACAGAGCGTTTGACTCTCATTTGAAAATCAACTGTTTGAGGACGACCATTTAGAAAAATTTCGAGCCCTGAAGATCAGACATTTATGTCATTGTTAAAAATTTTACTGGCGCATTTGGGTGATGTATCTTAAAGTGTAAGACGCGCAAAAAAGATCAGTATTATATGTGAAAGCTTTGCTTTTCTTGTAGCAATGCTATGTATGTTAATTTAAACCATTAACTTTTCCAGTTTGCGTATACGTGCTACTTAACAGTGATATTGCTATTGGCTGACTACATCACCTATATTAATGTCGTGCCAAGAAACAGCAGTCAGTGGACAACACCTTCTATCAGAGTATCCAGCCAAATCTAAAACTTCTCAATCAACTGAGGAAAGACAACCAAGATGAACACTTTGCAGAATATGTTAAGACATATAAGAAAATTTATAAGAAAGTAATTAAAACAGCCAAGACAATGCACAATGACAAAGTAATCATAGGGGCAGCAAACAAGTCGAAAGCAATATGGAATGTAGTAGAAAGGAAACAAACAAAAGTGTTAAAAAGCAAGATGACGTTGTATTAAAAGATAATCGTCATGTCTTGCTCAGAAATGGTACTCTAGCAAATTACAACACTCCAGTCAATCTGAGGAAAAATTTTGCTAGTAATAGTAATAGCACGTTTGAAAGAGAGCAAAGTGGTAATTCAATATTGCTGTGTAGCACAAATAAATTAGAAGTTCCTAAGATAATAAAAACAGTGAAGAATAAAAGTCCTCTGGAATTAACGAGGTAACAGGTTCAGTCATAATTAAATGTGCTAGTGTCATAGCAGAACCACTCTCACATATCATAAACATATCATTAACAGAAGGGGCATTCTCACAAAGATTAAACATTTAAAAACTAAAACCATTGTATAAAAAGGGTAATATATATGAAGTGGGATATTATAGACCAGTAGGTTTGGTATTTGTATTTTCTAAAATAATAGAGACTGCCATGAAAAATATAATTACAAATTACCTCAAAAAATTCAGTCTTTTGTCTGTAAACCAACATAGTTTTCACAAAAGCATGAGTACAGAAACAGCAATTACCCAAATCATCGAAAACATTGTAATAGGCCTTGACAGAAATAACAGTACAGTAGGAATAAACTTGGACTTATCAAAGGCATTCAATTGTGTTGATCATGATATCTTGCTAGACAAACTAGAAGAGGAGTTGCATTAAAATGGTTTCAGTCACATCCCCACAACAGAAAACAGGTAGTAGAAATTAACTCAGCAAACAATAAAAACCAAAACATTGTGTGCAGATCGGACATGCAGACTGTACCAATCAGAGTACCTCAGGGCAGTGTACTAGGACCTCTCTTATTTCTTATATATATTAATGATATCAAGATGCCAAGCAGTAGTACATATGCACATTACTTTGTTTGCTGATGACACAAATATAGTTGTAACAGACATAAATAGGGTATTGACAACATCTGCAACCAGAGTTTTGGAATACATACAAAACTGATTTGAACTGAACAGGCTAACCTTAAATATTTCAAAACCTAATTTTATACATTACAGGAAAACTAAGTTTCATCATGGTGTGAACCTCAGAATTCAAAATAATCGAACTGAAAGGGTAGCTGCCACAAAATTCTTAGGTGTGCAAATTGATGAAAATTTAGACTGGGAAGCCCACATTCTCTTTGTAACTAACAAGTTGAGCTCTGCTTGCTTTGTATTACGCATAATTAGTACTGTGTGTAGTAGAGACTGTAGCAGAACTGTCTACTTTGCTTATATCCATTCTGCTATCACTTATGACCTAGCCCTCTGGTGTCATAATAAGGCAAACGTGCAACCATCTTCACCTTACAAAAACGAGCTGTTGGAATAATTTCAAATAGTACAAGGCTAATATCTTCTAAACTGTTATTTCAACACCTAAATATTCTACTATAACCATGCCTCTACATAAAAAAGTGTTGTTAATGTAAAAACGCACATTGATAATTACAAAACCAACTCAGATCTTCATTCTTACAACACAAGGATGTGCAATGACATCCACATAAAAAGAGTAAAAAAGGTTTTAACCCAAAAACAAATCAACATTCAGGGTACTGTTTTGCACAACAAACTTCCAACTCAGCTAAAAGAAATAAAAACATTGTCTACATTCAAGGAAACAATATTTAAATTCTTAATGACCAACTGCTATTATAGTGTAAATGAACATCTGCAATAATCCTGTAGCAAGTAACTACATTCATTTACCATATGTTAAGAGTACCATAAATCAAATACTTGCCACAGCCTCAGTGTTAATTTTTCTGAACAAAAGTGTTAAATCAATTATTTACTTGTAATGTATTTTATGTATTACAGTAATCAAATTTTCACTGCCAAAAATATTGTGAATTGTATTATGTAGGAAACTGTACACCCTTATCTTATTTTTGTTATACTATATTATTTGACGAAATCCATACAATGTATATTGTCACTGGATGAATAAACTAGTGCTGCTACTACTACTACTACTACTACTACTACTACTATGCTCTGAATATCCGCTTCATCAGATCACATGACATGAGCTATGGCTGGCTTAAAAAGTGCAAAACAATCTTGATATCAATGCTTCAGAAAGTAACATGCGGTGGTTGGTGGAATTCAAATTGATACTTTTGTAATACGAAAATATGCAGCATACTTGTTGCCACATATCAAAGATTTTTCCAAAACGTGTTTTTTTTTTTTTTACTGAGTTTGGTTTAGTGTCACTTAACACAGAAAAACTGTGTTTTCACCAAGGAGAAAATGTAATTTTAACTTGGAATCCGGGATTTTTTGTCTTGTCCGAGTGTACACCCTGAGTGCGGCATTTGATAGACATTTAATTTATTCTAGTACATTTTGGCACTTCAGAAGTAGTTTATATATTATAAACTATGTACGATAAGAAGAAGAAAATTGTGGATGTCACTGGCTGTTTGTACACTAAGTACTCGTGTATTTTTTAAAAGAAAACTCACACAATATCTGTAGAATAATAGGCATAACATAGTGGGCAATAACTGACAATAACAAACATAGTGGAACCATCATTTTATTGGCAGTCCCCCATAGTGTTGGTTTATACAACTCTTCCTCACCTTATAAATTCTTTGTTACAGCGTGCATACACCCGAGGACAACCGGGAAATTCGGGAATTTTTTACAAACCCGGGACTTTCAATTGTTTTAGTTTTTCAGTAAAATTTTTGTGGTTCTAACTGGTAAGAAATGATACTCTAACAAAGAATTTCACTTTAGCCTGCTACTGAAAAATAATACTGCAGCAATAAAACATAAACTAAAAGTAAAAACAAAGCAAAATAAAACTTAAGTTGCAAAGGCTAAGCCATGTCTCCGCAATATCCTTTCTTCTAGGAGTGCTGGTTCTGCATGGTTCGCAGGAGAGCTTCTGTGAAGTTTGGGAAGTAGGAGACGAGGTACTGGCGGAAGTAAAACTGTGAGAATTGGGCGTGAGTCGTGTTTGGGTAGCTCAGATGGTAGAGCACTTGTCCTCGGAAGTCAAAGGTCCCAAGTTCGAGTCTCGGTCCGGCACACACTTTTAATCTGCCAGGAAGTTTCAATATGCAAGTAATCTGGAAACAGCGAAAAATGAACTCAAACAAGAACAAAAAGTGAAAAATGAGCCATTTTTTAGGCCTAAAAAAACTGTCGTATGAAACAAAACGAAAAACTTTTCGAACTGAGAACAACGAACAAATATGATCCGCATAATAAAAATAGAAGATACATTCATCCAGGGAAATAAAAATGATTTCACATCTCCAAGAAAGTACCTGGAAGAAGCGAGAAAATACTAAAGATTCGGGAAATCGTGCGCCAAGTGAGAAAGATAAGAAAGGTGAAGTTTACATATTTTCAACTAGCCACAGAAAAGGCATATCAGGTATTATGGCCACTATGCAAACTAAACTAAAAGTAACTGATTTTGCCCATCCAGGTGCACTTCTAAATGAATTTCTAAAAGATTGTGAAACAACAGTGATATATGGTTCCAAATGTGTTATTATTGGGGGAGGAATCGTTAGGAAAACTTATACATTCCTATGTATATGTCGTAAGCATTCCACACAGCCATGACCTGATAGAAGCTTCATGTGTAAACAGAGGATTCGTCAGAACAAACAGAAAATTCAGGAAGATATGTAGCTATTTCTCTTAAGTTACATTCATTGAAGCCACAAGCTCCATCAGAGAACACTTCACAAAGCATGGCCTGCACAGAAACAACTATGGTAAAGAAATTCTGTGCAAAGAAATATTAGAAAAAATTGGCAGGACACACGAACAGGTACATATACCACTGTCAATGAACGAAGAAATACATGATACAATACTGTATCCAGTATCAGACTCGAAACAACCACAAGATGAAAGAACAGAAGAGGAAACTACACTCTGCACTGAAAAGGAGGGAAAAGCAGTGTCATCATCAGCAGAAGAAGCTGTGTTGTCACCTGCAGAAAAAGAAACTGTGACAGAGATCCCGCAGGCGAGAACAAAGAACCAAAAGCATCTCAAGGAGCAGGATTTTTTGTACCAGCAAGTAAAAAGAGAGGTGTCATAGGAAATCAAAACATCAACGCAAATATTAATAATATAAGAATCTTGCAACAGAATGTATGGTATGCATCCAGTAAATTAGAACAGTTAGAAGTATTAGTAGCTCCAGAGTTACCACATATAATGATGAATTCCGGGGGTGGCCCGGGATTGGGGTGGGGGGAGGGGGGGAAGTCCCCCCCCAGGAAATTGGAAATTCCCACTGAATAATTCATATCTATAGTTGAGGTGAAACATAAAAATTATCACCTGATCTATTAACTTGTACCGTTGTGACAAAATTTAAACTACGTCAGCTGCTGTTGCTAACGAAGTTTGGAGTCAGCTGCAGAGAAGTCGTGATGACATGCAGTTTTTACAAGCAAAATGAATGTGTAACACAATAGGTGGCGGCTGGGTCCCTATAGTTTGGTTTCGTTACTTACTGGTTCGGTTTGGAGCACTTAGCGTCGATTGTTCTGTTATTATTATTATTACCAACACCAACAAATTAGCAATTGCTGTATAGTAAGTGTGTGGTAAAGCTAAGCGTTGCAAGGTGTGTTGGCAACGACGATTGTGGAATAAGTCAGCCTTTCCTCTCTCATGTCTTCCCTCACCGCACCTCCAATCGGTCTAAAGGCCCGTCCACACGCAACGATCTGTCTGCGCAAATGTCTGCGCACATCACATCTACGCAGACAGATCGTTGCGTGTGAACAGAAGATTTGCACCAACCTGAGGTGTGTGCAAACCTGAAAGTTGGAGTTGGAGGTTTGAGCGAAACGTCTAAAATCTGTCGGTTCAAACCATATCTGCGCAGACAAGTTGGAGCGTGTGGACAGGAGATCGTCGCAAATCTGGCGCGAAACAGCTGTTTGCTCAGTCTAGTGTTTGTATTTGTGTGCACAGGGCATTAAAATGGCTGATACTCGTCAGTGTTCTCGAGAGTTTGTAAGTGAATTCATTGAAATATACAGAAACCACCCATGTTTGTGGAAGATTGAAAGTAAAGAATATAGTGACCGAGACAAAAAGACAGCTGTATACAATGCTCTAATTGAAAAATTGCGGGCAGTTGGCGCCTCGGCAAACAGAGAAACGGTAATAAAAAAATAATTTCGTTGCGAACTGGCGAAATTATTTGCGGATGGATGTCGAAACTTATAATTATCTCTTAAAGTATGTAACCCCTCATATTATGAGAAAAATACTTGTATGAGAAGGGAAATTTCTCCTCATGAACGCCTGGCAGTAACATTAAGATTCCTAGCAACAGGAAGGAGCTACAATGATTTGGAATTTTCATCTGCAATATCGAAACAAGCATTGAGTGAAATAATACCCAACACATGTGAAGCTATTTACGCTTTCCTGAAAGATGAGTTCATGAAGGCAAGTCAAGTAAATTAGTCTGTCAGCGAACTGTTTACCGAAAAGAGTTATCCAAAGTTCAGAAATCTGGAAGATCTGGTGTAGGAGTAGATCAAGTATACCAGCCAATGTTACGGTATTTTGATCTACTTGGCTTTCTTAGTGATCAAGAAACGCCAAGACCAAGCAGGAGTACAATTGAAGATGAAATTGGAGTGCCAATGTGCGAGGAAATGGAACACGAGGTTATGTAAAACAAAACAGGTTTGCCCTGCAACACTCGCAGTAAATTTACGTGACAAAACTGCTTTCGCTTTAGCAGCCACTGTCTGCACCATTTTGACCGCTTTCTCTGTTTCCTGCGGTTGGTCTGAATGTTTTTTGCAACACAAGTTGCGAACACAGACCACAACAGAACTTCCTCCATTTCTATTTTTCAAAATAACTGAATTAAATTTTGACGTTTTCGGGGAGCGTAGTCGCTTGCCACTGATATTTCTTTTCTACACCGACAGATGTCGGGCGAGTAGTAGATTGGGGTTTGTGTCGTGTGAACACACCACATTTGCAGCGATCTTTTGCATGTACAGACATCTGCGCCGATGTCTGCGCAGACAGATCGTTGCGTGTGGACCGGGCTTAACGTGTAAGCTAATCCCTTAGCTACAAAGCCCACCCTCGCTGTGAACTCATCCACCACTCGTATCTATACTTTATTTTCCCTTAGAATAAACCTGATGTCGCAAAACACGTCCCCGGGTATTGCCAGGGAATTGGAAGTAGCATCTGACATTATAAAAGATTGCTTTAATTTTTTTATTGCATTACTGGGAATATTTCCAAGATTTAATGGCCATATAGATTTTTCCTAATCGATGAGTCCAAAGCTCAAACCAAATATTTGCGTACAATTGACAATGATTTTCGCAGAGGCAGTGGGGATACACAATTTTTGCCTAAAGAAGCGGTATATTCCACCATAGGTGGGACGTGTGGCAATGCTGCACTACGAGTATAATCTAAGCTTTCATTGTTGTATAAAAACTCGATGCATTGTTGAAACTGTTGTAAGGTTGTAACAGTCAGTCGACGCGTTACTATGGAAGTGCGGTGTGATTATTTAGTGTACTACGTGTAGTCTTCGTCCGTTTATAACATAAAAAGAAGTGTTAATGCCAATTACAATGTCGAAACAACAAACTTTAACTTTTTCTTTTCTAATAAAAGACGGTGTATTGCAAAAGACAAAGACGAGTGTAAGTCTACTGAAAGAAGTGCTAGTGATTGTGACAATGAATTGCGTAGGTCTACCAAATCTTCAGTTTCCCTTCCACAGTTTTCAAACGATAAATGTACTATTTCTGGCCCATCCGTAAATTGCAAATCTAAACAAAGTATTGAACGTGAGATTCAGTATAAAAAAAAAAAATGGGAGTGTACGTACAATTGGTCGTACTTTAACATGAGTGGGGGTGGGGATTTCTGCAAATTGTGTGAAATGCATTTAAAAAACGATATCAAAGCTCTACAGAAAACAGAAGGAGTGTTAATTTCTGCACCATTTACCATATTTAGAAAAGCACGCCAACTCAGAAAAACATACAAGAGCCGTTGCACTTGAAAATAATAGATTACAGGGATTAAACGCTCCAGTTCATACACAGGTATTTAAACATAATGAAAATCAAAAAGCTTTAAACCGCCAAGCTTTGCTATCGTTAATTCGAAGTCTGTATTTCCTTGTTGTTGTTGTGGTCTTCAGTCCTGAGACTGGTTTGATGCAGCTCTCCATGCTACTCTATCCTGTGCAAGCTTCTTCATCTCCCAGTACCTACTGCAACCTACATCCTTCTGAATCTGCTTAGAGTATTCATCTCTTGGTCTCCCTCTACAATTTTTACCCTCCACGCTGCCCTCAAATACTAAATTGTTGATCCCTTGATGCCTCAACACATGTCCTACCAACCGATCCCTTCTTCTAGTCAAGTTCTGCCATAAACTTCTCTTCTCCCCAATCCTATTCAATACTTCCTCATTAGTTATGTGATATACCCATCTAATCTTCAGCATTCTTCTGTAGCACCACATTTCGAAAGCTTCTATTCTCTTCTTGTCCAAACTATTTATCGTCCATGTTTCACTTCCATACATGGCTACACTCCATACAAATACTTTCAGAAACGACTTCCTGACACTTAAATCTATACTCGATGTTAACAAATTTCTCTTCTTCAGAAACGCTTTCCTTGCCATTGCCAGTCTACATTTTATATCCTCTCTACTTCGACCATCATCAGTTATTTTGCTCCCCAAATAGCAAAATTCCTTTACCACTTTAAGTGTCTCATTTCCTAATCTATTTCCCTCAGCATCACCCGACTTAATTCAACTACATTCTATTATCCTCGTTTTGCTTTTGTTGATGTTCATCTTATACCCTCCTTTCAAGACACTATCCATTCCATTCAACTGCTCTTCCAAGTCCTTTGCTGTCTCTGACAGAATTACAATGTCATCGGCGAACCACAAAGTTTTTATTTCGTCTCCATGGATTTTAATACCTAGGCCTACTCCGAATTTTTCTTTTGTTTCCTTTACTGCTTGCTCAATATACAGATTGAATAACGTTGCAGAGAGGCTACAACCCTGTCTCACTCCCTTCCTTAGTATGGAAGAAATACCCCACACAACAAAATATGAACCTCTAATTCGTAAGATAGTAGTGAAAAGTGACATTAATCTTGAAAAGTGGTTAAAATTTCAGAGTGAAAGGGCCACATATCTTAGTAAGTATACTGCGTCAGAATTGTTGACTTGTTTGGGAGAGTCTTCAGACTTTCAAGATGAAACACTTCTCCATGACAAATATTTTTCATTAATGGCAGACGAATCTACAAATGTTTCCAACAAAAGTGAACTGTTTTTAGTAGTTACTAGTTAGATTTGTTGCACCGTCTCCATCGTTTGAAGTGAAGGAAAGGTTTTAATGTCTCATTGAGTTGTAAAGCACTTCAGCTGAATCCATATTTACAGCAATTGATACTGAATTAAAGAAAAGAAAACTTTCTTATGACAGATTATTATCTTGTTCTTTCGACGGTGCTGCTAATTCTAGTAGTTCTATCTCAGGAGTCCGCACTCGGTTGTCAGAGAGGAAGGACCTTAAGCTGCCATAAATTCACTGTAGAGCACATGTTTTGTCAATTGCTGCCACCAACTCTAGGAATAAACACCCCATTATAAAACACACATTATATGTTGTTAAAGACATTTACTAACTTTTTCATGCAGCAGGTAGCCAGTGGTCAATGGCTTCTGTTTGGCAAGGAAACTCTCAACCACAAATCGTTCTGATCTTGATGCAGCTATGAGCTCTTTTGCAGAAGTATTTCTGGAGGGTGTTGCTATTACTTATATCTTGGAAAGTGAAGCATATTATCTTTGATGCTTCATAAGACTGATACTCTTAGCAGATAGATAAAGTGTAGTTTAGAAAATAAAGGAAGGAGTGGACTCAAACATGTGACTTCATGTCTCCACTGCATAATGTTTACCACTAGACAAATTTAGCACTACAACAGCGCTAGCAGGAGACAACACTTCTTTCACAAACTTCTGCATCACACAGTGTTACCATATCATGCATATGGCTGGTTTCATTATTCTGATAGGTGGACAGTTTTATTGGCACTTTTAAGTGAACAAACAGCAGTGGCTGGTCAGCATTCATGTTTTATGTGAAAGACTGTACCCTACAATCTTTGAACCTGATAGGAAAGTACACTGTTGAATGTTGTTAAAAATCAGTCTTTTTTTATCTTAGTTGAAATATTTTATATATTCTTATGTATTTCAGCCTATTGTAAAGACTTCTGGCAAACAAACTGCAAAATTGTGAAAATTGCCTTCCTTTTTGTCTCACTGTAGATGGAGCACTAGGTTGAAAGCATCTTCAGGCCACAACCAAACAGTTAACAAAGGTAAGAGTGAACATGAAAAATGTGAAACAGTAAATACAGGTAACCTACAAAGTGCTTCTGAACACTTCTCGTGTAATTTAGAAATGGTTAAGAAAAATGACTGCTGTAAGTTGAAAACAAACAAGAACATGAGTCAGCTTACAAATAACAAAAAACAGGTACTGTTGCTTTCAGATGGTCACAGTAGGAGCTGTGCAAAAGTACTGAACGAAATTTCAACAACCAGCTGTAAATTTACATCTTTGATAAAGCAAAATGCTATATTCAAAGAAACAACATGCAATATACAAAACAAAACGTCTAGTCTAGGACAAAATGATTATGTTGTCGTCTTAGCTGGTGCAAACGATATTAATGGATAAAAACGTGGTTTTATGACATCACTAGATGAAACGATCGCAAAAACTAGGCACACACAACTAATTCTATGTACAATACCGTATAGATATGACATGCCAAATGAAAACTGCAAAATCTACCAAATGAACAGTTACTTGATGCAGAAGGCGTCTTACAGTGAACACATCAGAGTTTTAGATGTAAATAGCTTCCTCCAATGGAAAGATTTCACCAGGCACGGGTTTCACTTACATAAAAATGGGAAAAAGAAACTGTGTGTTAATCTGCTAAATGCCATCAAAAGCCCACTGGTAACAAGAAGTGCCATAAAACGTGTTACACCAGGACGTCAAACATATTTGTGGCCCAATGAAGCTAATTTCGTGGACAATCTCAGAAGAATGAGCAATACTGCAGCTGAACCAACAGCAACACCAGGAGCTGAAGAGCCATCAGTAACAACAACAAAAGTGAATATGCAGTCAGGGTCATCAAGGAAAACACCTGAAACAGTTATAGAAAACAAGAAGGTATCCACAGTCAGCACTAAGTCACCACCAACATCCTATGCAAATATCTCGTCAAGTGCCACAAATCAGTCAGCCCACGACATCCAACTGGAAACAGCAAAAAATGTGCAGCCACACTCCAAATCAGTACCACTGGAAACTGTGACAAGATCTTCAACACGAAAACGCAGACCTCCAGCCGACAACCAGGATTTTTTATGGGCAAGAACACCAGTAGCTCCCTGCTAGCAGCAAACGAAAGGAAAACAGGTGCAGAGCAAAATCTTCATGAACCAAAACTACAAGAAAACCCACTGAGTGGTGTCAAAAATCATTCCATTGGGAAACAGTCACTATTATCCTTTAAATTATTACACCATAATGTGCAGTCAACGTTTAATAAGTTACTAGAAATAGATCTCTTCCTAAAAACAAAGCCACACTTAGATGTTCTCTGTATTACTGAACACTGGTTAACAGAAGACAAAATTAATAAAACGTCACTTGGCGAATTTACTCTAGCTGATTATTCTTGTCGGAACAAAAGTAAGGGAGATGGTGCAGCAATCTATGTCAAAAAATATTTAAGATACAAAAGCCTCACAAAGTACCATAATATGCAAATGGAAACAGACTTTGAATTCTCCTTAATTATCTTAACAGACTATAACCTATTAATACTGAATGTATATAGAGCCCCTGATGGGAACATCCAAACCTTCAAACACTCCCTCGAAGCACTACTCACAAAAATTCACTCACTAAACAAAAATCTATTAATAAGTGGAGACTTTAATATTGACTTCCTCACACTTGGAAAAAACAAAGATGAATTGTTGAATATTACAAATTCATTCAACCTATCCCCAACTGTAAACACACCATCAGGATCACAAAAAATTAAAAAAACAGCTCTAGATCAGATTTTCATAAACGCAGACAAACTACACCACTCAATCTAAGTCATCAGCACAGGTTACAGTGACCATGAATCCCAAATACTAACTGCGAATTTAAATTACATAGGACAATATCCCACAATAACCAAAATGCAAAGGCAATTTAATGATGATAATATAAGGCTTTTTAACTATCTGTGAACGGCTGAAAACTGGGCAGAGGTCTATAAAGAAAATTATGTAAACTACATATTTAATTCCTTCCATGAAACATTTCTCCACCACTTCAATACTGCATTTGCACTGAAATCCAGGAAAATCGGAAACAAACACACAAACTCATGGGTAACAAAAGGGATAAGGATTTCCAGCCAAAAAAAGCGTGACTTAAAAAATCACATGAAACACCATGACGTCGATGATCAGTTTAGGTCATATTGTAAGACCTATTTTGCAATCTACAGAAAAGTTATCCAACAAGCAAAAAAATTATACAATGATAAATTTATAAAGGAATCTAACAATAAAATGAAAGGCTTGTGGACAGTTGTAAAAAATGAAACAAACGGTAAGCAGCAGGTTATAACCAAAACCTAAATGATGAAGTCACATCAGATCCCCAAAAAATAGTAAATGGTTTTAATAACTATTTTAGCAAAATAGTAGAAAACCTGATAAAGAACAACTGCCACAGACAAAATACTCAACACCAAACACTAATAGAAACCATACCAGTACAGGCATCAATGTTTCTTCACAAAGTCTCCAATACTGAAGTACTTACAGCTATAAAAGTACTAAAGAATAAGTACTCCAGTGGTAGTGACAACATTCCTGATTTAATTGTAAATAAATGTGGAGAATCCATTGTAGAACCCCTAACCCACATAATAAATGCATCCTTTACAAATGGAGTTTTCCCTGACCTACTAAAGACTTCAAAAATTACCCCAGTTCACAAAAAGGGCTCTAAAAATGATGTAGCCAATTACAGGCCCATAGCACAACTCAGCTCATTCTCAAAAATATTTGAAAAATTATTTTACACCAGATTTGAAGACTTTACTAATAAACTATCCTTATTGACAAAACACCAGCATGGTTTTAGAAAGCAAAAGACAACTACCACAGCTATTTATGAGTATCTCAACAAAACCTTAAAAGCACTGGATAATAAGGAAATCACTACTGGTATCTTTTTAGATTTATCCAAAGCCTTTGATGTAATTGACCATACCATACTCCTTAAGAAGTTAGCAAATAAAGGTATAAGAGGAATTGCAAACAAATGGTTAGAATCTTACCTGTCAAACAGATTTCAAAAAGTTGAAATTAATTTTGAAAAAAAGAATACAACCACCCATAAATCTACTGTCCACTCCTCTGACACAATGCCCATTAGATATGGTGTGCCACAATGCTCAATCCTGGGACCCATACTGTTTCTGCTATACATTGATGATATAAGCACGAAGCTTGCTACAGGACATACCACACTATTTGCCGATGACACAAGTATACTAATAACGGGTACTGATACGGAGGACCACAATCAAAAAATTAAACCGCTTATGTCGTCACTCAGCAAATGGTTCAACGAGAACAAACTGGTTATAAACATTTAGAAAACAACGTACATCAACTTCAGACTCTCATCCCAAAAACAAGAAATGCCTGATGTGATTCTAAATAACCAAGAGCTTATGTGTGTGGACTCTGTCAAGTTTCTTGTCATATGGCTTGAAGGAAATCTTAAGTGGGAGACTCACATAAATTATATCTCAAAAAAGCTCTCAAATGTGTGTTACATTTTAAGGATACTCAAAAAATCAGTCACAAAATCTGTTCTCATACATGTTCCATTCTACATAACAGTATGGAATCATATTTTGGGGGAACTCACCTGGAGGTAGATATATTTTCAAAATGCAAAAACAGGCAATATGCATAATATGTAATCTAAGACATAACGAATCATGCAGACAACATTTCAAAACAAATGGCATTATGACACTGCCATCTGCTGACATTTATAATATCGTCTCATTTGTCAAGTCATACCTGTTAAACAATGACTGCACACTAAAATTCAATGGAGATATTCATAACTATGCAACTAGGCAGCAATCTGACCTACATATGATTCAGTCCAGAACTACCTGCTACCAAAAAAGTGTTTTAAATGTTGGGATACAAATGTATAATAATTTACCCAATGAAATCAAAGCAACAAAGAACCCAAGAGCCTTCTCACATAAGTTAAAAAAAATATTCTTGGACCATTGTTTTTATGCAGTTGATCAGTTTTTTGAAAGGGGTTAAAAATATAAACAATATGATAAATGTTCAATTAGGTCTGAAAATTATATACTGTGCATGTCTATGAAATATACTGGATTATTATATACTGTGCATGTCTATGAAATACGCTGGACTACTTTACTATTACATTTGTATTGGCTGTTTGTATTTTACCATACAACATTTGTATTTACTGTTTTGTTAAAGATAGCTAAGTTCCTCATTGCAAAATAATGTAAAATCAATTTATTATATATTACTTGCAAATACGTTCCCTTGACCTGTGCAATATCGTATGTACAACCTTACAATTCTATGATTTGTATTAACTGTTTTGTTTAAGATAGATAATTTCCTTGTTACAAAATAATGTAAAAATCCATTTGTAAAAATTACTTGTAAATAGCTCTTTTGACCTATCCAATATCATATGTACAGCTGTACAATACTATGATTGCCTGGATCAATAAAAATACACTACAATACAATACAAGTAGGGATATCATCACATAATGGACATTTTAAAATAAATTTCAATCGATACTAGTTTCGAGCCAGAGACTAGACAACATGTTACAGGATTCTTGTATGCTATGAAAGTACTGGGAATGGAAATTATGTTGGTGCTGTGGTATAACAAATGTTCCAGGCCAGTCATCCAACCAAGATGCAAAACCTGCATGTGCACTGTATGAATGTTTGCATTGAAACATCATAGCTAAGAGACCAGGTGTGCTAATTTGAGAATAAAGTGAAAGACAATGTTGAATGCCATTACAATTTTGAGTGGATTTCATGGCAAACGTAATGAAATCAAAATTTATAGGATTTTTCAAGAGATTACTTAACTCTTTCGTGGTTGCTGGGACGCATATGTCCCACTAATTTTGGGCCTTATTTAAAACACTGGGAAGTGAGTTGCATATTTCTGCTCAGCTCTTCTGAACTCGGAAAAAAATCGAGGCACTGAAATTCTCAGTGTATAGAAGGCTGTGACTGTTGCAGTGCGTTGTCGCGTGAGTTAGCGTGCCAAAACTTCAATTTGTTGTGTCTCGAGACAGTTTTCAGCGTATTCTGACTACTAAAAACGTCCGAAGGAAGTATTTTTGCTATTTTCAATTTCTTAGATATTTACAAATGACAACTACACTTTCTAAAACGTATTTTACTTCTAAAATATTTTTTTAGTGTAGTTAAAATTAGTGGGACACGTGTCCCAGTAACCATTGTGTGACCCTATAGTTCCTTTATGTTAGGATGTTGTAGGACTTATATTTCAGAGAAACAGCTCTTTTCTGTAACATTTTGTGCTAGTAAAAGTACGGTATGTGGTCTAGAACTAAGACATATTATTGTTACTTTCTGCAGAAGCTGCGAGACAACGAGATCCTGGATTTTTTATTTTCACTGCCAGATAATCCAGAAGAATCGGACATTGAAGCTGATGATGATGATCTAGAGGAGGTTTTTTCATCTCATGATCATTTGTCTACTCCAAGCACACCATTAGAAATATGGACACACAATTATATGGAACAGATTGCCAACAACAATGTGCAACTAGATTCGCTGATAGATGAAGACATCAGTGTTGTGAGTGAAAGTGAAGTGAATTTTGAGCAAGATGATGAAACTGGTGAATTTACAGATTGTCACTGGGATGATGATGTAACTCACTTTGAAGAATTAAATTTACCCTCAGTGTTCAACCCAAAACCAACAGTAAACTTTGCTTTGGCGGCCAATGAACTTGTGTATTTTGAAAAATTATTTGACGATTCGATGATGCAACAGATCTGCTTTCAAACAAATTTGTTTACCAAACTGAAGAACAGTGCACAGTGGAGGGAACTCACAGTTCAGGAACTAAAAGCTTTTCTGGGTATTCATCAGTTACCTGAAGCAGCCATTTACTGGAGCTCAGACCCATATCTAAATGTAAATGCAGTATCGAATGTTATGACACTTGCTCACTATAAGAAAATAATAGAGAACCTTCACTGCAATGATAATTTGTTTCAGCCAGCAACAAATGATCCTGGTTATGACAAGTTGTACAAAATTAGACCACTTATCTCAGCCCTAAACAAAAACTGTTTGAAAGTATATCACCCTTCTACTTCACTTGCAGTTGATGAGTCAATGGTTGCATTCAAAGGAAGAACAAGCCTGAAACAGTACATGCCCATGAAACCTGTAAAAAGAGGTTATAAAATTTGGTGCCTTGCTGATGTAAACACAGGTTTTATTTCAAATTTTGATGTCTACACAGGTAAATCTGCTGCCAGTAGAGGGGAATTCAAAGATTGCCAAATGTGTGAAAGAGTAGTGCTGGAACTCTGTAAATCATTTTTTAATTCTAATAGAACTGTGGTTTTTGATAATTTATTTTCAACATTTAGACTAATGAAGCAACTGAGAAAACGGGGGCTTTATAGCTGTGGTACCGTCAGAGGAAACAGAAAAGGCCTACCTCAATTTTTGGCAAGTAAATTACAAAGTCTAAACCGTGGAGAGTTTACATTTGCTGTCAAATCTGGTGTTGCTGCTGTTAAGTGGCAAGATAGCAAAGCAGTCTGTCTCCTTTCCACTGCACATAATCCTAAAGATATTGTATTCATCAAAAGAAAATTGAAAGATGGATCCACAATCAGGATTTCATGTCTTGAAGTAGTACATGTTTATAATAGTACTATGGGTGGAGTAGATCATTTTGACCAGCTACGAGAAAGGTATATGGTTGGCAGGCGATCAGTAAAATGGTGGCACTGACTATTTTATTTTTTTGTTGACTTAGCCATCGTCTACTCTTATGTACTATTTCAACTGTCAAGACGAAACGCAAACCACCTGTCATTTCGAATGAGACTAGCAAGGCAATTGATAAATGGATTTTCATCAAAAATGAAGAAGGGCCCATCACCTGCTTTCTGTTATAGCAAAAGAGGTGTCACTGCAGGGCCACAGGAAGTAAGGCTTATGAATGTCAGGTCTCATTTTCCCAAGGAGCAAAAGACCAGGAGGCGGTGTAGATTTTACAGCACAAAAGACACTGAAAAACAAACAAAATATGTTTGTTCATCCTGTAATGTACCACTTTGTATTTCACCCTGCTTTCCAAAATTTCACACAATGTAAGTAATATTCACTAAGTAGCAAAATGTATTTTTTGTTGGAAATAATAAAGGATACCATATGTTTGTATATTGGCAAAAATGAGTTACATTTAGTTTCCAATACATTAATATTAAATACTGGTGCAAATAAGCCTTGTTCATAAATTTTACACTAATTTGTAGTAACTTCATTGTGAGGAAAATCGGCTCCAGAAATGATCAGTGGGACGTATGGGTCCCACTTTTTTGTTGTTGAGAAAATGGTTCAAGTCAAAAATTATTCAAAGCCATATTTGTAATTCTGACCCAAATAAGACACTGTAACAGCTGAGGTATCTTATTAAATTCTAAAAAATGAGTAAAAACCACGAAAGGGTGAAAATAATAGTGACACTGTATGTATGAGGCCACCTGAAACATTAAAAGTTAAAACTTTTCATGTAATTATTGACAGTCACATTTCTCCTTCAGCAAGAAGACACATAGTATACACAAAACTGAAGTGTGCTTTTGGATTTCTTTAAAATCCACTACCACTTACATCAGCCAATGAAAAAGACATCAAAGCCAGAATTGATACATCTAAATTGATTAATAGATAAAAGATCTACTCACCAAGCAGCGGCAGAACACACACATAAAAGACTGTTGTGATTGGCAGGCTTTTGGAGCCAGTGGCTCCTTCAGGCAGAAGGGTTGAAGGGGAAGGAAGAAGGGTGAAGCAAAAGGACTGGAGAGGTCTAGTAAAATGGGTAGATTTTGATTAAGTCACCCAGAATTACAGGTCAGGGGAGCAGGAGAGACTTACCGTATGGGATGAGAAAGAAAGACTGATTGTTGGGGGCTGCATCGGACAAGATTTGAAAACCTGAGAGCTTAAACGTGGAAGACAGGGTAATATGCAAGACAGAGATTACTACTAAAACATCTTGCTCATGTTAATAAGAGTGAAAATCGAAGTGCATTGTACTTAACAGAGGTGGGAGGGGGGGGGGGGGCAGTGAAAAAAAACGGAAAAGACAATGAAAGATGTAGAAAACTAAAACGAATGAAGTAAACAGTAGTTACAGTGAGGAAAAGCTGAGATGCAAGAAATTAACATAAATTCATGCCAGGTTGGTGGTGAGAACCAAGGACGTGTTGTAGCACAAGTTCCCACCTGTGGAGTTGTGAGAAACTGGTGTCTGGGGGAAGAATCCAGATGGTGCATGTGGTGAGGCAGGCACTGTGGTCACGAATGTCATGCTGTAGAGCATTCTCTGCGACAGGATATTGTGAGTAGCCAGTATACACCCTCTGCCTGTGCCTATTGATTCTAATTGATAATTTGGTGGTAGTCATGCCGATGTAGAAGGCTGAACAGTCTTTACAGAATAGCTGGCACATGACGTGTCATTTCACAGGTGGCTCTCCCTTTGATAGTATATGTTTTGCCAGTTACTGGGCTATTATAGGTGGTGGGAGGAGGGTGCATAGGGGTAGGAGCTACACACTTCCATCCACATTAAAGTTACCAATAAACAACGGTACTTACATTTTGACAGTTGCCATCCTTTCCATGTCAAACATTCCCTCCCATACAGCCTTGGCATCCGAGGCAAATGTATTTGTTCGGATGTAGACTCATTACAGCAATATACCATTAATCTCACCTCAGCCTTCACTGCACATAGTTACCCCACCAGCCTAGTCAAAAAGCAGATTTCCTTGCCATCACATTCAATCCTGGTACTGGTGATCCCTCCGCAAAACTTCTTTGGAGCACACCATTGGTGACTCAGTATTATCCTGGTCTGGAATGTGTTAATCAACTATTTCAACAGGGCCATGACTTCCTAAAATCATGCCCTGAAAGGAGATACATTATGTCTGAAATTTTGTCCACCACTCCTAGTATAGCTTTCCATCATCCTCCCAATCCCTGCAATATTCTTGTCAGACCATATGCTCCTTCTGCACCCATCTCCCTACCCTATGGCTCCTACCCCTGTGACTCTCCCCACTGCAAGACTTTCCCTATGGACTCTCCTACCACCACCTATAATAGCCTTATAACTGGCAAAACATATACTATCAAAGGGAGAGCCACCTGCGAAATGACACGTCATATACCACTTATTACGTAAAGACTGTTCAGCCTTCAACATCGGCATGACTACCACCAAATTATCAGTTAGGATCAATGGGCATAGGCAGAGGGTGTATACTGGCAACTCGCAATATCCTGTTGCAGAGCATGCTCTACAACATCACATTCGTGACCTCAGTGCCTGTTTCACCACATGTGCCATCTGGATTCTTCCCTCAGACACCAGTTTCTCAGAACTCTGCAGGTGGAAACTAACACTATAACATGTCCTTGGTTCTCGCCACCCATCTGGCATTTATTTATGTTAATTTCTTCTGTGTCAGCATTTCTTCACTTAACTGTTCTTTGCTTCACTCTGTTTTAGTTTTCTACATCTTTCATTGTCTTTCCCATCTATTTTTCACCACACGCTCCCACCTCTGTTACACACAATGCACCTAGCTTTTCACTCTTATTAACTTGTGCACAATGTTTTAGTAGTAATCTCTGTCTTGCATATTACCCTATCTTCCATGTTTAAGCTCTCAGGTTTTCAATCTCGTCCGATGCAGTCCCCAACAATCAGTCTTTCCTTCTCATCCTTGACCTGCAGTTCTGGGTGACTTTCCCAAAATCCACCCATTTCCTTGACCTCTCCAGTCCTTTTCCTTCACCCTTCTTCCTGCCCCTTGAACCCCTTCTGCCTGAAGAAGGAGCCACCAACTCTGAAAGCTTGGCAAGCAGAACACACACATAAAAGGTGAGTGCACTCACTGCTAGGTGAGTAGATTTTTTATCTATACAATTAAATAATTTTATTAATAATTTATTGTTTCCATTGTTATCAAGTGATTAATAGTTACCCCAAAGATATTAAAAATAATTTTAAAGAGGAGCTGATCTACTCCATTAATATTTGAAAATAGATTTAACTGAAGCAATTTCCAAATGTCATCATAACATTTGTGAATTGTAGTTACAGTAGTTAATAATTCGTTTGGATCTTATTTTTCCATGGGAAGATGTGCTGAATTTTTTTCACTATTATGGTTGCAAAATGCTGTGTCAAATGCCTTTTTCAAGATTAAAAGTAATTAGGAACCAAGTAAGGGCAATTATGGGAGCAACAAGAGTGAATTGCCTGTCTCTAATGAGCTTTGAGCCTGACTTATTTAAAAAAAGGACATCTAAAAAATCAACAACGAGTCATTGCTAAGTCTCAGAAATCCATTTTTTGAAAAGTATTGAAACTGCCAATTGTTTTCCATACAAAATGCAGGTTTTTGAGTGCATAATGACATACAAAGATATTGAACAAATTAAGTAATTTACATATTGTTGCAGTGTATGTTCTCTGTGATTATGTATGAGACATATTACTCAAATGCCCTCCATTACTCTGCAGGTGTACTCTCATTCTTTTGATTAAACTCCATTCAACTTTTTTATGTACTTGCCCCTCTATTTCTGAAATTACAAGCTGAATCTTGGTGTTGAATTCTGGAATGGATCATGGTTTGTTGGTGTCCACATGGGATAGTGTAAAGCATGTAGGCATACTTTGGCTTATTGGTAGAATAATGGGGAAATGCAATCAGTCTGCAAAGGAGAGTGCTTATAACACCACTGATACAATGCAAAAGCCTACTTATAAAGTTTCAAGAACTTTGTGAATTGTGGTTTATTTGTCTCATCATGTACATAATCTGGTTATAATAGAGGGAAACATTCCACGTAGGAAATATATATCTAAAAACAAAGATGATATGACTTACCAAATGAAAGTGCTGGCAGGTCGACAGACAGACAAACAAACACAAACATACACACAAAATTCAAGCTTTCACAACAAACTGTTGCCTCATCAGGAAAGAGGGAAGGAGAGGGAAAGACGAAAGGATGTGGGTTTTAAGGGAGAGGGTAAGGAGTCATTCCAATCCCGGGAGCGGAAAGACTTACCTTAGGGGGAAAAAAGGACGGGTATACACTCGCACACACACACATATCCATCCACACATATACAGACACAAGCAGACATATTTAAAGACAAAGAGTTTGGGCAGAGATGTCAGTCGAGGCAGAAGTGCAGAGGCAAAGATGTTGTTGAATGACAGGTGAGGTATGAGTGGCGGCAACTTGAAATTAGCGTTATCCACCAGGCCTCAATCTCCGCTAATTTCAAGTTGCCGCCACTCATACCTCACCTGTCATTCAACAACATCTTTGCCTCTGCACTTCTGCCTTGACTGACATCTCTGCCCAAACTCTTTGTCTTTAAATATGTCTGCTTGTGTCTGTATATGTGTGGATGGATATGTGTGTGTGTGCGAGTGTATACCCGTCCTTTTTTCCCCCTAAGGTAAGTCTTTCCGCTCCCGGGATTGGAATGACTCCTTACCCTCTCCCTTAAAACCCACATCCTTTCGTCTTTCCCTCTCCTTCCCTCTTTCCTGATGAGGCAACAGTTTTTTTGCGAAAGCTTGAATTTTGTGTGTATGTTTGTGTTTGTTTGTGTATCTGTCGACCTGCCAGCACTTTCATTTGGTAAGTCACATCATCTTTGTTTTTAGATATATATTTCCTTCATGTACATAATCTAAATCATTTGATTCAGGTACAGGAGACATATCAAACTGTGGTAAATTTCACCATAAATAAAGAGCAGCTGATGGTAATAGACAGCATCATAATAATAATACAGTTTTGTTATACAGACTTACAATAAAATCTAATACTTAATTACTCCTTGCTCAAAAGATCATTTCATCCACTATGAATTCTGCGATTGAATGGGAGCATTTCTCCCACAGAATCTCTGGTAGCATCATTTTCAAAATTTCTGGCTTTGGCTTAAATATGTTTTTGCACATTAATTTGTTGTATATTGTCATTCTCATATACTATGGAGTCTGTACATATAATTTCAACTGATGGGTGGGTAGCATAAAATTATTTTATTTCTTGTCTTATATATATGATTAAAAGATAACTATCGGGCTTAATTTAAAGTTATTTGTTCACTGCCCTGTAATACATTGCACTGACTAAAATGCAGCCCCACTCTGAATGCTGTTCTTGAATACAGGATGAGTTGGTTGACATTCATAAGCAGCTGGAAATTGCCCTGACTAAGGTCAAATGATTGGCAGCTGCTGCAAATTGGTATGTTGGAAGAGGTCCCGAGAATTGTATACCTATGATACTGGTACGAGCAGTACCTCAAGTATTATCCTTACCTGTGAATTCTGTCCCCTCTGCAGAAAGTACAGGATCTGTCATTACCTGTCCACTTGACTGTGAGTGACATGTCAGTGGTAGATCTAGGCATTCTGTACAGGGCAGATGGGGACCAGGAAGGATTCAGGGTGTTGTAACAACTCCCCTAACCACCAAGTTTGATAGGCTATCTTTCGCTGAACCTGAAACTGAGCCAGTAGGACACTTCACATGTTTTGGAGAAATCTGTTTTGTTCAGTCTCAGGAGGAGGCAAACACAAAAGCCTAGGGGTCTATTAATCATTAATAGTTCAAATGTGCAGTGAATGATGGTACCCCTTAGGGAAATGGTAGTAAGGGGCAGAAAAGGACACGTGGCCCATTCAGTGTGTATGCCTGGGAACTTCATTCAACACAGTGAAGAGGTTATTCCAGCAGCCACTGAGGAAACAGAAAGCAACCAGCTGCAGATTGTGGCAAAAGTTGGAAGAAATGGTGCCTGTCATATGGACTCCGATGTCATACTATGGTCTTTCCAGCGATAGGCAGAGAAGATTGGGAAGATCAGCCTTGTGCTTCGAGTTTCAATGATACTCACAATTTGCTGCATTGACCCCGGTAGCTGATTATGACCCTTTGGTTACAAGTTGAACGGAAGGATTGAGCCACAGACTTTGAAGGTTCTGTGACAAAGCTAGGCTACGACTTCCTGGATTGCGCCATAGGGTTGAGAACTGAAGGGTCCCTCTAAATGGGTCAGGTGAGCACTACATATCAGAGGCTGCTACTCAAGTAGATGATAGAGTGTGGGGTGAACACAGGGTTTTCTAGATTAGATGACCCGGAATGATAGATGTAGAAAACCAAGAAGTATCAGCGTAAGATCAAAAGAAATGCCTCCCACAGGTGGGAGTATTAAAATCCTAATGGTTAACTGGCAAATCATTTACAACAAAGTGCCAGAGTTTCAAATTCTCCTGAAAAGCAGTGAATTTCACATAACACGAGGTACCAAAAAGTGCTTGAAACCTGAAACTGATAGCATTGTGTTTTTTGGGGAAAATTTAAATGTATACTGAAAGGATAGTCAAATGGAAAATGGAGGTGGTGCATTTGTCACAGTGGACAAGAAACTCATAACCACTGAGATAAAAATAGAAGCTGCATGTGAGATATTTTGGGCATGACTTCAGGAAGTGTTGAAGCGGCAAGAAGAGGATCCCCATCTAGCCTGGTTGCGGTTCCTCAAATTACAACTCCAAAAATTACAGCAGAAACGCCATCACACTACAAGTCAACTCGCCCAACACGAAACAGGAAAGAACCACAACGTTTTTTATGGCAAGTGGTTCCAGAGAAATGTTGATTTCATCTTCTAAAACATCGCTCTGGAAAGAAAACTTCAATTGTAAAAGTGTTAAAAATGATATGTCATGTGCAGCTGTCGAACATAAGGTAGGCCAAAACAACCTAGTAAATAAGTCATCGTCGAAATTTATGCTCCTGCACCAAAATGTACAATCCTTATCAAATAAAGTTAGTGTGATAGAAATATTGTTAGAAGATGAGCTAAAAGAAGTGTCTGTTATATGTGTTAGTGAGCACTGGTTATCCGAAAATATGTTACATCACACAAGGATAGAGGGCTTTACCCTTTCATCTTTTTTTTGTAGGAAAACCTCCATGCATGGAGGAACATGCATATATGTTAGAGAGGACGTCAAACACGAAAATTTAAAGTTCACTAACCAGCTAGGGGAAGAACAAAACTTCGAAATTTCTGCTACAGAACTGACAAATTTAAATATAATTGTTATTTGCATATATAGAAGCCCAGATGGAAACGTAACTACTTTCATTGAAAATCTTGAGAAGGCACTTAACAGTATAAAAATAGTTAGTAAAACAACCATCATATGTGGTGATTTTAATATAGATTTCAATAAGAACTCAAAAGACAGATTAAACCTTGAGGCCTTATTAAAAACCTACAACATACATACAACTATCAAATCCCCCACCAGAGTCACCAAATCGTCAAGCAGTGCTATAGATCAGATACTAATAAATACAGATAAATATTTATACAAATCTGGAAATATGAATACAGGTTTCAGTGATCATTATGCACAGTTTATTGAATTCCCAGTAGACACTGCAGGAAATACTGAACAACAAATGACAAGAAAAGGTAGAAATTTTAGCAAGCACAACCTAGAACACTTAAGGCACTTACTGAAAAAAGAAACATGGAATGATATAGACAACTATGAGGACACATGTAAAAAGTTTGACATGTTCATGGAAATATTCTCCCATTATTTCAATATTTCTTTTCCAGTTAAAAACCAAACATTAAAAACTAAAAAAGAAATGTTACATGGCTGACGAAAGGCATTAAAATATCATGTGCTGAAAAGAGGAGACTTTATGAAATCTCAAAAACACAAAATGTTACAGAAGAATTTCTGGTGCATTTCAAGAATTATAAGAGAGTGCTTCACAAAGTCATAAAAGAATCTAAAAAAACAACAAATGATCACCATATAAAAATGGCCAGGAACAAAATGAAAGCCATGTGGAAGATAGTCAGAGAACAAGTAGGAAACGAGACCTCCCAAAATGTAAATCTCCAGGTAATCCAAGATGGCAAAAAAATTACAAATCCAGAAGAAGTAGCCAATGCTTTTAATACATACTTTGCAAATATTAGTGAAAAATTACTATCTGACATAAAATCTTCAAATAAAAATCCTGCTACAACACCATCCAATCAAAATAGAAACTGCAACTCTCTATTTCTTACTCCAACCAACCCTAAGGAAATTATACTATCAATAAGAGAGTTAAAAACAAAATTTTCAACAGGTGTGGATGAGATTCCAGATTATGTCATTAAAAATGTGGGGGACCTCATTGCAATACCATTAGCCCACATTTTCAACAGTTCATTAACAAATGGAGTCTTTCCTTCCTGCTTAAAGACAGTGAAACTAAAACCACTGTTCAAAAAGGGTAAGAAAGAAGACATAGCCAATTATAGACCTATTGCCTTGCTATCTACATTTTCTAAAATACTAGAAAAAATTTTTCATAAGAGGTTGCTAGATTTTCTAGAAAAGTGCAAAATATTATCTACAACCCAACATGGCTTCCGGAAAGGCCGATCAACAGAAACAGCAATATATGAATTTCTGGGTGAAGTACTCGAAAAAATTGATAGTGGTCAAAAAGTAACTGGCATATGCCTTGATCTGTCTAAGGCTTTTGACATCATAGACCACACTCTATTGCTGCAGAAGCTTGAAAGAATTGGTATCAGAGGTATGCCTAACAGCTGGCTTAGATCATATCTTACTGACCGCAAGCAAGTAGTAGAAATACATTTTCACAAAGAAAATAAATCAACAAGACACTATTCTGATTATAAAGCAGTAAAATATGGAGTACCGCAGGGCTCGGTACTGGGCCCTATCCTATTTTTGATATATATAAATGACCTAACATCAGCCAACCAGTACCATAGCACTATCCAGTTTGCAGATGACACAAGCATATTAGTCAGCGGGAAGACTGCAGAGATGCTACAGACAAGACTGTCTGAAGCATTAACAAATGTTGTAAACTGGTTCAACCAAAACAAACTAATAATAAATAAAAGCAAAACAGTAGCATTAAATTTTCATAATATCAAGAGAAACATTGAAGAGGATATAAAAATTCAGATGTCAGACACGGATATTGCAAGTGTGCCTAATACAAAATTTCTGGGGGTCTGGCTACAGGATAATCTTAGATGGGAAACTCACATTGACAACATATTAGAGAAGCTAAGTACCATGTGTTATTTAATGAGAGTGCTAGAAAACTGCTGTCATAAGGACTGTCTAATGACAGTTTACTATTCTAATATACATTCTGTCCTAAAATATGGGATCACTTTTTGGGGTAACTCGCCATCCTGCCTAAAACTCTTCAGGATGCAAAAAAGAATAGTGAGAATCATGGCTGGAATAAAAAGGAACAAACCATTTAGACCATTATTTAAAAGGATGGGGATTCTTCCCCTTCCGTGTATTTTCCTATTTGAAAGTGCAATGTTTATAAAGAAATATACAATAACAAATCCTAGTATCCTCCCCAAAAATGAAAATGTTCATCATCATAATACAAGACAGAAAACTGACTTTCATGTACTCCATACAAAAACCAGTTTGTGCCAAAAAGGAACATTACACCATGGAAAAATTATCTACAATAAATTGCCAAGAGAAATTAAAGTAATGACAGATGTAAAAAATTTTAAAGCAGCATTAAAAGAATATCTGTTGACACATTGCTTTTATAGTGTGGAAGAGTTCCTCCAAAATCCTCGAGAGTCTAAGTGATGATTATGCAAATACTGTAACCATTAATATTGGCCTATAAATACATTCAGATGTAATTCTCAAGTTTATAATGGGGTTCAAGTATAAGTTGTGTAGCGACTTGCCCAGTATATGAAGCAAAATTCTGTGAATGTAATTCTCTAGTGTACATGTCAGTTCATAGTGTAGAAGAGTTCCTCAAAAATCCTTAGAGCTTAAGTGAGGATCATGCAAATACTTTAATCGTTAATATTGGCTTATACATGTATTCAGTTGTAAACTTCAAGTTTCTAATGTGGTTTAATTATAACTTACACATTGACTTGCCCAGTATATGAAGTGCTGTAAAATTTTGTGAACATAATTTTCTAGTTTCTAAAGTGTTTTAATTATAAGATATACTTTGACCTGTCCAATATCTGATGTGCTGTACTGTACATGTAAGATTTACTGGACCAATAAATACAATACAATACAATACAATACAAGACACAGTATAAGGGGTGGGCATAATATGAAAATTGGATCCTTCTGTCACCCACCAGATTAATCTCCTGATGAAACCAAAAACTTTAGAGACAACCTCAGCTCACTTAAAAATCTCTCAGTCATACTATAATCATCAGTGGAGACTTAAATCATCCAACAATTAATTGCTTAAAGTCTTCTCTGAAAACTACCTAGAACAAATAGTTAGGAACTCCACTCATGATGAAAATATATTGAAGATAATGGTAACAAATAGACCTGGCTTCCTTGAAGATGTCCACATCAAAACTGGTATCAGTGACCATGGTGTGGATGTGGCAACAATTGTGACCAAAGTACAAGGGACAACTAAAACAACCAGAAAGATATATATGTTTAATAAACTAGATAAAAAAATGAGTGCCATGCACTGGATTACATATGTACTCAGTAGAACAGTTTATAATGAGAGGGACCCTCCATGCTATACAGTCACTGTAAAGAGACTTCTACAGAAACAGAGGTCACCACATAATAGGTGTAAAACAAAGGGTAGGGCTATAGATAGAGTGATGCTGAATGAAATGCAGTTGGCTCTCAGGAGAGCAGTGTGTGAAGTGTTCCATGACTATCATAGCAGAATATTGTCAAATGATATTTCACAAAACCCAAAGAAATTGTGGTCATATGTAAAGGCTGTTAGTGGCACCAAAGTAGTACCCAGTCCCTAGCAAATGAGACAGGAACTGAGATTGAGGGTAGCAAAGCAAAAACTGAAATGCTTAACTCTGATTTTTAATGTTCCTTTACAAAGGAAAATCAAGGAGAATTGCCACAGTTTGATCCTTGTACCACTGAAAAGATAAGTGACATAAGTATTAGTGTCACTGATGCTGAGAAACATCTGAAATCATTAAAATTGAACCAAGATCCATGGCCCGATGGAATTCCTGTCAGATTCTATACTGAATTTGTGGCTGAGTTAACCCCTCTTCTAAATGTAATCTATGATAGATCCTGAGTCCAGTTCTAGGAAAAAGGCACATAATGTGAAACCTAACTCTCACTTTTCTGACATTACATACTGAAAGCTTTGGATCAAGGCAGTGAGATAGATGCAGTATTTTTTGATTTCTGAAAATCATTTTACTTAGTACCACACCTACACTACTTGTGAAAAGTATGGTCATATGGGGCATCAAGTAAAATTTGTGACTGGACTGAGGCCTTTTTGGTAGGGAGGATGCAGCAGGTTATCTTGGAAGGGGAGTCATCATCAGATGTAGAAGCAACTTCAGGTGTGCCTGGGGAAGTGTGTTTGGATCCTTGCATTTCATATTGTAAATTAATGACATTGCAGATAATGTTAATAGTAACATCACGCTTTTTGGTGATGAGGCATTTATACATAATGAAGTACTATCCAAAAGAAGGTGCATAAATATTCAGTCAGATATTGATAAGATTTCCAAGTTGTACAGAGATTGACAACTTGCTCTAAATGTTCAGAAATGTAAAATTTTGCACTTCACAAAACCAAAAAATGTAATATCCTTTGAGTCTAATATCAATGAGGCACTGCTGGAATCAGACATCTCAAACAAATACTTGAGTGTAATACTTTCTTGGGATATGAAACGGAATGATAACATAGGTTCATTTGTTGGTAAAGTAGTTGGTAGACTTTGGTTTATTAGTAGAATACTGGAGAAGTGCAACCAGTCTACAAAGGAGATTGTTTACAAATGACTTGTGAGAATGGTTCTAGAATATTGCCCTAGAATGTGGGACCCATACCAGATACGACTGACAGGGAATGTTGAACATATGCAGAGAAAGGCAGCATGAATGGTCACAGGTTTGTTTAATCCATAGGAGAGTGACACAGATATTGAAGGAACCAAACTGGAAGACTCTTGAAGATAGATATAAACTACCTCAAGAAAGTCTCTTAACAAAATTACAAGAACTGGTTTTAAATGATGACTCTAGGAACATTCTACAGTCCCTTCCTTGTGGCTCAAACAGGGATTTGAGGATAAGATTACAAAAATTACAGCATGCACAGTCAATCAAACAGTCATTCTTCCCATGCTGCATATGTGAATGGAATGGGAAAAAACCCTAATAACTAGTACAATGGGATATACCCTCCACCTTGCAGTTCATGGTGGTTCACAGAGTATAGATGTAGATATAGAAATTTTTACAAGATCTAACCGAATATTTATACAGATTCTCTCAAACAGTACTTCATTATGGATAACTATATTCATCTGAAAAATTTCTGAGGGTACTATTAATATTGTCCGCAAGGTCATTGATATGCAACATGAACAGCAGCGGTCCCAACATGCTTCCCTGGAGCAGATCCAAAGTTGCTTCTACATCTGATGGTGACTTTCCATCCTAGACAACATGCTGCATCCTCTCTACCAAAAAGTCCTCAATGCAGTCACAAATTTCAAAAAAGCATAGATGTGGTCCTGACTCAAATCCTTTTAGGAAATCTGGAAATGTGCTGTTGTGCTTTTATGATGAAAACAGATGTAACTATTTGTGTGCTAGGGACAAATAGTAATATAATAAGAAGGAGAATGGAATGCTTTGAATGTGCAGAACTGTTCCCTCTAAAGAAGGAATGCAAGGTAATAAGGAATAAAGAAGACATGGACTTAATATGTCTCAAGTAGTTTCAACATACATATGTATTTTTTCAGGCACACCTTTCAGTTGATTGTGATATAGAGTCAGTCACAACTGTCTCTAAAATCTGACAGTTTCCTGTGGAATTGTACTGTTTATGTATCCTGACTTATGAATACTTAACAGTTTTCAGGCGGTTACTAAAGCTAAATGGCGCTTAGAATATCTAAAGGCTAGAGAAGAGTGTGTCTGGGATGTTATCAATGGATGTCGCTACAAAATGAGAAAAATGTGCAACAAGAAGCCCCATCGATATGTTCCATTGCTGGACAAGCTGATTGTGCAGGGTCTTGTCAGGGTGAGTACATATTTTGAGAAAATGAGAGCGCTATACATTTACAATTACTTGATTCAAAAATCTTTTGTTCATCATAGATAAATCACTGGATATTAAGAGCAACAGTAAACACTGTGTTGGCTGTCACTGACAAAGTTTTTTAGTTGTATGGTTGTAATGTTGTAACTTTGTGAGACCCTCAGTATACTAAGCAAGGGAGTTCTTGTCAATGCAGATACATCATTCATGGGTGACCAGGTTGTATGAGAGGGATTTTTGATGTCTAAGGGATGGTAGCTGTCAAAATGCAGGTACTGTTGGTGGATTTAATGTGGACAGAGGTGTGGATGGACCCATCAGAGAGGAGCAGGTCAATGTCCAGGAAGGTGACACACTGGGTTCAGGAGGACCAGGTGAAATGGATGGGAGACAGAGGGTTAAGATTGTGTTGGAATGAGGGCAGGGTGTCTTGGCACTGACTCCAGATCATGAAGATATCATCAGTGATCAAGAACCAGACCTTGGTTTTGCGGTTATGGGACACTATGAAGTTTTCCTCTAGATGTCCCATAAACAGGCTGGCATGCAGGGTGCCATGCAGGTCCCCATGGTTGTGCTGTGAATTTGTTTGTATATTTTCCCTTCAAAGGAGAAGTAGTTGTGTGCTAGGATAAAGTTAGTAGGGTGTATGAGGAAGGAGTTAACGGGTTTGGAGTCTGAAGGACATTGGGATAGGTAGTGGCAAGACAATGGGCTTGAGGGATCTATTGTGTAGGGAAGGGGCATCAACAGTGATGACTAGGGATACAGAAGGTAAAGAGGTGGATCAGTGGAGAGATGGTGTATGAAATGGTTTGTAACTTTGATGTAGGAGCCTAAATTTCAGGCAGTAGGTTAGAGGTGTTGGCCAGTGAAGGCCGAAATTCTTTCAGTGACAAGGTGTATAGGTGGAGGAGTCAGACAACTGGCAGCAGTCTTCCACCAGGTAGGCATTGTGATTCATAATAACACTGGTGATACCTTTGTGTCCAAGTAGGATTATTAGGTTAGGATATGTTTTGAGACCATGTATGGCTGTTCTTTCTTCTTAAGAAGGGACCTGAGGGAGGATGTGAGGTCAAATTGGAGAATAAAGAATTTCTAGAAAGGGGCAAGAGGGTTGTTAAGTGGGAGGGAGGGGGAAGGTCATAGATCTATGGTCGCAGGAACTGGAAGAGGCAGGGTTCATTGTGGGGATTAGGTTGGCTTTGTTTCCATTACAGGGATAGAATATGTCTTTGACAAGTCCAACATGGGAAAATTTGGTTATAGGGCTGAAGCTGAGGACTTTGGATAGGATTGAAACTTCTGTGGAGCTGAGGGTTTTGGTGGAAGGGTTAACAACAGTGTTCTGCTATTGTTTTGGCCCTGGATTTAGAGGGGTGTTTGTAGGGATTTTTGGGCGATGCAAGCTGAAAAGATCAGCTAGGCAGAATCAGGGTACTGTGAGGGTTTGACATGGAGGAACAATGTGTATAGGATAGGAGTTGGATAGTGGTGTTTCAACACAGCAGTAGGTTGTCAGCAGATTGTGTAACTTATGGAGATGGTGTCTGGAATTCTCTTCCATGTGCTGGAGAGAAGGGGATTCAATTTCAGAGATGTGATGTATGTAGTAGGGACTACACAGTAGCAGTATCTTATAGAGGGAGCAGAGGTGGTTCTAGGGTGCCTGTGCCATCGAGATGTATTTTTAGAGTACCAGGTTTGTGAGGAACATTGACTGGTGGAAACTGAAAATGTGTAGGTAACTGTAAAAGGAGGCATGGGATCCAGAGAAAGGAATTTTTGTGGTTATGTTATTTTGGGAGGATCCCCCACTTTAGGCAGCATTTTAGGAACAGGGTGTGGTACAGGGATTTAGCCAGGGAAAGTGACAATTTGCTGAACTGACACAGTATGATGGACAGGGTCTGTTCTGGTGGGAATGGTGTTGAGGAAATGGGAAGTGATGAAGGAAATGAGAAAATGAAGGCATTAGGTGGTGGTGAGGGAAACTGGATAACAGAAAAAAATACATACAGACACCCAAAAATATGAATGTACACAAGGACATCAAAGTGCACAAGAATACATAAAAATGCACACAAAGATGTCAAAACATGTAGAAAATGCAGAAAAATATGGAAAAAAACGATGGATTGGATGAGGTATGGGAATATGTACTTATTGGGATAAGATAAGAGAGAGAGGGGAAGGAGGGGATTGGTTAGGTTCACATTCACAAGTTCATGTGGCACAGGTAGATGTGGAAAATAACATGCAAAAATACACACAAATGAGGGAAAAAATCTGATCAATAGCTATAATTATAATATCAATATAATAGAAGGAAACATTCCACGTGGGAAAAATTGTATATAAAAACAAAGATGAGGTGACTTACCGAACGAAAGCGCTGGCAGGTCGATAGACACACAAACAAACACAAACATACACACAAAATTCAAGCTTTCGCAACAAACCGTTGCCTCATCAGGAAAGAGGGAAGGAGAGGGGAAGACGAAAGGAAGTGGGTTTTAAGGGAGAGGGTAAGGAGTCATTCCAATCCCGGGAGCGGAAAGACTTACCTTAGGGGGAAAAAAGGACAGGTATACACTCGCACACACGCACATATCCATCCACACATACAGACACAAGCAGACATATTTAAGGTCTTTAAATATGTCTGCTTGTGTCTGTATGTGTGGATGGATATGTGCGTGTGTGCGAGTGTATACCTGTCCTTTTTTCCCCCTAAGGTAAGTCTTTCCGCTCCCGGGATTGGAATGACTCCTTACCCTCTCCCTTAAAACCCACTTCCTTTCGTCTTCCCCTCTCCTTCCCTCTTTCCTGATGAGGCAACGGTTTGTTGCGAAAGCTTGAATTTTGTGTGTATGTTTGTGTTTGTTTGTGTGTCTATCGACCTGCCAGCGCTTTCGTTCGGTAAGTCACCTCATCTTTGTTTTTATATACAATTTTTCCCACGTGGAATGTTTCCTTCCAGAATGTGGTTGGTGGAAAGCCATCATCCGTGAGGCACATGAGGTGTTGATCGGTGGTGTTTGCTGTGATGATGTACATCAAGTATGATGCAATCTGTGGAGGAAGGCAATGTGGCTGTCCATAGTGGGGTGTGGGAGTGGCTGGTGGTGGCTGTTCCACTGTTCACAGCAGTACTGAATTATCAGTGGCCAGGGTGTGGTTGGAGTGCATATTTGTGACTGACAAGTTGGTCATGCTGTTAGTGGGAAGATTGATTGTTTGTTCATCTGTGAATGTGAGTAGTGATGACACCAATACAAAATCCACTGTCATCAGCACATGAATGACACAAAGGAGCTGGAAGCAATCACCTTGGTCATGTTTTTGCAGAGTTGTGACCACATGCGCTGCTGCCACATTGTTGTGTAACAGACATTGGATTTGGTCACATGATTACAAGAGACCTTTCATATATGCACTGGTGCAGGTCATTGTTGTCAGAGAATTATTGTGATTCAACATGTGTACAATTTTTGAACTGTGTTGATTGCTTGTATTATGGGCCATGAGCTGTGGCGTGGCTCTTCAGATGTAACTGTACTCGGGCTCATTCACTACCTATTTTACTCGTCTCTAATCTGCAAAGGGGGTTGGTAGTGAACAGTTGCATTTTTGCCCCTGATACTGAGACGTATATTGGCTAGCAGTGAATTGAATACACAATTGTCTATACCACAACCTTGCACAAAATGAGGTACACTATACAAGATCAGATTGAAACATTTATTTAAAAAAAATAGCACTTCTGACTTTGTGGCCATCCATATTAAAGTTCACAAATAAATCCGATCTGGATAAATAATAATCATATACATGGTTTATTGTCTAACACCTACACACTTTCATGTTGTTCCTTCACAGTTTATTCACATACACTGGTGTCCATGCTTACACTCACGGCACTTTGCCACTCCAAACTTACCACCACAACGGACAATGACCAAAGACCCCATTTTCCCGCTCATATCCCCAGTCCTGAGTCAGGTCACGTGACAATACATTAATCAAAATAATTCCTAAACATGGCCACAATTCGTTTACAATTTTTATAAGATTTAAATACTTAAACCTAAATACATTATATAATTTTACGCACATTTATCACCACATAATTTAAAAATTTGTTGCAATAATTAAAAAAAAAAAAAAAAAAAAAAAAAAAAACGCTATGCAATGGAACTACAATGCTCATCAAAACACAAAACAAGTATTTTCATGTTCATTTTGCATTACACTGTTTTCACCCTGCATTTAATACATAATCTTATTCGTAAGCATGAAAAATTAAAATCAGAACTAATTTCTGACATGCCATCAGATTTACATAATTAGGAATAATTCCATGTTTTGGCACAGTTTCACTCTCTCCCTTCATTTAATGAGGTTGTTGCATGAAATATAAGACATATAAATTCTTGTCTGGCACTACAAAGATCAAAACTGAATGGTGTCTTCATAATAAAATAATGACTTACTTTGCAGTTGTTCTGAACATCTTTATAACTTAATTCTGCTATGAAACATTTTGATTGAAGTACACCACCCAACATATTATTTCTGCTGCTGTGCTTTAAATTTAAATTACAAACTACTTGGAAGAGCTCATTTTCACATGATTTCTATTTCAATGATTAGGTATCCAGCAAATCCAAGGACTCATTACAAGCACACCCTACATTATTTACTTAGGTGCAAAGTCGTGCACCGTAATTATATGCAATTATATAACCAAGTAATTTAAACCATCTGAAACTGCTGAATGCTGCCTTCTCTTTATCATGGAAAGATAAGACTATAAATATACTGACTGGTCTTTGTGCTTTTCGCATTCCATCCATATTTTCCATAGCTTATATTTCCATTGGCAGCAAATCTGCTGTATGGTCATATTATCCCCCATTACCTTACACAGTGAAGACAAACTGCAATTCGTGGCCCATGATGACATCAAAGCAAAAAGCCCTGGGATGAGATGCTGTGAGATATGTGGCATAAGGCACCATGGTAGAGGTCAGGTGAGAGATTCAACTTGAGGAGGAAGTCTACTCCTATCACTGGTTTGAAGATGTAGGAGGCCCATATGCAACATAACTCATCAGAAAAACTGCACTGCCATATCGCACATGCTTATACATAGATGCCTGCATTGTTAGCTGCATGCAGTTGCAGTCTTAGGTTTGCAGTGTGTGGTTCAAAAAGTAGGTGAGGCATTGACCCCTGTGTCAGTGAGGAAGTAGAGGTAGGTGGGGTGGTCTCAAATGTACAGGTACCCCTCATGCAAAGTCATTGTGGTAAAAAAGAGGTGACTTGGAGTTGTGGTGTGGGACGGTGTGCCTAATGCAGCCACAGTTGTTATTTGGGTATGAACAATGCTGGCAGAAATTGTGTCCTAATGTGCTGTATTGTACATGATACCAGCAGTGTTGTGGGTGAGAGGAAACAATATTAGCTGGAGCAGTGTTCATGGCAGTCATTGCAGTGCCATGTTCAGTCAGTGGTTTGCTTTGGTCAAATTCACACGAGGTCAGATAATTTCACAGTTATTTTGAGTGTGTGCTGGCTGATCGAGTGGAGGAGGCAGAGGTACCCAAACTGATGTTCTGTCTGTGTTGAACCACTGGATATAATCTATCTGCTAGACCCAACTTCCTATATAGAGGTTCCACATTGTGGGCAGTCATTGCAAGCTGTAGCTGACACAGGAGTTTGAAAATCCATAATGTCCAAAGGATTGCGTCTGGCATTAGTGTGAGGTCCACTAGTGAATATAGATGACACCATAATTTTGAAGGGGTTCCCTTGATGAGCTGCTCATCCTAAATGACTTGCCGTACCTGTTGTTCAGGAGTGTGAGCAATTGCAGTAATACTCTTTTTGCTGAGCCATACTTATTGAGTAGCAGTAAGTAGTTCTGCACATTCTGTGAGATCACAGATTAACATTACAAACTTTGAATGGTCAGGTGAGAAAGATGAAAGTTTGGTTGTGGTCAGGTCTACACTATCTTATGAATACCAATAATGGTTGCATTGTCTGAGCTGAATGGAAAGGCTTGACCATTGCTGGGTCTGTTGATCATGGCATGGTTGGAGTTGGGAACATGGCATTGACATTGCACAAAAGTTGTGCATATGAGGTGATCGAATTGAGTGTCAGCAAATCAGATGCGGTGGACACAAGGTCATATCTGATTGTGCAAAAACCAAACACAAACAAGTTGGCATGGGGTTGGAATGCAAATTCACTAACAAAGCTAATAAAGCCTCTGATGGTGGTCATTGTTGAGTCACAGTAACTCTATTTTGTGAGTCAACAGTTGTGCATACTTGTCGCTCCATATCCCACACAGTATGTTGATGAAGGCAATGGGAGCACTGCAATGCAGTCTGTGTCAGTAAATTTGTAGCTGTAGAGGTGCAAGGAACAGTGAATGGAGCAAATTTCATGTCCATTGTTAATGTGCAATAGCATTGCACACAATAATATTTCAGGAATAATGTGGGATCTACTGTTGTTGGGGTCACCAATGTAGAGGTATAGCTCAGTATCGTAGTAGGTGACATGTAATATCATAGTAGGTGACATGTAAGTAACATGCATACACCAATAGGTCTACATAAACATTTATTAAACTTCACAACAATACAGGAAGTGATGGACTCTGAAGAAATGAATTAAAATTTATGCCACAGCTGGGACTTGAACCTGGGTTCAAGTCCAAGCTGTGGCACAAATTTTAATTCATTTCTTCAGATTTCATTATTGTCATATATCAAGATGATACTCAGATGTCTTGAGGAAAATTTTATTATACAATCAATATCGAAAGTGTCCACCATCTAATGTCACCTGGTGTGACCTGGTGTCCAAGGTGCAGAAGCTCCACACCCCTACTCCACAACTCTGGTCAGTGATTCTCTTTGTCTCAATATCCCCACATAATTTTGGATGTATCCCAGACAAGTATGTTAGGTCCCTTGATGTTCATGTTACACATTAATGATCTTTTGGACAATATTAATGGTAACCTCAAACTTTTCAAAGATGAAGCAGTTACCTACAGTGAAGTACTGCCTGAATGAAGCAGTGCAAATATTCAGTCAGAACTTGATAAAATTTCAAAGTGGTGCAGTGTTTGGCAACTTGCTTTAAATGTTCAAAAATGTAAAATTGTGCACTTCACAAAATGAAATCAATGTAGTAGCCTAAGAATACAATATCAGTGAGTCACAGTTGGAATCTGTAAACTCATTTAAATACTTGGACATAACACTTAGTAGGAACTTGAAGTGGAACAATCACATAGACTCTGTTGTGGGTAAAGCAGGTAGCCAACACATGCATATTCCCATACCTCATTCATTCTGTCCATTTTTCTCACATTTTTGTATTTTTTATGTATTTGTGCATTTTTTATATATTTTCTCATATTTGTGCATATTTTTTGCATTTATTTACATTTTGTACGTATTTTACTTATTTTTGCATGTTTGTATGCATTTTTATGCATCTTTTTCTGTTATCCAGCTCCCTTCACAACTATCTGATGCCTTCATGCACCCATTTCCTATCTCATTTACAATTTCTCCATCACCATCTTTGCTGTAATGGACCCCTGCTCCGTCTTTCTGATCAGTTCAGAAAAGTATCCCTTCCCTTGGATAAAACCCATTCCTACATCCTGTCCTTTAAATGCTGCCTAGTAGTTGTAGTAGTAGCTTTATTCATCCATAGATCTCTTTTTACAAGGATAGAGGGCATGTCAAAGTATTTACAAGTTTAGATCAAACCATGTAATCCCTACCCAAACCCACTCAAGAGTCCAACCATAAAAATTCCTTTCTCTGGATCTCAACTGCCTTTCACAATGATCTTCACATTTTCAGATTCTGCCAGTCCCTGTCTCACAAACCTTGTATTGCAAAAACACATCTCCATGGCACAGGCATCCTAGAAATACTTTTGCTCCCCCTGCAAGGTACTCCAATTGTGCCATCCCTGCTACATACGTCACATCTCTGAAACTGAATTCCTTGCTCTCCAGCACCCGGAGGGCATTTCAGATACCATCTCCGTAAGTTATACGAGCTGCTGACATCCTACTGCTGCCTTGGGGCATCACTATCCAACCCCTATGCTACCCACATTGTTCCTCCTTGTCAACCCCTATAGCACCCTGACCATGGCTATCTGATCTTTCCAACTTGCAGTATTCCCCGAAACTCTCTGCCAACACTCCACTAAATCCAGTGCTGAAACAATACTGGAACACCATTGTTAACCTTTCTACAAAAATCTGCAGCACCACGGAAGTTTCAGTCCTATCCAGAGTCCTCACCTTCAGTGCTGCTCCCAAATTTAACTATGTTGGACTTGACATGCTCTCATTCTCCTGATCGAAATGACTGAATGTACACAATATGCTTGTGTATCCCTACATACCTCATGTTCCCAACACCTTGTTTCATGGCTCATATCCCTGTAACAGACCTAGATTAAAGCCCTGTCTTATACATCCTCCCACCATCACGTACTCCAGTTTGGTCACAAGCATCACCTATCCAATCAAAGGCAAGGTAACCTGTGAATCCAGTCATGTGATCTACAAGCTAAGCTTCAACCACTGTGCAGCATTCTCTGTGGGCATGAGAACCAACAAGTTGTCTGTCCACATGAATGGCCACCAAAAAACTGATCAAGAAACAACTGGACCATCCTGTTGATGAATACACCATCCAACACAATGTTCTTCATTTCAGTGACTGCTTCACAGTCTTCCCACCAACACCACCTTTTCTGAATTCACAGCTGAGAACTCTTTGTGCATTATTTTCTATGTTATGGTGACCCTCCTGGGCTCAGCCTTAATTAGTCATTGTCTTTACCAATCTAGCCCATCATGCACTGCTGCTCTCAGTCTGCATCCAAAGGCTGTAGTCATGTGTGTGTGTGTGTGTGTGTGTTTTGCCTATTTCTGATGAAAGCCTTGTTGGCCAAAAGCTTTTTTTCTGGTAGTGTTTTTTGTCTGTGCCTATCGGTGACTCATCATCTCTGCTCTATGAATGAAGAGTAATAAATATTGGTTTGTAAAGTAGTGATGGAGACATTTTCAGGAACCCAAGACCATGATAGTTAAGGAACTGATTGCTAGCTCATCCAAGACCTACACAACAAGAGAGAAAACTGAAATGAGCGACAAACTTATAATTTTGTCTTCAGATCCACTCAATAACGAACTGTTATAAAAGGGACATATGCTCCATTTAATTTTTTTTTTAAATTGATGTAATTTATTTTCACTTCACTTTTAACCAACAGATAAATATTATACTGATTTGTACATTGATGAAAGTCATGGTGACAGTAATGGTATGATATGGAGTGTTCTGTCCCTACTCGGTGCCTGGCTTTCCCATACATTTCATTAACCTGACATCAGCATGCTTGCATTTTAACCACAATCAGTCACACAGGGGATAGCATATTATAACCTGTTTGCTTATAGCAACATCAATAGTGCTTTGCAAGTGTTTTGTTCAGCAAATGTTTGAATCACAGCTTCAAAGTCTAGTTGCCTTACCAAATTACATTCAGTTGCCAAGGACATCAAGTCTGTGGGACTGTGTTGATGTATAGTTGGTATGAGATGGTTTTTAACACATGTCAGAATGCTTAATGAGCTCTTGGCTTCAGCTACAATTACTAGAAGAGTGTAAAAAATATGTGAAGCTACACATACATAAAGATATAATCTTTAAATTTTAAGCTTGTCCATCTTATTCAGTAGGTCTAATGTTTCCAAAGTAATGTGTTCAAAATATGAAGTTTAAATTGTTTTAAAATATTTAATTTCCTCCTCTAAATCTGTTGTGGTATCATTATGGAATTCATTAATAAACAACTTGCATGCCTCAGTGATCTGATCGTAAGTCATTTTTGAGTATTTCCATAAAATCTTTCATCTACAATCTTCACTGTTTCATATAAGGCTTTCAAGTGAGACAACATATATTTATCTTGAATAAATGGCCTGAATATGTCACTTCATTCTTGGTTTTGTTATGAAATTTCATAAATATTTAGTATGCACCTCTGGAAATTCAGGATTGATATTAATTGCACTAGCAGCAACTTTAGATTCTGGAAGAACGGTCTCCCAATTTATGTGAAGATATTTTATGTAAAGTGTCTTACCTCAACATCAGTAGTAGTATTTCGAGTTTGTAGTAATTTTCTTCTGTAGTCAATTGGTACCAACAATTTTCATCAAATTGATGCCATCATTAAATTCTGGACAGTTCTCATATAATCCAAAATGTTCCAAACCATAAAACATGTTTCAGTCAGCAATTTTAACTTACTGAGAGGTTTTATGGCAATGGTAATCTTTTCCACGTGAGCTGCAATTGGCCTTATAGTGTCAGCCTGAGCAACCCAGTGAGTTTTAGACATGGAATGTAAAGAACTGCTGATACACTCTTTCAGAATTTCCACTTGTGGACGCAACTGAACATGTTGTAATGAAGCTGAATCACTCCCAAAAAAAGTATCTACTTCATGACAACTCTCAGCTACATATACTCCACACAAGGCTGTGACAAGCATGCAGAGATAATTTTGCATATTTTGATTCTGCTAAAGAAATTATTAATTTCCATATTGAAGTTAACATAATGCAAGATGAATGTTATCTCTTTAACTTGATTTGAATCAGGATTTTGCATCAAAAATAACTGAGTAATACTAATTGTTTTCTCTCTGTTACAAGGTGTGAAGTATCTGCACTAGCAAAGTTGAAATGCAGAAAACATAAGTTTGAAAACAATTTATTGGATTCACCAAAACAAAACAATAATACAATCTTCAAAAGAACAACAGACTTGATCCCAACTGTGGATCATCACAAATATAAAATAACAAATAATAATAGAAAATATCTTACTCTTCATGGGGAGAGATCACAATACAACAATTCTACAATGACAAGATGTTCGTCGACTATACCAGTTCCATCTGCAAGAGATCGGTCAGCTAGAAGAGGGGTCTAGCCATGGCTGCTCGGGTGGCAGGTCTGTATACTTCCATGTGGTGCTTTGAACTGCCCTTTGCTGGCAAAATGCCACCCTATAAAGCCCATTTGGCAGATGTATCTGCTGGAACTATTTGTGATCACGTGCCTGGTGTATCAAAGTAGTTCCAGGGCTTGCTGTGACTTCAGGTGAAGCTGTTCTGCAGGCTCCACGAACAGGTAGCAGTCCCTGGCAGCTGTTGATGGAGACCTGGTGTTGTGCTGTGTTGTGGCCACCGTAAATATTTATGTTGACAACAGAGGTGATGTAGGTTTGCCTGGTGAATATATGCACTGTGATGCAGGCATCCCATGTTGGTTGGATGTTTTAACACTTCTACTTAATTATTATCTACTTGTTGGTAAGATAATCCTCAAAACTTTGAAGACAGATGCACTGACTTATCAAAAGTGCATGTCATCTGATGTTATCTAGAAGCATAAGTAGAAGGTTAAAACAAAATTTTTCTACACATAAGTGAAGTATTCATACATTGCCTGGATCTTCATGAAGTGTGTGGTTTACAGTGAAAGTGATTGGTTCCAGTTTTTAAACATTTATTCTTCCATTTGTAACAGCTGATCAAATCCATCATGACGCATTGCAAAGAGGCCGAGTTGTACAGTATGTCTTCGTAAAACAACTGGCTGGTTCACAAATCAAGAAACATGCTTTTTCACAACATTAAATCTTAGTGAAATAATATTCAAGTAACTAACACAGATTACACTTCAAGATATCAGCTCAAACTGGCCATCGCAGCAGCCTTGCTGATTCCCTATTTATATATTCTAAATATTGGATGGTCACTTGGACCATTATTACTTAATAATTACAACATATTTTTAATCATATTTACAATTAAAATTTCCAAAGCTAAGATGTTCTGATTTCACATAATAATACGTCTAGAATTACAGAATTGAATAATATGTGAAATTTATAATGTAAAAATATTTTTAAATGTGAAAATTTCATCTAAATATGAGTACAATAGTGAACTTCACAAAATTAATTAATACACACTAATTATACAATGACTCACATTCCTAACAATAACTGAAGCTAAGAGGGTAAAATGAAACAGGTTTTGATTGACAGAATTTGTAACAGATGCCTAGAATTTTATAATTAGGCATATATCTGGTTACAGCAATACGAGTTTAATTAATAAAGTCATTAAGACGGAATGGTCTTTACAGCTTTCATCCTAAATTTATGTCTTACAATAAGTGCCTTCATTTGCAAGTGACAGAGTAACTTCTTGAATGAGTAAACTACATTCATAAAAGTCCAATTATCTGAATAATTACAGTTGGTGTTTAATACCATATATTTTATTCCTGCCATTTTCACTAATTCCAGTCTTTCCCATTACTACAATGAATGCCGCAGTTTGTAAAACACATCGTCGTTTGTTTTATTTTGTAATAGTGTCTGCTAATTAGTCTTCAATTTAGCGTAATTTTTATGAAATTCACGAATCACCACAATACCAATCATTTTAAAGTGAGGTATTGTACTACACGATGCCAGGGAATCAAAGTTTTCATTAAGTCTTTGTATATTAGGTATATTACAACGTTAAGTGTGGATGCCAATGTATTAGACACTTCAATGTATGAAGTGAGTGGCCACAGCAAGGTGGACTCCTGACATGATGGGAACAACTAGAAATAAATTCATTCTGAGTATCACTTGATAGATAATGCACTTAATAAGCACTTTCCATCTCCTTGTCTGTCTCTGACCGTATAAGTGTAAATGTATCTCTTTCATCTCATTCCAGTTTTTCACTTTTACAATTCTTCCAGGACAACTATTCCTGAATAGATATATATTTTTGTGTGTGTTTACTCTTCAGTGCTAAATGTTGAAGTATATTTCGTGTCAAATTACCGTCTGATGGAATCAGAAGATACAGAATCAGAAGATATGGACACATTAACCCAGTTTATTTCTCATGCCACATCAGATATGTGTGATGTTGTGACATTGACAAACTGCTGAAACTAAACAAGACTTCAGGGACCATGGGATCCCTGTCAAGTTGCACATAGAGTTTATGGTTGAGTTAGCTTCCATTTCAACCCATCATACTGTTGACCTCTTTGTAACACTTATGTTCAATGTCAGCTGTACCTGTTTCATGTAACTTCTGTGTTCTTATGCAAAATGTGATATCTGTGTCACTATGTTCTTTGGTTTAGCTCATATGTAAATATTTGTTCATATTTCCTGTATAGTTATCTGACAAGAATTAATCTGTGCATATATTTTTCAAAGCTGTACTCTGTTAAAATGGTTATATGTCAAAATAGTATTTGTAGAACTGTATCAAGCATATGGCATATAGGTTTGTACAAATTTAAAAACATTGTGGGATGTCTCTCTCCTACAAAAAACGGTAGGTGGAAATAGAAAAGCGGATTTGAAGGCAAAACAATGAGGAGTCTTTGTGGCATAGAAAGGTGGTGGTTAGCATTCAAACTGTTCAAATCACATATTCTGAAGGAAGCAAGGGAAGCAGCTAGATTGACAGATAATTCCTCAGATGTGGAAGTTGACTGGATTCATGACATTTATTGGTTGGCTCTGAATTGTAAGAAATCTGGCACCAAGAAGGTAATTTTCAGAGCACTTATATTTCAAGAGTATGTATGCTGCCTATAGCCACAAAAGTTAACCAGAGCCTTCGTCTTCAGCTCAAGTAAAAGTTTAGTATTGTATTTATTTGCATGAAGCATCAATTTGATTCAGATGTGAACAACAAGCACCTTAATTTAATCATTTTGTTGATTACATAGATTCATTCTTCAGGGTGTGTACACCCTGGGACAACCAGGAAATCCAGGAAAAACCCAGGAATTTTTTCATTTGGGAGAAAACCAGGAAAAACCCTCAAATTTTTTGGAATTCCGGGAATTTTTTGTTGTTTTAGCTTTCAGTTAAATTTCTGTAATTTTGACTGGTAAAAACTGGGCCTCTAACAAATAATATTACAGTATCAGGCTGCTGCAAAATAATACTGCTACAATAAAACATAAATGAGAGGAAGCAAAAACAAAATATAGCTTTAGTTGCAAAGGAAATGCGCCCTTTACAACAACGAAACACTGTGCACATTCAAGCATCTGCCAACAGCAAAATGTGTCAAAGGTCTTAGGACAAAGACTATGCAATACTTCATAACAACGAACTACTTCCAATGATCATAATGTCACAACCGTTTGCATTAGTTTAGTTTGAGTAGTTGCCAGCAGGCTCATGTGCATGCACAGTTCAGTTGCATGTGAGCAGTACCTTCTCCCGCTTCTGGCAACTTGAAGCTAGATGCAACGTGAGATAGTATAGTTATGGTACTCTTAAGAAATTTGCATCCTGGAAACCACCCTGGAAAGCTTAATATGAGGTTGGGGCCTGTTTCATTGTGAATTTGGACATACAAATGTGCACTACAAACCAAATTATACATTTTAATATGGTTTATGAAATTCCGATGCTCTTTGAATATCCTCTGATGTCCTGTTTCTTTTATGAAGTAATGTAAGATCTCTTGATGCTTAATACATACGAACATACAGGCTTTCTATGCCATCGTAGCTGTACATGCCACTAATGCCTATTTTCTGGTGCTCTGTGGTGGCTACCAAAATGAACCTACACTCCTGGAAATGGAAAAAAGAACACATTGACACCGGTGTGTCAGACCCACCATACTTGCTCCGGACACTACGAGAGGGCTGTACAAGCAATGATCACACGCACGGCACAGCGGACACACCAGGAACCGCGGTGTTGGCCGTCGAATGGCGCTAGCTGCGCAGCATTTGTGCACCGCCGCCGTCAGTGTCAGCCAGTTTGCCGTGGCATACGGAGCTCCATCGCAGTCTTTAACACTGGTAGCATGCCGCGACAGCGTGGACGTGAACCATATGTGCAGTTGACGGACTTTGAGCGAGGGCGTATAGTGGGCATGCGGGAGGCCGGGTGGACGTACCGCCGAATTGCTCAACACGTGGGGCGTGAGGTCTCCACAGTACATCGATGTTGTCGCCAGTGGTCGGCGGAAGGTGCACGTGCCCGTCGACCTGGAACCGGACCGCAGTGACGCACGGATGCACGCCAAGACCGTAGGATCCTACGCAGTGCCGTAGGGGACCGCGCCGCCACTTCCCAGCAAATTAGGGACACTGTTGCTCCTGGGGTATCGGCGAGGACCATTCGCAACCGTCTCCATGAAGCTGGGCTACGGTCCCGCACACCGTTAGGCCGTCTTACGCTCACGCCCCAACATCGTGCAGCCCGCCTCCAGTGGTGTCGCGACAGGCGTGAATGGAGGGACGAATGGAGATGTGTCGTCTTCAGCGATGAGAGTCGCTTCTGCCTTGGTGCCAATGATGGTCGTATGCGTGTTTGGCGCCGTGCAGGTGAGCGCCACAATCAGGACTGCATACGACCGAGGCACACAGGGCCAACACCCGGCATCATGGTGTGGGGAGCGATCTCCTACACTGGCCGTACACCACTGGTGATCGTCGAGGGGACACTGAATAGTGCACGGTACATCCAAACCGTCATTGAACCCATCGTTCTACCATTCCTAGACCGGCAAGGGAACTTGCTGTTCCAACAGGACAATGCACGTCCGCATGTATCCCGTGCCACCCAACGTGCTCTAGAAGGTGTAAGTCAACTACCCTGGCCAGCAAGATCTCCGGATCTATCCCCCATTGAGCATGTTTGGGACTGGATGAAGCGTCGTCTCACCCGGTCTGCACGTCCAGCACGAACGCTGGTCCAACTGAGGCGCCAGGTGGAAATGGCATGGCAAGCCGTTCCACAGGACTACATCCAGCATCTCTACGATCGTCTCCATGGGAGAATAGCAGCCTGCATTGCTGCGAAAGGTGGATATACACTGTACTAGTGCCGACATTGTGCATGCGCTGTTGCCTGTGTCTATGTGCCTGTGGTTCTGTCAGTGTGATCATGTGATGTATCTGACCCCAGGAATGTGTCAATAAAGTTTCCCCTTCCTGGGACAATGAATTCACGGTGTTCTTATTTCAATTTCCAGGAGTGTATTTCTAACAGGTCTTGGGAAAATATTGTGAATGTTGATTTGAAAAACATTAAGTTCTTTAAAAGTAAATTTCCTTTTACCCAAGATGAATTATGTTACATGTGAGAATGTGCAATGAATTTCTTAAATAACAGAGTGTTTGACTCTCATATAAAACTTAACACTTTGAGGACCAGTCACTTATAAGAGTTTCGAGCCCAGAAGACTAGACATTTATGTCATTATATTAAATTTTGCTGGCACAATTGTGTGATATATCTTAAAGTGTAACACACTCAAAAAAAGACCAATATTACGTGTGACAGCTTAGCTTTCATTGCAGCTTATTAATCTTTGAGATAAATATTATATGTGAAAGCTTAGCTTTTCTTGTAGCTACAATATTTACATGAATTTAAATGGTTAACTTTTCCTATTTGTGTGTTTGCTCTACTTAAATGATATCACTATTGGTTGACAACGTCACCCGTCCTATGTTCCGAATATGTGCAGTCATCAGCTGGCAAGATCATGTGACATGAGCCGTGATTGGCTTACAAAGGGCATCACAATCTCAATTACAATGCTATGGAAACTAACAGCTATGTTTGGTGGAATTCGAATTTATACGCAGCATGGGTTTAGAAAAGGCCTAAGTATGGTCACTGCTGTTACCAGTTTCTTCCATGAAGTATATAGCAATATTGAATGGGGTATGCACATAGCTGGAATATTCCTTGACCTGATCAAAGCTTTTGACTCAGTAAACCATGAGCTTCTCTTAAAAAAACTGCAGGTGTACAATATCAGTGATGCATCAATGACACTTCTATCCACCAATCTGGTGAATCAGAAACAGTGTACCAAACCTATACATCAAACTTACAATAAGATCTTAACTTTGAAATCCACAAGTGGAACACTGACACAGGGACTTCCTCAAGGCTCAATTCTTGGACCTTTCCTATTTTTAGCATATATTAATGATGTTGTACACCCCGTTAACTCACACATTGTAAATTATGCTGATGACACCTCAGTTTTATTTCATGGTGAAGATTACAAGGAACTGAAATTTTCAGCAAGTAATGGGATACTAGAATCAAGTTCATATTTTCATGCACAAGGATTAAAGGTCAATGTAAATAAATCCCAGATGCTAATATTTACAACTGGCAGCTCACATCACTCATGCATAAATGAGGTATGCAGCATAGATATCCCAATCTGAGGTACTGTATAGAAATATGGGGTTGTGCTGCAGACATTCACCTTAACAGGGTACTATTGTTACAAAAAAGATGGTTAAGGACTATAAGTGGACTAGGCTATAAAGACTCTTGCCATGATGTTTTCAGACAACACAACTACTTCACCATATACTCTTTGTATCTTTATAAATTAATTACTTTTTTGCCTCATAGAAAACTGGAATAACTAAATGTAGTGATATACATGACCACAACACCAGGTTCAAAGAGAATTACTACCGAAGGAGAACAGGATTAAAAATGACGGACCAGAGTCCATATACTAATGGACTGATTTGGTGTAATAAATTGCCAGAGTCCATGAAAAACAGTAATAAAAAGCAATTCAAATCAAAACTAAAAGAATTCTTAACAGAAAAGTTAAATTCACTCAGTGCATTTTAAATGGTTAAGTTTAAGAGCTGTGAAATAATGTATAAAAAATAATTGGCTGTATTAATACGTGTAAGATGTATTTTGACAAGCATCAATTTACTGTTTGATTACTACCTGTAAGGCTAAGATCTAAATGCAGTTTATGTTTGTAACTGTACTTGACGTTTGTAGAAGCCTTCATATTGGTGGCTTGACACAAAAAACCTAAATAAATATAATATAAATAAATAAATACATATTGTATTGCTTTGAATATAGTATATGTCAGTGAGCTATAGTTCATTGCCATAACCACTTAAGCCTATATCTGCACTGCTTATGTCATATTAGTACTTACAGTACTTGCTAGACTCTGCTACTGTTTCATGTCCTATTTGTGAAACAGATTTTAGTGCCAAGAAAAACTCATTTAGAGTAGTTAATTTTCTTAATGAACAATGTAATTTATCACAGTAGACAAAAAACTCAAATCCAACAAGAAATAATAATTGGATCCTTCTATCACCCATCAGATTCCTCATCTGATGTAACTGAAAACTTTAGAGAAAGACTCAGTTTACTTATACATAAGTCCTCCCTCCTGCAATCATACTGTTATCATCAATGGAGACTTTAATTAGCCAACAATCAGTTGGGAAAATTACAGTTTTGTTAGTGGTAAGCATGATAAGACATCATGTGGAACATTACTAACTGCCTTCTCTGGAAACCGACTAGAACAGTTGGCTAGGAACCCCACTCATGATGGAAATATATTGGATAAAATGGTAACAAATGCACCTGACCTCATTGAGAATGTCCACATTGAAACTGGTATCAGTGACCATGACATGGATGTGGCAACAATGGTTGCGTAAGTACAAAGATGAGTGAAATAAGTATTAGTGATGATAAGAAACAGATGACATCATTAAAATAGAGCAAAGGTTCAGAACCTGATGGAATCCCTGTCAGATTCTTTACTGAATTTGCAGCTGAGTTAGCCCCTCTTTTAACTATAATCTGTTTTAAATGTCTCAAACAAAAAATTGTGCCCAGTTCTTGGAAAACAGTACAAGTCACATTTGTCTACAAGAAGGGTAGTAGAAGTGATCCACAAAACTATTGTCCCATATCCTTGATGTCGATTTGTTGTAGAATCTTAGAACATATTCTGAGCTCAAAGAGAAAGAGGTATCTCAAACAGAATGACCCCCTCCATCTCAACTTGCATGAGTTCTGGTAACATCCATAATGTGAAACCAAACTGTTAGTTTTCTCACATGAGACAATGAAAGCTTTGTATCAAGGCAGTCAGGTAGAGCAGTATTTCTTGATTTCTGAAAGGCATTTAACTCAGTAACACACTTTTGCTTATTGTCAAAAGTATGATCATATAGGGTATGAAATTTGTGACTGGATTTGGAACGTTTTGGTAGGGAGGATGCAACATATTATCTTGGATGGAGAGTCATTATCTGTTGTAGAAGTAACTTTGGGTGTGCCCCAGAGTAGTTTGTTGGCACCCTTGCTGTTCATGTTGTATATTAATGACCTTGCGGATGATATTAACAGTAACCTCAGACATTTTGCAGGTGATGCAGTTCTGTATAACAAACAGTATTACAGAAGGAAAGTTGCTATTAACCATATAGCAGAGATGCTGAGTCACGACAGGCACAACAAAAAGATACACACAATTATAGCTTTCAGCCATTAAGGCCTTTGTGGTTTCAGTTGTCTGAGACTGCAGACGTGTGTGCAAGTTGTGTTTGTGTGTGTGTGTGTGTGTGTGTGTGTGTGTGTATTGCTAAAGCTATAATTTTGTGAATCTTTTTGTTGCGCCTCAGCATCTCCATATATGGCGAGTAGCAACTTTCCTTATCTAATATTGTTACATTCCATCCCGGATTTTCTATTGTTTGATGTGTATTACAAACTATGGTCAGAAAGAAGCTGCAAAAATATTTGGTCATAAACTGATAAGATTTCAGAGTTGTGACATTCGTGTGCTTTATTTCTTCATTTGTTGTCCTCAGTGTCGACATACTGTGTTGCTATACTGGCTGAAAAATGGAGGGTGGAAGGCAAACATGGACTACTTCAAATGATGAAGCTGACAGGTGCACATTTGTTTAACTTCTGATAAGCCTTATTAAAAGTTTGCAGGTGAACATCCACATACTGCTACAATAGTTTACTATTGAACATCTATGAGCAGTAAAAACCTAACCACACAATTCTTGAAGAATAACAATATACATATGAAACAGACACTGTCATTGTTTTAACAAATGGCCTAATTGTGTTAAACTTATTTCACGGTTGTATTGTTGTTGATCTAACCAATACAAGTTCCTCATCTGAAACTCGGCCATGGACTGACTGTCTCAGGACCAAAAATGGGGCCTTATATATACTCACAATAATAGGTACTGAAACTACACACTATTCGAAGTTCATTTTACACAAATTACAATTAAAACTTAACTCATTAAATTAACTGAATACATAGAAAACTTCCTTCTTTTTAACAGTTTCTCCTAGTACAAGAGTTAACCTGAATTATTTGTTTAAATTAGGAAATTAACATATACAGTAATGCAGACAATACTTTTGACAAAACTGTTAATTACTTTGCAATTAACCAAAGGGGTGGCTTTGCTAACATGTTTTCAAATAGAGCCAAGTTCCTTTAAGAATACAATTATTTGCTCCTCCAAATGTTTATAATTAGTACAGAGTTTATATTTGTTTATACATCAACAATAGAATTTAAGTTATGAAACGATACTGATTTCACCATATAACATAAGGTACTTACTAGGAATAGTCAAAATAAATTGGAAAATCAATTACATACATAAAACTAATCACAAATTAATGATATCAATATAATAGAAGGAAACATTCCACGTGGGAAAAATTATATATAAAAACAAAGATGAGGTGACTTACCGAACGAAAGCGCTGGCAGGTCGATAGACACACAAAGAAACACAAACATACACACAAAATTCAAGCTTTCGCAACAAACTGTTGCCTCATCAGGAAAGAGGGAAGGAGAGGGGAAGACGAAAGGAAGTGGGTTTTAAGGGAGAGGGTAAGGAGTCATTCCAATCCCGGGAGCGGAAAGACTTACCTTAGGGGGAAAAAAAGGACAGGTATACACTCGCACACACGCACATATCCATCCACACATACAGACACAAGCAGACATATTTAAAGACTATATGTCTGCTTGTGTCTGTATGTGTGGATGGATATGTGCAAAATAGCAAAAACTCAAGTTGTGCAGTAACACAGATTTACTAATTAGTAAGTACATTATGAAAAAAAAGTCACCATCACATAACTTAATTGTTATTCAAATCAAAATTACTGGGATAGAAGTTGTACCAAATCATCACCCCCCTTGTCTAATCAACTCTTTGTAATGCTTTCCTTCAGCCAAAAAATTAAAGCCTTATAATATCGCTAAATGTAACCAAATAGTCAACACATCAGAATATTCACATCACTCTAGCACTGCCATTATCAGTTAATCAGCAAACTTATTATTCTTCATTCCAGTATTACCACTTTAAGCTCATAACTCCTAGGAGAACAAGAACAGAAGTTGAAAGATTACCCATAGATTCAATAATGCAGCATTATATGACTTGTACCTCACTAAAATTTTGGTCTTTCCATTAAACTCCCATTCCCAGCTGCAGTGTCTTGAGTTGCACAGTACCCAGTGTTGCCTAGTTCAAAATTACACTACTGGCCATTAAAATTGCTACACCAAGAAGAAATGCAGATGATAAACGGGTACCCAGTGTTGCCTAGTTCAAAATTACACTACTGGCCATTAAAATTGCTACACCAAGAAGAAATGCAGATGATAAACGGGTATTCATTGGACAAATATATTATACTAGAACTGACATGTGGTTACATTTTCACAATTTGGGTGCATAGATCCTGAGAAATCAGTACCCAGAACAACCGCCTCTGGCCATAATAACTGCCTTGATACACCTGAGCATTGAGTTAAACAGAGCTTGGATGGTGTGTACAGGTACAGCTGCCCATGCAGCTTCAACATGATACCACAGTTCGTCAAGAGTAGTGACTGGCGTATTGTGATGAACCAGTTGCTCGGCCAACATTGACCAGATATTTTCAATTGGTGAGAGCTCTGGAGAATGTGCTGACCAGAGCAGCAGTTGAACATTTTCTGTATCCAGAAAGGCCAATACAGGACCTGCAACATGCGGTCGTGCATTATCCTGCTGAAATGTAGGGTTTAGCAGGGATCGAATGAAGGGTAGATTACGGGTCATAACACATCTGAAATGTAATATCCACTGTCCAAAGTGCCATCCATACTAACAAGAGGTGACCAAGACGAGTAACGAATGGCACCCCGTACCATCACGCGGGGTGATACGCCAGTATGGCGATGACGAATACACGCTTCCAATGTGTGTTCACTGTGAAGTCGCCAAACATGGATGCAACCATCATGATGCTGTAAACTTAACCTGGATTCATCCGAAAAAGTGACGTTTTGCCATTCATGCACCCAGGTTCGTCGTTGAGTACACCATCGCAGGCGTTCCTGTCTGTGATGTAGCATCAAGGGTAACCGCATCCATGGTCTCTGAGCTGATAGTCCATGCTGCTGCAAACATTGTCAAACTGTTTGTGCAGATGGTTGTTGTCTTGAAAATATCCCCATCTGTTGACTCAGGGATCGAGATGTGGCTGCACAATCTGTTACAGCCATGTGGATAAGATGCCTGTCATCTCAACTGCTAGTGATACGAGGCCATTGGGATCCAGCATGGTGTTCCGTATTACCCTCCTGAACCCACTGATTCCATATTCCGCTAACAGTCATTGGATCTCCACAAATGCAAGCAGCAGTATTGTGATACGATGAACCGCAATCGCAATAGGCTACAATTCGACCTTTATCAAAGTCGGAAACGTGATAGTATGCATTTCTCCTCGTTACACGAGGCATCACAACATCGTTTCACCAGGCAGAGCCAGTCAACTGCTGTTTGTGTATGAGAAATCGCTTGGAAACGTTTCTCATGTCAGCACATTGTAGGTGTCGCCACCGGCGCCAACCTTGTGTGAATGTGCTGAAAAGCTAATCATTTGCATAGCATAGCTTCTTCTTCCTGTCGGTTAAATTTCACATCTGTAGCACGTCATCTTCACGGTGTAGCAATTTTAATGGCCAGTAGTGTAGATCATCAATACAATTACACCACATTTGTTTGTATACAGTCATCTTTTTCATTAATCATGTCTGTCAGCTCCATTATTTTACTTACCTTTCTTAACTCGTTAGCTAGTGGACTGCATTCTCAAACAATATCCCTACTGCAGGGACAGGTTCCCTAACCATTAAGACCCTAACATTATTCATTATTTTATTATTTCATTATTGTTTTGTTATCTTATTACTTAACACCTGCCCTGCTTATCCAATGAAAAATTGATTCTACTGAAAAACACTTGAGGCAGTTCCACCAGCTTTTTATTCTTTATTTATTGTTAGTTGTCCTCATTTTTGACTTACTGCACTGCTACACTGACTGAAAAAATGGGTTGTGGATTCTGACACTGACTATGTAAATCGTGTAGCCAACAGGTGCACTGTTGTGTTTCACAGTACTTTAATTTTCACTTTGCATAACCCCCACATTACACAGTTATATGGCCAGAGAACCTTATTATTAGTTTGCAGGCAAAACTATGCATCCTGCTACAACAGTTTACTGTTGAACTTCTACGAGCAGGAAAACCTAACCACAAAGTTCATAGATCTTGTAGAATAATCAGGTACATATGGAGCAGACAGTGTCACTGTTTTAAATACAGTATAATTGTTTAACGCTTATTCCACATTTAATCTGAAGCATTGTTGTTCTAACCAGCACAGGTTACTCGTGAAAATCTTGGCCGTGGACTGACTCTCTCATGACAAAAAATCAGGCCCTCATATATCATCACAATAATAGGTGCTGAAACTACACGTTGTTTGAAGTGAAATTTACAGAAATTAAAATTAAAACTTAACTCACTCAATTAACTGAATACCTTGAAAACTTGGTTCTTTTTAGCAGTTGCTTCTACTACAAGGTTTAAGCCGAATTATTTGTTTAAATCATGAAATTAACAAATATAGTTATGCAAACAATACTTTTGACAAAACTGTTAATTACTGTGGAATTAATGAAGTGCAAGTATTGCTAACATGTTTTTTCAATAGAGCTAAATAGATACTTTAAGATTACTAGTACTTTGTCTTCCAAATGTTTACAATTATTACAGAATTTATACTTGTTTATATGCCAACAATAGAATTTAAGTTATGAAACAATCACTGATTTCACCCTATAACAAAGGATACTAACTAGGAATTGTCAAAATAAATTAGAAAATCAATTACATATGTATGAAATGAAATGGAAATGAAGTCCCACGATGCGGGAGACCCGCACCGCCTTACTAGGCAAGGTCCTAATGGAGGTGGTTTGCCGTTGCCTTCCTCCGACTGTAATGGGAATGAATGATGATGATGAAGACAACACACCAACACCCAGTCATCTCGAGACAGGAAAAATTCCTGACCCCACCGGGAATCAAACCCGGGACCCCGTGCTCGGGAAGCAAGAACGCTACCGCAAGACCACGAGGGGCGGACTTAAATACATATAACTAAGCACAAAATTAGATCTGGTGTTATTTACTTTAAAACTGAGAGCCAGTCTAGCTCTTTTATGGAAATGCAGATTATATTCACATACGTTAATGATACATCTACATCTATATTTATACTTTGCAAGCCACCCAATGGTGTGTGGCGGAGGGCACTTTATGTGCCACTGTCATTAACTCTCTTTCCTGTTCCAGGCGCGTATGGTTTGCGGGAACGATTGCCAGAAACCCTCCACGCACACTCGAATCTCTCTAATTTTACATTCGAGATCTTCTCAGGAGGTATAAGTAGGGGGAAGCAATATATTCAATACCTCATCCAGAAACGCACCCTCTCAAAACTGAGCGCCTCTCTTGCAGAGTCTGCTACTTGAGTTTGCTAAACATCTCCGTAATGCTATCACGCTTACCAGATAACCCTGTGACGAAGCGCACCACTCTTCTTTGGATCTTCTCTATCTCCTCCATCAACCCGACCTGGTATGGATCCCACACTGATGAACAATACTCAAGTATAGGTCGAACGAGTGTTTTGTAAGCCACCTCCTTTGTTGATGGACTACATTTTCTAAGGACTCCCCAATGAATCTCAACCTGGCACCAACCTAACCAACAATTAATTTTATATGATCATTCCACTTCAAATCGTTCCGTACGCATACTCCTAGATATTTTACAGAAGTAACTGCTACCAGAGTTTGTTCCACTATCATATAATCATACAATAAAGGATCCTTCTTTCTACGTATTTGCAATACATTGCATTTGTCTATGTTAAGTGTCAGTTGCCACTCCCTGCACCAAGTGCCTATCCACTGCAGATCTTCCTGCATTTCACTACAATTTTCTAATGCTGCAACTTCTCTGTATACTACAGCATCATCCGCAAAAAGCTGCATGCAACTTCCAACACTATCTATTAGGTCATTTATATATATCGTAAAAAGCAATGGTCCCATAACACTCTGTGGCACGCCAGAGGTTACTTTAACCTCTGTAGATGTCTATCCATTGAGAACAACACGCTGTGTTCTGTTTGCTAAAAACTCTTCAATCCAGCCACACAGCTGGTCTGATATTTCGTAGGCTCTTACTTTGTTTATCAGGCGACAGTGCGGAACTGTATCGAACGCCTTCCAGAAGTCAAGGAAAATGGCATCGACCTGGGAGACTGTATCTAATATTTTCTGGGTCTCATGAATAAATAAAGCGAGTTGGGTCTCACATGATCACTGTTTCTGGAATCCATGTTGATTCCTACAGAGTAGATTCTGGGTTTCCAGAAATTTCATGATACGTGAGCAAAAAACATGTTCTAAAATTCTACAACAGATCCAAGTCAGAGATATAGGCCTATAGTTTTGTGCATCTGCTCGACGACCCTTCTTGAAAACTGGGACTACCTGTGCTCTTTTCCAATCATTTGGAACCTTTGGTACCTCTAGAGACATGCGATACACGGCTGTTAGAAGGGGGGCAAGTTCTTTCGCATACTCTGTGTAGAATCAAATTGGTATCCCATCAGATCCAGTGGACTTTCCTCTGTTGAGTGATTTCAGTTGCTTTTCTATTCCTTGAACACTTATTTCGATGTCAGCCCTTTTTTCGTTCGTGCAGTGATTTAGAGAAGGAACTGCAGTGCGGTCTTCCTCTGTGAAACAGTTTGGAAAAAGGTGTTTAGTATTTCAGCTTTACGTGTGTCATCCTCTGTTTCAATGCCATCATCATCATCATCCCAGAGTGTCTGGATATGCTGTTTCGATCACTGATTTAACATAAGCCCAGAACTTCCTAGGATTTTCTGTCAAGTCGGTACATAGAATTTTACTTTTGAATTCACTGAACGCTTCACGCATAGCCCTCCTTACACTAACTTTGCCATTGTTTAGCTTCTGTTTGTCTGAGAGGTTTTGGCTGTGTTTAAACTTGCAGTGAAGCTCTCTTTGCTTTTGCAGTAGTTTCCTAACTTTGTTGTTGAACCACGGTGGGCTTTTGCCATCCCTCACAGTTTTACTCAGCACTTACCTGTCTAAAACGCATTTTACGATTGCCTTGAACTTTTTCCATAAACACTCAACATTGTCAGTGTTGGAAGAGAAATTTTCATTTTGATCTGTTAGGTAGTCTGAAATCTGCCTCCTATTACTCTTCCTAAACAGATAAACCTTCCTCCCTTTTTTTTATAATCCTATTTACTTCCATATTCAGGGATGCTGCAATGGCCTTATGATCACTGTTTCCCTCTTCTGTGCTTACAGAGTCAAAAAGTTCGGGTCTGTTTGTTATCAGTAGGCCCAAGATGTTATCTCCATGAGTCAGTTCTCTGTTTAATTGCTCGTGGTAATTTTTGGATAGTGCACTTAGCATAATGTCACTTGATGCTCTGTCCCTACCACCCATCCTAAACATGTGAGTGTCCCAATCTACATCTGGTAAATTGAAATCTCCACCTAAGACTATAACATGCTGAGGAAATTTATGTGAAATGTATTCCAGATTTTCTCTGTTGTTCTGCCACTAATGCTGCTGAGTCAGGAGGTCGGTAAAAGGAGCCAATAATTAACCCAGCTCCGTTGTTGAGTATAACCTCCACCCATAATAATTCACAGGAACTATCCACTTCTATTTCACTACAGGATAAACTACTACTAACAGCGACAAACATGCCTCCACTGGTTGCGTGCAATCTGTCCTTTCTAAGCACTGTCTGTGCCTTTGTAAAAATTTCGGCAGAATTTATATCCCTGGCTTCAGCCAGCTTTCCGTACCTATAACAATTTCAGCTTTGGTGCTTTCTGTCAGCGCTTGAAATTCCGGTACTTTACCAACACAGCTTCAACAGTTTACAATTACCATACCGACTGCTGCTTGGTCCGCCGCATGACCTGACTTTGCCCCACACCCTTTGAGGCTGTTCCCCTTTCTGTACTTGCCCGAGGCTATCTAACCTAAAAAACTGCCCAGTCCACGCCACACAACCCCTGCTACCCATGTAGCCGCCTGTTGGGTGTAGTGGACTCCTGACCTATCCAGTGGAACCCGAAACCCCACTGCCCTATGGCGCAAGTTGAGGAATCTGCAGCCCACATGGTTGCAGAACCGTCTCAGCCTCTGATTCAGACCCTCCACTCAGCTCTGTACCAAAGGTCCGCAGTCAGTCCCGTTGACGATGCTGCAGATGGTGAGCTCTGCTTTCATCCCACTAGCGAGACTGGCAGTCTTCACCAAATCAGATAGCCGCTGGAAGCCAGAGAGGATTTCCTCCGATCCACAGCGACACACATCATTGGCGCCGACATGAGCGACCACCTGCAGATGGGTGCACCCTGTACCCTTCATGGCATCCGGAAGGACCCCTTCCACATCTGGAATGACTCCCCCCAGTAGGCACATGGAGTGCATATTGGTTTTCTTCCCCTCCCTTAGTCCCATATCCCTAGGGGTACCCATTATGTGGCTGACGTTGGAGCTCCCAACTACCAGTAAGCTCACCCTCTGCGACTGCCCAGATCTTGCAAACTGAGGGGCACCCTCTGGAACAGGACAAGCAGCCGTGTCCAGCCGAAAATCAGTATCAGCTGGAGACAGAGCCTGAAACCGGTTTGTCAGACAAACTGGAGAGGCCTTCCGTTCAGCCTTCCGGAATGTCTTTCACCTCCTGCCACACCTCGAGACGACCTCCCACTCTGCCACGGGTGAGCAGTCAGCCTCAATGTGAGCAGTATCCCGGGTAGCCATAGCTGAAGTCCGATCGGGGGATGTGTGGGACGAGCTGGCTGTCCCCGACAAACCCCCGTCTGGACCCCCACAGTGATGCCCATTGGCAACAGCCTCAAGATGTGTGACCGAAGCCAACACTGCCTGAAGCTGGGAGCGAAGGGATGCCAACTCAGCCCGCATCCGAACGCAGCAGTTGCAGTCCCTATCCATGCTAAATACTGTTGTGCAAAGAACGTCTGAACTAATCGACTGAGAGCACAAACAATTCGACACAAAATTTAAATGGTAATTAAAATACAAGATTGCCTAGTAAATGCAGTAATGCTGCTACTTTCACACTGTTGACACACTGCTCGGTGGCAGAAGGAGCCTACACGATTGTACACACACTGGCTGTGACCAACCAACACTGGTCGTTCAAAACAAAAACAGAAGACAGACAACTACACGAATTTACACTATTCAGGTACTAAAACGCAATGCTACAACTCTCAAATACTATAATACCCCAAAAATTTATGAATTAAACTATGCAAGTACCCAAAAACACTCAGAGAAATTAAGAAGTAAACTATGTAACAAATAAGTAAGCTAAGAGTATACGACTTGCTGCTGGCAGCTGCTTATCCAACGGCGGCAGGGAGCACAGTTAAAACTGAAAAAACCATTTTAAGGAGGCATATGGCAAAACAAGAGTGGAATTAAAATTATCCCAGCTTGCTTCATCACATACTCCACAGTAACAGATCCATGTCAACATATGCCTAGGTCACAGCAAAAACTACATAATCACATGGGAAAACTGCACATTTTAGCTGATAGCCATGGATGTAGAATAGCCTCTCTTGTTAATGAGGCATCAGTTGTGAAGTCCATGAATTATTTCAAGCCTGGGGCTTCCCTTTCGGAGGTAACTAAGGATGTTTACACTGATGAAATGATCAAGTTCACTTCAAAAAACTTTGTAGCTTTGTTTGGTGGCTCTAATGATGTATATAAAAATGGAACCTCTACAGTGTGCTCAGAATTGAAAAAGCATCTGGCTCATTTGTCACATACAAACATTCTCTTTGTCAACATTCCACATCGCTATGATCTGTCACCCTAGTCTTGTGTGAACAAAGAGATTAGTACTGCTGATGATAGTTTTTGCATTATATGCAGTCAATTTGAAAATGTTTGTGTTGATATTAGTGGCATTGGTTGGAGATTCCACACTTCTCATGGCCTTCATTTAAGTGGCCTGGGGAAGAAAATTGTAGCACAAAAAGTATTGGATGAAATAAAAAGGCACCAGCAAACATCTGCAGCACCATCAACAACAGGAACAGTAACATCACAAAAATCAATAAAAGCAGGTTCATAACAAGTAGCAACAATGACAGAAGCAACAGCAACATCAAAATTATCACCAGTAGCAGCAGTAAAATTATCACAAATGGTCAAACCACCATCAGTAACAGCAACAAAACCATTGGCAGAAACAACAGCAAAACCAACAACGGATACTACAACAACAGATCCACCATCAACAGAAATAGTTTCAATAAAAGAAACAAAGGCAGCAACTGGATGAAGAATCCTATCAGTACCACCACCACAACCACTACCACCACCACCTCCAGCCGCAGAAGCAGCAGCAGCAACAACAACAGCAGCAGCAACAGAACCAACAACAACAGTAACAGTAGCAACAGAACCAACAATTACAGAAACAGCAGCAACTAAACCAACAACAACAGTTACAGCAGAAACTAAACCATCAACTACAGTTGCAGCAACACAACACTGCCTAAGGAGGAGTCAAAGTCAATGAACATCTACATCATTAAATAAGGGTTTATTATGGCTTCAAACAAAGAAAAGAGAAGATTGTGACAAACCAGCAAGAAAATTTTCAGATAAGTCACAACTACTATGGAAAAAGCAGCACATTACCTGGTAATGACAAAAGAAAAAATACTTGCAAACCAGTCAGGATAATGTGTCAAAATATTCAGTGCCTCAAAAACAAAGTGCTACATCTAGAAGTAGCTTTAAACAATCTCGCTAATGCCTCTTGTATTTGTCTATCTGAACACTGGTGCAAGGCTAGTGAATTAAGTCTCATAAATACAAGCAACTTTAATTTAGCATCACATTATTGCCGAAGTGTTTTTAAAAATGGTGGGGTATGTATAGAGTAGGACAGCAGCTCAAACTGAAAACAGAATTCGACCATCTAAATACAGAAAAACATTTTGAATCATGTGCCAATGAGTTAAAAACTGAGGAGAAGAGTGAAAAACTAGCTGTTATAACAATATATAGGTCATCACTGGGTGCCAAAAACATATCCTTCAAAAAAATAGAAGCAGCATTAAACACTTTTTATAGTAATGAAGTGAAATTATTGTGTATGTGGGGATTTTAATATTAACCTGTTAATTGAAAGTGATGAAAAAAGACAGCTTTTGAGTATACTAAGCAGCTGTCACATGAAACCACTCTTTACAGATGCCACCAGAATAACAGAACTGTCATTTTCTCTTTTAGATAATATTTTCACAAATATGGATAATGGTATCACTGAGGCACTAAACGTAATCTTTGGTCTTTCAGATCACAATACACTATTAGCATACATAAATTTCTCTGTACCCAAGGCAGTAAAATATAAGTGGGAATACAAAAGGCACTTCTATACAAAAAAAGTGAATACCTGCTATTAAAGCATCTAGTCAAACACTAAAACATATCAGTCAACTAAAAAAAGACAACAAAGATGAACACTTCACAGATTTTGTTAAGACATATAAGAAAATTTACAGGAAGGTGATCAAAAAAGCCAAGATAATGCACAATGACTGTGTAATTGCTGGGTCAGCAAACAAACCGAAAGCTATATGGAATGTAGTAAAAAAAGAAATAGGCCCAAGGAAAAATGTTAGATATCTAGATTACTTTGTTTTAAAAGATGATCAAGGTGTGCTAGTCAGAAATATTACTTTAGCAAATTATGTTAATGACTACTTCATAAACAGTCCAATCAAACTGAGTAAAAATTGTTCTAGGATTAGTAGAACATCAATCCCAGGAGAACAAAGTGTTAATTCAATATTGCTACCTCCCATGAACAAATTGGAAGTTAATCGAATAATAAAAACAATGACGAATAAAATGTCCTCAGGGATTGATGAGGTACCTTGTTCAGTTATGATGAGATGTGCTAGTGTCATATCAGAACCACTCTCACACATCATAAACATATCATTGTCAGAAGAAGTCTTTCCACAATGATTAAAAATGCAAAAATAAAACCATTGTATAAAAAGGGAAATATACATGGTGTGGGAAACTATAGACTAATAGCTTTATTATCGGTATTTTCAAAAGTATAGAGACAGTTATGAAAAACAGAATTACAAATTACCTCGGGGAATTCAATCTATTGTCTGTAAACCAACACGGCTTTTGCAAAGGAATGAGTACAGAGTCAGCCATCGCCCAATTCATTGAAAATATTGTAACGGGGCTAGATAGGAACAACAGTACAATAGGTAAACTTGGACTTATCAAAGTCATTTGATACTGTCCAACATGATATCCTGCTAGACAAATTAGAATATGTTGGTATATGAGGAGTGGCAAAAAAGTGGTTTCAGTCATATCTCCATAATAGGTAACAGGTAGTAGAAATTGCCACAACAAACAGTAGAAACCAAAGTATTGTTTACAGAGTACATTTTCAGACTAAGCCAATTGGGTTACCACAGAGTAGTGTTTAGGACCTCCCCTATTTCTTCTTTACATAAATGATATCAAGATTCCAGTAAATGGTACTTACATAAGCCTGTTTGCAGATTACACAAACATTGTAGTAACTGACATATACTGGGTATTGCCAACATCAGCAACCAGAGTTATACAATATTTGCAAAATTGGTTTGAAATGAACAAATTAACCACAAATATCTCTAAAACTAATTATATCCATTACAGGAAAAAAAAGTCACACTCCGATCTGGATCTGAGAATACAAAGTGAAGAAATTATGAGAGTTGCTACCACAAAATTCTTAGGTGTACATATAGACGAAAATTTAGACTGGAAATCCCACATCCTGTATCTCTCTCATAAGTTAAGCTCTGCTCGCTTTGCATTAAAAAACTATTACTCCCCTGTATTCCATCAAATGCAAACCTTTCCACACACATTACTCCAGTCAGCTACATCTAAAGTTGGAATTCCTTAATGTTAGAAAGGCTGTACCATGACACAGATAGATAGTTATCTCACGTATACTGATTGCACTGAACACAAACACTTCTATTGTACCACAATTAATATTAAGATCTAGTACTCGAGATGATTTTTATTGCATATTGCCTGTGCTGCAGCACCAATGAGCTGATTACTTTAGATGTTAATTATCCTGTACATAGGCTGACACCTTTCATTTTCAGTTCACCTTACCTCTATGTTTGACATAAGTTCTTTAACCATGGTACCAATTTACTTTCTTCCATCCTCTTGTGATTCCATCACTTATAAGAATGTTGAACCCCCAACTTGCTAACTGCACAAGAAATTAGTCCCAAATGTTACATCAGTGCTGACATTTTGAATTACCAAGAGATTGCTCTCCAACAGCTGTACTGCCAATTCCACAGTTCCTCTGTTTCACACTCTTTGATAGCTTACCAGTAGCGCCAATAATTTTTATTCCAGAAACATGCATCACTACTATACCCTCTGTGTTCCTAATAGATTCAAAAAATGCCTGTGAAATTCCATTCAAATCACTGCCACTGTCTAGTAAACACTTAACATGTATCCGTTGTACACTTGCTCTTATTACAGGGTGCCACACATATTTTTTACTTACCATGTGAACTTCTTCATACAACAAATCCTCATTAATCTTTTCTCTGGGAAAACTATCATCCTGCTTACCAAAATGATTATCAGACCCACTGTCACTTCCTCTATGCTTTAGATTTTGTACTTCTTTCACCTTTTTCTCCATTTCAGCCAATTTGGAATCTACATTTTTATTTACTTTTACCAGTTTTTCCTCTACCAGTAACGCACACTTGGTTTCTACCTCTGTTTCTAAATCATATTTAATCTCATCAATTTGGTTCTCAAGTTTAACCCTATATTCAGCACAAAATTTCATGGCTGCTTTGACTTCATCTCTACACTGTTTTTCAGAAGCCTCCACCCTCCACTATAGTCATCACAAACTTCTTTCTCACTTCTACACATTTACTACTCATCAATGTTAATTTCTTATTAGTGTTATGTAATACTGTCTTTATCTTTTCATCACAATCTTTAGCTACTGCTTCAACCTTCTCATTTAATTCTAAAATATTAGGGCTGACTACCTTAATCTCTTTTTAATTTCTTTCTTCAGTTCATCCTTTAAGTTAACTATGTCAGTTCTAATGCTATCAGTTTTCTTTTCCACCCTATTAATATCTTTTTTCGTACTATTAATGTCTTCTTTTATACTACTGATGTCTTCTTATGTACTCATATTACACAAACTACTCATAATTTGCATTAACATTGCTTCCACTTTTCCGTCTGCCATAAACTTTTTGCCCTGCTGATTTTCACTACTAGGTTCCTCCTCCTTAACATTCAAAATCTCATGCACTTCAGTAATGTTTTCATTCAATTTGGTCACCTCACCATACGCTGTAGATGATGCTTTTATCATTTCATCTACAATAGACCTTTCTCCCCATCATTCAAAGTCACATTCATGTCTGATTTATAAGCACTATCATCTACTGATCCAGGCCCCTGTTGTGTCTTATCTCCAGTCACACTGTCTTGTTCATTAAGGCCATTCATTATGAATCACTTCATATGAAACAGCTGTTGCTAAAAAATTACCTTGTTTTTTAATCACTTGTCTGCTGCTTGCTGCTGCTGCTGCTGCTGCTGCAGTTGTCATTTCGATTTGTCATCTGCTGCAAGTTGTAATTCTCTCGGCAAGGTGTCTTGTTTATCTCGGTCAGCTGTTTCCATCTGCATGCTGTTTGGCTGCTCCTGTACTCAATGGCTGCTTCCATACAACCCGCTTGCTGATTGGCTGCTGTCCTACTGTGGCCATGAAACCCCAGCACCGATTGACTGAGGCATCTCCTCCATTTAGAACTGTACCGCAAACTGAGTTTACACTTAACTGTCAAAATTCATTTGCCCTGCTTTACTGTGCCCACATGCGATAGTCCTCACTCGGGGCACCAAATGTGATGTCCGCCTGCTTTATTTTTTCATTTGTTGTCCTCGGTGTTGACGTACCGCATTGCTATACTGGCTGAAAAATAGGGGTGGAAGTCTTACATGGACTACTTCAAATGATGTGGCTGACAGGTGCACATTTGCATTTCACAATTGTTTACTTTCAATGTTCCCAACCTCCCATTTACACATTTAATATGGCCAGTGCACTATTGTTTAACTTTGTATAAGCATCATTAATAGTTTCCCAGACATTCGTCCACATATTGCTACAATAGTTTACTACTGAACATCTATGAGCAATAAAAACCTAACCACACAATTCTTGAAGAGTAACAAGGTGTGTATGGAACAGTCAATGTCATTGTTTTAACTCATGGCCTAATTGTGTTAAACTTATTTCACAGATGCATTGTTGTTGATCGAACCAATACAGGTTCCTTGTCTGAAACTTGGCCATGGCTGACTGTCTTGGGACCAAACATTGGGCCCTTATATATCCTCATAATAATAGGTACTGAAACTACACATTATTTGAAGTTAAATTTACATAAATTACAATTAAAATTTAACTCATTAAATTAACTGAATACATCAAAAACTTCATTCTTTTTGACAGTTTCTCCTAGTACAAGCGTTAAGCTGAACTATTTGTTTAAATCATGAAATTAACATATATAATTATGAAAACAATACTTTTGACAAAACTGTTAATTGCTTTGGAGTTAATTAAGGGGTGGTTTTGCTAACATGTTTTCAAATAGAGCCTAATAGATCCCTTAAGAATACAATTATTTGTTCCTCCAAATGTTTATAATTAGTACAGGGTTTATATTTGTTTATACATCAACAATAGAATGTAAGTTATGAAACAATTACTCATTTCACCATATAACATAGGTACTAACTAGGAATACTCAAAATAAATTAGAAAATCAATTACATACATAAAACTAAGCACAAAATTAGATCTGATGTTATATTTTTTAAAACAGAGAGTCAACCTTTCTCTTTTATGAAAATGCATATTATACTGACGTATGTTAATGGAAATAAGTTAAAAGTGAAAAAAAAATGAATTTATGGAGGCAGATGGCAAAACAAGAGGAGAAGCAAAATATCCCAGCTTGCTTGATCATAAAGTGTTACAAAGATTGGCATTTTGCTTTAAATTTCAAAAATGTAAAATTGGGCACTTAACAAAATGAAAAAAACTGCAGTGTCCTATGGCTACAGTCAATTATTTGCAGTTAGAATCAGTCAACTCATATCTGAATGTAACCTTTTTGGGAATTAAAACTGAGTTATCACAAAGTCAAGTGGCAGACATTGATTCATTTGCAGGATACTGGAAAAATGCCATCAGCCTACAGTGGAGACTGTTTACAAATGACTTATATATTCCATTTTAGAATATTGCTCAAGTGTATGGAACCCATCCCAAATAGAGGAAATTAAACTTACAATTTTTTTAAATTTTATTTTGTATGTGTATTCCATAGATCCATTAATGCTTGTGAGATGCAGTTATGTGCTACAACTTAAAGAATATATAAATTTAGAATACACGTAACATAGAATGTTCAATTTACAGAAACAGTTCAAGGACAATAAAAATATAAACTAGAACAAAATGGAAGCAAAGTGTAAAAAGACATCATCTAAGGATTGGCAAGTGTTTTAAAATAGATAACAAATCATAAAAATACATACATTTCTGTTAAAAATGTACTTATTTTGTTTTTAAATACTGCACTATTACTACATAGGACTTTGATGTAATTTGGCAGTAAACTAAATATTTTAATATTGGTATACTACACAACTTCCTGTGCTCAAATTAGATTTTTGAAATAACAATCGATGTCAGCCATGGGACTGTCAGCCATGAAGCTCATAATAAAACAACTATATTGGGAAGCTGCAGTAATTATGCCAGGTTTCTTAAAGGATTTATGATGGGAGGCTCTTGGGAAAGCTCTGGAGGAAGACAGATGGCTTAATGGTCACAGATCTGTATTACAATGGAAGTGTGTCTCAGAAATGCTTCAACATGAATTGGTAGACTCCAAAAAATGGATGCAAATATTCCTGTGAAGGCCTGTTTACATAATTGCAATAACCAGCATTAAGCAAAGAGTCTAGAGATATTCTTCAGCCTTTTGTGTATCCCTCCCTTAAAGACTGTGATGACTAGACTGGACTACTTATAGCACACACATATGCATTTAAGTACTGATTCTATTTGTCTTACATTCACAATTGGAACAGGTAGAGATTCTAACATTTGGTATTATGCTAAGTATTCTCTGCCATGCACTTCTCAGTAGGTTGCACAGTATGTATGTAAATGAAAATAGCTTTTATAAAACCAGTTTTTGAGACCCTTCCTGAGTTTTTAGACTGAAAAATGAAGATCTGCTTTGTTACTGAGAACTGATCTTTGTAATTGTCAACAATGCAGTCAGTCAGTTACGGAATAATGAGCTGGAAGTTGTTGAGTTATGGCATGAGTTGTTGGATTCTGAACTTGTTTGGTTATGGCTGGAAAAGATTTCCTTAATGTTTGTATTGCAATGGAAATATAATTTGTGCAGTCTTGTCAAAATATATATGAAACACAGAAAATAAAAGAGTTGGTGAGGAAACTTATAGAAACAGTGTCCAAATTATAAAGTTCAGCCTAATCATACCGATTAGAGATGAGCATTGCTATTTTCAGCAAGCTGTAATACTTGACAAGCAAGAAATTCATCAAGGAGCAGCAAGGACATGTTATTCAGTGCTTTTTCATCTTGCCTAACTATGAGCTGCACTTAGCATGCTAAGCATGCTTAGTATACTAAAAAGTGCACTTGCTTTGATTTTTATTTTTCTGATTGTTTCTTCAAAATTAGAGAGAAGTGTGTCTCACAGTGACACTTTGAAGAAATATATAAAATGTCACTGGGGCATTCATGTACACTTGGGGATCAGTGAAGGAGGAAGAGACTACTGAGATTTTAGTTATATGATTATCTTTAGCAATCTGAGAAAACCTGATAATGATCGCACATAAAGACTATAGGGTCACTTATTTAATGTTAGATAAAACTGAATTGACTGATCATTAAAGAAAAAGTCTTAAATTAACTGACTGGGAACAAGATTTTAGATTTTGGAGTCATGGATACATGACAATCTCACTGCCAACATAGTCTGAAATATGGATGAAGGAGAAGTAATAAATGAGAGGAAAAGAAATGTATGGTGCCAATAAACAGGAGACCGATAGGCTCACACATTACAGCAGTAATGATGTTATGTATGTGTGGGCAGTTAAGAGACAATGAGGATTTAAGTAAGATATGCCTTAGAAAGGGTCACATCTGGTCAGTCTTCACCACGAGAACACAAGAATATTTTCCTGAAACCTGAATTGACTGGATTAAAGATCAACATGTTCATTGTAAATGGCAATGAAATATTAGCCATTTTATCACAATTTTGCCACCAGATAGCATATTCTGTTAATGTTTAAAGTAGATCTATAAATGAATACATGATGTTCAAGTTTCATTGCAATGTATAGAATTTGAAGAGAAAAAAAACCATCAGCATTGACACACATGTATTTGTAAATTTAGTGCTGTCATGGATTAGTTGAATGCAAATAGAGCTAGAAGTGATTTTCAGGAGTATAATATGAAGATACTGTATGATGGGTAGCAGACAGAAATTGCATTTAAGGGAGAGGCTGTGAATTGGACTATCAATGGTGAAGATGTTTATTTAAAAGTTATTATCTCCATATATAGAAGGCAGTGTCCTGACTGACTGACTCATTCACCCAATCACTCACTGATGCAGTCCAGCCAAAATCGCTAAGGATAGGAGACTTAAAATTTGCCGAAGGAGTTGATCTTATACTGCAGGCATCATTTAAGAAGGGATTTTTCGAAATTCCTCCCCTAAGAGGGTGATATAGCTGATTAAATGTTTTATGAAATATTTCAATATGAACACATTTTTAGAGCTAAATCTATGCAAATTTGTATTTGGCTTCTTGATTAGAAATAAAAAAATACATGTTTCAGTGTTTTTGGAAATCCATCTCCTAAGGGAGTGGAATAAGAGATGCAAAGTTTTATGAAATTATTTCATTATGAAAAATTTTCAAAGCTAAATCCATGAAAATTTGTGTTTGGCTTCTCTGTTAGAATTACAAAGAATATGTGTTTCATTGTTCTTGGAAGTTCAACCCCTTAGGGGATGAAAAAGGAGGTGACAATTTTTAAAACAAAAGAAATCCATGCAGGCTACATTTATGAGAGTGAAGCAGTGGGTTCTAATATACTTGCAAATAAACATGATTTAGTGGTAGTAATGAGAGATGGTTTGGCAGTATCTGAGGGAGGTTAGAACAAAAATGGCCAACTGGAAGAAAAATTAATGAGAACAATAGTTTTGCCTGCAGATATGCTGGATCTTCAGTGTTACCTGGAATAATCAAGAGTTGTAAATGTGAACTGCACCCTTAAGAATGCACCACTATGAATTAAACTGACTAAATCTTTTGGTACAGTGTGCTGTAAGTAACGAAAAATCAAGAAATGGCCAACAACAAAATATAGAATGATGTGACAGTACCTGCAGCAATACACTACCCATAATGTACAAAAGGATAGCAATGAAGACCTTACCATTGATTTCCAAGCCATCAACTGTTACACTTGGCAGAAGAAGAAATCTTGCTTTAAACAAGTGTTGCTGTAATGATAGGTTGCTAGAATGGCAGATTGTTATACAGATAGTCTGCTACAAAGGCATGTTTCAGTCCAACAGTGTGGAACAAATTTTTATCTAAAACCAAATTTTTTAAAAAATTGTTCAGACACACATAGAAATTCTGTTAAATGCAAGTAAAATGTTCATAAACAATGATGAAAGTGGTATATCTCCATTGTTATCTAATTTTGTTCACCTTGGTCTCAGGTTAGTGTGCAAATGGTTTAAAACTGCAAGGAACCATAGTTTGATCTCTGTGCTCACTCTAAATCATGTTTTAGAGTTAAATGAAGATGTAATCTGGAGTATATAACATTAATTGGTGAGCTACTATAATTCTGCAGTGTCCTATACCCACCTGTAATATAATCAATATACACACATCAAAAAAAGTTTTGCATTACCCTGTTTCCCAGAACTCCTGAAGATAGATGTTGGCTGTAGATTATTGTATCACAGACTCACTCCCTTTGACTGTTCAGAGATGTCACCAAACCCACCCAAAGATGTAAACAACCTTGCATGAGCAACACCTATTACATGGAGGGGGTCCAACAGCCAATCAGTTCCAGTCATTCCACCAGGAAGGAGGTACATGGCTTATGCTGTCTGTAATTCAACCATGCCTAAATGGTCAGTTCTGCAGATCGATAGCATCTGCATAGTTACTTTGCACCAGGAAGGGCTCTCAACAAGGGAAGTGTTCAGGCATCTCGGACTGAACAAAAGTGATGTTGCTCTGACATGGAGGAGATACAGAGAGACAGGAACTGTCAATGATATGCCTCGCTTAGGCAGCCCAAGTGCTGCTATTGCAGTGGATCAATGCTACCTACAGATTATGGCTCAGAGGAACCCTGACAGCAATGCCACCATGTTGAATAACGCTTTTTGTGCAGCCACAGGACGTCATGTTATGACTCAAACTGTGTGCAATAGGATGTATGGTGTGCAACTTCACTCCCTATGTCCATGGAGAGATCCATGTTTGCAAACATGACACTGTGCAGTGTGGTACAGATTGACCCAACAACATGCCAAATGGACCGCTCAGGATTGGCATCACATTCTCTTTACCAATGAGTGTTGCATATGCCTTCAACGAGACAATCATTGGAGACGTGTTTGGAGGCAACCTGATCAGGCTGATCGCCTTAGATCCACTGTCCAGCGAGTGCAGCAAGGTGGAGGTTCCCTGCTGTTTTGAGGTGGCATTATGTGGGGCTGATGTACACCACTGGTGGTCATGGAGGCACCACAATGGCTGTACGATATGTGAATGCCATCCTCCAACTGATAGGGCAACCATATCGGCAGCATATTGATGAGGCATTCGTCTTCATGGATGACAATTCGTGACCCCATCATGCTCATCTTGTGAATGACTTCCTTCAGGATAAGATTGCTTGACTAGAGTGGCCAGCATGTTCTCCAGACATGAACCCTATTTAATATGCCTGGGATCGATTGAAAAGGGCTGTTCATGGATGACGTGACCTACCAATGACTCTGAGGGATCTATGCCGAATCGCCATTGAGGAGTATGATAATGTGGACCAACGGTGTCTTGATGAACTTGTGGATAGTATGACATGAAGAATACAGCCATGCATCACTGCATGAGGACATGCTACTAGGTATTAGAGGTACCAGTGTGTGCAGCAATCTGGACCACCACCTCTTTGTATGGTAGTAAACATACAATGTGTGGTTTTAATGAGCAATATGAGCAGAAATGATGTTTATGTTGATCTCTATTCCAATTTCCTGTACAGGATCTGGAACTCTCAGAACCGAGGTGATGCGAAACTTTTTTTGATGTGTGTATATTGTAAAAGAAATGTATGTTGTGCATGCCACTAAAACTCAGGAAAGAGTCTTGGCACAAGCAAGGAAGTTATATGATGTGGTAGCCCTTTATCCCTCATCCATGAAGAAGTTCCCATTTTTGCCTAAAGGGCACACTTTTCAAGATATAAGGGCTTGGAAGTTTCACCCTCTAGAAATTTCTAGAACATTCCAGAACAATTGAGAGTATTCAAGGACAATCCAGACCATTCGAGAGTAACATTCAGAATGTTTTGGAATGTTCCAAAATGGTATGGGATTTACTGGAATGTTTGAGAATAGTCTGGAACATTCAGGAAGATTCCAGAATGTTCAGGAACAACCTGGATCATCCAATTGAGGAACATTCCAGAACACTCTCAAATGTTGTGGAATGTTCTGGAACATTGTTGACCATTAGAAGTCTTTTTGGTATGTTCTGGAATTCGCCATTGGTGTGGCTACCCACTGGTAGAAGTATATTAAGCAAGATCCATTGTGGGTTCATACATCAGTTTTTTATCACTGACGAAGGGAGGGATGAAAAAAGTCATGCAGTGAATGAATAAAAACAAATAGTGAAGTGTCAGTAATCAAAGTGATACAGTTACTGAAATAAATTGAAAATAAACTATGAAAGTGTGTAACGTGTACTATAGTATATTTATTAGTAAGAAGTTGATTTGATTAATGTTTTAGACCATGCCCAAACATAAAAGAAGAGGAGATCTTGCAGTTCTGAAGCAAAATGGTAAAAAAAAGAACCAGATGAAGAGCACAAAGCACGTTTAAGTTGCCAATGACTGGATGTCTGGCAACAAACCCAGTGAGAAGCAGAGAGACCAAAGAACAAAGAAATGAATGGATTGAAGAATCAAGATTTGCAGCACAGTCTTACAATAAAAGACTGAAAACTCAAACCACCCATGACAATATCACCCTTTGAGAAGTGTGGACGAGGACAAGTAAACAGTACAACCAAACAAACTAAGCATTCCACTATGGCCTGACAAACAAACATAACAAACAAAAACACATTGTAATTGGAATAATGGATAAGATCTGCCAATTTTGCAACATGAAAAAATTCAGTAGAGAAATACCAGGATTCTGATGTATGAATAGAAAAATTCGATTACCACTTTTGGAATCACCTCTGCAGAAATTTTTACGTTACGCGTGCAGAGAAACTCCACAATCAAATCACTTTCTGTAAGTGCTGACCAAAGTGACACTGAAAGAAGTCATTTAAAAGCAGGTGTAGAAACAAACAAAAAAGTCACCTCAGGGAAGTTCTCTGCTTATCACATAATGATGAGAGACAGTGAAACATACACTAACAGAGAGGAAGCCAATTATGTTTTTCCATCCAAGGACGAATCTAACACAATTCTAATGACTATAAAGTTATAATTCGAGTAGACAAAGACAACACAGAGAGCACAAATGTTGATTTAATACACCACAGATAGACAAAGTCACCATCATAATTCGTGACAGTGAAAACACGAGCCATGACATAACTGTACAACAAAGAAGAGAAGGACTACAATGCATTCCAGAGACACACTGTCCATATGATGTCCTCCAATATTCATTAATATTTCTACATGGAGAGGACAGATATTTTAGTGTGAAACATATCCAACCTGAGACAGGTGTAGAAACAAACAAAAAAGTCACCTCAGGGAAGTTCTCTGCTTATCACTTAATGATGAGAGACAGTGAAACATACACTAACAGAGAGGAAACCAATTATGTTTTTCCATCCAAGGACAAATCTAACACAATTCTAATGACTATAAAGTTATAATTCGAGTAGACAAAGACAACACAGAGAGCACAAATGTTGATTTAATACACCACAGATAGACAAAGTCACCATCATAATTCGTGACAGTGAAAACACGAGCCATGACATAACTGTACAACAAAGAAGAGAAGGACTACAATGCATTCCAGAGACACACTGTCCATATGATGTCCTCCAATATTCATTAATATTTCTACATGGAGAGGACAGATATTTTAGTGTGAAACATATCCAACCTGAGACAGGTGTAGAAACAAACAAAAAAGTCACATCAGGGAAGTTCTCTGCTTATCACTTAATGATGAGAGACAGTGAAACATACACTAACAGAGAGGAAACCAATTATGTTTTTCCATCCAAGGACAAATCTAATACAATTCTAATGACTATAAAGTTATAATTCGAGTAGACAAAGACAACACAGAGAGCACAAATGTTGATTTAATACACCACAGATAGACAAAGTCACCATCATAATTCGTGACAGTGAAAACACGAGCCATGACATAACTGTACAACAAAGAAGAGAAGGACTACAATGCATTCCAGAGACACACTGTCCATATGATGTCCTCCAATATTCATTAATATTTCTACATGGAGAGGACAGATATTTTAGTGTGAAACATATCCAACCTGAGGCAGGTGTAGAAACAAACAAAAAAGTCACATCAGGGAAGTTCTCTGCTTATCACTTAATGATGAGAGATAGTGAAACATACACTCACATTCTGAATATTTCTCATTGTTTTTTTCCCAACAGTTCCTGGTAGGTATGCTTGCAAAAATAGAAGTGGAACAGATGCTTTACATAAGACTGAATCAGAAGAAACTATGAATGGAAGAATACATCCACCTTCGAGACACAGTCATAAATGACGGAAATGTTGACAACATTGGAACAACAATAACCTTACCCTCATAATACATAGGAAGTCCAAAACACATGCACAAATACACTCAAGATGTGATGACCACTATAAGGAAATATGGATGATCTGACATCTTCATAACATTCACTTACAACTTCTCGTGGCCAGAAATCAAAGACCAGCTGAGATAGGGATAAGCCCCCATGATTGACACAACACAATAGCTTAAAGTTCTAACAAAAACAAATGAGATTTATTTAAGTTATCACAAAATACCACATCTTTGGAATGGTTAGATGCTGTGGGTATGCAATCAAATGGTAAAAACGAGGATGGCGTCACTCACACAATCTCATATGGCTGCATGACAGAATTCATCCTATGGATACTGACAAAATCGTCCAAGCTGAATTTCTCAAACCGCAAGAAGATCCAGAACTGTAATTCATGAACCATGCAGGTCGTTAAACCACAATTCCTTACATATGTTGATGGAAAATGTGCAAAAAATAAATAAATAAATAAATAAAAAATAAAAAAATACCCAAAAACATACTTGCACAACACACAAACGAGAGTTGATGACTATCCCAAATACGGAAGATGATCACACAAAAATTGTGTCTTCACAGCAACAATTCAAATATGAAGCAGTGACAAACTTTCCAAAACGTCCAAGTACACATAAATGTAGAATACTGCAGTTCAGTGAAATCAATCAAATAAGTCTATAAGTATGTGAACAAAGGCAATGACATGGCAGTATTTCAAATAGCCAAAGACAGTGAACAACAAAACTGAAATGATGAGATCCTCATGTACCAAATGGTTAGATGCATCAACAGTAACAAAGCAGCATGGCAGATTTTCAGTTTTCCCATATACAAATGCAAACTAACTGTGCAACATCCAGCAGAACATTTGTAGAATGGATAGAGAGTTTAACTCAGAAAAGACACCGGCAGAAAAACTGCAAGCAAACCACCTCAGAACACAACATTAACAGCTTTTTACCTTTTTACCAATTGTGCAAATGGATCCATTCATGAAAACATTAGTGTATGTCAACGGCCCAACCTATTATACACTGGAGACACAAGAAAAATCTTTCAATAACAGTAACATGGAATTCCAGTAGAAGATGATCAAAAAATCAAGATAACTGGTGCAGTAGGCCAAGTGTGTAGCATGCATACAAACAATTTCAACTGTTTCTGTCTCCAGATGTTGCTACACAAAATACAAGGACCAACAAGTTTCACAGATCTCAAGACTGTTGACGGTTACCTATGCCAGGCATACAGAGAAGCATGCCAACGCTCAGGACTGCTGGAAAATGACAGCCAGTGGGAGTTAATACTACAAGAAGCATCACTCAGAGCCTCAGATGAACAAATGAGAGACTATTTGCCATAATTCTAACAACATGTAACCCATCAAATGCAGAACAGCTAAGGGACTCCAATATAGAGAGTATGAGTGATGACATTCTGTACCAGATTTGACAATGTCATCTTGAACTGACCATGAAATTCAACGACAGCATCTTCAATGAAACACACATTTGCCTAGAAGATAAATATTTAGCAATAAACAACCAGACCTCAGTACATATTGGGTTGCAGATACCATGAAAAGATGCTCTCAGTGTGCTAAACTTCAAAATTGCTGAAGACAAAAGTTACAACACAACAAACTACTTCAGTACATTGCTCACAACAAACCACTCCTCAGTGACAATAAAAAGAAAATTAACAACGTTATCATGGATTGGATCAACAACAACACGGAAAGAATTATTTACTTGGATGTCCCACCTGGCTGTTTGAAATACATACTAAACAATACATCACATATGCTCTAGTGTCATCTGGCATTGCAGCCACACTTATGGAATGACAAACTGCCCGTTATGCCCTACAACTACTGTAGAATACAGCTGAAGAATAATACCCAGTATGTAAAATCTCAAGAGCATCTGGACAGGATGAACTTCTAAAGCAAACTAAAATTACTGTCTGGGATGAATGCACAATGGCACATAAAAAATTACTTGCAGCCATGGACAGAACATTACAAGACTTGCAAGAAAACTTTGAAGTGATGGGGGTAACTCTACTCAAACTCTCAGGAGATTTTCGACAGACACTTCTAGTTATCCCCAAGTCAACACCAGCAGATGAGAGCAATGCATGGTTAAATAATCACATCTATGATAACACATACAAATACCGTGACTAAAAAAAAAAAAAAAAAAAAAAAAAAAAAAAAAAAAAAAAAAAAAAAAAAAAAAAAAAAAAAAAAAAGAGAGAGAGAGAGAGAGAGAGAGAGAGAGAGAGAGAGAGAGAGAGAGAGAGAGAGTTGAACTGTCAAAAGATGAAATATCAGCGCGTTTTTGCTCAGCTTTTACAAATAGGTGAAAGATCATATATTGTACTGACCTTATGACAAGCTTCATTGAACTCAACACTCATTTCTCACAGTCAACTATAAACAGTTTGCTCTAATGTAGGAATTCCAAAAAATTTGTACATATATACATCAGATAATAAAATGAAAAATGTTGTTTATAAATAAATATTGTAAATAGTTAGAATATGTTTTCAATAAAAAAATTTACCTCTTGTACTTTAGTAATTATTGTAAATAGAATGTTGTTGTTGTTGTGGTCTTCAGTCCTGAGACTGGTTTGATGCAGCTCTCCATGCTACCCTATCCTGTGCAAGTTTCTTCATCTCCCAGTAGCTACTGCAACCTACATCCTTCTGAATCTGCTTAGTGTATTCATCTCTTGGTCTCCCTCTACGATTTTTACCCTCCACGCTGCCCTCCAATGCTAAATTTGTGATCCCTTGATGCCTCAGAACATGTCCTACCAACTGGTCCCTTCTTCTCGTCAAGTTGTGCCACAAATTCCTCTTCTCCCCAATTCTATTCAATACCTCCTCATTAGTTATGTGATCCACCCATCTAATCTTCAGCATTCTTCTGTAGCACCACATTTTGAAAGCTTCTATTCTCTTCCTGTCCAAACTATTTATCATCCATGTTTCACTTCCATACATGGCTACACTCCAAACAAATATTTTCAGAAACGACTTCCTGACACTTAACACTATACTCGATGTTAACAAATTTCTCTTCTTCAGAAATGCTTTCCTTCCCATTGCCAGTCTACATTTTATATCCTCTCTACTTTGACCATCATCAGTTATTTTGCTCCCCAAATAGCAAAACTCCTTTACTACTTTAAGTGTCTCATTTCCTAATCTAATTCCCTCAGCATCACCTGACTTAATTTGACTGCATTCCATTATCCTCGTTTTGCTTTTGTTGATGTTCACCTTATATCCTCCTTTCAAGACAATGTACATTCTGTTCGACTGCTCTTCCAAGTCCTTTGCTGTCTCTGACAGAGTTACAATGTCATCGGCGAACCTCAAAGTTTTTATTTCTGCTCCATGGATTTTAATACCTACTCCGAATTTTTCTTTTGTTTCCTTTACTGCTTGCTCAATATACAGATTGAATAACATTGGGGAGAGGCTACAACCCTGTCTCACTCCTGTAAATAGAATATGTTTTCAATAATTTTTTTTACCTCTTATACTTTAAAGTCTATCCTTTTATTCTAACTACCACACAATCTCATATCAACTCCTGAGAAAAGCTGGATACCCCAGTTAGTGTTTCACAAATTGATATCAGATTCATAAATGTGACATATTCACCTGAAAACTTCCTTTTACAGCTTGAGAAAGATTCTTCATCCCAAACAAGCTTTCTTTTTTTTCTTCTAGTTTGAGCATGATTGTTAGTACTCATATCCATAGTGTGTAATTTTGTTTCATCTCCTTACCTCAGAAGTTTTCCCATTTTCTGTTCTTATCTACTCCTGTCTAAATACATAAATCAAAAAAAGTTTTGCATGACCTCGATTCTGAGAGTTCTGGAACCTGTACAGAAAATTGGAATAGAGATCAACATAAACATAATTTCCACCATTTTTATTGCTCATTAAAATCACACATTACAGGTTGTACTGCCATACAGTGAGACCTTCAAATGTGGTGGTCCAAATTGCTGTACACACTGGTACCTCTAATGCTCAGTAGCATGACCTCTTGCATCGATGCATGCCTGTATTCCTTGTGGCACACTATCCACAAATTCATCAAGGCACTGTTGGTTCAGATTGTCCCACTCCACAACGATGATTCGGTGTAGATCCCTCATAGTGGTTGGTGGGTCATGTTGTCCATAAACAGCCCTTTTCAGTCTATCCCAGGCATATTAAATAGGGTTCATGTCTGGAGAACATGTTGCCCACTCTAACTGAACGATGTTATCCTGAAGAAAATCATTCACAAGATGGGAATGATGGGGGCATGATTTGTCATCCGTGAAGATTAATGCCTTGCCAATATGCTACCCATATGGTTGCACTATCAGTTGGAGGATGGCATTCACCTATCATACAGCCATTATGGTACCTTCCATGACAACCAGCAGCATACATCAGCCTCACATAATGCCACCCCAAAACAGCAGGGAACCTCCACCTTGCTGCACTCGCTGGACAGCATGTCTAAGGCATTCAGCCTGACCGGGTTGCCTCCAAACATGTCTCCAACGATTGTCTGGTTGAAGGCTTATGCAACACTCATTGGTGAAGAGAACTTGATGCCAGTGCTTAGTGGTCCATTCAGCATGTTGTTGGGCCCATCTGTACTACACTGCACAGTGTTGTGGTGACAAAGATGGACCTTGCCATAGACATAAGGAGTGAAGTTGCACATCATGCAGCCTATTGCGCTCAGTTTGAGTCATAACATGATGTCCTGTGGCTGCACAAAAAGCATTATTCCACATAGTGCTGTCAGGGTTCCTCCGAGTCATAATCCATAGGTAGTGATCATCCATTGCATCAGTAGCCCTTGGGTGGCCTGAGTGAGGCATGTGATCGATAGTTCCTGTCTCTCTGCATCTCCTCCATGTCCAAACAACATTGCTTTGGTTCACTCCAAGATGCCTGGACACTTCCCTTGTTGAGAGTCCTTCCTGGCACAAAGTAACAATGTGGATGCAATCGAACAATGGTATTGATTGTCTAGGCATGGTTGAACTACAAACAACACAAGCCATGTACTTCCTTCCTGATGGAATGACTGGAACTGATTGGCTGTTGGACCCCCTCTGTGTAATAGGAGCTTTTCATGCATGGTTGTTTACATCTTTTGGTGGGTTTAGTGACATCTCTGAACAGTCAAAGGGTCTGTGTCTATGATACAGTATCCACAGTCAACGTCTATCTTCACGAGTTATGGGAACCGGGATGATGCAAAATTTTTTCTTTATGTGTGTATGTTTGCTGTCTACACAAAATGTTTCCACTAAAAATAAGCTATTCAACAAAATATTTAAAGAACAAATTGGCATGAGTATTGTCTATGAAGTAGATTTATTGTTCTGATACCATAAATGCGGCATTCTGAGTTACAAGTATGTGAACGTTCTGAAACTGACAACATAACTTGAACAATAAACCAAATTCATTGAACTCACATAGAATTACAACAGTTTTGCTTAGACATCCAAACCATTTGACAGACTTATTTTTACCAAGGTGATTCTTGACAGGTCTGTGCAGTATGGTGGACAGTGGCTTGCAATGTAGTTGGGACATACTACCCCCAAGGCCTTTCGCACCTTTTACATGCTGTATATCATGGCCTTTTCTATGGATAATACCCAGCCATGGATGATGGCACTGATGAGCCATCTGGTACTACACCTACACCTAAATCATTCTAAGCAAGCCACCTAATGAAGTGTAGCAGAGGGTACTTCTGTTACCACTAACTGATTCCTGCATCCCATTTCCCTGTTCCACTTGTGAATGGCACATGGGAAGAATGGTTGCAGGTAAGCTCCTGCATTAGCTCTAATTTCTCAAATTTTCTCATCATGATCCTTTTGCGAGATATGTGTGGGAGGAAGTAATATGGTGTCTGACTTATCCTAGACAGTTCTCTCTTGAAATTACAGTAGTAAGCCTCACCTTAGTGCACAGCACCTCACTTGTAACATCTGCTGCTGTAGTTTGTTGAGCATCTCTATAATCCTCTCAGGCTGGCTAAATGATCCCATGATGAAACATACCACTCTTTGTTGGATATTCTCTAGCTCTTCTAAGGAGAATTGGATAAGGAACAATACTCACCAATTAGTCAAACGAGTGCCTAAGCCACTTCTTTGTGGATTTACATTTCCTTAAGATTCTTCCCATGAATCTCAGTTTGGCATATGCTTTTCTTGCTGCCTGATTTATGTGGTCATTCCACTTAATCCTTTTACTGTGTATTTAGTCTGAACAATCTCCTGCTATGTGTGTGTAATTTTCAAGAGGTGCATGTATGTATATGACCTTAGCAGTCTATTTTTATTATTTAGAAAAATTTAAGATGTAAAATGAATTATTAACATGTAAATTTTTTTAAACTTTATAGAAAAATACTTTTTTTTTTAAAAAAAGGAAGGTATTTATTAGGAGAAAAAAAGTACATTAATTATTACATTAGTAAAAATTCAAAGTGTAGTATCTATTGAATCAAAATATGAAACATAAAGTTGTATTACATTTTATACAGAAGTTACTTTATTTGTCATGTTTTGCACACACACTACACCTTCTCTGGGCAGTCTTCATCCTTGATGTTCTTGGGGTTAGTGAGATAAATTGATGCTTGGTCATGGGTAAGGGATTATCATCATCAGCTGATCTCCTTTGATGGTGGTGCTCTGTTTACTATCGATGGAGATAGTCTAGAATCTCCTGGATGAGTGTCTCCTGAAAATTGGATATTGGGATATTTCTTCCTGTTTGAGTTTTATATAATGCATGCACCCTCAGCAGAGACAGATCCACCCAATGACAAAATACTTTTTTATGCCATTTCACAGTTTTTCAAACACATTCTACTAAACTTACATTATGTTGCTCCTGTCAACAGTCCTAATATTTTCAGTGTAGCTTATGATGAAAACTGGTTTTCTTTTTTACTTCAGTTGTGCTTTTGTCAGTTTTGCCAGTTGCTGTAATTCATTTTTATGGAGTGTTAAAAGTATCCTGACTTCACACTTGTCCTGCCACTTGAGATCAAGAAGTTTATCTATTGACATAAACATGTTCTCATCTGTTTTAAGCTGATTGTTAAAGCAGGCATAGCTTTATAATTTTTCTGTATAGTTTCACAAGCATTAGTCACACTGACATATGGATAAGAAAATAACACTGAGCTAATATACCAGCTGTCAAGATACATTTTATGATCTTTACCAAGGTGGTGTTCTAATAAAGTAAGAACAATGCTTCTATGTATTCCAGAATTTACACCAAAATCAATTTATTTTTTTGTGTCCTTTGCTGCACCCACTTAAATAATAAAGTCAACAATATATCCAGTTTTGTAATCACACAACACAAAAAAACTTTATGCCAAGCCTATGGCATTTGGATGGTATGTACTGTTTGAGGAAGACATGACCATTGTAGGTAACTCAACTTTTATCAATGAACAAATTTTTAAAAGTATGGAAAGCAGTTGGAAATGCTTTTCTTAGGTCATCGTCAGTTCCCCAAGTTTTCCAGATTTTGACATCTTCAGGCTCCTCACTGTTATCAAAGAAGTGTAACATTCTTAGTAACAGAGGGCACCTATCTCTTGCCATGATTTGCACAAATACTGGAGTAGACATAACAGATTGTTGGTCCAATAGCTGTTTATTTCATTTTTTATCAAATGAGCCATCAGAAAGTTTACTGCAAGGAAACAACAAATTTCATCACTATTTGAGTTTCTCCAATGCTGCAGTCTTAATTTTTCGCTGTAGTCATTGCAAAGATGCTCATAATATAAATGACATTGCTCAATTATGTAGTTTACAATATCTTGGTTTAAAAAATCTTGGAAGCAGTCATATACAGCAGATTATTCATTAAAAGTGGCGATTTTGGAACTGGAAGGACTGTTACCGAAATTATACAGTTTGGGGTCCAAATCAGTCTCTTTCCATCTACAATTATCTGTTTTGTGTCTTTTAATAGATTTGTCAGTCATGTGCTCAGGCTCTTCTTTGAAATCGGAGGAAGAAGCGATGGTAAGATCAAAATCTGGATCTGCATGTACTGGTTCAGTGTTTGCTGGTTCATTAATATTTTGAATACCTGTGGTGATGGATTCGCCTACAGGCCCATCAGCATCAGTATCTGTCCAATTTTAATCAGCTGGATGGGGCTAGTGGAATTCCTCATCATCATTTTGATTTAGAAGATCCATTTTGTTTAATATCGTAGAAAGCACAGCACATAATCTAGGTAATGCTACAATACCAATGACCTCTAAAGAGAATTTAACATTCAGTAAGTCAATTGCATAATTCCCAGTATTCTAACAATTAGACCACATACTTTTACAATAATCATCACTGACTCACTGGCTGACTAATAGGCAATATACGCGTGTATTTGATTCTAGCTGGGAACTGCTTTAAATATTTTTCATAGCAAGTCATATACGCCTGGAGCACTGAAATGGTTAGCATAGATATACATTTAGAGCAGTGAAAGGGTTAAGACCGCTCTGTATAGTTACTCCCAGATATTTTAAGGTAGATACTGTATCCAGCAGATGTCATAAGTAGTGTAGTTGTGTAATAGTGGATTTCTTATGCTATGAATGCACAATATGTTATGTTCATTTCCATTTAGGATCAGTTGCCAAACTTGCACCATTCATCAATCCTCTGCAGATCATTCTGCAAACTGATACTGTGTTCTGGCATTGCTACATTCTTATAGACAGCCACATCATCTGCAAAGAGTCTTAAAAGTGATTCCAATGTGTTCTACTAGATCACTTAGGTACACTGTAAGCAGGAATGGTCCTATCACACTTCCTTCAGGTACTCTGGAAATTATATCTGCATCTGTTGATCTTGTTCTGTTAACAAAGTCTTTAAATTCAGTTGCAAATTTGGACTAATACTCAGTAAGCCTGTGTTTTTTTCACTGAATGGCTATGCAGGACAGTGTCAATTGCTTTCCAGAGTCAAGGAACACAGCATCAATATGAGTGCCATTTTCTACAGTGCAATGAACCTCATAGAGGAATGGAGTGAGCTGAGTTTTCTAAGATCTCTGTTTATGGAATCCATGTTGATTTTTTATGGAGAAGAATTTTGTTCTCCAAAAACAACATAATTCTTGAGCATATAACATGTTCCATAATTCTATAACAGGTTGATGTCAGTGATGTAGACCTACTATTCTCTGCATCTGTCCTACTACCCTTCTTGACAACAGGAATGACTTATACTTTTTTACGCTTTTTTACAGTCATTACATACCTGTTACTGCTCCAGCAATCTACAATACTCTGCTGCTGGAATAATGTAGTGGTTTGCCTGTTTCATTTTCTTCATTTGTTGTCCTCGGTGTCGACATACTGCATTGCTACACTGGCTGAAAAATGGGGTTTGTAATTTGGACACTGACTATGGTAAATAATTAGGCCAACAGGTGCACAGTTATGTTTCACAGATGTTTACTTTCACTTTTCACAACCCCCCATATAAGCATTTAATATGGACAATGCACTATTGTTTAACTTTCCATGTCTCATTAACAGTTTGCAGGCAAACATCCACATACTGCTACAATAGTTTACTGTTGTACATCTACGAGCAGTAAAAGCCTAACCATACTGTACACAGTCTTTCAAATAAACTGAACAGTCACTGTCATTGCATTAACACATGGCCTATTGGTGTAACACTTACTTCACTGTTAAGTTGATGCATTGTTGTTGTTCTAACCAACACAGGTTCGTCATCTGAAAGTCAGCCATGGACTGACTGTCTCGGGACCAAAACTTACTCCTGGATTCTTATTAAAAACATTTGCATATTTAAAAAGTAAGTCAGAAAGCTCTTGTCATTGTGTAGCATCTAGAATATTTGATTCATTCAAGTTTTGTTCTACTAATTCCTGGTTAACTTCAGTGTCGTTCTCGTGTTCATTATCACATTTGTTCACAAAATACATGGTGTGATGTGAATACTGTACAGTGACATGGGGTTCTGGGTTTATTTTGTCATATCTCTCCTGTGTGGTAATTAGGCTGATAGAAAATCTTTGGTCCTTCACAAAGAATGGCATTTACTATTACCTATGTCTACTTGAATTTTATAGGTTCTAAATGTGTGCATACCTATCAAGCAGTTGACTATAAGTTTGTCTACTATTAAAAAATTACAATACACAGAGAATTGTTCAATGTTCATGGTGATAAGAGCTTGGTGTTTTACTAATTTGGTTTTGCCGCCTGTAGTAGTTTGTTCTTTGCAGTTTTTCACTGGCGGAACAGGAAATTTATTCCGTCTTTTTAATTCAGTGAAAAATGCTTCAGACATTAAATTAGTCATGGACCCTGTATCAAGTACTAACTGTGTGTCTATACCAAAAATTTTCACTCTGATTACTGCCGATTTTAGTTCATGTTGGTATAGATCGTCTTTTATGTCTCCTTGTTCATCAAATCTTATGAAACATGTTTGCAAATGTGGTTTGCCCCCATCACTTATAAGGTCTATAGTATGGGGCTCAACTACTGCCGATTCAGGTTTTCCTGTGGTGTAGTCTGATCTACTTAGGTACACGGATAACTTCTGTCAGTTGTACAATGTGATTGTTTCTCCAGTGTGTATCGTTTCCAGTTCACAATATGTTTTCTCGTGTGTTCATATGGCTGTTGTGAAATGTTGCTATATTGTGGTTTTGCTGCACAAAGGTTGTCTGCGGTTTGGCATTTTGTATGTTATTGTTGATGCCACTCACCAGCCAGCGATGCGGCTGACTGTTTTCATTTACATGCGGTGCATAATTTTGAGAGGAGTCATTAAATTAGCTTTTGGATGGTTATCATTCCTGTTATATGGAAAGTATTGTTTAAATCTTTTGTTACTTCAATTTCCATTTCGTATCCATTAAAACAGTTACTGTATCCTTGTGGTTACACGTACCAGTTTTGCTGTGTGTTTGTGTCTGGCTTTTTGTATTGACCATTAAAGTTATGTTGTTGTGATGTTTGGTTGTCTGATGCCCTATTTGTTACTACTTTCTCTTCATATATTAGGTTAATTGAATATAAAATGGATAGAAAATATTCTGCGTCATGCTCAGGTGTAGTAATTAATTTTTCACAAATGTGTGATGGCAAATGACTTTTTAAAATTTTTAAAACATCCACATGAGAAATAGCATTTGTCTAATAGTGCAAGCTACCATATTTGCTCTTAAAAGGGGCGGGGCTAAGAACCTCTCACCTGAGTCTCCCCTGTACGGCTTCTGACCAATATTTGTCAGGAAATGCCCATTCAAATTGTAAATATGTGGTACAATGCTCAGCTACCTTGGTCACCCACAAAAGTACATCACTTTGCGTGTACCCAACAACAAACCTGATCTTTTGTGCTTGCGTCCAATTTCTAGGAAACACATGTCGAAAAGCATTAATAAATACAACAGGATTCATCTTCTTACCTTCACTCATAAATGTGGGAAATTGACGGTGTCTTAACAGACCTTCATCAGCAAATATTGTGGACAAGCTGTTTTCATTTTGTGCTGTGTTTACATAGCTGTCATAATTATTTACATTTCTCGTGGTTACTGGTTCTCGTGTCATGCCATGTAAACTTGCACTTTGTGGTCTGTTATTATTATTGGCATTGCTTGTAGGGTTTGCAACAATCTGTGTGCATACATTACTTTGGTTTGTTGTGGCTGGCATGTTGTTTATATGTACAACTTGTGTCTCTGTATCAGTTTCACCTAAGTAGTTGCATATCCTGTGCTCTGTAGCCTGCAAATTGGTGTTCACTTTGTCAATAATGTCATTTTCCTTTTGTTGAATAACCCTTTCAACTAGATCATTGATTAATTTACATTCCTTCACTACCTTTTCCACTGTGGTACTGGTTTTGTCTGAATTACCTACTTCAGCTTGTGAAATTACGTCGGATAAATTTTTATTAATTTTATCTCTTTCCTTTTTTGCGCAGACTGATTCGATTTCAAGTGATGCTACTTTTAAAGTGAGTTCATCAATAGCTGCTGGTATATTTTTGTAATTTTTGTGCAGTTTGTTTACTATGGTAGAGATGTTCTTTACTGCGGAAGTTAATTGTGTTGGTGTAGCTTCCAGGTTCATTTGTGTGTCTTTCATCGCATTTATTTGCTGCTCTACTGTATCATTCTGCTCGTTAAGAGTGCCTAATTTCTGTTTTATACCCATAATGTTATTGTTAACTTTGGAAAGTAAATCTTGTTTTAGCTGTTTTTCCATGTCTTTAAATTTTACATTCAACTCCTCGCGAAAATTCTTTGTCAAATCACTGATCTGCTGTGTGGCTGTATCCTGAAAATCTCTTAAAACTTGTTTTTGCTCTTGTTTTATGAGGTTTATGTCTTGTGTTACTATGGTAAGGTTTTGCGACAAACTGTCAAATTTTGTATTTATGTCCATTCGCAAATTGGTGTTTATATTTTTTATTTCTGCACACAAACTGGTGTTTGTAGTTTGTATGTCTGCTTGCAAACTGGTGTAATTGGTGTTTGTATTTTTATTTCTGTGCTCAAGCTATTGAGCTTTTGAAGTATAGCAGAAAGTGTGCTGTTTTGGTTGCTATCTAATGTACTTTGGTTGTTGACAACTGTACTCTGCAAACCAACATTTGAATTTTGTATGATGGGTGATGGCAAAGTGTCATCAAAAATCGTGTTATCTGTACTTTCCATGTTTTCCTGTGCAAACAGAATGTTGCTGGCGGAGATACATGATGTAGTTTCATCTAATGTCATCTATGTATCATCAAAGTTAGAACTCTGTGAAAGTTCACTAGCACTTGTAACTTCGGTTATGTTCATATCTGAACTACTTAATACTTCTGAGTGTGGAAGACATGACGTTGATACTTCAGATATTCTACCCTGCAATTTTACGCCATTTTGGCTCATTGCATTTTCGCCATTGTCAGCAATAATGAAAACTGATTTTTGTGCCATTTTGCTTGAATATTAAAATTAAAATTTTGAAAAATAGAAAACTGAAATATATTATTTTTGTGAATTTAAACATACAATTTATGTGTTGTCAAGCGTTAAATAGCTTCTTTTCTGATGCACGAAATGTTATGACACAAAAACTTCAAACTTTTCTCTCGCTACTCATTATGTAAAATTTCTGAAAAATTCACTATAATGCATTTAGGAAAGGAAATTAAGGAAAGGTATTTCTAATTATTATGCAGGAGACGCTACCAAGCATAGCTAAGCAAGCGGTTGTGTATCGTTCCTACCTTTGCTGTGATGAAACAAGCAGTGGATTTCCAAAATTTTCACAAATTCCGGTTTCTTTTTGCTTCTTTTTGAATTGGTTTTTTCCGCAAGAATTTTTGGTTCTGGTGTATTTTGCTTCCAGTCATGACGTTGCACATGAAAATTTGAAAATAATTAGTACATGCAAAAAAAAAAAAATCTCATACAATGTCATAACATCTTGAATAATTTACACAACTGGTTTCATAGCTTTCCCAGTCTCATGTCACCAGGTTGCCAGCTGTGCAATAAACAAATTGCTTGTATACTCTTGGCATACATCCGGTGTCCTTGGTTATATTCATCTTCTTCCGCCGTACGTATTCTCACACACATCTTACAAAAATACGTCTTCTTCACTCAAGAACTAAAGACAGAATCTCTCTATTTTTTTTAAAAAAAAAAAAAAAAAAAAAAAAGAGAATGGAATTTTTTTATAGTTTGTTCTCGCCTTCCAGCGTAGCAAAATACATCTTTTGCGGGTGCTTACAGTTTTTCCTACATACCAATACACGACATGCACACACACTCATTCTACCAGGGCCAGAAAGTTGATTATGTTGGTTGGGGGTGTGTCCTCAATGAATTCAGCTGGCAGGATGAGAAATTCTCCATATAAAACTTCCATCAGTGAAGCATTCAGGTCTTCCTTGTGGGCAGAATGGATGCTGAATAAGAGCCAAGAAAGAGCCTCGGACCAAAGCTATCAGTGCAGCTTTAAGAGTTCTGTGCCATCACTCCACCAAGCCATTCGCCTCCAGATGATAGGTCGTCATGTGAAATATTGCTACTCCACACAGCTCACACAGACGAGTGAAAAGCAAGGACTCAAATTGTCATCCCTGGTCCATAGTAAGTGAAAGGGGGCAGCCAAATTTTGCCACCCATGCCGATAAGAAAGCACGAGCTATAGTCTCTGTGATAATGTCAGCCAGAGGAACCACTTCAACCCAATGGGTTACGTGGTCAATCACAGACAAAGTGAATTTGTACCTCTCGGAAGGGGGAAGAGGACCAACCACATCAATGTGTATATGCCGCAGGTGGACCTTGGGGAGGTCAAGCTGTCCTAAAGGAGGCTGCACATGTCTGCCAACTTTACTATGTTGAGAAGGAACACACGCGCGTGTCCAGGAATGGCAATCACGTCACACGTCTGGCCAGACGAAATGTTCAGTCACTAGTCTTGTCATTGCCCATGTCCCGGATTGGGCCAGATTGTGTAAAGCATCGAAGATCCTGCACCGGAGGGCAGACAGCATCAAGGGGTGGGGTGAACCTGTAGAGATGTGACAGAGGACAGGGGTCAATGACCTGTGCAGGTAAGAGGTTTGATGGTGAGTGACGACTCATCATCCAAAACCAGTTGCTGGGTGTCCTCAGTATGAAGGTGTGCCAGTTCATCTAAGTTCAAGGCTGTAGAGATCACCAAGAAATGAGACAGATAGTCAGCTACAACATTTTCTGCACCACAGATGTAACAGACGTCTGAAGAATTTTTTCAACTGAAGTCCATGTGTCAGAAGTGGTGCGGTAGATAGTGAAAGGATGCCCCTCCATGTCACTCCTGAAGTATTTGACTGCCTCATAAACCACAAGAAGGCTGACCATGTACACTGACTCCTGGTAAGTTTTTTCAAAAAGAAACAGAGTGGCTGCGTGGAGTCCGAGGTGAGCTGTTGCAAGACAGCACCCACAGCTGACTCGCTAGCATTGGTAGTGATAGAAATACAGGCCTCAAGGTCAGGGTGATCGAGTATGACTGCTTTCATGATGGCCAATTTCAGATTGTTGAAAGCATTGAGTATGGGCTGAGTCTAGTCCAACTTTCACCTCCCCGTGGTATTTTTACTGGGGAGACGAGTGGACAGAGGCAGCCCAGGGGATATGGCATCAATAAAAGTTTACCATAACCTGAAAGCACTGGAGTTGAATGTAATCCTCAGAAAGAGACAGTGCGAGAATGGTTCCAACATGAGAATCCGTAGGTCAGAGGCTGTCAGCTGAGACCGTATGATCAAGCAGTGTAACTGATGCGAAGCAGAGTTGGGATTTGTCACCGCTAATAATCACACCATTTGCTGTGAGAGCTGTACAAACTGTGTCAAGATGAAATTTGTGTTCCTCGGCTGAAGAGGAAAAGATAAGTATGTCATCCAAATAGGCAAAAGTGTAAGGCAGAGGTAGCAAAATTGAATCAATGAAACATTGCCATGTCTGCACAGCATTTTTCAAGCCGTAAGGCATAGAACACTATTCAAATAGACTGAAGGATGTAATGATGGCCATCTTCAGAATATCAGGTGGGAGCATGGGAATTTGTAGGTATGCCTATGAACAGTCTAAGACCAAGAAGAACTTCAAGCCATGTAATAACTGAGTGAAATCCTGGATATGAGGGATGGGGTAGTTATCGATTATTGTCCTAGCATTAAGGGACCTGTAGTCCCCACAGACGCGTAGTGAACCATCCTTCTTAGGCACAAGGTGGATAGGTGAAGATGAGTTGCTGTCTGATGGTCGGACTATGCCTGAACAATTTCTTTCACTCATAGCACTTTGCAAGCTAAAGCTGACATCAAGTCTTGTGACATCTGTGGTGCAGATTCTGTGATGAGTGCCATTGCTAATTGTCAAAACCCATGAAGGGAGGCAGGTGTGGGGAGGGGGGGAGGAGGGGGAAAGGGGGTGGTAGGGGAGGCATGAGTGACGGTGGTTCACTGACCTTGCCGGGCCAGAATGGCGTGGGTGGGGTGTCGGCTGCAGACGACGACTGAGGGCATGGCACAGCAGCCACATGACGCGGGGGCCCCCACAAAGTGAGAACATGTTTTTCCATGCCAGGCCAGAGTGACATGGGCAGGGCAATGGAGGCTGTGGTGCGGCAGCCACACGATGCGAGGGATCCCATGGAGCATTTTCAACTGCGATCGTGTGGAACAGGCAGCAGGGGAAGGTAAGCTTGACCTAGGAGCAATGCAGAATGAAGATGCAGTTGAGGTGGCTGACAAAGCTGAAAGACATGGCTCTGCAGATAGACTGTGAACAGTACTCCGTGTGCGAATCAATGCAGTTGAGGCAGCAGCAATGCGTGTGCATAACTCTTCGTTATGTGTGAGGAGCCCTTTGATCTGCGTGTGGATGACCACCAAGTCAGAGAGATGTGCAGTAGTATCTTTGAGCAGAGATGCACATGTGGAAAGTGTAGCCAAGGAGGCAGAGAGCGGAGTCATGCCGAACTCATTAGAGCACAGAACGGTAGAACCAGATGTGTGGCAGAGCATTGCAGCCTGCAGGCCTGGCAAAAGTTCATAGTGGTATAGAAAGCCCAACCTGATCATTTGATCCACATCAGCAATGTGGAAGGACCAAGGAAAGGTCACGACCAGTGATAGGTGAAGCAACATCTTGATGGAGCCAAGGACTGCAATAGGAAAGTGATTTGCTACTATCAAAGAGAGGTTAGCAGGAGAAAGTGTGTTGCCCACTAGCTTGGCTGGGATAACAGTGACATTGTCGCCAGTGTCGATGAGAAACTGTGTGCCTGATGACAGGACCATCACATAGAGGTGTTGTGCCACTGGAGCAAGTGGTGCGGCGTTGGGAGGTAGGCAGGGTCGATGATCATGGGGGGATATGGTGCCTAAATGCGCCCGCTGGAGTCGTTTTGGTGCATACAGAGCACGCGACTGTTGCGAGTGGTGTCCCTGTACGTTTCATGGTACCTGAATAGCTGGTAAGCTTGGAAGTGAGGTGGTGTGGAGAGGGCGAGGAACATAGCTGACTGTATTGTTACCTGAGATTGTTCGGGCTGCTGCTCGGGCGAGGTCGACTGCTGTCAGGAGGTCGCAGGGAGTACCTCCTGTAGGTCGCCAGGAGGCATCTCCTGATGGGCCGCTGAGCTCCTGAGGCACATGCACTGACCCCTACTGGCAGGGTGTGGAACTGAAGGCGCAGGCATGATAAGTGAAAGTGAAGGCAATGTCATCCTTGACAGACAGTGTCGGTGACGAATGATTGCGTGGGCCTGATCGGCCATGCATAGACGAACATAGGGAGGGTCTGCTACATGAGACAGTAGGTGAAGTTGTAGGTCCAATGCAAGCTTGACCATCCACAAGATCCACAGCACAGTGTCTGGTAGAGCTTGGACATCAATTAATGCACGAATGCGCCACCAAAGCTGCAAAGGTGTGAGGTCGTCAAGGTGCTCATCATGGATGATGTGGTGGATAGCCTCTGTTGGAGGGCAAGAAAGGCATTCAATGAGTAATGTTTTTACCATTAAACACTTGTGTGGCATGGGTGGTGAGAGGAGCAGACCACTGTTGAGGTCTGGATGAGCATGGAGGTGGCTCACCAGGCAGATGAAACGTGTATCGTCATCCAAAATCCCGTGGATATCCAGTAAATGATCCACCAATGCAAATCAAGTCTTAGGACTGTCCTTTTGCAATGCAGGCAGCTTAGGAAATCTGTTGGGTAACACATGTTGATGCAGTACAGGGAGGCAAAGATCTGTGTGAGTAGGGTAGGAAGCCCCCCGACGCCAGGAGTGCAGTAGCGGTGGACGATGCTTTGCTCGAGGTCTGTGTGGGGGAGCGGCTGCTGGCAGCACATGATGTGGAGTGAGCCAGTGCAACTGGCAGCACAATGTGTCCCAACTGCAGGCCTGGAGGCGGGCATGGTGCGGAAGTAACGGCCGAAGCCATTAAGACATTGCAACAACAGGCAGAAGGCGGTTGCGATGCAGCCAAGAGGGGGCTGATCTTGGAACGGGCACAGATGAAACGGCCGGTGGCGTTATGAGAGCGGGTGGAAGGCAAGCATGGTGTGAACACAGAGCAGTGGAGGTAAGTGGTGTCGCTGAGGTGGCGTGGGCGGTTGGGGTGGGGGGTTGGAATGCCGTCAGGCATATAAGAATGTGCAACCCCATGGGCATGACCATTCGAATTACAGTTCTCAAACTTCATCGGTACATCAAACCAAACCGAAGGTGACTGTTTAGCTGAAGCATGAAACACAGCGTCCTTCACATGGTTATCATTCATGATGTCACTAAACGGCGTGCACTTTCCGTGCAGCAGGTGCTGCAGTATAGCAGCATTTGACGATGGCCATAGTGGGCCAGCAACAGTTAAGTGGTCACCAGCATGGCTGGAGCCAGGTAATTGTTCACTTTTAACCAAATGTACATCAGGAACAGTAGTAAAAATGCAATCACAGTTAATAGGGTGCAAGGCACTGAGACAAAACAACACTGGTAGATCCATTTCTCCGAGGACAATGTGGGCTGGCACACGACATTTGTTAATGATAAAAAGAAGCACAAAATAATTTCCAAATACACCATGATGATGCCAGGGTCACCACTGTGGGCATTACTTGGTGCAGAACCATAATAACACACTTTTTCAGTTGAATGAACATTTATTTTAAGACTGAACAAAGCAAATACAACAAAAGCTATTGAACATGGCATACAGTGAGACATAGACAAAGCGAATTAAAAGTAAAGTCAAAGAACATCAGTTCGAAGACATGGTGCTTCATGCCAGAGGCACCGCAACTTTATCGAGATTAATCCCCATTCCTTATCAACGAAACCATCTAGATATTATCAAATTCTTTTCTATAATAAATATGCCAGCACCATGTTGACTAAAGTATCCTTACGATAAATATTCCATTCTGGACTTACAATTTTGTTGCTATTCACTTCAAGTTTCAACAAGTCACTTCCAATTTCAACAAGGTTTCTGTTCCTAATAATATCTGTGCACTATAACTTGCAATAAGTGATACTAATTCTGGGTTCTTTCCTTGGTTGCTCTTGTAGTTTACTAATATCATAATAACATTTTCCATATCTGACATACAAGGATAAACACTCTCTGAGAACACTGTGGCCAAAGTAACTGTGATTTTGCGCAGGCAATTTGTCTGTGACCCCAAGGGTTGGAGGGGGGGGGGGTGTCTCTAACCTAAAAAATGCCCATATGCATGCCAAACATAGCTGCTTCCTGCATGTTGTGCAGCCTGACCTATTAAGGCAAACCCAATTCTGCACCTGATAGTGGAGGTCAAGAAATTCACATCCAGTACCATCACAGAGTTATTTGATCTTCTACTTTAGACCTTCCACTCTGCTCCAGACCAGAGGACCACAATCAACCCTGGGTACAGCACTGCAGATAGTTTAGCCTACACCACATACAATGCTAGTTGTCTTCACCAAGTCAGCCATCTGCCATAAGGAACAGAGGATGGCCTTAGAATCCAAGTGGCAGGTGTCATTCATGCTGACATGTGCCACTACTTGCAGTCAGTTGCACCCAGTCTGTTCAACAGTGACCAGGAGGGCCTCTTCCACATCATGGATGAGACCTCCCAGAAAACAAACTGAGTACTCACAGTCACTCTTTCCTGCCGTTTGTAGTATTTCCCTCATGGGCTCTGTTAACTGCCTAATGCTGATCCTCCCGGTGATTAGTAAACCCATCCTAAGCATTCGTCCAAACTGGGCTGGAAAATTGCCCACTGGCCCAACAGGAGAGGCATCCTGTGTTGGCTCAGAAGTATTATCAACACTGGATATGACCTTGTACCTGTTGCTAAGGCACAAGGAGCCAGCAGTGTAGCCCAGTCCATCTTTCATCTTCCGCCCAGTGACACGGATGATGACGAACTGGTCAGATGTTGTGTATCACAAGATGCAGTGACAACCTGGTCATCAGGAGATTCCAACACCACCAAGGCTGCGTAAGGTCCTGTCACCAGCACCTTGATGTGCCCACTGCATCGAGCAGTAGCCAGAAAAAAAGCCTGTCGACTGTGGCCAAAGCAGCCAATTCTCCTTGTGTCGACTCAAAGCAAGCACAGCCCCTGTCAATACCACACTGTGTACAAAAAAACTGAATAGGGTCTCAAAAATACAAACAAAGCAGTAAGGAGTAACTGAGGAAGTAAAAACAGGGCCCTGCAGCAGAGAAAATTACCCAACTGTGGTGCTGCTGAGATTGGAATGTACCCAAAATATAAATGAGAGAATAAACAAACATAAAAATCTGCTGTGCAAAGTTCTCACTACAGACTAAAATTGAATGATCTGCTGGTTCTTAAAACAGAAATAAATTTCTCTACTGAAAATAGGTATGTCAACAGTTACTTTTTGCACTAATCTGCACCATAAAATGCACAAGTACAATTCACTTTCGCACAGATATACATGAGAAACAGAAACTGCCATCTGCTTCACTTCTCCTGTGCAGCAAGCTACGTAAATTTAAGTATTAACTGTGTTTTTCTTACTTGTCACTTCTTTTTCTGTGTGTTTTTGCTTTTAGGAAGCTTTAATTGTCGAGTACTAGTAATAGTGTTCCATACATTTTGTGTTTGTTTTGAATACAGTCCAGTGACAGTTAGTGCTTATTTTCATTGTTTCCAACAAGAAGTGTCTAGTAACCACAGTTTAGTCAGCTATCAGCTGCATTTAGTGAATTAGCAGTCTAGTTAAAAGTTGATTACTTAAATCCCTACAGTAAATTGTTGATTTCTTAGGATGGATAGGATGTGTGACTGCTGTGTACGGACACAAGAGGAGCTGGCCACTGTTCACAAACAGCTGAACGTGCTGATGGCCATGGTCAGCCATCTTCAGGCTGCTGCCTCAGAGTGTAGCAGCAGTGGGGAGTCTGGTGCATCAGTGGTACACCCCAGGTGTTACATGCTTCACCCATGGTCCCTACTGTCGAGACATCTTCACGTGTTATGAGCATGGTTGGGCCACCCTCTCCCCAAGGGGAGTGGCAGGTTCAATGGTGTTTGCTTCACACGAGGCGGAGGGTCAATATGGAGGCTGGCCGTGTGGCATCGCCTACTCTGCCTGTGAGTGGACATGTCACGCCACTCCTTCAGCAGGCACACGGGGGAGGGGTTTATTAGTGATTGGGAGCTCCAATGTTAGGCAGGTGATGGAGCCCCTTAGGGAAATAGCGGCAAGGTCAGGGAAGAAGGCCAGTGTTCACTCTGTCTGCTTGCCAGGGGGTCTCATCTGAGATATGGAGGAGGGCCTGCCAGTGGCAATAGAGAGCACTGGGTGCACCCGACTGCAAATTTTTGCTCATGTTGGCACCAATGACTCCTGCCATCTGGGTTCAAAGGTCATCCTCAGTTCATATGGGTGGTTGGCGGAGTTGTTGAAGGTGTAAATCCTCACTTTCGGGGTGGAATCTGAGCTAACTATTTGTAATGTCTTTCCCAGAACCGATCGTGGTCCTCTGGTTTGGAACCAAGTGGAAGGCTTAAACCAGAGGCTCAGATGATTCTGCGGAGATCTGGGGTGCAAATTTCTTGACCTCTGCTATCGGGTGGAGAAATTTAGCATCCCCCTGAATAGCACAGACCGGCACTACATGCAGGAAGTGGCTACAAGGGTAGCGGAGTACATGTGGAGTGTACTTATGGATTTTTTAGGTTAGAGAATTCCCTCCCTAGGCTCGACAGGACACCTCCTGAGACACAACAAGTTAGCAGTAAGCAAATTGCAACAGGGAATGACAATATTAATGTGGTAATAGTAAACTGCAGGAGCGTCTATAGAAAGGTCCCAGAACTACTCTCATTAATAAATGGTCACAATGCCCACATAGTACTAGGTCAGAAAGTTGGCCGAAACCAGATGCTAACAGTAATGAAATTCTAAACTCACATTGGAATGTATACTGCAGAGAGAGACTGGACAGTGAAGGGGGGAGGCGTGTTTATAGTGATAAAAAGTGCAATAGTATCAAAGGAAATTGACGGAGATCTGAAATGTGAAATAATTGGGTGAAGACCACGGTTAAAGCAAGCTCAAACATGGTAATTGGATGTCTCTATAGGCTACCTGTCTCAGCAGCTGTTGCGGCAGAACACCTGAAGGAAAATTTGGAAAATATTTTGAGTAGATTTTCCAAACATGTTAGAGTTTTGGGTGAAGATTTTAATTTACCAGATATAGAGTGGGAGACTCAAACATTTATAACAGGTGGCAGGGACAAAGAATCCAGTGGAATTTTAAAAAATTGCATTATTTGAAAATTATCTTGAGCAGTTAAACAGAGAACTGACCCGTGGCGATAACATATTAGACCTTCTGGTGACAATCAGACCTGAACTATTTGAAACAGGTAACAAAGAACAGGGAAGCAGCAATCATAAAGCGGTTACAGCATTAGTGATTTCAGCTGTAAATACAAATATTAAAAAAGATAGGAAGATTTTCTGTTTAGCAAAAGTGACAAAAAGCAGATTTCAGAGTACTTGATGGCTCAACACAAAAGTTTTATCTCAAGTGCAGATAGTGTTGAGGATCAATGGACGAAGTTCAAAACCATCGTACAATATGCAATAGATGAGTATGTGCCAAGCAAGATCATAAGAGATGGAAAAGAGCCACCACGATACAACAACTGAGTCAGAAAATTCCTATGGAAGCAAAGGGAACTTTTCAGCAAACATAAACATACCAAAAGCCTTGCAGACAAACAAAAACTACATGAAGCAAAATGTAGTGTGAGGAGGGCTATGCAAGAGGCGTTCAACAAATTCGAAAGTAAAGTTCTATGTACTGACTCGGCAGAAAATCCTAAGAAATTTTGGTCTTATGTCAAAGTGGTAGGTGGATCAAAACAAAATGTCCTGACACTCTGTGACCAAAATGGTACTGAAACAGAGGATGACAGACTAAAGGCCGAAATACTAAATGTTTTTTCCAAAGCTGTTTCACAGAGGGAGACTGTACTGTAGTTCCTTCTCTAGATTTTCGCACAGATGACAAAATGGTAGGTATTGAAATAGATGACAGAGGGATAGAAAAACAATTAAAATTGCTCAAAAGAGGGAAGGCCACTGGACCTGATGGGATACCAGTTCGATTTTACATAGAGTACGAGAAGGAACTTGCCCCCCTTCTTGCAGTGGTGTACTGTAGGTCTCTAGAAGAGTGTAGCATCCCAAAAGATTGGGAAATGGCACAGGTCATCCCCGTTTCCAAGAAGGGACGTCGAACAGATGTGCAGAACTATAGACCTATATCTCTAACGTCGATCAGTTGTAGAATTTTGGAACACGCATTATGTTCGAGTATAATGACTTTTTTGGAGACTAGAACTCTACTCTGTAGAAATTAGCACAGATTTTGAAAAAGACGATTGTGTGAAACCCAAATTGCACTATTCGTCCACGAGACTCTGAGGGCCGTAGACACGGGTAGATGCCGTGTTTCTTGACTTCCACAAAACATTTGATACAGTTCCCCACAGTTGTTTAATGAACGAAGTAAGAGCATATGGACTATCAGACCAATTGTGTGATTGGATTGAAGAGTTCCTAGATAACAGAACGTAGTATGTCATTCTCAATGGAGAGAAGTCTTCCGAAGTAAGAGTGATTTCAGGTGTGCCTCAGGGGAGTATCGTAGGATCGCTGCTATTCACAATATATATAAATGACCTTGTGGATAACATTGGAAGTTCACTGAGGCTTTTCGTGGATGATGCTGTAGTATATGGAGAGCTTGTAACAATGGAAAATTGTACTGAAATGCAGGAGGATCTGCAACGAATTGACGCATGGTGCAGGGAATGGCAATTGAATCTCAATGTAGACAAGAGTAATGTGCTGTGAATACATAGAAAGAAAGATCCTTTATCATTTAGCTACAATATAGCAGGTCAGCAACTGGAAGCAGTTAATTCCATAAATTATATGGGAGTAGGCATTAGGAGTGATTTAAAATGGAATGACCATATAAAATTAATCATCGGTAAAGCAGATGCCAGACTGAGATTCATTTGAAGAATCTTGAGGAAATGCAGTCCGAAAACAAAGGAAGTAGGTTACAGTATGCTTGTTCACCCACTGCTTCAATACTGCTCACCGGTGGGATCTGTACCAGATTGGGTTGATAGAAGAGATAGAGAAGATCCAATGGAGAGCAGCGCACTTCATTACAGGATCATTTAGAAATTGTGAAAGCGTTACAGAGATGTTAGATAAACTCCAGTGGAAGACTCTGCAAGAGAGATGCTCAGTAGCTCGGTACGGGCTTTTGTTGAAGATTTGAGAACATATCTTCACTGAGGAGACAAGCAGTATATTGCTCCCTCCTACATATATATCGTGAAGAGACCATGTGGATAAAATCAGAGAGATTAGAGCCCACACAGAGGTATACCAACAATCTTTCTTTCCATGAACAATACGAGACTGGAATAGAAGGGAGAACCGATAGAGGTACTCAAAGTACCCTCCGCCACACACTGTCAGGTGGGTTGCGGAGTGTGGATGTAGATGTAAACTAAATTACTATGTATCTGGCAACTGGTACAGCGACTGGTATCCTTTATTTCCATGGCAGCAGCTACACTCTCTCATCCCTTGCACTGGTGGCATTCAGGTGCGATGTGGACAGGCCAGGGGTCAGTACACTGCTCTCTCAGCTGTTATCAGGTTTATAGATATATTTATCTGAATATCTCAATCAAAATAAGATATTACTGCTGTTTGTTATTAAGATGTGGTATTTATTTTAGACAAGTAGGTTTGTCCTCGTTGTGCGCCTATGCTAGAATGTCTTTTTCCATGTAAAAAAAAACATTTTCCTTAAAATTGTGGGAATTCGCCCTAACTAAACTTTGAATCAAGCTAATTTGTGGCTGAAAACCATTCAGCCATGTTAAGAGTATGCTGGGAAGACTAGTGGTGAAGCAGTGTTTTTTAATTTTAATATTTGTTTAGTTGTTATGCTCATTTCATCCCCCATCCTCTCCTTCCTTCTGGGACTGGGCTGGCAGCAGCAGTGTGGCCACTCTTCAGTATACAGACTTTAAACATAAAAATGTGGTGATACAACATTAAAAATAGTAGAAGGTTAATAAAACTGAAACTGTGATAGTTTTGTGATGATGAGGGCTTCAAGAGTAATCCTCTTCGTGCTGATGCATTGTTGATGGTGGTACTATCTTCTGAAAGTTTGATGACTAGTTCCAGGTAAAGAGGGTGGCAGGAGAGTATTATGAAAAGGGTAGGTAGGTGTGTGAATAAGGAGCTGATTTTGATGTAGGTGTGGTGTGTTTAAGTTGACATGTGAAGGTAGTCAGGCCTATGGTTACTGGAAAAGATTTTGCTGCAGAAGGTACAGTGACAGTACAAGGAAATTCATATGGGAGAATACGAAGTGGGAGTGGTTTTGAGAATATGTTATGCTGACTAGATTATACAGAGTTAATCAAAAGCTTAAATATTCTAGTAGTAACAAAATGGCTAAATTGTTTGTAGTATGAGTTGGAGGAAGGGAGTTGTTATGGTGGAATGGTGTATTGATTAGATGGATGGGTACATTAAATAATGGCAAAAGAATGTAAGGATTCCATGATTTGTTTTTTACAGAATTTGGTTGTGTACCAGTACAGTGTCATTGTTGGGGAGCTTTTAGTATGAGGTTTTGGAGGATGTTGGCTGGTTGCTGGCTTGGGTTTTATTACAATGGGATTTTTTTTATCTGGATCATTGTTCTGCTGGTGAGATTACAATGATTGTAGAATCTAATAGAAGCTGATAATGTTAACATTGCCGCCTGAGTAGCCATGTGGTCTAGGGTGCCTTGTAACGGTTCGTGTGACTGCCCCGTCGGAAGTTTGAGTCCTCCCTCACACTTGGGTGTGGGTGCTTCCCTTGGTATAAGTTAGTTTAAGTTAGATTAAGTAGTGTGTAAGCCTAGAGACTTATGACCTCAGCAGTTTGGTCCCATAGGTACTTACCACAAATTTCCAAAAAATTGTTAACATTGCATCACGTGTAAATAGCACAATTGAAGCCAGTGGAGACGAGTTTGTTGCTGTTGCCGGCTGGTGCTGCCTGTGTAGTGGAAGTTGAGTTATTGCAGCGAGTGGGGCTGCAGAAACTAAAAATCAAAGAGATGGTGGAAAAACTGAAGGAGATGCCCTAATGTCACAGTATACAGGAAATGTGGGGAGAACTGATGGGGGACACTGAATAAGGGGTAAAGGAGTGTGTAGTAGTAAGAGTGAGGTTTAATGTGAATATACGATTGTTACTGTGGTGGTGGCAGTATTATCCATCAATGACTATGAAGGTAACCAGCAGTAAGATAAAAAAATGGTATGATGGTACTAAGTTGTAGAGCAGTACAGGCAATGATGCAGATGATGGCATTGACGGCAGGATAACAAAGGTGGCTGTCTGAACAATGGCATAGGTGATGGTGGTGAAGGACAAGGGTGATGATAATGAAGATGGAACATGACAATGGTGTAGTCAATGGTGATGAATATAGTGATGGTTCACAGCAACAGTGGAAATGACGAATACCGAGACAACACAGGGCGATAGTGATGCTGACTAATACAGCAATGATGTAGAAGCTTTTTCAACTTGAGACTTCCTTGAGATTATCCAAGGCAGTGCCACCTCTTGAGGAGTGGGACAATGAAGTGGTCCTGCCCTTCTTATGTACCAGCAGGGTGAGCCAAGCGTATATGAACACATGTCTAATCATAGTGGAAGAAATACCATACCTGTGACAGAGATGATGCACTCTGTCGAGGACTTTGTGACACATGTTCTAGTTGACATGGAGACAGTATCACTGGAGTTATGCCAGTGCCAGAGTCCACATTTTGTCAAGACAAAAACCGTCCTCTTGATGATTTAAAACATTTTTCAAACATATTTCAGTGACACAAAGTCAGAGTCCCAAAACCACGGAACAGATGTTAAAATCTGGACATTTTCACAGTATATAGTGTGACCAGCCTGTTTCCAGTACTCAACCACAGCAAGTTTACCAGACTGTACTAGGTAGTTGTAGCATCAGTGTTCTGTCTAACATTCTTGAACTGTACATAAAGTATTTTTGATATACAACAAATCACACTAATAAGTAATCTTACACATTCCCATCTTCTACAGAGACAAGTCATCCTTCACCAAACCAATGAGTGTGGCTGTATCTGGTGCTGACAGAAAAATAACCTTGACTTTATGTTTAGAGTAAAATTGCTAGTTTTAAGCAAATCAAATGCTGAGTCTCATGAGTGAAACTCTTGTAGTGTGGCCTCATGGCAAGTAAAAACTTCATAAACTTTTGGATCATCTCAATTCCATTGATAGGAACATTTAGTTTAACATGGGTCATGAAAATGATGAATGCATCCCTTTATTTGATATCTTAGTCATAAAACTGATGACACCCTGTGACATGTGTCTTTCAAAAGCAAGTGCATAAAGATTTGTATCTGAGAGAACACAGTTATCGTCATTCTGCATAGACCAGTGGTGTCCTGAATACACTTATACATGGAGCATGTATGATCTCCAGGAAGAATCCAAATATGTGTAAAAATATTTTGAAGATAATGGCTACCCACTACAGAAGAACTGCAAGGCTTTGCAGTTCAAACGAAAGATGAATGTCCCACCTCATGAAGTTGAAGAGGAAAGTTCCAAGTCCATGGCCTTCCTACCACTCATAGGAAATCTTTCTTCAAAAGGATGTTGTATCTTCTCTGAATATAATTTCAAGGTTATTTTTCTACCGAAACCAAAGATAGCCACACCTGCTATCTCTGTGAAGGATACCTATCAATGTGGTCTGTTGTATACTGAAAATATCTATAGTTCAAAAATGTTACTTGGAACTTCGATGCTATACTTGTCTGTTTCAGCCTTGTGAACTTGTCTTGGCTGTATGAGTATACAGGCAGACAATGCTATGGATAAAAAGAAATCCATATTTTAACATCTGTTTAATTATTCTGGGCTTCAGTTTTCAGCAAAGTCATTGAAATACATTTGATAAAATGTGGAATCCATCACTGGCTAGAGCTTGTCACACAACATCCTTGACAGAGGGTGACACAGTAGCATCTCTGTTGTGGATGTGATATTCCTTTCACTAAAATTTGTGATGTTCTCTCACGCAGTTGGCTCACCAACTGGTACATGAGGCAGATGGCCATGTTTAACTGTCAGTCTTATTGCCTCTCTCTGAAGGTGGTTGAATCGTCTATAGCCAAAATATTAGCTGCAGACAAAGTTTGATTACAGGCATATCCTGTAGTTTTATGGATCAACTAATATGCTGTGAGGACACTTAGATTCATACAAAATCTTGTGTTGTAATGACATATGAGACTATAAGCTAATTTTGTGGTGTGAAGACAAATTTGTAAGGTTATGCAAACTGATATCATGTATAGGATTATGAGGAACTGGGTAGGTATATTATTGTTTGTAAATAACTTCTTAAAATGCTGGTAATGTTCTTGAGATTGAATTTAGTTAAATATTAGCTTTTCCAGTTATTGTTAGTGATTCTATATTGTTCGTTTAAGTATTTTATTCTAGAGTGTAAAATGTTTTGGACAGTTAAGGAAAATATGCTTGTGACACTGTAAGAGTTATCAAGATTCCACAACACTACTTTTCAAAACAGTACTGTTAGTGACACTTTACTATTTTTTATTTTTTAACACATTTTTACTGGGTCACTTACTCGTCTCATTGTTTATTACAAATTTTGCAGTTGATTTTAAACCACCTACATGATGAGCCAGAGACTTGAAACTTTTCATGTAGCTCAGAAATGGATGATGATACAATTTTAACTTAGTTCCTTGTCTGGTATATTGCCACATAGAAGAAGGTATAGTTAGATGAATGGCAAACACTAACTTCACTTAACGAAGTTTTATTCAGCTCTTGTACATACAAGAGCACAGAGCAAACTGCCTCCAGCCAAAACACATAGGGTATATACACAGTTACAGAACATTCCAGTACAATGATTCTTGACTCTTGTGGATACTTCTAGAATTTACTCGAACTGAATATAGAAATTAAAATTTTACAGTTCAGGTGAGTTTTGAACTCACGACCCTCCATGAAACAGTCTAGTATCATACCACTAAATTACAGTGACTGTGCTACTCAGCTTCTTCTGCAACATTGCTCCCTCCTTAAGAGAACAGTGTTTCAGTGTTATGTCCTCCTAGTCCGTGAACGAGTCATTGCTCCTGCATACTCTGACTCCTGATGACTAATGTTCACCCTGGTGGTGATCTTCTTAGAATTTCCCTTGCCACTACACTCTTCATCACCTTTCCGCCTGTTGCCTGTCGCAGGAGCTTCGAATTTACCCTGGGTTGCAGGATCCTTGCAGGGCTTCATTTGAAGGACATGGACCATATCTCTGATCTTTTGTCATCTCGTGTTGCGGTCGAAATCTTCAACTTCATAAGTAACATCAGACAACTATCTTACAACCTTATAAGGTCCAAAGTAGCGCCTGAGGACCTTCTCAGAGAGACCAACCTTCTGAACAGGAGTGAAGATCCAGACAAGGTCACCAGGCTGGTAGACAACAGGTCGGTGGCTAACGTCATAGCTTCAGTGATAGTTTTCTTGAGCCTGCAGCATGTGGAGTCAAGCTAATTGCTGAGATTCCTCAGGTCTGATTGACACCTGGCCAATGTAGTCATTGTCCACATCATCAGGATGTAACAGAAACACAGTGTCCATCATCGTCATCACCTCATGCCCAGGCACCACAAAAAATGGTGTAAATCCAGTGGGTGTCTTGTTTGGTGGTGGTGTAGGAAAATGTCATGAAAGGTAGCACCTCATCCCAGTTGCTCTGCTCAGCATTGACGAACATTGATAGCATGTCGGCCGAGGTCTTATTAAGGCGTTCAGAAAGCCCGTTAGTTTGCAGGAAATAGGCAGTTGTCATGTGATGAGTAATGTTGCACTGATGGTGGTGGTGGTGGTGGTTGTTGGGATGTTTAAGGGGGACTAAACAGCAAAGGTCATCAGTCCCCCACACTGATGGTTTATCTCTATCACAAGATTCGATTGAAAAACTTTTCCTTGAGCCATAGTTAATTACCTTGGGGTACCGTGTTTTAATACAATGTCTTCTATGATGAATTTGACTACCTCGAATGCTTCGGCTGTTTTCACAGATTTTGTAATGGCATAGCACATCAGATAATCAGTGCAAACAATAATCCATCTATTGCCACTAGCAGACATTGGAAATCATCCAAGGAGGTCAATCCCAGTACACTGTGTAACGATGCTACAGTTCTTCTTGATCGTTACTTAAAATTACTTAACTTTTTCCTGGAGTTCATTTTGATGAAAGAACATAAATTTGAAACTTCTCATTATTTATTGACAACAGAACTGCATTCTTGACATGTTTAAACAAAGCACTTCACAGACATCTCTGTTCTCTTTGACAAACAGACTCTCAAGCAGACTCAACAGCAACAACTCCACAACTACTCAACAACAAACTTGCAGCCTTACTGCTTTCTCATATAAAGAATTTTAACAATTGCTCAAAAATATTCCATCATTAATTTTGTATAATTTCAGTGTTACAATTAAAATTTACAAAACGTAACGAAACTGATGTTACAGCTGAAAAAGGTATAAAATACAATATTTGAATAGCAATCTTGTCTAGTAATATCTTTAGTTTTCCATAAGAAAATCATTCTGAACTTTAATTACAATAATGTCTCTTGTATTAGTTTTGTTATGTAATTAATTACAGTTTGGATTTGGTTCCTAACATGTAATGGCAGTACAGAGCTGTCCACAGCTCGTGGTCGTGCGGTAGCGTTCTCGCTTCCCGCGCCCGAGTTCCTGGGTTCGATTCCCGGCGGGGTCAGGGATTTTCTCTGCCTCGTGATGACTGGGTGTTGTGTGATGTCCTTAGGTTAATTAGGTTTAAGTAGTTCTAAGTTCTAGGGGACTGATGACCATAGATGTTAAGTCCCATAGTGCTCAGAGCCATTTGAACCATAATACAGAGCTCATGCTTTATCTGATTAAATAAGTGGAACATACAAATAAGGCCTTAATTTCTGCAATTGGAAAACCATGGGATGTCAACAATCGGAGAGTTAATTAGAAATGTAATTACAAAGAATATTAATTACAGAACAGGATATAAGAATAGATGACAAATGAAAATACATCAGTTGCTAATAACTTTCAAGCCGTTTCTCAAGATAATGAGGTTCTTTGTGTTAACTTGTTACTTGATTGTAATTATGGTAATTAGAGGCACTGGCCACCTATGCCAACACTTCCACAGCATTTTAATATTTTCCACCAAATATTTATCCCTTCAATTTTTTTATTATACATTCAATCCAGCATTTGTACGTAATTTTGTTAATGACAACAATCTCTTGATAATGATGACAATATACGTTCCTCTAGAACATTCCGTACACCTTCACAATGAATATCAAGTTTTCTATCAAATAGGACAGAATGATATATATAAAGACACACATACAAGGCCATGGCCGGCCGAAGTGGCCGTGCGGTTCTAGGCGCTGCAGTCTGGAACCGTGAGACCGCTACGGTCACAGGTTCGAATCCTGCCTCAGGCATGGATGTGTGTGATGTCCTTAGGTTAGTTAGGTTTAACTAGTTCTAAGTTCTAGGGGACTAATGACCTCAGAAGTTGTCCCATAGTGCTCAGAGCCATGTGTGTGAACAAGGCCATGGGAAGCACTGAATTGTCCAATAACTATCCAGATTCATATAAAAAGAAGGTGGTATCAGTAATTTCATATGAATTTTGGAGAAGGCTGTATCATTAAAGCTGGAAAGGTGTTTTGGCTGGTGCAATTGGTATGAGTCAGCTGGATGGTTTCTGATGAACTGCCCTTCTTCTCTGGCACTCTCGACAGTATGACACATAGTGACAGACCCTCCTAAAAGAACCTGGCTAGAAAAATCTCTTGTGGATCCGGCCTCAGGTATGTCATGGAATTTCTGTTGAACATCTAAGTGCATGTGTTTAGGAATCACTGGTAGCCATCTCTTTCCAAATGGATCAAATCCTTTCTTGCAAAGTAATCCATTAACTACCTTAAATTGTCCTTTCACATCCTCTGACCGATTTAAGGCAAGCATAATTTGAGATATCTTGGTGTCCTTCTTCTGCTCAGCAGAGAGATCCTGGAGTTCAGTGAGACAGTCACTATCTTCATCAAAGTCTTGATGGTCTTGCACAGGGTTTCTTGAGACACAGTCGCCATCTTGGTGTTTTCTTCCACTTTTGTACACTATAGTAATGTCATACTCTTGAAGATGTAGTGCCCACCTGGTGAGTCGTAATGTAGGATCCTTAAGACCTGTCAACCGACAAAGTGAATGATGGTCTGTGACAACTGTGAATGGCCTTCCATAGAGATACTGTGGAAATTTGTACATGGCCCAGATCACAGCCAGACATTCTCTTTCTGTAGTTGAGTAGTTTCCCTCAGTTTTTGTAAGTGTCATAGAAGCATAAGCTATAACCTTCTCTTTCCTGTCTGAAATTTGCACCAGAACAGCACCGATCCCATTCTCACTGGCATCTGTGTGTAGTTCTGCAGGTGTTCTCTCATCATACAGATCAAGTACAGGGTCAGTTGTCAGAGCTTTTTGCAGCACATCAAAAGAATCTTGTTGAGCACCACCCCAGGTAAATTTAGCGTCAGCTTCTAACAACTCTTGGAGTGGCCTGGCTTTGATACAAAAGTCTTTGATAAAACAATGGTAATAAGAACATAATCCAAGGAAGCTTCTCGCATCTCTGTTACTTTTAGGAACTGGAAATTCCATTATAGATCTCACCTTTTCTGGGTCTGGTCGCACACCTTTGTTTGACACAAGGTGTCCAAGTATTTTGATTTCTTTTGCTCCAAAGAGACACTTTTTTGGATTAAGTTTCAGTCCACCTTGTTGGAGACCCTTAAGAATGGCCCCTCAGTATTTTTATGTATTCAGCAAATGTCTCTGAGAACACTGTAATGTCATCTAAATGACAAAGACACATCGTGCACTTCAGGTGACTTAGAAGATTATCCATCATCCATTCAAAAGTTGCTGGTGCATTACACAAACCAAATGGCATTACCTTAAACTCATACAGGCCCTCAGGGGTAATGAATGCAGTTTTCTCATGACCAGCCTCATCTACTTCATTTTGCCAGTATCCTGAGTATATGTCCATGGTTGAGAAAAATGTAGCCCATTCAGACAATCTAGTGTATCGTCAATTCATGGAAGAAGGTAAACATCCTTTTTAGTTATCTTATTAAGGTTCCTGTAATCAACACAAAAGCGTCAACTGCCATCCTTCTTCCTGTCAAGAACCACTGGTGATGACCATGGGCTCTGCGAAGGCTGAATGATGTCATTCTTCATCATTTTCTCTACCTCATTGTGAATTATTTGACATTCCATTGCTGGCCTTGATGGTCTCTAGTGCTAATCCAGTGCTTCACCATTGATATGTCTATTTGCTCTTCACCTGTGGATTGAAGCATTGAGAGAACTCTTGAAGAATGGCAAGTAGCTTCTTCTATTGTCCCTTAGTGAGATTTGGTGATAGTTGAGCTAGATGACCTCGTCTCATAGTGATAGCACTGATTTCACTAAGAGACTCAGCATGGGAGGTTTCTATGATGCTCAGTTGTTCTGCAATTAATGGCTCAGCATTTGCTACACACATGCATCTTGGAAGGATTTGCGGTTCTCGGCGATAGTTAACTGTCCACAATTCATCAAATCCATTCTTAAACGAGACAACTGAGGCTGGAATGACCAAGTTATTCTTCAGTGGTATGCATCCCTTACATTCCACTACAAGATCCATGGGTTGATGCATGGTATGACACATGACAGTTACCTTTCTAGTGCTGACTGCAGGAATGATCCAGCACACATTGTCTCCACACACTCAGATGCGCATCTTCCTGTCCACAGTATCTCATCTTGTCTAGCACAATCTTTGAGCGACCACATTCTATAATTGCCTGAGAAGCTATCAAAAAGTCTCATTTGAGAATAACATCATGACTATACTCTTGTAAGATGATGAATTCTAAGGGCTGTGTATGGCCACTAGTAACCACACGAATGACACATCTTCCTGCAGGTTTGACATATTTCTCATTAGCCACTTTTAGCAGAGATGTTTTGTTGTTGACAAATACAGTTTTCTGCTACTGGTGATGGTGCTTTCCTCCAAAATGACTGAATATGATGCTCCAGAGTCCACAAGAGCCTGGGCTGGTCAGCCATCCATGAGGATATCAACATAGTTTCCTATCATTTTTGTAGTGATTGACGGTGGAGGATTTTTCTCTTTGGCAGCATCACCTCCAAGGAAGATCACACCCTTTAGTTTTCCAGGATGTGATGGTTAGGTGATCGACTGGGGCTTCTAAACAGCGATGGACACCTTTATCAGCATATTGGGGAGCGTCCTCTCCAGTGGCTAGCTTGCGGTGATGGTGAACTGCGTCAACCTGTACCCATATCTTCTTGTTCATCTTTGTCATCCCATAGTTGGTGCCGGCTAAGATAGGTCTGCTC